>NC_133931.1:128814774-129436928 GCF_031877795.1 Strix aluco | reverse complement strand
TGTAGGTAATGACAATAACTTCATAATAACTTATATAAAGAAAACATAAGTGTACCTGTAAACTATAGATTAATACGACTTTCTCTTCTATGCTTATCCTATATATCACAGCAGAATTTTCATGCAAGCTCAACTGTACCAGGCTATAACAATTTGCAAAGCTTTTCTACTCTGTTTAGATTTATGTAACTTAGAGGAAAAGAAAAGCCTCAAAGCTTTTTTCAAGTCATGTTGAAAACACTTGCCTAAAATGCAGGTAAGATCTAGCCAAGCTCAGTTAAAATCAAGTATTACTGAATTCTTTGTAACAGATTACCTCATTTCATTTTTTACACAGGTGCACACTACTCCATCTTCAACTGCCTTTCCTTTGGTAAATACAGGGCAGTTTAAGTAAATGTGTCTTATCAACACAATATAGTAAATATTAAATGCTGATTTTAATATTGGGAAGTACTGAGCAAAGTTTCCTCAGTTACAGGACAATATCTAGCCATGAGATTCAAAAATTTATAACTAAACTAGAAAAGTTTTAATTTGAAAGTTGAAAATTCACTTTTAAGATCATTAAAATTGAAAAAATAAAAGGAAACAGGTTTTTACAATTCACCAACTGCAAATCAGAACACTCACTGGAGCAGATTTTCCTCTATGAAGTATTGACCTGGATAATTACAGACTTAACAACTCTTGCTGGTTTCTGCTCACAGCTCATCATCCAAACTCTCCCACCAAAGTTACAACATTGCACTCTCACCTCGTCCAGATAGGACAATCCGGGGAGTTTTTGCAGCTCTGAAATAGCTTCTTCAATAGCATTTTGTATTGCAATGAAGTCTTGATCATCTGCTGTTTCAAACTGTAATCTGAAACAAAAGTGACAGTTTCAACAGCAGGTATAGTCTGATGCCCCCAGCCAGTCTGATATGACTTTCCATCGATCCACACACACTGGGACTTCAGCAATTCACTTCAGCATAGTTACTGAACATATGGCAACATTTTCAAGACTGCTCAGTGACTCTAAACAAAATTGGCTCGATTTGAGAAAGAACTTGCATAGAGCACCTTCCATTAATTTTGAGAAAAGGATGTTCTACATGAAGCACATCTAAAAATGTGGTTCTGTCTCCCACAAGTTTGCTGAATCGGTGTGAGCAAAATCTTAGGATATTTTCAAGATATAATGCATCCTGATTTGCCCAAATGTTTCAGAATGAATGTTTAATATTAAATCACCATCACAGCAAAATAAAAACAGATTCAAACCTCCCATGGACCTGGTACCATGCTATTTTTTTTTTTTTCTTAAGGAGATAGTAACCTGAGAAAATAAGAATCAAGATCAGTTTCACTTGACCATAAAATATTAATTATTTTCTGGGCAAAGCAAGGGGGAGGATCCATAGCAATAATGCCTATATTCGTCCCCTTATACAGTGAATATTTAAATACTAAATTGTTTTTAAATGATCTACCTACACCATACCCAAATAAATCTTACCACTTTTCAGAGAAAAAAGAGACAATTTTGCTGTAACTTATAAAAAAGACCATATTAAACATGTAAGATTTAGTGCAGTAATTGATACTCTGTGATCCTGTCTTACATCAGCACATCTCAAGTAATGGCATACACTATAAAACTAGAACCACCGCAAAATCAGTTAGGCCTGCAGTCTCTGAATTATGATTAAAATCCAACATATTAGCTTGCCAGTTTCTATTAACAAAGCCAAGTAGCTGAAGACTGGTCTAACCTGCTAGCAGCTTTCCGAGCCAGCTGCTTCAGCTTTGGAGATGCATTTTGCAGCTTTTGTCTGACATTCTCCAGAATTTCAGTAGCAGCAGAGAGATCTCCTCCTGTCAGCGTGGGGTAGGTTGATTCATTTGTCTCAGCTCCTTCCATTTTTTGCTGGAGAACCCAATTTCTTGTTCTGTCATTAGGTGTATCCCAGGCAGTCTGTATATAAATATGTATTTTTATATATATATATATATATAGAATGCATGCGGTCCAGTGTTTTAAAATGGAAACATTTGATTCTGGAACACACCCAGAAATTGATGAACAAACAATTCTGACACAGAAAGGAGTTTAGTGCGACCACAGTACTGTTGTAGTGTACCACTAAACTATTATTTGTGAATGGTATAGTGTGACACCTCTCTTGACTAAGATCTAGTGATCATGCAGCTACAGTGTGAATCCATTCAACAAACTCAGCTGGCAGGAAGCCACCAAGACTTTCTGTTTCTTCTGCCAGCAGCTCCTTTACCAGTTCTGCATGGAATTAGGGCAACCGTGCCCACATGTTCCAGTGACCAATTCATAGTCAGAGGAACAGGACTGGAAAAGCCCACCATGGTCACAGAGGTCAGTCCCCAGCCACAGGCAACCATACCACTGATGCTGCCACGGGTAAAACAATGCCCTGAACGTGTGCTCCTCACCCTCACTAACACCCCTCCGACACTGGCCATGGAAGAACTGCTAGCCCTGCCAAGGAAACCTGAGTCTACAGCTGTGCCTTTGGATATTTGACCATGGTGTGGTACCAATGAAAAAAAGCAGGGTGTTGTCACAGGAAGCAGCAGGTGATTCATTATTTGAAACTCCAGGCAGATCCTAGAAAGTGGATCATACTGTCTGCTGCTGAGGAGGGAAGAAAGCCCCAACACAGCCACTGCCAACCTGATCCAAGGGAAGATTCTCTGTTGACCGCAGTGCTGGCAGTTACCTCTGAGCAGAAGAGCAAGGTGCACAAACTGAGCGTGGCAGGAAGACTGATGCTATCACAGTTATCAATACACTCAACATCCTGCCTCTAGCTGTGGGTAGTTTCCAATGCTTCAGAAGATTAAAACCAGCAGCCAACTTGGATGAAGAGAAAAATTTCCTTCCTGGCTCCACAGACAGCTGCCAAAAAGCATAGAATGATGGCATGATGGGCAAAAACATGGTCAGCAAAGAGGCAAGTGTCCTGTCAATGCTCTCTGGGACTATCCACAGATCAGTCACCCAGCATGCCATTTATCTCCTACAGGGAACTTTCTAAAGAGTTTTAAAAGTAATTTCAAAATAATTTTAAAACTTTCCAAAGCTTTTATCAGAGAAAAATTTACAGGCAACAGCAGTTCCAACTTTCATTCACCTAAAAATAGGCTAAATTCTTAAATTAATTTTTTACCTTGATTTCTTCCTTCTATTTTGTTTGCTATGTTTGCTAACATATACATATTCATGCATATGCTTATTTGATTACTTACTCATTTAATTACTGAAGTTGTTGGGAGATCACTTTTAAATGTTTCAAAGACCACTTGCGGTTTATGAACTAAAGATTAAGAGCACTGACCTGGAGCATTCCTGAGTAGCAATAGCTCATTCCTGCAACTGGGTGCAGGGAATATTCTCCTCCTATACTGAGACACAAAGTGTGTGTATACATTCAGATGCATTTCTCCTGCTCATGCTCCTCCTTACACTTCTACAGCTTCATTCTCAGATGATGTGTGTGAATAGTTTTAGGTAGCAGAACTGGAATGCTTCCCCTTTCCCTTTCTCTGGTGCCCGTATTTTGCAATCTGCAGGCTATTTTATAGAGTGAATAAAGGCACAGTGACACACAATGCTAACCGAACAAAAGAATTAAAAGCTAAATTGCACAGTTCAGTATTACACATTGCTCTCTGTCCTACTGTACCTCATTTGGATTGTGGCTTGGTGTCCTTTCGGCTTCTCTTCTTCCTTCATTCTCCTGCTCTTTCTTCTGTAGTTCTTGGATTATTTCCTGCAACTTCTTTGTTTCATTCCCTAATTTATGAACTTCTTGCTTCTTTTCTCCAAGTTGCCACTGAAGGTCTTCTACTTTGGACTCCAGTTCATGGAGTTTCTTCTGTGCTGTTATGTTAGCATCCTGTTCTGCTTGTAATGCTTTCCTCTGGATCTGCCTTTCTTTTTCCATTTGCTGTCTCACTTGCACAGATTCCAGTTTATACTTCTCCATCTCACTTACTAACTCCACTATACGGTCATGCTTTTCATCCATTTGTTTCTGTAGCTCTTTAAGTAATTCCTCTGATGGATTAGGTGTTCCAGCTTGTCCCTTATCTTCAGCACTTTGAAGCTGAGCACATAGCTCTTTTTCCCTTTCAAGGGCACTGCTTATTTCGAGAGCTCGAACCTTCTCTGATTCAAGAAGCACCTGCAACTCAGAATTACGGCCTCGTTCACGTGACAGCTGGGCAGCACTGAGGGCTTCTTGGGATTCAATTTTCTGTTGCAGATCAGTTGACAGCTGTTTCTCTTGCTCCAAAAGTTTAGTTAACTGTAAGTTCTTTTGCTTTTGATCTTCAAGTGAAAATTTTAAATCCTTCCATAAGAAAACAGAAGAAAAGAACTGATTAAAACCATTTGTCTATACTTCCCATTACCTTCTGCAAATCACAAATATGCTACCTCTACACGTTACTTTTAACATATTTTGCTATTCACAATTAATGTGACAATACTCTGAATGCTGCAGTTACATCTGATATTACAGGTGTCTATTCTAAAATCAGATCATCTCATAAAAGAGTATTTGTAACATTTACTTTTTAATGAGATACAAACAGCTGTAGTTCTGAAGTTGAAGATAACTAGCTGCTTTACCTGTCTAAAACTGTGGAAGTAGTTTTGCAAGTTAAGATTTCAAGATGTAAATAAATCTGTGCTGTTAAAGTGACTGCTTTTTTGTCTCAATACTTGTACTAGGATACCTGCTCTCTCTCTCACTATATCAGATACTGCAGAGGTACCAAGGAAGCTACTAATGCATTTTCTCCTAAAGTAAACTTGCTAGTTTGGTTTTCATGAGGCGAAACTGCTTTTAAAATGGTGACAAACAATGTATCTCCTTAAATAATAAATCCTATCTTTCATGAGTCAGGTTGTGATGGGGGCTAGGTGTAGCCATGTTAGCAGTATCCTGTCTCCTTGAATATCTGATGGCTATTATACAAATTAGAATCTTTTCATCTTAGCCCTGAAAAGTGCAGCTGTAAAGTTACTATTGATTTCAATAGAATTTGCATCAGGCCTTTTTCTTTCTTTGCCACGCAGCTTCTATACATCATTCTTCAGCTCCAGATGACATAACACTGCTGTTGAAGACACCCATGGAGCACACATTGGACAGAAATGTAAGCTGAGATGAAACGTTAACCAAAAGAATATTTGCGTGCTCCTTGATGTTCCAGGTCATTTGGGATTATGGAATACCTCAAGCTCTTCTCTTCCTCTTTCCTCACTGCGTTCCATTTTAGCTTTTTCCTTTTCCAAAGCCCACTGTAGCTCTCTTGATTTTTTCTGTTCACTGGCCATTGTATCCTTGAGAATATCTAGCTCAGCTGCTTTTTCTTTAACTTCAGTCCTAAAAGAGAAATGGGCAACCTTTATATTAGACAATGGCTCTAATCCTAACAGCAACATCAGTTACTTGATATTTATTTCATCTTGTGCACTGAAAACACTGCTTGTGTAGTAGAGTAACAGTGAAAAGCCTATTTAGAAAAACAAGCCTAACTCAAAAATAAAAATAAAGAGCTGCATAGCTCAAAAATGACAGAAAATGAGTCCATCCTGCTAAATTTGTAGCTGTCATTTTTTATTAATTGGTGGCTCAGAGGCAGCTAGTGTTCAACTGAATTCAGTCATCACTGGCCAAAATCTGAAAAAATGCAGGGGAAATACATTTTGCTGCCATATGTCTCAAAGGAAAAAATCTATCTTGGGGGGGAAAAAAAAGAATCTGTGCCCTGAATTTTAATTTTTTTGTAAATCAATTCTCTATCAATTTGCAAAAGAATCTTGCTCCTGGTGGTCTGTAAAGGCTGTAAGATAATCTATAAAGTAATACCAATTTAAAATCTTGTCTTAGTTTGTTATCTCTGAGCTGAACATTAAGATACCGCACATGGGCATGTCTCTCTGGTAAAGGTATAAATAACAATGGGTTTCTTGAGTGCCAAATATTTGGCCTGTTACCTCTGCTGTTGACCAAAGCAACACTTAGAAGTTATAGAATTTCATACAGAAGTACTTGCAAAGTCACCTTAACTCTGCAGGTTTTTCTCTCCATGTTCAGTTTTAGAAGCAGAAAAACCTTTAATAAATATGGTACACTTATTAGCTGGTATACGGTAGTCTAATGTGTCAAAATTTAAGAAGAAACTTGATATTAATAAATCATTAAATCAAACTATGGATCAGATCTTCTTAATCTATAGAATTACATTTTTTGTCAAATGGAACAGAAGTCTGGTTTTTGTCAGATACGTTTTACAGAAAAACTGAGAAGATTTACATTACATGAGATCAACTTCCTTAATAAAATTAGTATTATGATTTGAGACAACATAGAAAAGATCATCTTCACTGTCAACACAGGAAGTTTGGCACTGAAAGCCACACCTGATGGTTTCTAGGTCCTTGAAGTGCTTGTGCTGTGCTTTAAGGGTTGCTTCGAGCTCCAGTTTGGCTTGTGCAAGTTCATTCTTCAGCTCAGCACCCATCATTCTCTCTGAATTCAGCTGTTCCTGAAGCTCAGCTGCTCTGTCCTTCATACTGCGGAGCTCCACTTGCATCTCCAGTATCTGTGACTGCTTCTGCTGCATATTATACTCCAGCATTTCTAATGAGAGTACCATTAATATGGAAATTACTTAGTAAACAAACAACACTATTTGGGTAAAGTTTCCCCTAGCACAGAGACCACAAGGCTATTACTAAGAGTGATATTTTAAAATAATGTATTCTTTCAATAGTGGAATGAAAGCAAAACCATGCCTTTTATACTGGAATACCTTTCATACTTTCTAAGAAATCACTTCAACTCTTAAACCTCTTTAAAAGGCTATGTACACAACCATATAAATATATATCATTTGGATTATGACTAACATAATTGAAGTTAGGTATGTATGTATACTTGTGACCAAGTTTTTGTGACAAAACACTCACAGTGAGCATTTACTTAAAGTATACCTGTTCTCTGAACTTTTTGTTGTTCATTCTAATTACTTCTTAGTTTACTCATTATGACTGACTATCCAACAGGTAATTTCAAAGCTGTTGAACCTAAACAGTGAAGTGCATACATGGAAAATAACCTTTAAATAGAACCTCAAAATACTTTGTATCACTTTCAATTTGATACAAGTCATAAGAACACAGACTATATCCTAATTTTTGCAAAATTAGCCCAGTAAGTTGAAAAATGCACACTCAGAACATGAGTATCAAAATCAGAGAGCAAAGAAAGTCAGCTTTTCTTCATCTACGTTATGAGCACTGCCATGAAAGCATTTGGAAATAGACATTACCAGGGAAGTCACCTTGGCTTTTTGAATCAAACTCTTGTTCTCTCTTTGGATTATTTTTCTTACTGTTGATCTGAGCATGTAAAACTTGAATCTCCATCAGCAAACTTCTTCTGTCTGCATTCTGTACACAGTCCATTGCTGCTCTCTGGTTAGTAGCCTATTAGCATTAGAAACATTTAAAAGTAAAACTCCAGATTTTATTAGAATACTTATGGTGTGGGTATTACATTTACTTATATATTCACAGTGCATATATATTCAAAACATTTTCAATTAAGTCATAATTAAGTCAGTATTATAATATTGGGAAGAACTGCTTGTTATTTTTTTGTTTTTATACTAGGCATCAAAATTATAGAATCAAAAGAGTTATTTGTTTTATGGAAAATTGTAATTTTTCTCACTAATCTTTCCATGTTCCAGAAGCAATAACTGACCTCTCTCTGTCCCACAGCAGCCTTATCACTTCCTCTTCTTACAACTTGCTTCATATATACAAGCTACGTTTTCTCTTAGACAGTGTAACGTAATTCTAATTAACTTAATGAAATCAAGCTCAGGACAACTGTGTTTAACTCATATTGACCTCCGAAGGCTGTATTTTTTCTATCGTTTGCACACCCAAAAATCTCTTTCCCATATCACATCAGTTTTTCTTTTTAAAGACACTTCTTCTTCCTACAAGTCTTACTCGTTTTCACCCTTAGACTGTCAAAACTACTATCAATAAATATAATTTTAAATGGATTTATACAATCAAAATTAAATTCTAATGTAAACAAACAGACTTTGACTAAAGTATGTTTTATATTACCTGCTCTTGCAGTCTGTGCTCTAACTGATTCATCAATATCACTGCATCTCTTGTACCCAGTTCTGCAAGTTCAGTTTGAAACGCAGCAAGAAGAACATTTTGTTCTCTCACAAAAAGCTGTTGAATAGCACGCAGAAGTTCTCCTCGCCAGTCTGAGACACCTTCAGGAGATTCAGCACTTGCATAAATCTACAGTGGTATAAAAACAATTTAAACACCAGGATTCAAAGATTACATCAAGAATGGTCATTATCATTTTATGTAAAGTGTGTGTTTACAGTGGAATATTGAGCTTTTCTTACTCAATAGCTATGTAACATTCAACTTTTATCTGTGTTTTAGATGGAAGCAATTTAGCTTTTTGTAACTGAAAACTTAGCCCCATGTAGTCATTATTTGTTACTGTATCACACTATCCTTTTAATTTTTATGATGTTACATGTATGTTCCTAGACTCTCACAGAGCTATGTGGTAGTGTGCAGATATTGTGTATGAAGAAGATTTATTTTTAAAATGATATAAAGTTAATCCCCCTGCTTCTCATGCTGAAGGAAATGCAGAAGTAATCAAAACTGCCTACATATATCCAAAAATCTAATTGGGGTAACTAGGCAAGTCCCAATAAATTTTAACAGATTACTGATTAATATTGGGTTATATTTTGAACAATTTTCCCTCTTTTCTCTCACTACAGTATCTTTTTAATAGCATCCAATTCTACTACACCAATAAGTAACAACATTAAAAATCTACTTTAACTCCTACTGGAAACACGCTCTCAAAATAGAATTATTTTTAAAAGTTGAATCTATACAGTCAAAAGCTATCAATCCCCAGAAGAAAAAAATGCAGGCTGTAATTTAAGATACAATTTATTACCAGAAAGTGAGACATACAGTTTTACTGTGGATTTTTGAAATCTTTTGCCTTGTAGCAGCATATTTAGAGCATTTATACCTGAATTGTGAATGTGGCTTATAAAGTTATCATAATTTTTAAAAAATTTAGTTAGAATTTATGACATTATTTATACCTCAGCTTCTCTATGAAGTTGCATTTTTGCAATCAGGTCTTTCAAAGATGAAATGGTGCTTAGAAAAGCTTTCCTTTCCTCAAGCCAAGATTCTGGCTCTTGCTTAAGAGGTGGCATCTCTCTTTCACCATATGGAAATTCAGTGAGAGACAGCACCTGTATGCCTTCATGATGAACTGCTCTCAGCAAACCCTACAATAAATAAAAAAAGAAATCAGTAATGCCAGTTATAATAATAACAACAACAACAACAATCTTACTTCATACATACTGGAATACTGGTACTTCTAAATTGATCAGCAGAAGGAAACTATTTATGCTGCCTCTTATCAAAGACAGAAGTGTCACCCAGTTCTTTACATCTGCCGAACAGCAGAACTTATTAAATAGGTGTATTTTTCCTCAGTTTCAATGAAATTTCCCAAAGTTCATCTGTCAAATCAATACTCAAATTTTAAAATGGTTGCTGATGGACACCAACATTTTAAAAACAAAGTCCTGGAAAGCTTCCAAGTGAGTTTTGCAATTCACTTTTTGAAATTACTATTAAGCTAGGACTTTGCTTTTTTTTTTTTTTTTTTAAATGTAATTAAAAGCATGATACCCTTATGTTTATAATAAACACATTTGTTTACTTTCATAATACAAATACTACTCTACACCTATAACAGAATCTATAAAATTGTGTAATACATGATCATAACATTATCATTAATATACAATAACTACAATAAATGATAATTAACAGTAGTTATATTTTTCATAATCATAACAGAACAAGCCTACAGTTACAAAACTTGTATTTATCCTAATTTAACATGCAAAAATGCACATCATTTATCAGAAGTATTTTAAAATTCATTAAAATAGCTGACACCTTAACCTTATCTAAATGGCCTTCTTTTCACTAATTAAGCAGCAGTTAATCTAAGCTTTTAGTAGTATCACTCTTGTTCCATAATAAAAATGATCAGTTATATTTTACCTTAATCTTTTTTGGAAGTAAATCTGTTGAAGTTTCACCTTCATCTATTCCTTCAGATATCATGTCAGATCCCTGGGTCTGAGCAAGATACATTCCTTGACTCCAGTCTGAACTGGAGTCTAAAATAAAAGGAGAGAAAACATGAAAGCTGGATTACTGTGAAACTTTGAAGAACAAGCATCAAAAAAGTATTTTTGTCTGTTGTTGTAACAGGAAGTTGCATGTCACCAGAGTTGATTCTAAGCCTGAACATTACCTGTTTTATAGTTTTTCTTTTTCAGTTTCAAAGCAGTAACAGCAAAACAAAACTAAAAAACCCTAAACTTAAAAATACTAGTTTAGTTATAAAAAAGAAACAACTACTTGCTCAAACACTTCTGCCAAAAGACCTCCCCTAAATAAGCCTAGCCTTTGCCTATGAGAAGGATCATACTAATAATTTTTAATGCTCTTGAAGAAGTCAGTACCTGTCATCATCTCCCACTGCTAGGGAGCAGTAGCTTTAAATTCTATCAAGAGATGACGAAGCTACGCTGAAGAGATAATGTAATATGTAAGAAGAATATAGGAACTCCAGTGGGAAGAAAAAAATTAGCATCTGATGCCTCGACTCAATCCCTCTCCACTCGAGTCATTCTCCTTCCATAGCAAATTAATATACATGGCATGCTCAGCACCTTTTGTTAGTGCAACAGGCTTCTTCTTTGATCTGGGGAGTAGTTGTTTTTATTCCTTAGAACACAACCTCTTTAATAGTAAACTTAGTATTAAAAAAAGCAGATTCAATATATAATGCTGTTTGAAATCTATGAGAACAAGTTTCTTACCACTAGATCCTCCATCTCTAGCTTGATATGGTGGAGAATGTGCTAATCCAGAAACTGGGATTCCCTACATTTAGAAAAGAAAGCAAACAAATCTTTAATCACCCCACACCCACTCACAATAAGGAAGCTAATTCTAAGGAGCAGGAAATGATATGAGCCTCTTTATTCAGTTTCCCCTGCAATCAAAGTCATCAAAATGGAGACAAGATGGCATTCAATAGGGTGACCTACACTTGTCCCCACTTTGCAGAGCAGGACGGGTCCAAGGCAGTAGCACAAGAAAGCATCTGATAGTCGAGCACACTCCCAAGCTTAAATTGCTGAGGAAGGGGTTCTCCCTAGGCCATGGAAACATTAGAACACTTAAAAGCTTTATACTGAATATGCAGTGGTTCACACTTACCAGACTTTAAATGGGAATTTCTGTAGCAGGAGCAAAAGCACGAACCGAAGTAGTTCAATGAATATAAAATAGGATACATACCTCTTTAGCTTGTAGAGTTTCTATGACTTCCTTTAAAGTATTACATTCTTCAGTCAACACTTGCACTGCAACAAACCTCTCTCTCTTTAATGCTTCAGATTCAGAGATATGTCTTGTCTCCATGTCCATGATTTCAGCAGCGTGGAGTTCTTGCATTTGGTCGATTTTTTCAGTAAATTCTCTTATGATCTCTGTAATTTCTTCTGAAGAACATCCATTTTGCAAATCTATCTGGATTTCTGCATTTTTAACAAGCACCGGTGAAGTCTGGATACAGCTGTTGATTTCCACAGTCTTGTCTGTTTGCGATGATGAGCTGCTTCTAATTAGAGTAGACTCACTAGTTGACAAATCACACAATATTTCTGCATCCTTTTTGCTTTCAGGTTTTGCCATTTCCTCATCCTTTCTCATGTAACTTGCAAGCCTCTCTTCTGCTTGAGCTAGGTTATTTTTGACTTTGCACAGGTCTTCCTGAAGATGTATCAGACTTGCTTCTTTTACCTGTAAATATGGAGAATCTGAATTGCAGTCCTTCCAAATACTTAAAAAAAAAGAAAAATCTAAACCCCAAACAACTCTCTACACCATTAGAGCTCAGTTTAGTCCTATTTTAAAGCAGTTATGACGCATGGTAACAAATATTATCTCCTAAGAAATACACCTCTAGATCCACTGTTGCACTATGGTGGACTGTAAAACTATGTACTTTGGCAACAAGTGAAGATTTGGTCTACAGCATCAGCTCTGTTCCACTGACAGTAGGTACTGAGTGACCATTTTTCTTAGTGGCATTCTCAGTACAAGATTAAAAAAACCTATAGCATGCATATTTGCACAATAAATCCTGTATAATAATTTGCTTTAAATACAATATGGAACAATCTGGTTCTTACTGCTAGCTCTTGCTGAAGTTTTTCTGCCTTTTCTCTGTAACTGCTCAGTTCTTCCTTTGCAGCAGCTGCCTCTTCTTTAACTTGCTTTAGTTCAGGTTCATTAATAAGCACATTTTCTTTCTGACTTTCCATGAGTTGTGCTCCTACCTACACAGCAACATAAGATACAGAAAATGGTGAACAATCTTAGGAAGAATCATTAACAGCACTGATCACTTTCACACCAACTTACAAAAGCCACAAATGAAAAGACCATAAGGGAAAACAAATGTATGTTATTTGGATTAACACAGCCTCAAAAAATTAAGACTGAAAGACCATTTTCCTAGGCTAACTCCCACAAACTGGATAAGCGTGGGAGGGAGGACAAGTGTGGGAGGAAAGACTGTCTTCTTACAGTTTACTGAACTGCAAGCAGAAGTTGGCTACACCATATAGAAAGCAGAGGAAGGAAGGTCAACAGAGAGTAGGCAATGAAGTCTGATAATATTATTAAATTTATAAGACATTTATGACATTCATTCAACCTGCATTTGGATGAAAGGTCTTAGAACCTTTTCTAGTCCAGCACTGGCTTCCATGTTGTCTCTGAACTTAAGAGTTTCAGCAACCAAGCCCATGTTTGGGCTACCAAGCATAGTCAACTTTGACTGGAAGGTTTTAAATTCAGAGGCAACAAAACCAGTGGTGGATGGAAATCAGGACAAATGTATACTGGTAAAAACTACTGATGGGAAATATCTTTGGAATCAAGATAGGAAAGCAAGAAAAAGCATACATAAACAAGCATACATAAACAAACAACCTGCCCCCCACCCCCAACCCAACTGTACAGACAAACTGCTATCGCTCCCGTATCGTTCTGAACCCTCTCTTAGATAATTTTTATCATTTTAATTTTTATCTCTCTACCTCCATGACATGTAAAAGCGTAATTCACTCCATTCTATGTCAATTCAAAGTAAGAATAAGAAAGTATATGTCCGAAATTCAAAATCACCCTACTTTCACAGAAAGGCAAAGTATTTTTCATGCAAAATAGAAACTGATAATGGGTTCACCTAAAATAACATCCTTCTCTTCTTTGTAACTCCAGGAATAGCAGAGAAATGAAGGTCTAGCCCTCACAGCAGAATATTCCTATCACTTGTTTCATTAAGAAGTGTTTCATTATTATAGTTTACATAAAATAACAGATTTTAGTGAAAACAAGCCCAAAGAAAATGGCATCCAATTACCTGATATGCCTGCCTTTCTTCTTGCTTAATGTATTTCTGAAACTCTCCTTTGTGTTTTTCTTGAACCTCTTCTAGTAATTGCTGAAGTTCTAAGAGTCTTTCTTCTTTCACTTTAGCTTCCTTTTGTGCAACTTTTACATTTTCTTTTTCTAGCTCCAAGTTATGATTTACCATTGCCAGTTGGTCCTCCATCTCTCTAAGCCTCTGTGTTAAGAGTGATAGTTTTGATTCCATCTCATTTTCAGTTCTATCACTCAAACCCCCTGTTTGGGCATTCCTGCTTGCTTCCTCCACACATTTTGAAGCTTCCTGAATTTCCTGCATGAATTTCCTTTGCTCTTGAACTGCATTCAGCTGAACCTGACTCACAAGAGCAGCAGCAACTTTTTCCACTAGTGTTTTTTCCAGTTCTAATATCCTCTTTTTAAGTGTTTCTCTTTCAGCTTTGCCTTGCTCTTTCAGGTCTTTTATTTCATTGTAGGACTGGCACAGTTCTAAATCTTTTTCCTTAATGCATGCCTGAAGTTGCTGCAGTTGTACCTCCATCTTGCTAATGGTGACTCTTACATTCTCATCTGAAGACCTAAGCTGGGATTGGTCTAGCAGCTCTATCTTCTCACATAAGCCTTCTTCCACTTTTTCAGTTTTCCTATCGTTGCTATCTTCTGTTTTTTCCCTAACACCTTTCATCAGTGCATACTTATATTTCTCTGTTATTCTTTCATGCTCTTTTTTCAGCACACTTATTTCTTGCTTTAGCTGGTTCATTTTTAACTTCGTTTCCTCAAGCTCATTCTTTGTTCGAGATGCCTCTACATTTACGTTTTCTACTTGCTTCTTCAAAGCTTCCTTTTCTGCCAGAACTGTTTCAAGTGTGTGTTTCAGACTATCAGCATCTTCCTGAAAAGCAGCAACATCTGCAGGCACTTTTTGTTCAATATTTGCCAGTTCCTGCTGAAGCTTATCAATTACATCATTCAACTGCTCTACTTCCTCATCATTTTTTTTCTTCAGACGTTCTTGATCACTTTTCAGACATTCTACCTGGGCTTCAAGCTCCTGTATATGCTCATTTTGCTCTTCAATAACCTGGAAAAAAAAACCCAAAACAACAATAACTTCATAATGGGTAACTATTAAACCCTCAGGTAATTTTTCTCCTGGACTTCACAGCAACAGTTTAATCAAACACTGAAATATCTTGCAAAAGAAAATATGTCCTCAGTGAATTTCTTAATGGGATATCTCTTGTAAAGCTTTATGAGAATCAGGGCATCTTCACAAAGGACTGACAAAGTAGCCTGTGACCTTAATGAACTGCAAAATAAGTGTGAAAGCATTTGTAACATTCACAGAGATATGAAACATCGAAGTGTAAGTGTTCTTTTTTCCTAATAGTTTGGTCTAAAGCTCTGTCTTGTCCTTTTTATTGAAAAGTAAAATGGAACCGAGTGGTCATGTCTGCTGTTCAATCTTATTATGAAGTCAAATTTTAATATATTATTTTTACTCAAAGAATTCCAAAGAACCAAGATTTATGAAGCTTAAAACTTACAGATAAATATTCCTACATTACATTATATAAAGAACTTCCTCTAAAAAAAAGAAAAATCCTCAAGCTTACCATATACAGGTCAGATCTGTTCAGTTAGATTAGACAGATACTGTGCTTTTCATGCAAAAGCACCACTCATTCATATGGTCAAATAGATTTATATAGGACACAGCCAATTAAGATGGATATGTATTTTAAATACAAATAGACCTTTAATTAATTATGTTGAAAAATACCATTATAACATGCTTTTTAGCCTGAGATCACAGAAAACACCTATTGGTTGACTGACATTTCCCATCACAAACCTAAGTATGTGTTTGTCTGTTCATGTGTGTGTGCATACACATATGCAGATGTGAACAAAAACATGCAGGGCAAATAGTACCCATAGACCCAGAGAACAATTATTTCTTTGTGCTATAGTTTAAATGAAAGTAAAGAGAGACAAAGATATAGAAGTATTTATTTTAAAAATGTACATGACTATCCAAACAAAATTCAAAGAGAGATTGGTGAAGACATTAAGAGAGTGAGAATAATACTTTCCTAGATTAGTTCTAAAGACACTTAAAATTACAGGCTGTGTAAGAGGCTCAAAATTCCAAGGAATTAATAAAATGATGTAACTGAGCAAATACAAGGGTGATGACTTTATGATGCAGAAAACAGAAGCCATCTTATATCTGCTTCTAACAAGAAACAGATGTAAACACAAAAAGCAGAATGACTGGTGTTGATGAACACTAAATTTAACAGTCTTAGCAAAAGGAATAATAAGACAAGTTATCAGATTCCAACAGAGTAAGTTTTATAGAATTCATTAAAAAACCTGCTTGTTGAATAGCAATGGGAGCAAATCCTCATTTGAGTAGATTGTCAAATGACAAAAAATCCTTTACAAAGTCAAAATAAAGACAGACTGGATTATAAGTAGTAAATCTAAGAAACAAAGCGAATATATTTTCTTAAGGGAATGTCTGGAGATCTGAAATGAATAGTGCTTCTACACTGGAAATGAAAAACGCAGAAGAAATCTGTCAAAAATATTCAGAAAGAGATATTGTAAAATAATACTAATTATGGTACCTAAACCAGGTAAGGACTCTAAAAGGGCCTTTTAGAAATATGAAGAAAAAAAATGTGGAAGAGAAGAAAGATGACTAAATTCATTACTAAAACGGCCATGTGTTTTCCTTTATCTCTCAGTACTTCATTAGATTTAGTTAGTTAAATAGGATAATAAGATTACTTTGCAATAAGTAAAATATGTACAAAAATAAATGATAAATGTGACGATATAAATTAGAGGGTCTGATTTGCCAATGAAGAACTTGTTTTTAAAAATCCACAGAGACTAGAGGAAGATCAAAACCACTAAATAAAATATGAACAAGTTACTGGTTTTCAGAAGAAAAGAACAAGGATGCTGGTGCTTGCTATCAGTATAAGAGTTCCTGTTCTTCATAACATAATGAAATAAAGCACCACAGAAGGCAAATACAGCAATTAAAAGAAAAGCACTTAGTGGGATGAAGATGTCTAAGGGACTAAGAAACGGATTAACCTAAGAACAACCTATTAATATTTAATACTGATCTCATAACCAAGCAGAGTAATTACTTAATGTCCTGGAAAATATAACTGAGTAAGAGGATGAAATTAAGAAAATGAAACTTCATATAACAGGAAAAGAACCAATCAAGACAATGAATTATACCTGAATCCTGGGTATTTCTCTCAAGGCAATAAATGTAACCATATTACTGTGGTCATTGTATAAAGCAGAATCATTGTGGATTTCTAAAGTATAATCTTTCCTAAATCCAATTTCCTAAATCCAATCTAAAGTTTTGTCATTATTTGCTGAAGTTCATTATAACTAAATTTTGTACATAAAAACTCAGTGAAATTATCCAGCTCTGTCAGAGCTCTATTTCAGTGGATTCAATACGCCCTATTAGAATGTTACCCTAAATATTCAAGTGGTAGTGTCATGGTACTGAGGGTAACAGAACTCCTGTTCTTACCTTACTGAATGATACTTGCTTTGGGGTTAAAGCTTATGACTAATATTCATATTTAAAGTGGCTGGAACGCAAAATTCATCCACTGAAAAAATCCAATTTTCTTTCTATAAAGTATGAGACAGAAGGCCTGTTTCTGCTGTCACATCAATGCAAAGTAATTAGTATTTATGTTGAAATCAAATGTGCTATATCTGTATAAAATGAAAGTAAGCCAGAAGATGATGAAGCTCATTATAATAAACACACATAATTGAAAAATAACAGAAAGCTACAGGTGTTAAATCTCAGTAAATAAAAGATTAATCTGATTCTTTTTTTCTTACTCGCCATTTCTAATAAAACACAGAGTTTTGTTTGGACATCCACCATGCTTCAAACTGGATTAAAGATGTTGCCAACATTGGTATGATGACAAAGTATTTACAGAAGCTCATGGAACACGAAAGTTCAACTGCTAAAAAACCTATAAAATCCAACATGATCCAGCAGGTGTCACTAAAATATAACAGTGAAAGTAAGTCATTGTAGGGAAGATGGTAGAATGAATGTTGAGATTGAATTCAGCTACCGACATACTATTAAATGTTTGTAAGTATTAGAAGAATAAGGAATGAAGAATTTAAGACAAAAACTCAAGCAGAATTAAGGCAGAATAATAAAAAGAAAAGCAAGCAAAAATTATCCTTCATAAAAAAATGAGACAAAAGAGGAAAAACAGATTAGGGTTAAAGTGTTGCTTGAAACTGAAGCATTTGCATTTCTAAATTAAGGCAGCAACAGAAGATAATGTAATTGGTGGGGGGATGAAGGGTTTTTTTTCTTTAAACAGCTAGCAACACAAAAGTAGGACTCTGAAAAAGATTTCAAAAGTGTGTACTTTGTTGTCAGTTGTGACTTCAAGTTGCTGTTGCAGTTTTGCAATTTGTTCATGAAGATGATCTATTTCCTGCTCCTTTTCTTGCATGATGTGAGCGAGCCTCCCAGCCACTAAATGATGGTCCTTTATGGTGGCATCTTCTGATTTCTGGATAGCTAGTCCCAGTATTTCCATTTCATCCTACCAAAAAAACCCCCCCAAAACCATGTTACAGTTGTACATAATTTTTTCTGCATATTCTTGTATGAGTAAGGCATAGGAATCAAAATAAACAAATTGCATGGAATGAGAAGTAATTATATGAGCTTTTTAATATTTTGCAAGTTGAACTGTGGAATGCTTGATAAAGAATCTGGCATCTTGGCTTTTTCCAAGATTTTTTTTCTGGGGAGGAGGGAAAATAAAGCTCTAGGCTTCTCTGTTACACAGCTACCTTAAATAATTTGTTCTCTTGTTCAAGTTCTTGCAAGTGCGTAGTGGACTCCTTTCGCTGAATTTCTAGTTGCATGTGCAATTGCTGAACTTCTTCATTTTTATTTTCTAGCTCCTCTCGAAACTGCTCCAGTTGTTCCTCAAGGTTCGTGACCTATGTTTCCAAAGTAAATGGTGGAAAAGGAGAGACAGCCATACCAAAAATTAAATGTCATCATTTTCAAGTGCAATGTCTACATTAAACTAGTTTGGTACGCACAAACAAACCAGTGAGCAAGTCCAGAGGATAGCCACAAGGATGATCAGGGGGCTGGAGCACCTCCCTTATGAGGCCAGGCTGAGAGAGTTGGGGTTGTTCTGCCTGGAGAAAAGAAGGCTCCGGGGAGACCTTATAGAAGCCTTGCAGTACTCAAAGGGGGCTACAGGAAAGATGGGAGGGACTCTTTATCAGGGAATGTAGTGATAGGGTGAGAGGTAACGGTTTTAAACTGAAAGAGGGTAGATTTAGATGAGATAGAAGGAAGAAATTCCTTCCTGTGAGGGTGGTGAGACACTGGAACAGGTTGCCCAGAGAAGCTGTGGCTGCCCCCTCCCTGGAAGTGTTCAAGGCCAGGTTGGACGGGGCTTTGAGCAACCTGGTCTAGTGGAAGGTGTCCCTGCCCATGGCAGGGGGGTTGGAACGAGATGATCTTTAAGGTCCCTTCCAACCCAAACCATTCTGTGACTATGATATGAATGTGTACTGAGTGACATTCTAAGTCCTTAAACTGAATGGAGTTTTAAAACCCACTAAAATCACCTGAAATCACTATGAGGTTTTTATTAATTTGGCTGAATTTTGATTCCCAAAAGATTCTTGTAAGTCATAAGCATTAACATAGACAATAACAACAATTATCATGGCTCACAAGAGAATTTCAAAGGGATTTGGATTGCCATCTCTCCAATCTGTTAAAAAATTTCATCTGTATAAGTTCACTAAACTCAACAGAAAGAAAAAACTGACAAACCAAAGTATCAGCGAAAGCACGGAACATTTCACTAGTATTTTACCTCCTTTTCCTTTCTGTCCACAGCTTCTCGTTCAGCTTGCAGTTGTACTTCAAGAGGTAATTCTCCCTTTACTATGATGGTGCCAAACTGTTTCCTTTCCTCCACCTTTAAATATAAATATTATTAATAAACAAATAAAAAAGATATACTCTTTTGTTCTCAAGAAAATAAGAAAGTAGAAAATACATGATAATTTTAGACCAAGCAATACCTTTTGTAAGTTGTCTGCACTGATGATTAAGGCTTGTTCCAGTTCTCTTATCCTGCATTCTAGTTTCTCAATTTCTTCATTTCGTTCTTGTATATCTCTCTGAAGTTGCTCCTTAGAGAGCAAAAGCTCACTGCATTTGTCTGTTTTCTCTTTCAGATGATTTGTTAACTGTTCAACCTGGTGACAATATGGCAAGAAGATGAATATATTGTACTAGATTGGAAGGGTTTGCTAGCAATAGCAACAGCACTCATTTTTGATAGAGAAAAAATATCCCTCTTTTTTTCCTCATAACCCAACTCCTACACTTTAGGTGAAACAGAATGTAAAGTCAGAATACTGTAGTGGTACATCCAACAAATACAAACAGCATTTTTAAAAAAAGTTATATGTTCTGTGCTACATCACCTGCTCTCTAGAACTGACCTTGTCTTTCTGAAGCCTTCAGATTCTCTAGGCAGTTAAAAGCAAGTAGCATGGCATCCCTATGCAGCCCACTGAAAGGACACCTTTAGCATCTATGGATGGAATGTCTTGACCCTAAGGTCAATATGCTATTTGCATCTTTGAGGTATATCATAGTTCTAAAAATCTGTGACAAAGCATTCAAATAAAGCATTCTGAATGTCAGTAGTTCAGAAACAACATATTAAAAAAGTAACTGAAGGAGTAAAGATAGGAATGGATCCCAGTTCTAAAAGTATTTCAGAAATTATTAATAAAATTTACAGGTAAGAAATATGTGTAACAAATCCATGGTATTAGGCCTAATGCACAGAGTTAAGACCTGAGTTAAACTAAGCAGTTGAGCAAGAGACATGGAAAGTAATGTTTGTCCCACTCAAGAAACTGATTTCAGTATTTACAATGAGGAAACTATGATGTAGGCAAAAGGTAGAAGATTCAAAGCATTTCAATAGATAGGAGAGAAGAGGACCAGAACCTAAAGCTGACAGAATGGTATTACTAACATTATCCATCCATGAGTAACATCAAAGTCTGAAGTGACCACAGAAAAGTCCTGGGAGAGAAATGAAAAAAGAAAAATCAAGTCTAGACCAGACTCTTTAGGACAACTCTCCCAGGAATAAGTTGACAGAGTAAGCTGAAACAATAGTAAAAAAGAAACAAAGTTATCAACAGAAGTTGCTCATGGCAAAGCAGAAGAGCATTAAAAAACCTGTGCAACTATGAAAAAATAAAGCAGCTATCTCAGAAAAGCATGAGAAATAATGATAAAATGTATATTTATGAAATATTCCAAGCAATATTTGATATCAAAATATACTACATAGAGTAAGACTATGTGCCTCATTTGATAGAAATTAAATGTAAATCTAATACACTATTGAAAATTCTTTCTATAATTTGTAATGTATCACATGCAACACCACCCAGCTCTAAAATAGCTGCTACACCTGTGGTGGTGGCAGACAATTTTATTGTCTATCTTTCTACCTACTAAAAAATTCTAATTTAAAAGCATCTAATATAAATCTCAAAATTTTAGTCAGTTACAGCCTGCTTTAAAACTTCCATTGTAGCCTATCTGTCAACTTAGACTATACATGCATGTGTATATGTGCATATAAATCAGGACAATTTTTACATATATATTCTGTACAAAAAAATAGGGCAATTTTTATTATGCTAACAAATTTGAAATTTTTGAGGGGGAGAATTTTTTTTTTTTAAAGTGAGAATTTTAACCAGGAAGTCACACACTACCCATGCCCCAAACTATAAACGGGCACATAACAAAATGAACTCAAAATGAACATGCTGGATTCAGGAAAACTAATCATGCTAAAATGTCTCCCCCATCTGTGGAACATGTCAACAGGTGAGGAGTGTGCACACACTTTGAGATAGAAAGAAATAGATGCAGAATTTCTTCTCATGTGTTGGTTAACACATCCTCAGCTAATTCCAGAAGATTCATTGTTCACAGAGGCTGATTACAGCCATATCACATAGTACTGACTAAATACTTTGACTGTTAAGATTTCTTACAAACCTTTCTATTAAAATATATTTTAAAAATTAAATACACCTCTAAATCTGAGAATTATAAGTAAATATTTTGACAACTTACATCTCACATATATCAATTTATGTCCTATTACTGTCTATGGTCCTAAAACATATAATATAGAATACTAAATATTGCTAATATTTAATAATTGAATTACAGCAACTGAACTACTTCAGTTAAGAATTTTGATTTGAAAATCACAGTGCAACCTAAGAAGAGACATTTTAATACCGAAAATCAGGCAAGAAAATAATGCAAAAATATCAGTCTTACTCAAGAAGCAGGACACAAGAAAACCCACAAAAAATAAAGTGTGATTTAATTGACTAACAGGTCATCAAACAAAACATGCAAAAGCTTCATAATATATAGCATTTGCACTGCTGTCACTTTTCTTGATTTTGCTGGGCCTAAGAGTTTTCTGTGACTCCCTTAAGCTGCTGTTCTACAGTCACTAAATTTGTTTCAGTGGAGAGGTTCAAGTGATCACAGAGAGTGTGACTACATCTCAGGTGCTAAACCTTGGTAACTCAATTCCTTTAGTTGTGTACCTGTGCTATAAATAGGATGTCACAAACCAACATAAGAACAAGTGAAATTGCTAAAGTAGTTCTGCATGTTCCCATACGCTTCTGAAAACAGTGGATTTTCTAAATTAAGTTCTATGAAAGGGCCTTTTTTGTAAGTTAAGAAGTCTCTGTATGCCTATTACTAAAAACCAAACAACCAACCAGCCTAAAAAACCCCAAACCACACTCTCACCACTTTGCCTCAACACCTGACTCTTCATTTAAGGGGATTACTTTCCTGCCTTGTAAATGGATGCAGGTTAGGTACACCATTAAATAGCTTCATTACAATATCTTAGCAGCTGACAACTTGTCATTTACATTCATTGAGTACAAGTAGTAAAATGTGTTACCTCTCTGGTTTGATGTTCATTAACAGGCTGACTCCTTTGTGGAATCTTAAGCTGTTGTTCCAGCTTCTGTATCTCTTGCTGAAATACGTCTCTCTCATGCTCTCGGTCAATTGCTTGCTCCTGAAAGTTAAGAAATTATATGGATACACCACTTGATTTATAAACTATCTAAATTAAGTATATTACTACTTATTTCTCTTAACGTGAGGCCAGTAACAGTATGCCAGTATTTTTAAGGTAGCAGAACCTCTTGCAACTACTATTAACAAAAACTTCTTTCATCATTTGAGGCAACAAATTTCACATTTCTTTATTAAAAATTAGGACAGCATAGATACATCCAGTATTATTTCAGAAAAATGACGGTTTTGTTTCTTCTTTTTCAGGTATACCACACAAATGCTAACAGACCAGTATTTCATGATCTTCTTTCCTAATGTTTGTCTTTCATATATGTAGCATAAACAGAAATTGAGAAATTAACTCTGTGTTAATTTTGATGAGGAGTTGACAGCAAAAAAAACCCCAACCAAACAAACCTATAAATTGTTGAATTTTGCATTTCAGTTTTACTTTTGACCAGTTTCAGTTATTATACGTCTTTATATAGGAAATAATGTGCAACTGGTAGCATCCAGTGAAAGCATCACCTTTAAATGCCACTTTGTAAAACAGAAAACCTTACCAGATGCATTAAAATAAACTAGCTGAATTATCCAATACAACGAGGAATGCTTCTGTATAGCAACAAAATATTTTGCAAAAATTCAGGAAACCAGAATAAAACCTCAACCTTTACAAGCTGCAAATTTTAAAAACTCACCTGTTGTTTCAAGGAAACAGCAGAATTCTAATGCTGCTGTTACAAACAGCTACTCATCTCAGTAGTCTGTAACTCTCCAGTTCATGCTACTGATAATCCCAAACCATAATGCATTTATGACTATGGAACTTGTAACAGAAATTTTTATGTCTGAACCTCGTCCTATTATGACACACTAGTTTCAGTGAGAAAAATAATCTTGTAACTGTAGAAAATGAAATAAAGCAAACCCATTTGTGCTACGAAGTATCTGGAAAGATCTAAAGATCTCTCCTTTAATACTGTTTAGTAATAAATTATGCAAAGAAGGTGCCACAGGGTGTTATATTTACTATGTAAAAAATCATTCCACCCTACTGCTGTCATCTAGAGAGTTAATTGAGAAGGCACAGAAATAACAGTTTTCTCCCAGCAGCAGTATAGGACACTTAATAGGAATAAAACAGGAGAAGAAGGTGGTGAGGAAGATGGTGTTTGCTGAAAATGGGGTAAAGTCTAAAACAAAATTGCAGAGACAGGCTGAGTCAGGAAGAAGTTGGGTACAACAGAGGCAGCTGCCACTGTGAATGGGAACAAATACACATATAACAACTGTGTGGAAGGTGTAGCTTATTATCTGGAGGCAGATTATTGGACACTATGAAGGAAGACTATAAAAGAAGCTTAGAGAAATTATGTTTTCAATTTCCAAGTACAAATAAAGCTGACTACTTAATGCACAGAATCATAGAGTAATTTGGGTTGGAAGAGACATTTAAAGGTCATCTAGTCAATCTTGAACTAGGTTGATCAGGTTGCTCAGAGCTCTGTCCAACCTGACCTTGAATGTTTCCAGGGATGGGGCATCTACCACCTCCCTGGGCAACCTGTTCTAGCGTCTCACTGCCCTCACAGTGAGGAACTTCTTCCTTATAGCTAATCCAAGTCTATCCTCTTTCAGTTTAAAACCATTACCCCTCATCCTATCGCAACAGGCCCTGCTAAAAAGTTTGTTTCTATCTTTCTTACAATCGCCCTTTAAGTACTGAAAGGTCTCCCTGGAGCCTTCTCCCCGGTCTCCCCAGAGCCTTCTCTTCTCCAGGCTGACCAACCCCAGCTCTCTCAGCCTGTCCTCCTAAGGGAGGTGCTCCAGCCCCCAATCATTTTTGTGGCCTCCTCTGGACCCACTCAAGCAGGTCCATGTCCTTCTTATGTTGGGGGCCCCAGAGCTGGACACAGCACTCCAGGTGGGTCTCACCAGAGCAGAGTAGAGGGGGACAATCCCCTCCCTCGACCTGCTGGTCACACTTCTCTTGTTGCAGCCCAGGATATGGTTGGCTTGCTGGGCTGTGAGTGGACATTGTCGGCTCATGTCCAGCTTTTCATCCACCAGCACCCCCAAGTCCTTCTCTGTAGGGCTGCTCTCAATCCATTCATCCCCCAGTCTATATTGATACCAGGGGTTTCCCCAACCCAAGTGCAGGACCTTGCACAGACTTTAGACTAATTCTAACAGACTTTACTGAAAAACATGAAAATTCCACAAACTAGAACAACAAAAAAAAAAAAGTCACAAAAATATGTTTCCTCATTAATGTCAGAAGTTTCCCACTATTTTAAACATTTAAGAAGCCTCCTAAGTTAGAAATACTGAGCAGTCTTAAGCAAGCATCTCAAATGAATTTTCAACTTTTAAAATGTTAATTAAATTCTTAGGCTGGAACCTAAACACTGTTGCTATTGTGCGCTTCTTTATGTTTGCTCTAAATATGAAAAAAATAGCATTTCCTGCTGCACCAAACCTCAATACAGGTGCCCACCCACCTTCATGAAACTAGCCTTTCACCATACTTACATCTAGAAATTTTCTTGTTTTCTCAAGTTGCTTCTCCAAAGCCTGGTTTTGCTGCCTTAAGTCCATTAGTTCTGCATTTTTTTCTTGCTCTAGTTCTATGAATCGATTGACCTGTTCTTCCAAGTCTATTTCCAAGACTTTCACTTGCTTCTGAAGGTCATCATACTCTTTTTCAGCTTGACGCTGTACTTCAATTTTTTCTTTCATTAGTTTTTCTGTTTCCTCCAGCAATTCTGGTTACAATAAAAGCATCACACACTACTTTTAGATATGAATAGTTAGTAATGTTATGAAGCAAAACCACTCCCCAAGGTATCCATGCTGTATTCTGCAGAAGGATGTGAACTGGTTTGGGTTTTTACTATTTTTCTTTTTTAGAAAATGTATTTTCTACTGAAAAACAGCCAAGATAACTACTAAAGCAAATTCATAATAAAATTACTATCCTTTAGTTAGTCTTCGGAGGACTGTTAGTGAAGTTATATCAGATCACTTCCCTGTTTAAGTTTCATGCAAATGAAAAAGTTTATGTATAACTGAAAATAAAATAAAATGCATGGGTTCAAACTACAGCTAGAGTCAGCACAGGGTTTAACAATGAAGTACAGAAAACCCAACCCACTTCTCATGCCCAGCGTCAGTAAAACCAATCCACTCCCAGTCTTCATCATTAATGTGATACATATAAATAATTTGAAGGAAATATTGAAAGACTTAGCAAGGTTGCCAGGCAGACAGGGAAATTACTGACCTGTAACTGGAGCTTTGTAATATCAGTGACTGCATGGATGCCCAATTTTGAGTCCTCATGAAAAGGCTGACAAGCATATATAGTAAAGCCCCAAACCACTCTATTAAGACTCTTAAGCCACAGCCCATTGAAGTATATATTAACTAACCGTACGCATCCTTTGACGTAAAATCCAAACTGTAAAGTGCAATTACATTTGGAGAATCTTCAAAACATGATTGATATTTAGACAGAAACAATACAATTTACTTTCACTATAGAAGAAAGATCCTTTAGGCACCATCATCTTACATCATATTTAACCAATTCTCATTTCTAAATAACCTTTATATATCAATATAATACAGTGTTTAGTTATCATAATGAATGACTCAACTGTATTTGGAAATAAAAAAGAAAAAAAAAGGCTACAAAAATATTCCTCCAATACAATCTATGTATCTGTAATTCATAGGTGAATAAGATGATGGTTATTCATGAATTTGCTCATTACATTCAGAAATTGTAAGAAATGTTGTTAGCGAAATGTAAAACTGAGTATGAAATACAACATCAAAGCTGCAGGCCAGTAAGAATTACAAGTAATGTCAGTAAGCCAAAAGCCCAATAATCCTGATTAACAATGTCAGTACGTGTAAGTCTTCCACCCAGTTACAGATTGGCCATGCAACATACAAACACACCTGCTTGGGAAGCTGCATCGACTGCAGCATCTACTAGGCCTAGGAGAATAGAGAGAGAGAGAAAAAACAAAAAAAGAAGCAAAGTAATTCACATGCCAGCTATAGTTTTCTTGTGGTGCAACAATGTAAGAGAAAATGAAGCCAAAGGTAGATGTGGCATTCAATGACAAAGTTGTTGAGATAACTTAGGGAATGAGGTAAGTTATTTTGGTATGCATGATATAAATACCTACACATATTTATAGAATTGTCTATGCTTACAGTTGTTACACATGAAAGTAATTTTAAAATATTTAGAAACCTAAAACATGTAACAAATAACTAAACTGGAGTCATAGACAAGAATCTCCTTTACTATCAAGTAGGAAACAACAGGTTGCTCTTAAAATTTCATTGTTACACAAAGCGGACGCAGGAAATTGCAAATACACGTCAAGATGTGTAATTTATAAAATTAGCAACATTATAAATTGCCATAAACTTTTAGAAATTAAATGGCAATTTCATTCTTACAATGTAAGCACTTGCAATGCTTGAAAGATCAGTATGTCTTAAAACACCACTGTTACAACTTTCTTCCCCTCCCAAACATAAAATATTAATTTAAGTTACTCGTTTAAGGAAGAATTAAAAGATACATTTACTTCATGAAGGTAAATGCTTTTTTTGAGTAAGCAGTTAGTCAGATTACATGGACATGGTATTTATCTGGAATTTTCACCATCAGTGCTGCAAGTTTTCATTACTGGTAGATAACAGGCTTTCCTTATCACCCAACTTTGTGAATTGCAAAAGAGGAATTTGTTATAAAAGTGTATCTTCTGTGTCTAAAATGAGTATGGCCATCATGTGCAGTTCAGTCATGTTCTGGTAGCTATGTTTGCTTGTCCCTCTGAAACTCTGGAAAGTATTTAGACCAGTATTTTATCCATAGGTGCTAACTTCAAGATATTCCATCTCCAGCGATAATAAAACTAGATTTTCCAGGTATTAAGCTTTTGCTGGTTTAAAGAACAATTGTGATTGCTCAACATTTCTGAAAATTCAGTCATTTTTTGTTTAAATATCATGAAAAGTTATCATGCTAACATTAGACATCAAGTATGAAAATATCACATTTTGCCCTATCACATTTGTATTAATGATTACAAAGATGGGGGGGAAAACATTCACCAACATTACTTATTTTATTTGAAAGTATAAGAAAGTCTCATAGAAAGATTGTGATGAATACATACGCTGCTCTACTGGCCCCGCATCTGCTCTCATGGCGTCCTTCTGTCTGGAGAGTAACTCCTTTTCTTCCTGGATCTGCTGCTGTTCAGCCTCTAACTCCTGCAATTTGTTACCTGTACACAGTAGTTCTTGCTCAAGATGGTCAATTACATCTATTTTTTCCTGGAGTTGCTTTTCCAGAAATGCTTTTTCATCTGCATAACCATCAATGAGGCCTGTAGAACATGAATTTTGGGGCACATTTAATAGACAATAAAGAACAATTTGAATTTTTTTGTGTGGTGAAGTCACTATAGTATTCTCACACGAATGCACATGCATGTTAGATACTGAGCACCTGACAACTTCTACTGCTGTCCTTGTTATTTTTCCATGATGAACAAATTACAGGAAGGATTGCACAAGACCAAATATAGCTCTTAATTTTTTCTCAGTGCAAGACCTCTAGAGCAAATAGGAACTCCAAAGCCAAGGAAAGAGAAGCATGTAATAGACACAGAAGAAATAAGAAATTTCAAATAAATTCAGGTGCCATTTCAAATAAGTTCAGGTGCTATTTTAGGTGCCTCAAGATATTTGTCTGACCTCAAACCACAGTTTCTGTAAGATCATGGGTCTCCTGTAGGTCAGATATAATATAGATGCCTCCAACATCATAAGGTACCAAAACTGGCCATAGGTGTCCATGTTTAACACCTGAATCACTCCCAAAAGCCCTGTAACAGCTGACATCTAAGAAACAATTCAATTTATTTATTGTTAATGCACAATTTTTAAAGTAGTACAGAACAATTATTGATCTTCTTCACAGAGAATTTGGGACACTACCTTGAGAATATGTCTTGTATGCTTTTATAAATTGCTTCATAGTGAAGTAGTTTATCTAGGAAACTGAGGGGGAGCTCTTTTAGCTTTATGAATGATATTACAGACGTAAGAAATGGCACCATCTTGGGATGATGCAGAAGTGAGCACAAAGCTAAAGACTTAGGAAGAAACTGAATTTCCTTGAGGGCTGTACAAACTAAACTGAGATCCTGTAATGGTATTGGCTTCAGAAGATTCACATCAGTCCTTTCAGAAACATCTGATCACAGAACACAAAAGACATTTTTATTGAGTGACAGAAGGTACTAGATAGGTATATCCCAGACTTCCATGGTAAGGTGTGTTCTGTCATGTTGGATACCAATGGTTTCAAAAGACAAACAGGACATCAGTGATATGATGTCCAAACCTTCTCAGTTGGACACACATCTATCTCACAGGTTTCTTCCTACCAAACCCACAAAATCTAAGTACTATTTTTTCAATATCAAACTATTTTCAATATGAAAGTACTTTGTCAGTATAAATCTATAGTTTTGAGTCAGTATTAAAATGTATTTTACCCTGGCTTGAGGATATAAGAAAACTAAAGATGTTTCCATTTCTGGACAAAGTGAAACCTCTGTGAGCACTTAGTTCTATATCAGAGGAAATTAATTAACAGTGGTCTTTGCATATACAGTCTGAGAAACACAGGTCTGGTCCTCATGCATAGCAATCATGCACTGCTGACCAATTTTTTTTCCCAAACTTGGATTCACAGAGAACATAGCTGCATAGAGGGACTGGCTGTTGAAACAAAAAATTCTGAACTAGAAATCTCATTAACAGCATTTCAAACATTTCAGACAATACAAATTCTCGTAGTTATTCCCACTGTATCAGACACTGTTCACAATGAGTACTTAGATTAGAAGTTGAGAGGGCATTCCCAGGCTAAATGGAGTGCACACCCCCACCAAAAAGGTATGAACAACGAAGAAGTAGTCTGCTAAGATGATGTGTTGTGGTATTTACTCCTGCCTTTTTTTTTTTTTTTTTTTAAAGAGATGTAATGAAAGTTGTCAGAGTTTAGTGAACGAATTGGCATTAGCTTTTCTATCACATTAGATAAGTCATATCTGACACCACTAAAACACTAGAGGTTTGAAGATGTCTCAGCCGCAGCAGTTTTTGTGATAAGAAGGAAATGATCAAAAATGACACATTTTATCTCAGGAGAAGACAAGAGTACCATCAGATGTATAATGAACTAAGACATAGTTCTGCATACCTATCTAAGAAATTTGATAAAAGAATGTAGTTTGGTTTTGTCAAAGTATGCTCACAACTCAGTTCAATGAGCAGAAGAAATTAAATAAAGAGTTTACAGAACTTTTGCTTTGTTATATCAACACCAAAATAAAAGGTCTGCCAAGTCTTATAAATTGCTATTGCTATTGCTCTGATTAAAATTAAATTCCAGTTAAAAATTTCTGAAGATTGTTTTCACTTCATATGCTTCCAAGTTTTTTTTTCCCCGAATAAAAAATTACCAGATAAAATCCAGAGAGTGAAAAACGTAGCTTCGTAACTCTCACTGGATTTTTGTGTTTAATATACTTTCTTTGCTAGCAAAAAATAGCGTTGCTCAAGAGAACCACCTAGTTAATCTTAGATTATTTGCTTGTCTGGTGGTAATAGGATAAAAATATGAAAACAAAAATGGGATAATAAGCAGGTCTTGTTCTGTGGGATGTCATCTTCAAATACAGTTATGCATGCACTCTTTGCAATAGAGCCCTGCACAAATGAAATGTAAATGAATTTTTTATTGTAAATGAAAAGGCAAGCTTGTAGTTCTTAGTGGAGAACCTGACTAAGCCAAAAAGATACAGATCCAGAAGGCAAACCAACAGAGAGATAAGTTTGTAATAAAAACATTCATTTAATAAATGAGTCTCTAGTACTTTTTTAAAATGCTACTTGTAGGATTAAACCTACGCAGACAGCTGACATTATGACAGATTTCCACCTTTAAGTAAAACTTAATTCTCTGCTTTGTCCTAATGTATTAGTCTATTTTACTTTATTATTGAAGATTTGTGAATAAATATTCTATCAAGACAAAAATATTATCCAAGGAAAGCAGCAACAGACATAAAAGCTGCTTACATTCTGAAATTCATCAAGACTGAACAGTTTTCTAACTCCATCTGTGCAAGAATATGAATTCTTAGGCCATCTATACTTTGGTGGATGATTTACTCTTTTTTGCATGTTATTTTCCATACAAGATTTTTTTACAATCTTAATATTCAAAAATAGTAATAATGCCTCTTTCAGATTTGATTCTATTCCCTCTGAAATTAATTTTCCTCCTTTATAGTTTTGTTAAAGCTACTGAAATGCTACAGCTAGTACTGGTGCTGATGACACACAACATTTATGCTGTGTGAACTGACAGGCTGTCCTTCACACCACATTTTAGACACATGGCTTAGAAACCTGCACTTACTTCTTTTCAGGTTATGTGTGTCCCAGCTATTAATGGTGTGTGAATACATGTTGGATTATCTGTCTATGTAAAAAGAAGAGGAAGGCTGGCAGGGTAGCATTCTCCAGGAATAACATTTGGCTACGAAACTTCACGCTCCCACTTTGAAACAGAGAAGTCTGCTGAGCTTCAGAACTAACTAAAATATCTCTGCTTACTACTACAGAGATCCTACCTATAGCGTGGGTGGTTTTTGCATCTTTTCCAGATGCCAATTACAAACATATAATGGTAGAAATGCTGGGTGGAAACAAAACATTCAGCTATTGAAACAATAAAGCTACTTCTAAAGAACAAATTAAGTGTCTGTCAGATTTGAACATACTTTCCTGATGTCAGAAAATATTATTAGACTTCCCCTGTTGTAACACCCTACAATTTTTAACTGCTTCCATAATGCAGTTGCAAATATACTTACAAAGATCACTTCAAACAGAGTGCAAATTGAAACATATCATCAACCATCACATTCAGAGTGAAGGTTCTACATTTTTTATCCGTGTTTGTGTGGAACTAAGTCAAGGTCATGAGGCAGCAGGCACAAACTGAAATATGGGAAACTACATTTCAACATACAAAAAAAAATATTTTTTTTTCCTTTTCCCTCTTTGATGGTGGTCAAACACTGGAAAAGGCTCCCAGAGAGGTTGCAGACATTCAAAACCTGACTGGACACAGTCCTGGGCAACCTGCTCTACCTGGCCCTGCTTTGAGCAGGAGGTTGGAATAGATGATCTCCAGAGGTGCCTTCTGGTCTCAACTATTTATGATTCTACAATTCTAAGCTGTTAATATTTAAGCTTGTCTGCACAGAGATGTTATGATGAAATAAATGGATTTTGAGGATACACATATCCACATATCCAACGTATTATTTTTAATGTCAGACAATAAGAAGTGAGACAAAGTTGGGAAACAGAAACACAGAGTGACTGATGTTGGCAGGGACCTCTGAAGGTCATCTTGCCCATAACTATCCAGAAAGCTGATAAAATTCTAAAATTTGCCAAGAAATTGATCTAATTTGCAATTTCTTTACCCAATTAATAGGTAAGTGAGTGCAATGTTCAAGAACTCATCAAAAAAGCTACTCACCTTCAGCTTTACTAAGCTCCAAAGCCAACTGCTCTCTGGCTTTGGTTTCCTCATTAAGATGCTCTTGTAGTTCTTCCTGATACTTGATAAATTCTGTGGCCTCTTGTTGCTTTTTGAAAGACTCTCGCATGAGTTCTGTCTGAGTAATCTTAGCATGTTCAAGCTGCAATAGGAAAAAATCAGAAGTTAGATAAACCAAAGGTTTTCTGATAAATAACTATCCTATCATTGCTATTTACTTAACCGTTGCTTTACAGTGTGATGAGAAGTCTCACATAACTTCACTGGACATTTGATAAGATCTTTACTGAAGACACATTCGCAGACTACAATAGAAGATTGACTCAGTACAAAAGTCTAAGCATATAGGCTTTGTCAGTACAGTGAACTCAATGAGCGACCTGTCTAAATCCGTGTCTTTGTTCCGGTAATTTCTGGTTTATGAGTTTACAGTAGACTCACCTTTATTTACATATGAGTTTTGTACTAAATGCGAGTAAGCTATCACCCACTATATACTCAGAATGGCTAAAAAACATTGTGTAAAACTGACAAAAGTGGTGCTTCATCTCTTTTTCTCCTTAAGATGATGATAAATGAGAACATCAGGAAAATGTGAATTTTGAATATATTGCACTTTTCAACCAACAAGGTAGTAAGGCAATGCTTCTTGCAACTGTGTCCACCGAACAGAATTATAAAGGATTTTTTTATTCTTCTCTACTTCTCTGATGGATTCATATTTAATGTGTACTACCACAGATGCAGTACAATCTCACTATGTCACTATCCTAAACTACTGGAAAACTAGGACTGAAATGCATAGAATTGTATACTTACTGCCCAGTTTAGACATACTCAAAGTGACAATTTAAAAAAGAATTAAAATTAGAATTACAAAAGCAAAATAGTAAAGAAGGAACGTTACTCTAATGTTAGAAGTTTTGATGACACAAAATGTTCATCTAAGATAACAGCAAACTGGAGTCAATTACCAGAAATATTTCTACTTCTTAACTGTTAACATTTACGGTCTACATCTACCTCTTTGATGGACACTTAAATACAAATTGTCAGAGCTGAACCAGGCATGAGTTCTTTGTGTGGCTTATATTCAAAGTAAGACAACTTATTTTGAATAAGAACAAAGTCAGAAAATGAAAGAAGACATATTTCCTGCTCCTCTTTTTTCTTTCTTCTCCTTTTTAATATTACGGATATTGGCAGATATTTCTAAGATAGAAACATATGTGGCTTTGTTATGGTTTCATATTCTTTATTTCAAGTTCTTCAAAAAGAAAAGATTTCTCACCATTGCTAGCTAAGTTCATGAGTATGATTAGCTTGCTTTAAAATCTCAGAAAAATGGGCTAGGAATATTCCATATAATATTGCACACAAAATTATCCCCTTATAAATAAAATTACACTTTGAAAAGAATGTCTGAATAGTCAATACATTCTCTTTTATAATACACTGAATTTAAATACCTGATTTCTTTTCTACAGCATTCCTTTTTAGATGGACATCATTAACATGAACTAGTTATTCTGATGGGAGGTTAAAGAAAGGTTTAAATGCTGCAGCTGAATATCTGCACTGGTTTGAGATACTTTAAAAAAAAATCACAGAGTATTCTTACTTTATTCTTACATTTTGAAGTACTTAATGAAAGACCCATCTCAGATAAAGGAAACATATGATAGATTTACTGTACATAGACAACCATAAAAATGACTTAAGTGCATCAAATACTCCAACTAAAACTCAGAATAAAAATCATTTGCCAGCTCTTTTCAGTAACAACAACTCAAGGAATTATTAAAAATATCACAGGGCAAAACCAAAAAGAAGCACAAATATGAACATGATTTTTCAAGACAAAAATTTCTTCATGGGATTACTGGAAGCCATTAGCAAGCTTTGCTAGTTAACATTATTAGTCAGTGCACGAAAGCTATAAAGGAACAATTTAAACTGAATGCAGCCCTGCCCCTCAACGTAAATTATTCACAGTGAGAAAAATGTAATATAATAAGTAACACTGAAGTGCTTTAAAATGAGATCTCAAATCTCTGTAATTCAATATAGTTCTGTGTCTGCTAAATTTTTTTTCTTAGAAATTAACATTGAGGATTGTCTAATTAAAGCTTCCTCAGTGCCCATTAAAAACTCTCTCAGAAAAAAAAACTGTCAGCAGTACATAGTAACTTTAACAATAGAGACAAGTTTATATACTTTTCCACTGCATTCTCTTCTATTTAAGCTGGTTTAAAATACAATTTCTTTAAAAAACTTTCATACTTACTGAATAGGGAGGTGTAGGCAAGGAGATTTTAGAGACAACTTTTAAAATGTGCCCATTTCTTTTGTGACTGAAGTGGAAAATTGAAGTATTTACAACTACAGAATTATTCTCATCCAAGTGTTCAGTAAAAGGAAAAGGATATGGTAAAGGCACACGAGATTCAATCTCGTATGTATCTTCTTCTTGGTCTTCAGTCCACAAACCACTGAACAGATTAGATGCCCAGTAAGTACGGTAAGAATCCATTCCAAAAAAAATCACCGTTGCTGTCTTCTCAACCGTCACATGGGTATTTGGCACCAGCTAGGCTAGTTTTAACTTCTGACAGGAATTTGTAATGAAGCATGTATATTTAACAGTCTGAATACACATATCAGCACTGTTGGTGACAAATCTACTCAGAATCAGCAGGAAGCCTCAGATCACATTCTCAAGTGGAGTAATTCAGAAGTGGATTAATCCAAAAGAGAGAGAGGTGCAAGAAAACTTCGTACGGTCACTCCTAAAAATCCTTCTTAGAGAGCTTTTACGTGAAAAAGTAACAGAAATGTTCCAATAGCAGCTGGCAGGTAATTTCCAAGGCAAGGAAGCATAATTTTGTTTTACCTGCACAGGTACACTGCAGCAGACAAGCAAGCTAGCAGAACAGAAACTAAAAATTACTTTCCATCTCCATTATGGCAAATTAAAGAGAAATACAAGTATGTCGTTATTTGCCTTCATTCTTGTTCTTGGAGTTAATCCAACAGGAAGAACTTCTCAAACTCTGCTAGTTTAAAGTCTTCCTGTTAGCATCTCGCAACCAAAAGGGGAGTGGCCTGATTTATTTACCTATACATAACACCAGCAGGTGCAATTTGAATTAATACACCCACTATATGCCTTTCCTGAAAAGATTCAAACTGCATTTCAGGTCTGAAAATGTGTGTTCAGACAGGTCTTAAATAGTTACTTTGAAGATTTTGCCAGGTTTCTCTCACTCTTTTAAGTTTATTTAAAGACATGGGTACATCTGTATGCACAACACAACTGATTAAGAGGAAAGGTTAAAATCTTTTCTGCCTTTAATTAGTTTTAGATTATAAAATACTGCAGAGTAGAAAAAACCAAAGTATTCACCTTCTGAATATTTAAAAATAATTGTCAAGTCACCTACACACCCTTTGTATATACACAAACTGTATATAATCCAGTAAACACACAACAGACATTGCAAAGCAGACAAGCTTGAACACTTGCAAAATAACTCTACAGAACAGCCAGAAAAGATGTCAATATTTATACTTAATACTGTGGGAAAATGTGTAAACAGATTAACAGTTATTAACTTTAAAAAAAACAGATACAATCATCAGGGATAAATCTGTATTTGTATAATCCATATTAATGAAAAAAATGTGTGTGTATGTGTCTGAGCCAAAACATAACTCTGTTGCTGGTATTGGCAAGGTCTCAGCTACAAAGCTATGAAGGGAAAATAAATTTTCTTCATCAATTGATAATAAATAAAAATAAGCTGCTTAGAATACACTGAGTACTTTCATTGGTATCATGAAAAGTAAATATTTACTGCAAAAATATGAGTCACAAAAGTAAAATAATTTAGGGTTATATATAAAACTACTGCATTTAAAGATGAGCAGTGAAATGTTCAGAAAAAAAGAAGCACCAAGTGGAATACATAATTGACAATACTTTTATAATTGCAGTATGAATTCTTAATTACTGTAAAACTTTGAAGTTGTTTTTCTTTGTCTGTATCATTTAATCTTTAAATGCAAGTTTTCCTACAATTGCCTAACTATAGTTTTCTTAAGAACTTCACATATTGCAGTATCTGTGTATCCTTTTTCATTATTATGTAATGCTAGGCCTTAAGCTGAAAAGACCTCAAAAAAGTCAAACATCTCTTTTTAATTGAATTCATGCTCAAACAGAAGAGAGCTGTTGCAGAACGAGTTTGCAAATAAAGGCAATGCAGAAACTGATTTACAAGATCCACCAGACTACTTGCTTTAGTAAGCCAGATGAGGGCTCACTGAATTTGTATTTATATTACTTTTAACTTCAGTAACTCACAAATTAGTATTTTCTCCTTTTTTAAAAAAGAGTATCGGCTTTATGTTTAAAGTATTTTTCAAAAGCAACAAATACTTAAATGCTTAAAACTTCTGAAGTATTAGACAGGAGAATTTTCATATTACTTTCATCATAGATTTTTTTCTCCTTCATTTCCATTAGCTATGATTTACACATTTTACACCTACAGACAAGAAAGCAATCACTTTTTAAGTAATATCATTACTAGGTTAACTAACAGACGGGTCTGTAGCATAAAACACACAGTATCCTTTGAATTCTAGTCCCAAATAGATTAAAGAGTTGACTCTAAAGACTGAGTTCTTCAAGAGAGCTTAAAAAGTTAAGTGAGACACAGTATTTACTCTGATACCTTCAAATTGAGAGGTACATAATCTAAAAGAAAAGCACATGATATAAGCAGTCTGATTTGAACGGACTCAGCTAGGTATATAGCTCCCATTCCAATTAACAGGGAAGTACTCCAGAGAGCAACATCTCACCACGCAAAGTACCCCAACAGCAAACAGAAACGGGTACCCATACACTGCTTCTTTTCTGGAGACTATTCATGAATCACATACCTCATCGTAAATACTGGAAAGCTGGAGTGCAGACTCCTTTTCTGATAGCAAGGTGGGTATGTGCTTAACTGGCCATGTTTAAATCATAGCTGGAAGAGACAGTAGGAGCGCTCCACCTTTTTGGCCAGTCAGTTGACTAACATGTTTGTCAAGAGAACAGTTCCCCTTAATCCTCCCTCTTCACAAGGGCCAGCTCAATGTGCCCTGACACCTCCTGTCTCATCTCTGGATTGCAGTAGAATGCAGATGACCCATATGAGCAATGAAAGAGTGCCCTAGATTGATAAACACGCCCAAACTCAGGCTTCCTCTGCAGTCCGAAGAAGATCTCTAACACAAATCTGAATTCATCAGTAAAGTCATGCTGGAGCAGACTTTTCTGAGGGTAGGCACCTGAAGTATTGTTTCAGCTTTCAAAACAAGCCTACAGGTTTTAGGCTTATGAAAGCACATTCACAAGAAAAAAAAAAATAAAATCAAGACTCAAAATTAAAAATGCTTCACTATTAGATCACCCTACCTGATTAGAAGTTTCACTGATAGCTTCCAGAAGCTTTTCAACAGCTGCTTGTAGTCGAGAACTAATATTGAGAACAAGTTCTTCATTTTCAGGATCTATTTCCACTCCACTTTCTGCAAGATGCTGGCTCAGTAGTCCTTCATCCGTTGCTCCTGACCACATGTTATCATCATCTCCCATACTACTACCATGATACGAGGAACAGGACTCTGGAAAAACAATAGTTACCTTTTCACACAGACTCTTAGCACTTCAAAACATGAAAAACTGTACATCTGAGTTACAATCAGAAAGACAAGTCATAAAATAGTTGTATTAGTCACAAAGACAGAAAGGGAAATATTGCATACTAAAACTTACACAAACAAGATACACAATGTGTTAACTAAAAACAAGCAGAGGAAAAGAGAAAAGGAGATACTAACAGAATATTTTAGACGTCCTTTCAGTATGCTTTTGGGCTCTGAGGCTCATCTTCAAACCTTTGTTACTATCAGTAACCCTTACTACTTTGAATAACCTGCAATAATGACTTGCAAGATTGTCTTTAAAATACAACCATGTAAAAAAGCCCCAGACTGTCAGTCCCTGTTTCACCAATGCCCAGCTATGTTAGTGTCCATTAACACAAAACTGTTCAAATTAGTGATTCAAAAGCACAGAGTCAAGTGAGTAAAGGGAAACACACACATAATTCAGACAATTTCTCGGACAAACAGACTACAATAGAGAACATCAAAATTCAGCATTACTGAACTGAAAATTGATTAAAATAGGTAGCTGAATACATCAATTACAGTGCAGGGGGACTGCAACTGTCCCGACTGATGGGCCACCTGACACCTGCCTACTTCTTAATCTTCCTGATGTCTGATTCAGTTTAAGGGCATTATCCATTCTGTCTGAAAAGCAGGAGACACAAAGTTTGCCTGTGGTATTAAACTGATAGCAATTCATCTAGAAAACAGTAAATTTGCCATGTTTAGAATTCAGGGCTGTGTTTAAGCAAGACAAGTGAAAGCAAACTCCTGAGATGTTTTAAAATCACACTTTCAGTATGAAATGACAATACAGTAGTACATCACGACGGTAGATAACTTTTGCTGATAGCATGTTTTAAAAACGAAGAAGTGTTATGTCATTAGGCTGTTAGATTTGAAATGTCAGAAATAATTGCTATTATGGAAAGTTTTTTAAAATGACAGTTAATGAAGTATATTTCTGAAATATATTTAAAATAAAATAAATGTTTTGGTGTGGTTTTGTGGGTTTTTTTAAACAGATGGTTTTGCTTAAGGTTTTCTCAAAAAAATACCTTATTTTGGGAAACAGTAGTATGACTAAATGAGTTAAGAAGAGTCAACGCCTGTTTAGCAATAAAGCTGCAATATTGGGTTATCTTTGAATTTAAGTTCCTGGTTACTCCCTGAATTATGACTGCTGAACTGGAACAGTTTGTTTAGTTACAGAAATTGAAATGAAATCATAATAGGTCAATTTTACAAATTGCCTTGAAAAATGTTGTTAGTACTCTTGCTGGATACAATTTCCTTATACTTGTTCTTGCCTCTTAACCAGGCACGCAAATAACATTGGAAATATGAGTCCTCTTGTTGATGTTGTTTGACCCTAGCAAGAAAGTCAGATTCTAGTTTTCAGGTTAGTTTTTAGGTTTTTTAACAAGTTGTGACATGATTAACCACCTGGTTTACTTACTATACTTTCATACTTGCAAACATTCTGATAATAATATCTACACATTTATTTCATTATGGATGCAGCTACTATGTATATGACACATATACGACAAACTAATCTCCATCAATTTTGATTTAGAAAGGCTTTGTTTTGTTTACTTTTATCTTATAATTGCTAAAGTTTTTAAAGGCAGATGTAATTTTTTTCTTCTAGTTACATCATTACTGTTTCATATCTCCTTTTAGATATGCGGGATATATGTTTACAAACTCTTTTCACACTCCAAAGGGAAAAACAGAAGCACACTATATGCATGAATGGAATGAATAACCAGATGAAAAGAATATACATTCACATGGCACCTTTCATCTACACAGGATTTCAAAGCACTTTTGAGTACTGCAGTTTGGAACTTCAGCCACAAACTACTGTAGTGGAGTCACCCCTAGCAGTGGCTGGCAGTCATTTTCTGCCAGCACACTAAATATTTGCAATGGGTTTGTACAGCATAAAAGCTTTCCCATAACATCCTAATATTCCACCCCCCTGCAATGTAAGGAAGGCTGCAAAATGAACAATTTCACAATTTTTATTCAATAGCATTCTGATTTCTCACCACCCAAATGTGGGTTGGCTCTGGGTGTCTCAAAATATCAATAGTGGTGCAGAAGCTTTAATATCCTCAGAGTAGAAAGGACCTTCATTTAAGATGGACATCCAGCAGCATAAGTATTTCCAAATGCTGTGCCAAAGTACTGGTTAAAGACTGAGTCGAAGGAAAGCATATTCCCTATTGAGCCACCGACACACTTACTGCAGACCTGATGCTCTTTGGAGGCCACCCATCTTAAGTACTGACCAGGTAAGACCCTGCTTAGCTTCAGAGGTCTCACAAAATAAAAGCCCACAGTACAGTAGCACAGCTATAAACAAGATAAAACAATGACATATTAGTTATCGCACAGTCTGATTCTTTCTTGATGGAGTAAAAATTATCTATGTAATATTCCTGTTTTCCTTCTCAGGCTTAACCCATAATTCATGTCCTATAACCCCTATATTTTAGTAAATTATTTGCTTGAGAGGTACAGCTGAATTGTGCAATGATGAGTGTATGCCAAATACAAAAATAAACATTATACAAAATAACTGCAGAAACGTGCAGTCTGTTGCAAAATCACCTGAACTTCTGGCTGCCTGGAAACTTTTTAGAGAAAAAGTTAAAAACACTGAACCCTGCTTAGAATGTAATCTTTTAAAAGCCAAAAGCCATGTCCGGAATATGTCTCTTACGTTAACATTATCACTAATATTAGTACTTCTTCTTGACAGTGACCAGAACAGTACAATTTGGCCTCCAAGAACTAATGATAAGATTTTAAACTCCTGTTTTGCTTATGTCAGTTCTTTTGTAATTTGCTTCCATTTCTTCTGGATAAATACAAAATAAACCAATGCTAAAATATAATTTTATTATATGAAAAATCTCAGAACAAAACCTCATAATTTACCTGAAATATAACTATGAAAAATGAGGAAAGAAAAAAAGAGAGCTGTCACCTAAAGTATAATTTGTGACATGGAAACTTTACTACTCTCAAAGATATAAAAGAAAAAACAGAAAGTATCAAATGTACACAAAACCTGTAATAATTCTGTTCATACTGTAGGGTTGGCAACTCAAACAGAAAAATCAATGGCAAATGATAAATGTAGTTGCCCGTATTGTAATTTCTACGAAGTGCCACTTAAGAACAGCAGTTCATGTCAAATGTCCTCCTAACTGCAACGTAAAAATCTCCGTATCTTTTTCCCCTGAAAATAGTCTTAGTACACAGCATCTTAGCACAGCATCTTTCCAGAAGATTTTCAGTGGTGGAAGCAAGAAATAGAAATGTTGTCAAGTCTTATTAACTGCCGCTGGCAGTTACATGCCTAACCCCCATTTTACTAATCCTTATAATGCTGTTCAATCTCCCACTCCAACAAAACTAAAATCAAATTCTCTGTCCCTCATTTATTTTTTTTTAGTCAACAGAAAATAATAAACAGAGCATTACTGGCCCAAGTAAAAATGTCTTCTCCCTGTGTAAACTCTCTCCTTGTAACAAAAAAACCCAAACAGCAAAGGTTCATATTGTTTCCTTGCCACGAAGCCTGCAGTTCAGCACATCAGATGTCATGGCCCACTAAATCTTAAGAAAAGTGCTTAATTATACAGTGCTTACTCAGAAGTTTCAGATACAGAAGCTGATTATGAGCTGTCAACTGACATTTATGAAGCAATACATATTTTGCATCATGTAGAGCTAGTATCTCAGTTTACTCCTGGTATTCCACTGAGGAATTAAGGTTAGGGGTTACAAATTGAAAACAAAAAAAAATCAGTTTTATGGTATTTCAGCTATTCATGACCTTGTTCCTGCTACACTGTTCAGAAACAAGAACTCATAAAGTATGTAAGACGGTTTAATGTTCAAGGAATATCATAACTGCACAGGCTTCTCCACAGGAACCCGCATTACTGCAGTCCCTCAACCAAGGTACAACGTCTGAGGCAGGAGAACAGCAAAGCCTGCTGGCTCTGTCACGATGACTCCTGGCCCAAATCTCCAGATGTAATTAACTCATATCATTACTTTGTACAAATGCTGTTCACTTTCAGTAATATGTTTTATGACTGAAATTTAAACTTTACTCGCTCTGCTAGAAATAAAATCCCATGTTAGCCAATAATCTAGGCAAGGTCACAGATAAACCTCTATACGCTCTATAAATCAGGTTGTGGTTATAAGTAAGTGACCTTACTGATTCAGCTTTCTTAAACGCTGAGTAAACTGAGTTTTGCTTGTCAATAAATACGGATTATGTTCAGAAGGTCAGAGAGAATTCATTTTACTAAACACACTATTTTTTCTGTTTTATTATTAATTTTTATTGGTACAAATTTATACCTACATATTTCCTAAGTAATTCAAAAGGAAGACTTGTTTGGTTAGGTACTAGATAATACAGTAACATGCACAGGTTAAAATATAGAAGTAATGTCTAACTATTTCTTACTTCCAGAAAACAATGGAGAAAAAATTTTAAAAGCTTATGTCCTCTCAGGCCATTCAGTAGAAGTATAGGAAATGAATAACAACAGTCCTGTTGCTGGAATAGAACTTGTCATCTAATTCCATTTGAAAAAGGATCAAATACTTCAGCCGATGAAACAGTACAACTACTACTACGGCTGTCTGACCCCAGTGGCAGTACTATGTACACAGCAAGGATGCTGTTGTATTATTTTGAAAGGAAAAAAAGAGAACCCTGAATACAACCTCAGAGATACATTACAAAGTATACAGTCACCAATTATAGCCACTGTAAGCTTGGGTCTTCTTTAATCCTCACTTTTTTCTTTGGTTTCTCCTTCTTTCCTAATTGTTTCTGATTGTAAGGAAACATGCAAAAAAGAATACTGGAATAAACATCTGGTATGTGAAAAGCTCTATACCAAGGGGGGCATCAGAATAACAGAGAAATTGCTTTGTTACAGACGAGTGAATCCTTACATGCCTCTTCAAGATACACTAATAGGAAACATAAGAGTTAAAACAGTCAACCTTCACCACTACCAGAATGGAAATACAGTTCTCTTCTATTGAAGAGAGTACTCTTTCACCAGAAGACTTGCCAAAAAATTAACAATACATTCCAATTACAGGGCCTGTTGTGCATTTAGACAGTAGTATTATGAAAGCTAGACATAAGTGTGTATTATAGCCACCTAAAATACCAAAAAAAGCTACTCTTTTAACTGTGTTTTTCTATATATATGTAATGCAAGCAATCCATATTAAGAATTGTTAATGACAATAATTAGTGACAAATACAAGTATACACATTGCTGTGCAGGAGCAGGCAAAAAGCAAATGCATATATTGTGCATTGTACGTGCCCGTGCAGAGCAAGCACGTATGAGAGTAGCGAAGGGCAACAATCACATATTAGCGCTTTGTACATACAGTTACGTATTTATAGTTTGAGAAAAGGGAGCAATATTCTCAGCAAATAAGAATAAGGGAGAAAAGCAACAGTATGTGTTTTGAGAACAGGCATGATATAACTATGAACTAGGTTCAGCAAATGCACTAGGTAATACCACAATACTGGTATAACTGTGACAGCCTGTGATCACCACCTTCGTAACCAGAACACATTTTTATTTCTTTGGGCAATGTATGTTGTGAAAACCCCAATGCTCTTTACACACCTCAGACTATACAATGAGAACACAAATAATACAAAGAATATTTATAAATTGCTGGTTTTAATATAGAAAACTTACTTAAAATGCAGTTTACATAAAATTTAAGACTACCTCAGGATACAAAAGGAGATGGTGGTAAACTTTGAGCCTGGTCATTGCTCCTTTTACCATCTGGCTAGGAGACTGTGTAGAAAATAGTCACCAGTGGTTGAAGATACTTACTCTGAACTGCTTTAACATAAACAAACTCTATTAAATTTTCCACCCCAAAGTAAAGTGCAAGAATACTCCATTTTGAAAGAAGTGATTCCTTCAATTATAGTAGCAGATGTTCTCAATCTTTAAGGTCTCCTGGACAAGTATCAAAAATTAAGGCCAAAAGCTTAGTCATCCAATCTAAATTGGGGGGAAAAGGCAAAGACTCAAAAGCCTGAGTTTTCAAAAAACAGTCGTTTCAAACTGTTTCAAAAACCAGTTTTCCTCACAATTACATATAGTGAAATGTGCACAAAAGTTATGAGGTTTTTCAATGAGACAGGAGTACTATCCAGGCATAAAAATGCTTTTAGCCGGAAAAATCAAGAATCTTTAGACTGCAGCTGTACACATTTCACCGTGCACAACCTCTTCATTAATGAACTGAAAGAGATGTCACTGCTACAAGTCATACAACCTTTCTTAACTTGTCCCAAGGCTTAATGTGACCTATATTTAAAGCTAAAGGGAATCAATATTTAATAATCTACATTTTGAATGAAAGAGGTAAAGTTCATCTTCATTTATCATTTGTATTATTACTCTGTAGTAGATCCTTTCTTAATAATGAAACGTAGTATTTGACTTCCAGTTCTTTTTCTTAATCACAGTAGTTAGAATTCCAGCCAAAACCAGATGTACGATGTGTGGCTGAACTGATCTGCTGCATGTTGCCTCCCCATAAGACCCAGGATGAATGTATACACCCTTATGCCAGTTTCTGTACCATGGGTACCTAACTGACAATACGATAGAGCACCTATTCTTGCTCAGAAGAGAAATGGATGGACATTATCCTAGTACAATCACAGGAAATTAAACAGAGCCTGGGAGAGTTCTTAAGACACTGGTAAGCAATTAACTACAATGTTAAAGTGCTCCTTTAGGCTTGCGCCAACTAGCACTCCTCCAAACAGCTGATGGGCGAGGCTTGGCAGTTAGAAGGTTCCTGGAACTGTTTCCAAAAGGCTGTTTGCATGCAACCACCCTCTTAGGAGGCTAAGGAAATCCACAAGCATATATACAGGCTGTCCCCCACGACAGCTGGCCAGAGCGACCAGCAATGTCCCTACATACATTAAGTGCACTAGCAGAGATACAGTGTTTGACACCAGTTCCCATTCCCCATACATACAGAGGAAGGTGTAAACTTAGTGCAAGATGCCATGGAGCTGTTTCATTCTCTTCACCTCCTTCAACATGAACATATTTATTTCTGTATTTCTCAATCACTTTCTCATTCTGTTGCAGGCTTTACAACAGGACCCTAGACATGAGTCATAACTGACCAGACAACTCCTGAAATGTTATCTCTTAAGCAGAGATGTCATATGCATTCAAATGACAAATAATTATTTTTAAAAAGTTTATTTTTAATTAAAAATTTCAAAACTAAGGTCATTTAAATATATAATAAAACTATGCAAGTGCTGCTTGTTACAAATAGAAAACCATACATGCAGTACCTTTTTCATATCCCACACGGATACAGGGTTTTACTGCGTCCTCTGTCTCTGTGTCCCATCCAGATGGTTTGGAAGGCTGGACTTTCCCAGACCGATCCAGTAACCCGAGAACATGGCGACCAATTGTCTCCTCCATGGCCACAGTTGTCTTCACAACTTCTAAAAGAATCTTCATGAGTTTCTCATTAGCCTTCTGAAAAACATGCCTGCAGGACAGAAACTAATCAGTCCTTTCATTTTCCCCTGCTTTCAAAGTGGTTTTTATCCCTTATACACCCTTGCAACCAGGAAAGATTTGCAGCTGAAACAGTAAAATTAAGATTTCTTTTTTAAGACTGTAACCCACATCATACACATCAATACTAAAAGCACATTTGTGTTAAAAGTCAGTTCTTTTTACAAAACATGTAAAAAGTCAACCTATTTATCAATATTGGTACTTTTATCTGAGTATTTTATCTAGTTATTCTTTTAAAACAGAGGTTTACATTTGCCTGGTATTTATTATAAACTTACTCTTTTCTCAAAGTGACAATTAAAAAGACTGTTCGCCTACACAGATCAAAAAAGTTACAGATTAGTCAAAAGGTATTATCAAATACAACAATTATATTAATGTAAACTTATTTCATAAATGTAACATACAACGGGCATACCAATACACATGTATAAATGATGTATATGATTCTATGTGTCATATTAAAGATATAGTAAAATAGGTTAAGTTTTGTCTCATCCTCTATGCTATTATCAGTCAGAATAAAGCTTATAAATATCATTAATTTAACAACAAAACAATGATTCTCAACATTTTTCAAAACATCTTTTCTTAACAGTTCTAAGCACCTTTCTTTAGAAAGAAGAGCTGAAGATGTTTCATCAGGCTTTCTTCCTCCATCTTCATCCTGAAAGATCTGCTCTCTCACATCGTTTTGGTTTTCATTTTCATTCTGAGTAAGTTTTTGCAGAGGGAGAGAAGACAAAAAGGACAGAAATCCTGTCATTGCAGAATCAACATATTCTTCTTACACGCAGTAAATATGAAATTTAAAACCTAAATTAGTTTTGTTAATAAAACTGCAGCAAATTACAAATCAAGAAATACTCTTCCTACATGGAAAAATTAACTAAAACATAAATAAAAACAAAACAGGAAATCCAGGGCAGGGCCTATTAGAAAGAACTTTGTTACACTGATTAAAGAGTCCTTGTGCTTTCTGTTGGTGTTGCTATAGCAATATGAAAATGTAAGCTTACCTGAGCAAATAGCTACAGTAATAATCCCCACCTTCAAGCTGTTAAACTAGCTTCTGCTTACCTGAAGTAAAAAACTACATCTACCAGTACCACCTCCTGATTCTTAAATCTGCTCTGTTCAAGTGACACCATCTTAGGAAAATAGATTACATAAAAAGAGTAGCAGCAAAAAGAAATCTTACTGGTTTTACATGCTACAGCTGCCAAGAAAGTCAAAAGTCCATGTTTACCTCTGTTTGTGTGCTGCTGTTTTGTAGCTCACAAATCAGACTCTCTTTTCCAGGTACAGAATGTTGTTTTAATGATTCCAGTTCTTCTAAAAGCATTCTCTCTCTCTCTGCAACCAGGCTGTCATTCTCCATTGAGACACGCTAAGAAAGAAGTATTATAAAGGCACACACAATTTTTTAAGCTTCTGAGTATGTGAGTCCTGTCACTTCTAATTTTTTACATATTTTGCACAATGAAATTTCAGTCCACTTCTTTCAGTGGTTACAAACACATTGAAAGCCTTCTAAAATGTAATACAGCTAATAAACACTTTTGGTATCTCACACCTTTTTTAAGATTTTCATACAATGTTTATGCTCTGCATGAAACACAGCAGTCACAATGCAAACTGGAAGGAATTTCTGGGTATTTCATGCTACAGTACATGTTTTGCAGAAAAAAAAAGATGAAAATAAGTTCTATTTATAACAAACCTACACACACCCTCTTTTAGAAGAGCTAGAAGTGTTCATGGCTTAAATGCAATGCATATGTTCCTGTGTGGTTCTCACGGATAAACAGTCTTGGCATTCGAAACTGGAGAAATGCCAGCAGGATAAGTTCTACTTAATGTTTTTTATCAGATTCAGGGATTTGCAACCCCTAACGAAAGATGCTGCTGCAAAGTGACAAAGAGGTAAAAGGAGAAAGGATGTATATATTGAAGTGAAAGATTATCAGGATAAATGACAGAAAGACACCTACAAAGCAGCTAAGACACCTGACATTGCTGGACAAGGCACCTAGGATACAAGTGACTGGCTCTCTAGATTCCCCAGCTACCTGGGCCTGAACTTAAACAGAACAGAGCCAGGTTTGGCTAAGGTCTGAAAGAATCTACAGCTCCACTCCACAGTGAAATCAAAGAATTTTAGAATTCACTCATTACTATTTCCACGTTCATTTCTGTAACGTTACATTGCTGAAATTAAATCAGGGCAAGATAAATTCTTCTGGATTCTGTTTACTTCATCTTTCAAGGGAAGGAATCCTTGAAGACAAGTCTATAAATGATATTAATTATTAAGATAAATTAATGAGTTTCATTAGCATACATATGCTTTGAATAGATGGAGAGTGACAGCAAGTTAAATTTAAAAAGGCAAAGAAACAGTGGTGTTTCCCACCAAACCCCACAGATTTTTTTTTATTCTGACAGTCGGTAAGGACTTTGTCTCCTGTGATTAAAAAAAAAAAAAAGCCAAAACATGTTGTTGCAGGAAGCCACCAATACTCTTCAAGTTCGGACCTCAAGCGGGGATGAGGAAAAATGAAGAATTCTATAGTATTTCTAGCCATGACTGGTGGCTTCATTGATGTAAATGGATTCTTGCCTGCACCCTGCAGAGCTCCATGTACCTGGCAGGTGCCATGGTTTACAATGCATGTGCACTCACTCACTCTTCTGGCTGCTGTGCAGCACTGCAGTTTTTCTCCAGGTTTACAGATGTCTAAAGTGATCCACCACTGACTAGAGTTTTGATTAAAGAAATACGCCTTTCATACGTATATGCATGTATGTGTTTGTATATATACGCTCACAAATAAGGTATGTGTGTGTGTGCACATGGGTGTGTGTGCATGCACATAGTAAATATGTGTGCATCTCTATATAGAGATACAAGTATAAACAAATATAAATCTGCCTGGTGATGTCCCTCTGTTAACCCCTGTTAACACGTTGAGTCAAACTCCATATTACCTCAGCTAATTGCACTTTAAGACTCTCAAGCTCTGCTAAGAGTTGCTCTTGATTTTCTTTTTGACGTTCCATTTGCTGCATGTGCCCTTGTCTCAGTAATTCTGTTGCCTGCTGATGTTCCTCATACTGCCGTACTAGCTCCTGTCGCATGTCTTCCAAACGCTCCTCATATAACAACAGCTGACTTGATGTTTCTGTGTCTGATGCCGCCATCTCACTGTAGCACTGAAATATTGGAACTATTTTAGCATTTTATGTTCAATGACAGCTTCTAGTAAACATTTAAATATATTTTAGAAAATACTTTCACAAATTAAAGTAGCTATCACGAAAGCATTACCTTGTTGCCTGCTTCTTGAAATGTGCAAGTTTAGAATTATTCTCCATTTAAAAGACAAGTTTTTTTAAAATAATTTTAAACAGTGTTAACTCTTATGCTATTTAGCTGGTGGGGATCTCAACAGCCATTACATTGGTAGACATACATGCGGTGAATGTGTGTACAACAGGAGTTTGAGAGAACAGTATCAAACAAAATAGTATTACAGTTTATTCACTATCAAGATAATACAAGATCAGAATATTTAACTGTTACACAAATTTGAAAGTCTAATTTTTGCTTCAACTAATGCCATGTTTAATTAAAAAAAAAATTAAACTTAGGATGAAATTGTGGAGTCAAAATTTATGACTGCTTTTTACCATATTCCACATCACCCCTACCCCATGTTTGTGAAATGCTAAATATATATTTTACATATTACTTTTATAATTTTTATGTTCAGCTGATATCCTTTATCACAAGGGACTCAAACTCTTTAAGCACTGTTTTTAATCTGCTCCTATATATACAAACTCTAGAATATAACCTAGCTTACAAAAAGTCTTTATACAATTTATTGCCTGCAATACAGTTTTATCCATGAAATAGAATAATCTATTTACATGTAACCAGTGTCTTATTTCTGTCCTTACACATAGCATAATGTCGTGATAGTCAGGCAGAACACAGGAAAGAATGGTAGAGAATTTAGGTCTAAAGTTATCACTCCTTTAAAAAGGAAAGGGAAGTATTTAAATGGAATTTTCATCTTAGTTTCTTTCTTTGCAGTGTTCTCATTGAAATGAACTGTAAATCTATTGGAAAGATTATTCAGATATGGTGTTACACACTGCCTTTTTTTTTTTTTTTTCCTTACACTTACCGGTGTTTCTTCTGCAGTAAGCCCTTTGACATGGGAAAAAAGTTCTTCAGAAATCACTGTGTGATCATGTGTGGTCTGTCCTAATATGTATCCAGGCTTGCTATTGGAGTGAAGCTGTTCTCCAAGTGAGTTGATCTCACCAGACTCTTCACTGAGTTCCTTGCAAAGTGATTTTGATTCTTCTTCAGGCTTACTGCCTTTTTCTGTTGCATTTCTAAGAGGGCTGTCAATCTCTTCTTCACTACATTGCTTTTTAATTTCAAAATGCATTCCCTGTTGATGTGCAATCTGTGCTTGTGCTGCTTCTTCCTTCTGCCGAGCAATTCTTGACAATTCAGTCTGTTTGGCAAATGCTACACTCATTGACACAATTACCTGAAAAAATAAGAAAAGTGTTATTAGTTTATGCTTTATCTCTTATTGCTGAAGAAATCTCATCGCTGACCATCAATAAGTACTAAAAATTCTGAACTATGATTCCTTTTTCTTTTCCAGAGGAAAAGAGAAAGTTAAAAGGACAGAGACATTTGGTCAACCTCATCAACAGTCACATCTTAAAATACAGACATGCTGTATTTAAGGTAGTTTAATAAACTATAATACTATATTCAGTTAAAATATATCATTTAGCACAGAATTATCTAGTTATTTTTTAAAAAGATTCTATAAGGTAACTTTAAAAAGTCCTGGCATACTGATGTAAGTGCAGCTTATGCCTCTATTTAATCAAGCATCCTCTGTAAATGTTTCACTGACATGGAATTTTGGGCTGTATAGAGACAGCAGTGCCATATGCTTGATACTCAGCACAGGAATTTCACTTGACCAGAAAGAAACTTCTGACATGAAAGAGCTGCATTTGCAGTTACAACAGGCTGGTAACTTTTGTATTGCTAAGTATCTCCTTCTAATACAAATAACCCCCTTTTCCAATTATGTGAGCTGTTCTTTTCTAGATTTAGACTAAAGCAATTTATAGTGTAACCTACAAAAAAGTGTGAAAAAAATAGTATAAGTACAGAAGTGTTACTCTTGAAAAGAAAACACCCAACTCTTCCTTTCCAGAAAACGTGAGTTCGGCTTTTGAACTGAAACAGTTGTTAACAGAACACTAGCCAATCATGTACTTTGCTTTCCCATAAAGAAGTATTTTCTTGGCAGAAGATGAGAGAAATGAAACTTTTACTCCACAAACGTGGATTACTTAAATTGATGTCATCAGCCAGTGCTAGCTATAGCATTCTTCTTAACTCTGATTGCAAACCTTTTTCAGAAGTATTCTTTTATTTTTTCCAATTTTCAATTTATGTTAATTTGATTTTTATTTATGCCATGAAATAATGAGAGCAGAGATAATCTTTCATTCGGCAAAGAAGTAAAAACTATTTTGGAAGTCAAAAAGTAAGTAAATCCACAAACAATTTAATATACTCTACCTATTAAAAAATCTTAATTTTACTTCTCATGTTTTAGAGAAAGTCACCAGATTCAAATAAAAACTATACATATTTTACACAATGTATTAAAATGCACAGTAAAATATGATCGGAAAACAGTGTGGAACTGTTAAGTGCAAAATCTTTTGAACTGGTCAGCTGTTAAGCCTAAAGTAGCAAGAAATCCACTCTCTGAACCTCTGGATTTTGTAAATAAATTCTAGTGTCAAGTATGGTTGCATGTTGGCTATTTTCTTTGAAGTTTTAAAGCAAAACACCACCACCACCACCACCACCCCCAACACGAACAGAAATTATGAGTTAGGAATAGGAGAGAGAACTAAGAAAACCCAAAATGTTTCAGAATATTTTTTGTAAGACTTTCCTGGTCAGAATCCAAATTAAACAATTCCTTGTAAATAAAACAAAAGTTAGCATATGATATTGCAACTATCTGAATTGTCAGAAATGACAAATGAAAATGACAGTATTTTTAAAACATATTTTAAAGTAACAAAATAAAAATTATACCTTTGCTATTTCTTCTTCTAATCTTTCTTGGTACTGTTTTTCTAACAATTGAACAATGTCCAGATCATTCTGCATTTCAATTTCACTAGCAAGCTGTAAGAAAACCATGAAATCTCAGATCATGTATTTGTGCTTTTATTTCATTAATATTTAAAGTTTAAATCTGATAGAGATTTTTTCCTCAATTAAGTTATCTTCATTTCATGCAAATCACATCATTTTGTACCACAACATAGAAGAACCAGGTAAAAGACACTGCAGTGTTTCTGCTTTAAAATTAATTTTTAAAGTTGAATTTGCAACAACTCTTCTTCCAGCACTATTTCAATTGTCAAATGCGGAGAAAATAGGTAAGAAAGCACAGGATCACAGTACAAAACAGCATCAATATTCTTCAAAATGCAGAATTTTTGAGCCAGGTTTCCAGCAGTACTAGGGAAGGAATGTGTGGGATCATCTCCATTAGCATTTGGTTTCTAAGATCTTTGGGATTACTTTTGCAAGATTTCTCCTAAACTGTGTAGTCTATACTTAAAACTACTAGGATTTCACTTAAATCACTCTTCTTTCATAACTAATGTTTAAAGAAAAGTCACAATGTTTTAAAGACTTCCAAAGAAATCCCAGAATTTGAACACTACTTTTCTTCTACTTTAGTAAGTAGCAGCCCAACCCAAATGTCTTGCTTCAGAGAAAAAAAATTTTTTAAAAAATTAAAATTTAAACCCAGGACCAATAAAGCAAGTTTTATTGCTCATAGTTTCCAGAAATGTTTTTCAGCAAAATTTAAATATTTTTCCTATAACATGGACTAATAGTATAGTGTAATACTAAGATGATAATTAATACTACAAAAGACTAGTCCATATTTCAATTTCATCTTAGAACCTGAAGCATCGAAGTTATATTGACCACGTGTATAATAGCTGTCAGTTGAATTATGAGATACCTCTAGTGCTTCTTCTGTTCTTTGCTGATGAAGACTTTCAGCGCATTTCACTTTCCTGAAGACTTTTAGCTTTATTTCCGAATCTGTGGATACACTAAAAAGGTAAGAGAAGCAGAGGGAGGAAACAAAATCAGTATTTCGATATACATTATTTTTTATCTATTTGAATATGCATTCTATGAATATACATTACATATATTCAAAGACCAATAACTGCAAATATTTTCTTCAGAACACACCTTTTCCCATGTCATTAATTTCTTACACTTGACTGTATAATTAATTTGCCTTCCAAACACTAGCTCCTCCTCTTAGTGTAACACACCTTAACATCAGTTTTGCCAAGGACCTCACAAACAACTTGCTTTTAAAGCTACCTGAGAATATTTTTTGTTCAGTAACTATACACAATAAGATGAAGACAAAAGCACCTGTTTGAATTATAAGGATATGAGAGAAAGCAGAATGGCTGTGTATGAAGCCATAAAAACACCTAGAAAATGGTTATATTTATTTTGATTCTTTAAATTGATGTTTATCAACAGGTGCACTGCTTGCTTGCTTTCTTGTGTTATATAGATGAGGCATACACATGAAACAGTAAGAAATCTAATATGATTCATTTTATATTTAGATAACAACATGCTGAAATATATTCAGACTGTCTTTTGCAGCAGAACTGCTCTATATATAGAGTGCTATAAATCAGTAAAAACCAAAATAACACCACACGCCATCAAAACTCTAGCTCCCCTTTCACTACATATTGAAAAACACTTAACAGAAATACACTGCCAAAAGAATAAAATACAGTATCAAACTACCTTAAAAAAACCCGCACCTGTCCTCTAGTACTTATGATCTCCTACCACAAAGAAACTAATACCTTGCTAAAAGGGTACAAAATAGATTAAGTTAGAAAGTAACTTTATTGTCCGTAAGACTTACAATCTTAACTACACTAGGGTTTTACAGAGACCATGAAGCTTTTCTTTTGCTCAAATCAGAGCTGGTTTAGATAACCCTGAAATGGAGTCCAGGATGGTAATTTCATCAAACTTGTGATATTTTTAACTACAAAAGGCAACCCATTATTTTTAGCATTCATGTTTAATTTGATGAATGAACAGTAGTAACTGATTTTCTTTTTTCTTTTTTTTCTTTTCTGATATTACAATAGGATATACAACCAGATGAAAATGTCCCGCAAAAATTCCCTGGCTTGGCCACAGCTATACTCCTACATAGATCTTAGTTTACAAGATGCAGCAACAAACCAGGTATGGAAACTGAGTATGTATCAGATCATTCAACACCATTAAAAGCCACTCATATTCTATTCAGGCTTGAGACATAATGAGACACATCTCCATGCTATGTTATTAGAAACCAATTTATGTACTGATCTAGGAACTTTTCCTGTAAACCCCCAGTTTAATTTTAAAGTTTAAAACCTGAACTTCAGGTATGAAAGGTAAGAGAATGCAACTCTTCTTGGGAAATTTTTTCTCTGCTGTTACCTTAAATACCAATAATTGCTATAAATGCTTATTAAACATATGTAAAATGAGTTCTGAGCATTTTAGGTGAATAGTTATCATGGATGAAATCAGAACACTAACCACCCATTTAAAAATAATTTTGAAATCATATATGAATATTTATAACTGGCCAATACACATACAGAAGTATACAGTTTCCCAAAATGTATTTTGAAAATGCTCATAGCTTGTATTTTTTTGAAAGGATTAAAATGTAATTAAGAAGCTATAAAGTCTGAGCTTAGGCTAATAAATGTGTACTTATTCTACAAGGCAGATGGTGGAAAACGATATAAAACCATGGCCTCAGTCTTACAGATGCATAAACATTTGTAGAACTTGGACCTCTTATTCACCTCAAAACCAGTATATACAAGTATTAATTCGTATGAGGAAAAAAAAATGGTTATTTTACTTGCCACTTCCAAGACTAGAAACATTTTAAGGAATGAAAGGAAAACTGGTTAAGAGTTAGAAAAACACAGATGACTGAGAAAGGGCTGTGATCAAACAATAAGGGAAAAACAGCTGTTTGGGTTCTGATGGGTCATGGTGGAAGGAAAATACTTTTATCTTCATTTCTCTCAACTTCTAAGGATTTATCCTACCACAGCCCTTTCACTTTTTAACAGAGTACTGTCATAAGTACATAAAATACATAACAATTTCTAAAAACATCTAGACAATTTTCACCCCTTCTTAGTAGCACTTCCTATTGCCACTGTGTCCACCTTATTTCCAGTTGAGCACTGATCTGACTAAAAAACCCTCACAGTTCTCTCTCACAGAAGGGATATTCAGATAAAAGAAAAATGCAGAGAAACTGAGTGGATTTGTAGTATAGAAAATGAAACAAAAGGAAGGAATACGAGAGTCAAAAACGGAAGAACAGGAAACCAGAGATGACACTGAATAGGGCACAATCAAAAGCACCCACCACTCCTTGAACACATTCAAGGAGACAGTGAAAGAATCAGGGAACAGGAGGCTTCACAGTTGTCAGGATCCCCCCAAGACGGTTGCACCTCTCTCAGGTTTGAATGGCCACAATGGTCAGGGCCAGAAGGCTGATGAGTATGTCCCATGGCCATGTGGTGAAAGCCAGAATGTGTGAAGTGGACCTCAACTCTGCCACAAACTTTATTGCTACATATCATTCTAGAAAATCAATTTCATGCAACTATGTCTACACAAGGTGTAAAGTACATGACCTGGAGTTTTAAGCATTAAATGTGGTCTGTTGAGTTGGAAGTTTTGAAATTACTGCTAAAAAGTTCATATATATGAAATGACACTTATACATTATTCCAGTTATCAAATCTTCCCCTATTAACTATAAAAATGTAATAAATTCTAAATGCTGCACTACTTAGTTTGCAATGTTTACGTCATTTTTTCCATAACAGTCTCAACTCTTGAAGGAACAAAACAACATAAAACAAATGTTTTTATAGAAGATTTTTCAAATTTTGAAAACACATAGCTTTACATGAATGTTTATTTGAAACACTTCTTTTTGTACACAGTGCAAAGTTATAAGCATTAAGGAACTGATTAATACCTTGTGTGGTCAGAGGACACCCCAGAACTCTGAAGCTTATCCTGCAGATGGATGATCTCTGTAGTGTACCTCTCTTCACTTTCCTTCAGCTGCTGTTGGAAATAGGACCGGAGGTGTTCCAGTTCTTGAGCATGCTGTTCTTCAAGTTGTGTTTTAAGGTTCCCTATCTCCTTTGAACAGTATTCTTGAATCATAGGATCTATATGTAGGTTATTTGGAGGGGGGGGGAATAAATTACATTAAATTAACTCCATCCCAAGTTATTAGCAGTGATGGACTGAATAATTATTGTAGTTAAAAATTTCTTCTGGTATCATATTAATTATTTTTCCATAACAAATACTTATAACAATCTTCCATTTTGCAAAACTATATTTGATATGGGTAATGGAACTTTAACTTCGGAAAACTGAAAAAGACTAAACCAAAACTGTTTCACAGAATAGAATTCTGAAATATTTTAGAGATTTAAGAAAATCAGAATATAATACTGCAGAATCTGCTAAAATCTCTTATATGCTTCAAGCTGTAGTAAGCTATAAATCAGTTTATATTTAAAGTTATTGTCTTCTCTCTCTCTCTGAATATATATACACATTAAAAACAGCATATGCATCTTTTTACCCATTATACCCTGTGAAGGGATCTTCAGACATTCCTTTCTTGTTTCCAGATGGCTAGGTTCTTCTTCTTTCCTCCTTTCTGAAGAAGATAGCCATGGCTCTTTGACCTAAAAAATAATCAAGTAAATAAAAATGACAACAATTTGTCTGGCAATAATGCAAAAATATTAACTGTAATTATAAACATATAAGAAAGTTTGGCGCCCAATACATAAGAGAGTGTAACCAGTGTAACAATGTGTTTCATTTTACAGCCTGAATGACCAAGTATAAATTTATAGCTAGTTGATCAGCCTGTGCACAAAGTCCACAGTAAATCTCAAACTCCTGTCTGGATATAAACTGTTAAGTCATAATTCCTCTGACTCCAGGAGCTCTCCGATAAGGAGAGGAAGACACTAATACCCTCCTCAGGCCCAAGATGCAGTTTTCACATACAAATATTTTTTTTTCATGTATATCCATCAATACATGTGACCGGCAGCCACCTCTAGATATAATTAGTTAGTGTACTCTATTTAATACATGAAAGTACCTAACTCCAAATTTACTGATAAAATTTGTCTTTAGGTACCCCAGGCCCCTGAGATGAGTGTAAAAGTTCAGAGCAAGGAAGACATCCTTGGTGGAGGAGGATCAGATTAAGGAACAAACTGGACATGAATAATTTGGTGGTGCCTGATGGGATATACCAAGGAGTGCTGAGGGACCTGGTCTGTATTATTGCGAGGCCATTCTCAATTATCTTTCAAAGGTCACAGTCATTGAGGGAAGTTTCTGAGGACTAGATAAAAACACTCCTACCTTCAAGAAAAAGAAGGAAGATTTGAGGAACTACAGGCAAGTCAACCACACTTTGATCTCTGTGAAGGTGACGGAAGCAAATAATCCTGGAAACCATTTCCAAACACAGGAAGCCAAGAAGATATTCCATTTTGGAGTAGTCAGTATGGATTTATGAAGGGGAAATCATATCTGACCAACCTTTCAACACCACCTCACATTATATGCCCATAGACAAAATGATGAAGCATGGGGATGGTGAGGCTGACTGAAAACTGGCTGGATTGCTGGGCTCAAAAGGTTGTGATCAGTGGCACAAAGTCCACTTAGGAGCCAATAACTAGTGGTGCACCTAATGGCTCAATACCGGAGCCAATACTGTTTATCCTTTTCATTAATGTCCTGCATGATGGGACAAGAGTGCATTCTCAGCAGCTTTGCAGACTGTACAAAACTGGGAGGAGTGGTTGATACACCAGATGGTTGTGCTGCTGTTTCAAGAGACCTCAACAGGCCAGAGAAACAGGCTGATAGGAGCCTCATGAAGTTCAACAAAGGCAAATGCCAGTCCTGCAACCTAGAGAGGAACAGTCCTGTGCACCAGTACATGCAGAGGACTGAGCGGCTGGAAAGCAGATTTGCAGAAAAGGACCTGGGGGCCTTGGTGGGCACCTAGTCAAACAGGAACCAGTAATATGCCATTATGACAGAAGACCAACAGCCTCTTGGGCTGCATCAGGAAGAGTGTTTGCCATCAAGTCGAGGGAGCTGATCCTTCCTCTCTACTCAGCACTGGGGAGACACATTTAGAGTGCTGGATCCAGTGCCGCACTCCAGTATAAGAGAGAAATGGACATACTGGCATAAGCCTAGCAGACGGTCACAAAGGAGATGGGGGGCATGGAGCATCTCTCTTATAAGGAGAGGCTGAGAGAGCTGGCAAGGTATAACCTGAAGGAGACAAGGTGCTCAATGGCCTTGTGGAGTCTACATCCTTGGAGATACTAAAAATTTGTCTGGACACAGTCCTGGGCAATCTCCTGTAGCTGATCCTGTTTTGTGCAAGGGGTTGGATTAGACGAAATCCAGAGATGCCTTCTAACCTCAGCCATTCCATGATTCTGTGACATGGGTAGCAGCTTTCTCCACTTTATCAAATCATTGCCTTGCTCTGCCACTCAACCAGGATACATAAACACAATTTCAAATACATTCTTTGCTCATCCAGAAGGAATTTTTGCAACAGAGAAAATTCAAATGCTCATATACTATAAAAAGTTTACCTTTTTACAATCCTTCATCAGCTGTGTTTGAAGTGCTTTCAGCCTACTGTATTCTTCCATTATCTTGTTTAGAAGTCCATCCATACGCTCTTGCACAGCTAAATTACATAGATAACCAGGGACTTTAAAAAAAAACCAAAATTTGAACATTTTACCATAAATTTTAATACAGTCAATTGTTCACAAGTTATTCACTGAAGAATTATCTGATAAACATTACATATTATTGAAACAAATGAGGCCCCTTCCAAATTTTGGATGCATTTTTTATAGTATTGATATATATTTTTTTTTTGGTAGAGCTGCTAGCTTCTTCTACAAAAGGAGGAGAGAAAAAAAACCAAATCAAAACACATTTTTCAACAATTTCCACTATAATGGAAACAGCACAAGAAAATACTCATAATAAAAAATAGAAGTGGTTCAGAATAGTGAGGAAATCTCTAAAGCAGCTATTTAGGCACAGTAATTAGCACCTGAACAACTAATGGCATAATTGCCAGTCCGAAAGACTTGAAATCAGTTTTGGGTTTTTTTTTAACCAGCATGATAGTACAATGTCATTACCTTGAGCTTGACCTCTGTGTATTGGTAATTCTATGTTCAGTTTTTCCTTCACAGCAGCAGGTCTACAAAAAATATCCTGTTCCCTATTACCAACTTCTACAGCAGCTGAAGAATGTTCATTCTGATTGTCACACAAAACCTGCACAACAAATGGAACAAAGAAAAAAAGTGAAGCATTTTTTATGAATTTATCAATCACAATTTACAAAGAAAACAAGAAAAATGGTGGCAAGAAAGTAGTACTTTGTATTATCTTCTGTGGAAATGATGGCATAGATATTCTGCTGAGTCATTAGAACCTAGACAATCTTTAAAACTCCCGATAAAAGAAACAGGTATGCAAAGACTTTTCAGCTAAAACATAAAGACATATATTTTGGAATTGTTCTTTAATTTGCAACTGCCAAGTATTGAAATCTCACAGATAAAGGCCTGCTTTATTAATGCTGAAAGCAAAGTTACATTATAAATGCCTCATTCCTGTAAACTCCTATTTTAATCTAAAGAAGGATTTCCTATGGCAGAAAGTTGTATCTTTTTAGGTTACAATTAATCTTGTTCTTAAGTATTGAACAAATAGGATAAAAGGGAATAACATAAAAAAACTCAAGCAAGTCATAAACAGAATGCCTCACGTTTGTTGGTGCTATGTGGCCAGCAGAATAGATTCCATTCCCTATTTACAATGAGTAGGCAAACAGAAAATTTATCCATATGATTTCTGAAGATAAATGACAATTGAAAAAAAATGCTCAGAGCACACAATGGGATTCCTTATTTAAAGATTTTGGACTCAATGGACACCAAATACAACTTACAAAAGCAAAATTATTTCTCCAAAAGCTCAACACAGTATCACAGAGATGGGCAGCATTCTTCCCAGATGTGAAACAGCTAATGAGAAAGACTCTCATTCAGCCGCTACTTTCTGTGAGCTATCGTGGAGTCCTCCTTAATCTCTCCTATGCTGGCTCTCAAGTAAAAAAGTTCTGCTACCAACCTTCCTGAAAAGGTGTTGAAAAAAGTACAGCAAAGAAGGATAAAAAACCCCACCAAAACCAACCATTTCAAGTATTTAAGACTGGAAAACAATGGCTTATAATGAATGATGAAAGTAGCTTAATTTATCCAGTAATAAGTTTAATAAGTAACTTGACTGCTGGTCAAAAACTACCTCTAAGGGCCATTGATTACTAGTAATGTACAAAAAAAGATACAGCAAAATAGTATTATCGGTGGTTGATACCAGAATAGACTAAAAATAAGCTTTAATTTTTTACTATAATTTTAGTTACTTAAAACAATAGAGACAGCAATTTTGTTAGGTTCTTAGACACTTTTAAGTCTTTGAAAGACCTGCTGCAGCTAAGAAAGAAATTAATATCTTATTGTAGACATGAGAGTGATGTCCCATATGTCAGTATGTGTGTGACATCAGACTGCTGTTAAATCACAAACTTACGGCCAGAGACATCCAGAAAGGGAAAAAAATATTTCTGAACTAGTAGATATAAGACAAACATTAGATAGAAGATTAAAACTAGATAAGACAGAAGAATTATCTGAACAAGGACATAAAACAGTTGAGGGAAAAAAAGTACAAAATTCCTTGCAATATTATTTTGGAAGATCAGGTTTAGCAATCTCTATTTTGAGATCAATGCAAAGAGAAAAGCTGCAAAGAAAACCTCTTAAAAATGATGTAGAAAAATATGATGACTCACTGTACACGTAATCTTTAATTTTCAAAATTTTCTTTTTAAAAAAGGTTTTTTGTTAAGTCTTACCTGAGCAAGCCTAGAACATTCCTCAGTTACAGCTTCATTCAGCTTTTCTATAAGTCTTTGTGTGGATTTGACTTCATCATCTATGAATACAAATTATTTGTATTATTTTTAAACACTAGATGCACAATAACTTTTCAAAGGCCTAATTCAAAGCTCTTAGAAAGGCATAGTTTTTTGCTCCCTTCTTTCTTGTTACATCACACAGATAGATTATTATGGTAGAACTGCATGTTCAAGAGGAGTAACTGATAACAAATGGCTTTGTGTGCTAGTGACCTCTAGAAAGATCAAACTTTACAGAAACATACTGGAGGACAAAGAACTTATGCCAAAAAATTACAGAAGGACAAATCATGGGATGACAGAAAAGCCACCGTGATAACGTAAAGCTCACTGAGGCAAAAAGTAGTAGCAAAGAAGCTTACTTAATGTGGTCAGGGAGTCAGTGCAGTAATTCAAAAAACAAAGAATGAAACAACCCCAAAGATATTTTGTTGATGCATTTGCTTATTATTTCAGTAAGGAATACAACCTTATAGGTGAATCTAATATATAGTTCTCTACAATTAATTGCCCTACTACAAATAGCAAACATGAGTTGTAATACTTCCTTCTTTTTTTTATATTATTATTACTTGGGGGGTGGGGGTGTGTGTCTAAGTACCCTGAGTAACAGACTACTTGTAATGGGTAAATAATTTGGTACAAAACAACTTAAAAATGTTCTATAAAAACAATTTCTTGGACAGTTACATGCACAAACTCTTATGCTTGTTTTCTTTTAAAAGCAGGTTTTTACATCAAGAGCTTCACTCCCATAATTTTGGTCAAGTTACCTGCTTGTTGAATTTTCAAGGTCTGAAGCTCCAGCTGATGCATTTTTTTAAGATCATTCATCTCTTGTAGATGAGTACGTACAAGCTCCTCTTTAAGACTGCAAAGTGCACTCTCTTTTTCTGCTTTCAGGTACTCACGAACCTGGTCTACATGAGCTGAATAGACCAGGGACAGGCAAATACGCTGTGCTTCCATTTGTAGCTGTAAATCAGTCTTCAAATAAAAAATACACATTTTAAAAACAGAAACAAGAAAACAAAAAAAATCCTGTCTCTGCGAATTTCTGAAATTAATAATGTGTTGAATGGAATGCTGCATATACGGTATACATTAGGTAAATCTAAAAATACAGAGATTGGAAAATTGAATTGTAACAAAATAGTATGACATTTCTTCAACTTAAAATAAAAATCGACCTAAAATCAACAAAACTCAACATGCTTCAACTCCTATTTTGCAGCAATAAAACCCCAATGAATTTTACGCCAATGAAGTGAGATCAATATCATTACAAACAGTGTAAGTTAAGAAAGTTCACTCATAATACAGAAAAAAGTCTGTATTATTAGCAGACCTTAAAAACATTGATTTCCAACGCCTGTAGTTCTAGTCTCCACTTCTTGGGATGTTATTGCTAAAGCAAAAACATGTTTAGGATATGCCAATACTGCGCTATTTAGAGGCCAAGTTTGAAAAGGTTTTTAGACACCTCTAGACCATAATGATTTTTTAGTTCTATGGCAGGAAATTGCAAGACCCTTATCACATCCTAAAAAAACCCCATAATAATTACATTATACAGCTGTAGCTCTTTTCTGTAATCTCACAACTGTTTCCAATGTGGCTTTGCTTGTGATTTTATTTCTTAGGAAATGAATGAACTACAATACAACATAAAATTAGGCAGTGGTGTTGTTAGTTCACTGTTAGGTGGAAAAAAAACAATCTAAAAAAATAGTAGAAGAAGGGTTAACATCTATTTGTACAGAAAACTTAGTTGCACACTTCTTGCAGCATGCTATTCAACTTCATCACTTTATATAAATTTAAAGCTAAATTTATGATTCCAGCACCTAAATAAATACTGGTAATTCAATAGTTAAGTTACTTTTATTGGCAAATAACAATTCTTTCCAAACTACCTGCAATTAATTTACAATACCAAAAAATACAAGCAAAATTTCTCCAGCAAAACATGGAGATTGGTTAGAATCATATGACATGCATAGCTTCTGTATCTTCACACCTTTCTCTTCTCACGCTCACATTCAAATACATTTCTTAAGAAGTGATAACTGCATATAGACAAAAATTTTGATAATGGAAGATTAGTATTTCACAAGTTTGATATTTCACAAGTTTGATAAAAGATGACTCAAGAAGTCAAGTGTTTCATTATCTCTTTATATTGTTTGAATGAGTACTGAGAGAACTGAAAAGCTAATTGCAAATTTAAATAGTATTTCCTGAATAAGTTTTCACCTCAAGTAATTTAAATGCTATATCAAAGTGTGAAGTGCTCTAGACATCGCCTTACCTTTTGTTATTGTTGATTTAACTAAATGTAAGGGAAGAGTATTTCTTTCACTGAAAAATAGCATCCTTATACACAGATTATGGTTACCATTCTGGTCATTCACGTAATCACTTTCAACCATTGGTCACACTGCCACACACACAACCACATACCTGTACTGAAAAGCAGCTAATAGGAAAAATACGTTGCAAATTTCCAAGTGTAAGCTCCTATAAATTTTCATCAGTAAATTATTTTCCATACTGCTTTATGTAACGTACCTGTTCTGATTTTAATGCATCCACTTGCTGCTGAAGATTATTATTCTGACTCTGTGTAACGGCTATTAACGATGCTTCATCTGTCAACTTGTCTGTCATCCCATGCAAATGTTCTACAAGAGACTGCTGTTCTGTATTCAACATTTGTTGAACTTCCTTTCTTTTTGTTACCTCATGACTGATATCTTTACCTGAACCTAGATTTCTTCTTACATTTATTCCTTCATCAACTTTACTCCTTGAATCAAGGGTTTTAATTCTACTTTCAGATGCTGGAGCAGCAGTCTTCAGAGCTTTTCCTTTAGAGTATTTTGTCTTCAGTTCATTACTACTACTATTTCCTCTCTGAGCATGGCTAATTATGACTTCCAGTTCTTTACATTTTGCTAGAACTTGTTCTTTCTCATCTTTTAAGGATTCAACTTTTTCATTCAAATGACAAATTTCACTATGCTTTGACTTCAACTGTTCAGAGAGATCAGAAAGTCTCAGTGATAATTCCAGTTTCTCACGCTGAGTAACCTCAAGCTTTTCCATAAGTTCTGTTGCATCTTTCTCGACAACTTCTCCAGCCTCAGACACCTTGATTTCTTTACTCCCTTCAAAACCAGAAATTTTAGTTTTAAATAAAACTGGTCTATTGCTTTGTAAGCGGTGAAGCTTTTCATTCAAAGCTCTAAGTTTGTTTTTATACTCAGCTTCCTGCTTATTTTTGTTCTCTTCTAACTCAGTTTTTGCCTTCAGAAGACTTGCACATTCTTTCTGCAGCTCTTTATAACTAGCTTCAAGGTTTTTTTCAGTAAATGAAAAGGTGCTCTTCTGCCTTTCAGTATCCTCTTGGAGTTGACTGTATTGTTTTTTAAGTTCCTCATTTTCAGTAATCAGCTTTTCTACTCTTTTTTGCAAGTCCAAAATTTCTGACTTAGAGCTGTTGTTAAAAATTACATTTTCTTCAGAGCTTACCAACACACTTTTTAATTTCTCTTCAAGAGTTTTATTTTCCCCCTTAAGAAGGTTATTTTGTGTTTCAAGTTCTGAACATTTTTTTTGAAGGCTATCTTCTCTTTCCCTCATTTGTTCTTGCATCAACTCAGTTTTAAGCTGAAGCTCTTGAATTTCTTGTTCAAGGGTACCTTTCTCTTTTTCCTCTTGCCTAAGCACTTCAATCTCTTTCTGCAGCTCAAGGATTTGAAGTGTCATTTCTTCAGATTTAGAATTTACAATAGACTGCTGTAAATCTTTTAGGTTTGAAATCTCTAATATCAGCTGATTTTGCTTTGTGATTAAGTTGTCCTTTTCACATTGCATGGCTTCTATCTTTTGACTCATTTCATTTTGTACCTCATCTAACTGCTGTTTATGGTGCATATTCAAGTTATCTTTAAGGCTTTCCATGTTCACCATGTGCTCTTTTTGTAAGTCTTCTTTAAGTCTGGAAAGTTCCTCTTCATGACTAAACAGGAGCTTTGTTCTCAGTCTCTCTAATTCTGCTTCTTGAGATTCTGCCATCCTGTCCAAAACTGCATCCTTCTCCCTTTCTAGCATTTCAAGTTTTATTTTGTAATTTGTGACTTCTGCCTCATGTTTTAATTCCAATTCCTTCCTAAATTCAGAGGCAGAAGCCAGCTGAGTTTCTAAATCTTCAATCAAAAAATGGTATTTTTCAGCTTCATTTAATCTACATTCCATATCCACTATAGTTTGTTTGGCTCTTTGAACCTGCTCTCTTGAAAAATTCAGTTCTTGGAAAAGATTTTCAATTTTAGTTTGTTGAAGAGACTTCTCTGCTGAAATTACCTCCATCTGTTGTGACAATTCTTGCTTTATTTTTTCCCTTTCATTATCTGCATCTTGCAATTTCACATTCAATTCATTAATTTTAATATTCATTAAATGCATTTGATCTTTATTAACATTCTCATTCAAACACAGACTTGAAGTTTTCTCCAATTCTACTTTTTGTTGTGAAAGACGCTGTTCTATTTCCATTGCATGTTGCTTAATTAATTCTTGCTTCATTTGTACAATCTGCTGGCCATGCATTTCATCTAATTCAGCCTGAAGTTGTGCCAGTCTCCTTTGTGTTTCTAATTCCATTCTTTGCACAATGTCAGCTTCAGACTGGCTGTCTTTATAACATCGTTTCTGCAATTCTTCCACAGTTCCCATTAATTGTTTTATTTCATCAGAACATTGTCTTTCTTTCTGTTTGTAGGTGGTAAGTTCAACTCTCATATTACTTATCTCCTGGTTCTTTAGTGAAATCTGTTCTTTCGATTCTTCAAGTAGTTTACTGACATCTGATAATTTTTCCTTAAGCTGAAATGAATTTTTTTCTTCTTCTCCAAGTTTTGTTTCCAGCTTTTCAACTAATGCTTCTTTTTCTTGTAGTTTACTCAAATCTTCTCCCTCATATTTGTGTTTTTCCTTTAAAAAAATTATCAAAACCATGTTCTTATTTTTAGTTAATTATCGGAATATATAAGAACATTTATAGATTTAGCTATGTAAATGCAATGCCTTTCTTTGAAGGCTAGGGATCATTTATAAAAAACTAAATATAAATTATTTGTTGACCTCATTTGGAGGTTTTCTGTACCTTTGGAATAAGTGACAATCCTTGTCTTGCCCCCCACATTACCCCCCACCCGCTAAAAAAAGAACAAAACAAAAACAAAAACAAAAACAAAAAAAAAGAAGAAAACCACTTCAATTTTTTCCTGTTGTGCTCTGATACTTAAAAAAAAAAATATTGGTGCAATCCACTGAAAGCTTTGTGTCTTGTCACTTTTAAGGACATTTAATTTCTTTAGGTGCTTTAAGATGTTTTCCATGAAGGATAATAAAAAAATGTACATGAAGAAAAGAATTCATTCTTTCCTTGAGACAGAAAAGACTGTTCAAGCAGGTTAAACTATTTTTTTCTTAACATTACATAAAATTATGTAATTTAATGAAGGCATTCTAATAGACAGCATAGTGTCATCATTTGCTATAAATATTTCTGCAATTTTTAAAAACATGATACATAATACTGACATAAAAATTTCAGTTTTAAATTATACAGAAATCGCGTGTTACTCAACAGAAGCAGTGTTAAAAACTTAAAATCTTTGTATGCATTCTATGCAATACACTCATAATCTGTGCTTTGGCCCTTAAATTTCAAAGGAACTACAAAATCATTAAAAGAAAAAAGAGATTAGGAAAAGAGATCCTTCTAGTAAGGAACATACCATTTCATATGTTGTAATTTTATCCTGAAGACATGTAATCTGCACTTCAAATTCTTCATTCTTTTTTTGATAATTCTTCAGCAGACATTCTTGTTCTTCTAGCTGCTGCTGATGTGAAAGTATCTGTTGCTTGGCTTGCAATAAATCAGCAGCTGTGCAGCTATGGCTCGTGTTCCTTAGGGCTTCACTTGCCTGCAACTTGAATGTTAAAAAAATTAAACCTAAGATATCTCAAGTTTTTCAGAAACAGCTTGCACTACAGAAAGAGTGATCTCTACTTTCTTCTCTCACATCAGAAGCCCAAAGACTATCACAAGTTCTTTTAGGAGGAACTGAAATATCCTTATTCTTGTGGGATAGCCAACCAATAAAAAATATTTAACATTAAATTGTTTTATAGCGAGCTAGCTCAGGACAGCAGTGTCTCAGGAACATTTCTAAGCAGCAAAATGAACTAGTTGTAATTACTGTCCCCAAAATCAGATTTTCCAAAATATAGGAAGGACTGAAACATGAAAAAGCTGATGGCTGGCTGTTCTGATTTCAAGGGGAACAGGTTGGATCTCAGCCCAAAGCTCTGAGAACTAATTATACTAGTAATTTTCCCTAAAATAACTGCCACCATCCAGTATTTATCAGAAGCTATCACCACATACTACAGGAGAAAACAGACTAATCTTTATTATTTTATAGTGACTTAGTACAATAAATCAGGTACTATAATGTAGGACCGGTAAAGTGACCGCAGATCTATACTAAGAGACCAATTCTTCAAAAATGCACAAAAAATTCTGTGTTTCTGTAGGAAGCAGCCATTTATGGACCCTCCAAAGCAATACCAGTATTCAAACCCAAATAAATATTGGTAGCGCTGTAACTTACATGCTGAAACTGAATTTGCAGTTTTTGACTTTGTTCAGTAAGCTGTAAGAACTCCCTCATAGTTTCATCCTTTTCTTTCCGTGCCTGCTGTAGGTTAGTAGTGAGCTGAGTGATAATGTCATCTCTTTTTTTGATAGCAGCTTCAAATTCTTGTAGCTACGAAAGATAAAATTTAAACTATTAGTGCACATCAAAGCCACATACAAAAAAACCACTAGCTTATTCTAGTTAAGCAGGAATACATCATCCCTAACCTCTCCATTTAAAAGATGTCTCACAAACCTACTGGAGCATTTATGTTTTCAAACCCTATTTGTAAATATTTCAGAAACAGATTTTTTTCCCTCATTTAACGATATATGACCTCTCTGTAAAATATATTTATCGAAGAACAAAAGGCTAATTAGTTAAATATGTAACTTGCTTTTAAACTAACAAGTGTGGCCACATAAACAAACCACCATAAAGGAAGCCAGAGTATCTACTTAGAGTGTTTCAGCAATTTTGTACAACTACTCATGTCCACACACTTTTCCCACAAGTTATATCATCTCTCACTGAAAGCACAGTAAATTGCATTCATTGTACTAAAGGCATATAATAGATACCATGCAGTATCTTACATTGTGAACCCAGAGAAACTATTCATAACTACATGGGAAAATTAGCTCAAGCTGCAAAACTGATACAGAGTATTTAATAGATGAATCTTTTGTCATTTGTAATGATGAAGAAATTCTAAAAGTACAGAAAAAAACCCTTTGCTAGTGTTTTATTTTTTGTAGGATTACACTCAGGCATCCAGAAATTCTACAATATTAACTGGGACTCTTCATGTGCAATTATATAAACAGATGTGTTATTCACTTTAAAGTAATTTTGTCAATTGGAATTCATTCCAGGCTAGCAGAAGCTTCATCTCTATGTACTGCATATTTCTTAAACCATCAGTCACCTGTAACTGTTTTGTTTACAATGCTCCAAAAAAAGAAGCTTTCTCCAGGCTATATGCTGAGTCTTGAAGTAAAATTATAATGCTTCCAGATAACGCTTACTGGTTTAGAAGACACGGACATTGTTCAGTAGGACATAAAAGCCAGAAGTCCCTTAAACAAGCCAAACTATGCAAAGAATTTGAGGAAATTCTTTTTAAGTTCTTTTCAGAACACTGCAGTGAACTCCTACTTTAAAAGCATGGATCTAGTGGAAATACTAGATGTTTGTTACAATAGAGAAAATTTGGAACAGATCAGACACTTAAGTGTGTCATCCCTTTCCTTTTGCATCTGTTCAATGAAATTGAATAACTAAATTCACCTGTTCTGATCCACACGTTGTTATAATTTTAAACTTTTTTTAATTCAATCTTTTTCTTTAACAAATAGGCAGAACTAAAGCACATGACATATCTTTCGCACTCTCACAATTCTTCTGTTCCTTCTGAAAAATAAACCGTATCCGTTTCTCAACTGAGCTATTATGCACTTGTACCACTATCATATAAAAATATGCTGCAACTATTAAAATATTATTGTACCACAGCCTGTTTTGTTTTAATATATTTTTAATTCATTTTAAAAATAGTAATCATGGCCATTTAAAAAATGCAAACATCTTCACTTTCACCTTTTTCAGGAAAAACTAACAGTAGTCACAATTGTGAGAAATTAAAATTATGCTTATGTTCTTTATTACGCTATAATTATGACTATTATGTTCAGCCCAACAGATACTAGACACAGTAATTAGAAGCTAAGTTTGACTTAAAATGCAACACCAGAGATTCACCAACAGACAAATGATAAACCACATCCTCCAGGGCAACCACTTAAAGATGACTCTAGTATGGTGGAAAACATGACATCTATTTTCATGGATAAAATACAAATGAAAGCAGAAAAAATTATAATTTGCAATAATAATGAAGGTGAAAATGACTGACGATTAGAACAATTCTGGTATTCTGCAGTACTTTGCAAAAAGTAGAAAAACACAATGATGTGAACTGAATCCAAATTAAAAGAGAGATAAGGCAGACGTGAAGGATGACAAAGCACTGACTTCAGTGCATTGCACCACTTGCTTAAACTGGAAGAGTAAGTATTTAATACTCTTTACTTTAAAACCTAACTTTAAATTCCAATAGTATTTCTGCAGTAAGAAATACTTCCCTGTAATCCAAGTTCTTAGGTGTTTATTAGAACATTCTGACAGAGTTGCCCTGTATTTCAGACTGTGAAGTCTGACATACAAATACCTTTTCAGTTCAACAATCAACTCGGTTATATCATTCCTTAGGAAGTAAAACATGAGTTTTTTTGACCTTGGAGAACCAGGAAGGTATTAAAAAATGCAGTCTTTGCACAACTAGAGAAGAACTGGGGCTTTTCTTGAAGAAAATTGTCTTTCCATTCCTAATTTGAAGAAAGTCACTGTGAAGACGACTGGAATTTTAGTCACAAAATACAGAGAAAAGTACACACAATGGAAATGCCATTCAAAGAAACAGAGTGCATGGTATGCAACTGAAAGAAATTATGTGTCATTCTATACCACACCACACACTGCATTCTGAACAGCTGTCATTAAGCATGAACTCTTTCAGGTGGTGCTCTGCATTTCTGCATGTAACCGAGTAGCAAGTAGAAAGCAACATAAGGTAATTATACCTGTTGCAATCCTTCTGTACCATATGCTGCCCTCATTTCTTCTAGCTCTCTGTTTAGCTCTTCAATCTCTTGCTGTTTGCCAGCCAATTCATTCTCCATCACCTCTAGCTGCGTGTGAGAGTGCTGCATTCCATGCTCAGAACAAATCTCTCCAACTCCAAATTCTTCTTCCTAAATCAATCCAAGTTCCTTAACATGCCATTTTTTTATGCTTTATCACAGTAAGTAAACTCAAATATCAAATTCTGTATCAAATGTCACCTTAGTACATTAACACACAATACAGCATTGAAGATCTTATTGCCATGGTAACTTCCTTTGTTAGCATAATTCACACCTCAAAAGCACTGACATTTCTGCAAGTTCTGGTTGATAGTCTTAATAGAAGTACTAAATTGTTTTGCATTTCAAGTTTAGCGATATACTATATTAATATATAACAAACAATGCAGATGCAGAGCACAGCATGCAAAACAAAGTATTAGGCAACAACATAGTTTTTGTTCAAAACAAATTGTTTGAGGTTTTTAGTATTCACCATTAGTATTATGATTCAATTTGCAATACTGTACCCTGATTGAGTCTGCAGGTATAGCTGTTCTTGTCACAAAACTGCAACCATTTACCTGTACAAAGACAATTTCTAAATATATTATTATTTGAAATAAAGCTTGATTTGTATTTTCCATTCATTTGAACCTCATGCGGTGATTCCTGCAGACCCATGGGAATTTTTATGTTACAAAATTTATTTCATTTGAAATACAAAATAGCTTTATATATCGTAAATTACATTAAAGTAAGCATAGGTAACAGGTAACACACCCAAAATTGCAAAAATAGATACTACCGTCTAAAGACAAAAACCATATTACAAATTTAAACATCTAGAGAAAACAAAGGAATTCAGATTTAAAGGTCAATGCAAAGCTTTATACTTTAAATATACAATAGTACTGCATTTTAAATTATATGTTTAATATTTCTGTATGTTACTAAACATAGTTATGCCTTCTAAAAGATATTTATACACCTCAAGATTTACTATTTCTGAAAGTCACCAATCTCTGGATAGTGGATGAAAGGCAGTATCATAGACTCTCATCCTCGATTTGAAGGAATTTCTTAAAATTGAAAAAGAGCAGAAATTACACATTTAACATAAGACATTTGAAAAAATCCTCTTTCACTCACCTAATGCTGCAACCCCTTTCAGCTTCAACGAGAGTTTTTGTTCTACAGACCATGCAAACTAATAACGACGGATCTCCAAAAGGCAAGCACAAGCCAAAGCAGCAGTTATAGGTTAAAAAAAAAAATCCAAATGAAAAGAATGTGCTGTAAACTTGTGAGTAACCACAAAACAGGCAGGCTTTTAAAACAGCAGACCAGTGTTTTAAAACGAGAAAGCAGGAACAGCTCTGTTTCCCCTCAGAGCTGTTTATTACATCAGAGTATGAAACAAAAATAACGGTACTAGACGTGGAAGGACATAGCATTTCAGACCCAAATACTTTTTACATCAAAAAAAGCAGCTATACTAGTCAGATATCTGCCATAGTCTAGATCAGGGTTTATTTACAAAGGACTATCATGCCTGAGCAAATCAATAAGTTACCTGACATGAAAGTACACGGTTATAAATGGGATCAATATAGTCATCGAGTTTGTATTAAGAGAACGAATAAACCTTCATTAGACAAGAATTTGCAGAGCTGGCACAGTGCCCTTTCAATTCCTAACTTCCTCAGTAAAAAGGATGACACCGTAGAGAGATTACTACCTTATTTTAGAAAGAATAAAGAAAATTGCAGCAAACAGCAGTCCAGGCAACTCATAGACAGCACTGCACATCATTTGTGTATTGCCAGATGCTCACTCTACATTCAGACATACAAATGTCTACACAGCGCCTGGCACCAATGTCTTTATTCAGATTTTGGCGCATGTCCCAGATTAGTAACACTAGTAGTTTAATAGAAACTCTATTATGAAATACTTCTTTTCCTTTTTTTAACTCCCATTTTATTTAGGCTTAATTGATAAAGCTGTAGTGTATGATTCTTGTAATCTACTACAGTGGACATGCTGCTCTTCCTGTGAATCATTTCTGTGTGCAACAATCAAAGACTCTTAGATGCTTTATAACAAGAGCTACTAGGAAAGACATAAAAGCCTTATCTCATTAGACGTTCCAGACTCCTTAGCAGCTGAAATTTCTACAAAAGACCTTTTACTTATAAAAGGGATTTTGCTATACACATTCAAAACAACTGTCTGGAACTTCGGAAATCCCGCCTCATTTCACGGGAGCCTAGCTCTTAGACATCACAGAAGCGAACCACAACAACACAGCAGTCCATGCTGTTTCTCATCTGATACCTTCTCCTTTCAAATGCCTTATGCCTTCTGGCAAAATGAAGTTGAAACATGACGAGACAACAAATTGCACTGTAATCCATGAAAAAAGCTCCCAGACCACCAGAGCAGGGTGCTGTGCTGATGGGAGCCTCGCGAGCGGCCTGGCAACTTCCAGCATGACAGAAATTCTGCTCTGTCGGAGCAGACAGTGGGGCTGAGTTACTAGCTTCAAAATATCTTAATTTAAAATTAATTTTTCACTGGTCTGCAACTATATGAATACTGTAGTCTCGATAACAACTTCAGTGTTAACAGATGTCTACAAAAGGCCTATTGGACTTCTGCATTTTGTCTCATGGCCCCAGCAGTTTACTTGTATAAGATCTTCTGCAAGCCCATAGATACTATTGATGTAGATTCTTATAATTCCTTCTTTTAAAGCTTTGCAGTTCACCTTTAATGCTGAAATGTGCTTATGCCTCAATGCCTTATGATGTGCTTAGTTACACACACCAGCAAACAATTAAACATGTAAAGAAACAACAAATCCACATAGCATATTAAGATAATGGAAGCAAGGAGTAAAAAAAGCTCTGGATGCAACTGCATAAACAAATAACCACAAATTAAGAAAAAAATAAATTTTACAACATATTAGCTACCCAGGAGCAACTGTTTTGGCGAAAAAAGACATGAAACAAATGAAGCTTATGGAAGTCCCTCAAAGGACATTTTGTCTGATTTTTCTTCCTTGCTTCTATTTTCAAAATAATTCACAGAAATAGTATTTACTAATATAAAGTAAAATATAATATGTAGTCTACTGACTAAAAGTAAAGGTATAATTTACATTGCATCAGTAAATACATATGCTTAAGACAAATGAAAGGAATCTTCCAGAGAAACACAAGGAAAACCAACTCGCACCTCTGAATTAACGCAGCAATTCATGACAATTGCCACTAGAGGTCAGGTTTAAATTTATGAAATCACTGTACCCCTTTTAATGTTCCTTAGACCTTGGAAGACCTGAAATTGTACCTCAGAAATAGCAATAATAATACATAATGAGAAACTACTTAAAACATTAATGCCAGTACTGCAGAGATTTCCCTTTATAAATAGAAAATTCAGGCTCAGCATAAATCAATACATACTGTTCAATCACTGAAAAATGTAGAAAATACCTTAATGCATGAAAATAATATAAACTATTACAGACTGACAAGCAGACTTCTGATTAAAAAAGTGCTTTGATTTGTTAGTAGATACATAAGTATCTGGAATGGATTAACAATTTTACCTCATGTTTCCATTTTTCCCCCCCTTTTCTTTTACATTTTGGACATCTGATTCCTTCACAAAATTAATACTTAGACCTCCAACACTGCATGTCAATTTTCTTAGCCTCTCCACAATTTGTTATGTCACAACTGAGTATATGAAACTTAGCTAAAGTTAGCAATCTGGGCAACTTGGGAAAATTAATTTCAGTTGTTTTTGTTTGGTTTTTTTTTATACTCCATAAACAAAAATTATTTTCAGTTTGTGATGAAAATAATTACAATCATATAACTAAGGTTAATAAGTTCTGAAGGATAAAAATTTATGTTTTTTTCAAAATCCCATGGCTTAATATATTTTTTATATATATATAGCATGCAACAGAAGATTTCTTTACATAGTGGTTAAGGTTGAGGCATAGAATTTTCATTAACATTTCCAAAAAACCACCAACTTTGTGGACTTCATATTAACCATCTTTTCAGAGGTACATTTTGCAAACTGGGAACAGAATCAATAAGAGAAAAAAAAAAAATCAGGTAGAAGTGTCTTTCAGCTATACCATAAAATTGAGGCATATGGAAAATATACGGGGGCAACTTTACCTTACAGATATAAAAAAATTTTAAAATTCTAACTGTTGGAAAAAAACCTAACTTCCCTTAGCTCTGAGTTTAGACCATAACCTTAAATAGCTGATCACCATTATAAACTAATTTAAGACTATGCAGGTAGTTTTCATTCTTGCTTAAACTGAATAATTTTTTACAAAAGGCAAGCTGGTCATACGAAGGATTTATCAGTCTTCAGTTTGGCTACTACCTTTGATACTGTAGGTATTTAGAGAGGTATCAGAACAAAACTGAACAAGAGAATGCCGAGTGCACCCTCAGTAAGTTTGCAGATGACACCAAGTCGGGTGGGAGTGTTGATCTGCTCGAGGGTAGGGAGGGTCTGCAGAGAGACCTGGACAGGCTGGAGCGATGGGCTAAGGCCAACTGTAGGAGTTTCAATAAGGCCAAATGCCGGGTGCTGCACTTGGGCCACAACAACCCCCAGCAGTGCTACAGGCTTGGGGAGGAGTGGCTGGAGAGCTGCCAGTCAGAGAGGGACCTGGGGGTGTTGATTGACAGCCGCTAGAACATGAGCCAGCAGTGTGCCCAGGTGGCCAAGAAGGCCAATGGCATCCTGGCTTGTATCAGAAATAGCATGGCCAGCAGGGACAGGGAAGGGATCTTACCCCTGTACTCGGCACTTCTGAGGCCACACCTCGATTACTGTGTTCAGTTTTGGGCCCCTCACTACAAAAAGGACATTGAATGACTTGAGCGTGTCCAGAGAAGGGCAACAAAGCTGGTGAAGGGTCTGGAGCACATGTCGTACGAGGAGCAGCTGAGGGAACTGGGGTTGTTTAGTCTGGAGAAGAGGAGGCTGAGGGGAGACCTCATCACCCTCTACAACTACCTGAAAGGAGGTTGCAGAGAGCTGGGGATGAGTCTCTTTAACCAAGTAATAGGACAAGAGGTAATGGCCTCAAGTTGTGCCAGGGAAGGTTTAGACTAGATATTAGGAAGCATTTCTTTACAGAACGGGTTATTAGGCATTGGAATGGGCTGCCCAGGGAGGTGGTGGAGTCCCCATCCCTGGAGGTGTTTAAGAGTCAGGTTGACATAGCGCTTAGGGATATGGTGTAGATGGGAACTGTCAATGTTAGGCTAATGGTTGGACTGGATGATCTTCAAGGTCCTTTCCAACCTAGACGATTCTGTGATTCTGTGAATGTATTTACTGTAAAACTCCTTCAAGACAAGAACTCATATAAACATTCACTGGTTCCTTCAACTTTGCTTAGACAACTGTATTAGCTTGCAACTGTGTGTCTGATAAGTTTCCTAAAGAGGGAAATACTTATCACTGAATTTTATTCAATTACTGAAGAGAAGGGGCTGAAGAATTAAAACACCTGACTTATTTTACCAACTACAACAAAACAGATTATTTACAAACTATTTCACTTTGAAGCATGACAGCCTTGATTTCAACATCATTTCTGACAAAAACCACTAAAACAGAATACAGATGTTCTAAATAATGAGGGAAAAGATGGATCAACAGGCCTATGTTTCTACAAATGTGTGGTTTCTTAGCATTCCGAAAAGGAGGTCATGTATCTGAAGAAAAGGTAAGCTCAAAATTTCATACAACTTCATAATTATGCTGTTACAGACAAAATTTAACATATTTTCATCTTCTTCAACTGAAAAGGCTCCAGATCACTTTATTTACAAGGTGGCCATGAATGTAAGTAGAGCTTTTAATAATAAAAGAAACATTACAGCTGACATGAAACATATTGAAAATTCAGTTCCTAAAATATACGCATTCCTAAACATGTTGTTTCCTCATTCCAGATACCAACCAATTGTAATGAACTGGAACTAAAAAGAGCTTATTAAGATCACAACTCTCACTACTTGAGTTTGTTCTTCACCAGATACAGTATCATGTTACTATTCACAAGTTTTGTGTTGCCTACTTATGTCTTAGAAAATAACTTTCAGGGAGGTAAAAAGTCTTTTTGCAGGAACGAGAATAAGAAATGCCTAGAAATGCATCTGTCATTGCATTTTTGAGGAAATCTGCCATTTCTTAAATTTTTAAAAGGCACATATAGAAGGCAGTCTGGCTGTAATTCTACAGTCTTTAGTATCTGAAAAATTGCTCCCTAATATACTCTGTAGGCACCTAAAGAAATTTTTCAAGAATAAAGCAGGGTAAAATTAAGTGTTTAGATGTGAAAATTCAATTTAAAATGAGAGCTTTGAATTCAGCTGATGCTAACAACAAAGCACTAAAAATCAGAACATATCCACAACTATCATGAGGCATTATGCCAGATCTTTTCTGTATTCTGTCTTCTTGTGCAAAGACATGTTTTCTTAAGCTTTTGCAATCAGTCTCCAACACTGCTTTCTACAACCTCAGAAGTGATGAAAATTTCTTAGTCGTGTTGTATTACATATGTAATACCTGTCACTTGTAAAAATACCTGACCATCAATGCCATTGTCAACTGTTTCCAAGGGTTCATTCTTCACATACTGCATATTCCATTTAATAGTAATCACATACCATGGTGATGCATGTTCTAAAAAGGTGCAATAAGGTCATAGCCGTTGTTCAAAAGTGTATTTACTACACTCTCAATGGCAAACTGTGTTCACACACTGCCCTATCATCTTAACATACATAAAGCAAACTCAAATTCTTTTTGTTCTTTGCTACTTCAGCTCCTTGGACAAAATAAACCACATTTTATCTATGACAAGTACTAAATCTTTAAACTGATTTTTTTTTCCCAGGTAGAGTTTGCTTCAATCTCTTACACCTATCCCCCCACAAAAATCTTTTTTCTTTCGTCCATTTACAGCACTCCTCAGCAGCTGGACTGGAATCTTCGATTCCAAAAGTGATAGTCCCAGATATCTTTTTTTTGATTTGCATCACAAAAAACATGCCATAAGAACGATCACAGCTGTCCAGACTAAGGATCCATATGGTTCAGCATCTTGTATTTGAAAGTAGCCAATAACGAATGTTGAGGGAAGGCATTCCCAAGTGCCTTCTCCCAACACACCAGAAGCAAATGAGGGTGCTTATAAACAAGAACAAGGAGGAAGTGGAAGAGAAAGGGTCAAACTGGGGAAGAGAGGGACAGGAAAATAATTCAACTAAAAAGGCTGAGACCAAATCTATGAAGGAAACTGTAACTGGGATTTGATGAGAGAGGCTGGAAAGAAAAACTACTGCTTTCATCTAGGACAAGTTGAGCTGAGCATTAGAAGGACCCCAACATAAGAAGGAATAAAGGAGAAGAGGTTTTCAAGGGAGAGGGAGAAAAAAATATTGAAAGAAGAAAGAAGGAAAAACAATGTTTGGATAAAGTTAGAAAGGCAGGGAAAAAAACTGGGCTTTGGAATGACTGAAGAAGGAAAAGGAAGACTAGAAATAGGCTGAAAAACCAATAAGGCTGAGCTAAGAAACCAAGCAATGGGAAAAAGGCAATTGGCAAGGGAAGGTGAGAAGATTAACAGGAGCTATTACAGAGAAGGGAAGAATTTACAAAAAACTGAGGGATAGAAAACAGACACACAGTTAGTCAAGAGAACAGGCTGAGAGAAGGAAGAAATGAAGACAGAGCATTTAAGTTGGGAAAGAAGTCCTTCCAGTTTCCAGGGCACATCTAGACTGTCCGCTGCGGTAACAATTTTACTTTTGCACCATGTGGTGTGACAGGTCAGGGACACATTGTCTGGTATGTATATTCCCTTAGGCATCACAGTCAGCAGCTATAATACTAGTGTGGAACAAATAGTTATTCTAAGGCGTAGTCACCTATGCCAATGTGTGGTGGGTTGACCCTGGCCAGTAGCTAAGCCCCCCACCACGGGAGAGGGAGAGGGAGAGGGAGAGGGAAAACAAAACCCCCAAACAACAAGTGATGCAAAGGCAATCACTCACCGCCTCCCACCAGCAGACTGATGCCTAGCCAGTCGCTGAGCAACGGCTGCTTTGGAACTCATTAAAACATAATCAACTTGTTAAATAGTTTCCCACAGAAAATTAGTAGAAATTATGCACAGCCACAACTCCAAAGGCAACACGAAGCATTAATACAACCGTAATGTTGAGATTGTTACAACAGTTCATATATCTACTGCATTACTGATTATAGTAGCCATCCCATTATGTAGTTGACATAATGCTTGCTTTAATGGTACATTAATCATACCAGTAAAGACATGCAGCAGCTTTGTCTATAATGTCACGTCTGCTCTTTCTTTCCTTCTCTTTTTAAAAAACAATGCACAGCATTGCAGTAAACATGTAAAAGAAAAAGTTGAAAGAAAAGTTAGGGAAAGCATTACTTCAGTCTTACCTCAGAACTGTAATCTTCTACTGTGGTAGAAATTTCACTTTCTGGCTAAAATAAAATATTAAAATATTTACAATGATGGCACTCTAAAAATATTAAACAGTACATTTTCCACCTGTTTCTGAGAATGTAGACAGTATTAAAAAAATATTAAGGTATCTGTTAATTTGATAAGAATATCAAGAATATCAAGGAAGTGAAGGCCACCTGCACTTCCTTGAAATCCCAGTTTTAAAAAAGAAGTTACTTTGCTATTCAACTGTGATCGTGGAAAAATTATAATTTCATGACAAAGTCTTCTAATGAAAAGAAAACCTACAGGTACAAAATAGTATTTTGAAAATGTAACATAATTTTTTGGTGTTTTTTTTTTTTTAAAAGAAATAAGGAGTACCAAGTATCAATTTTACCTAATTAGGAACTTTGCTGGCTTAAGAACATAATCATATATAGAATGTCATTTTCATGCATGCAAGACTTCTGATGTTGACTAGAATTTTAAAACAAACACTCTTATTCTCCTTCTGCTTCCATGGAAACCAAGAAAAGGTAAAAGTGATCAGGAAGAACAAGAACAAAGACTTATGATCTAATGAATTAGAGCAATTAAAGGAACAAAGCCTTAACAAACTGAGCATAAACATGCCATGGAAAATGCTTGAATTAAACAGAGTATCTTGATGAACTACATACAATATATCAGGTTTGAGAATCAAGGTGTTAGTAGAAAAATATGCAAAATATTCAAATTATATATAAAAGGTGCGCTATTGGGGAATAAGTAAGTACCCTTTTGAACTTGAAAAGTGTAATTTTGAGTTAAAACTACTTTAGCAAAAATGAAGTGTACATAATAGGCTTTTTCAAAATTCACTTGTTAGCCAGCCTCCATTAAATCCATTAAATCAGTCTCCATTTTACATTGAATTCTGTTAGGCTTATTTTCAAAGAACACAGTTTTGTATCAGCAGATGTAATTAAAATTTGGAACCGTCAACTGTGTTTTGTTTTGTATTTATTTTAAAAGAAATCTGCCACTCAGACCTACTGGAGCTCTGCAATTTTTACAATCCCATCATCGTCGATTCTACAGATTTTGAATTCAGCTCCACAATGTAGTTAACCTAAAAAAAGGGTATTATTTTTTGTACAGGGTACACAAAACTAACTTAAAATATGAATGTGGAAGCTAAAATTCATACAGTGCATATGATCTTCAAAATTTAAAATGTCCACCTTAAAAATAAGCACAAACTGAAACAGAAATCAAAATTATGTTTTAAAACTGAAGGGTAATAAAAGTGTTTCTGCTGTGGAATACACAATTAGTACTTAATAACATTTAATTTTTATATAAATATACATTTTTATTCATATTATAGATACTTATATGCATATTTGCATACATATGCATATACATACACAAATTTTACATATTGTTTGTATTCTATGTCCTTGGTCTAGGACAAAGTCCTCTGGAAGGAATAAAAGCAGGGGAAAACACATTGTTATTTATTTTCACAATACAGATAACAAACATATGGCCATATCATCCTACAATTTTTCATGGTTTGTTCAAATTCAGAAGACTTCACAAAGATTAGAAGTATTCCTATAGAAGCCCAGAAATATTCCATAAATTTACATATTTAATTAGATCTAACAACTCTTGAAGTTCTTTATATAGTGCATGAAATACAGGCACTTCTCCAACATGCAAAGGACAAGGACAAGTAGTCTGACTACTTATATAGTTTTTCCTTGTAATGCTTTTGAATTATATAAACAACCCCTTGTTTATAAAAAAGATGATAAATGAATGTTTAGATCCTGGGATAAGCTCAAACCTAGTAGATAGTCATAGTAAAAGGTAAAAAACTTGTAGATTGAAGCTTAGGCTAGAGTGAGGAAATATGAATTCACAAAGGAAGGAGATTACTGAAAAAAATTATCTAATTTTTTTATGGTAATTTGGCCAGATATGAGACTTTTTTAAATTGCTCATCCTTTCTGAATACCAATCTAAAATTAAAAAAACTGAAATAGTTTTTAAAAAATTATCAAAAACTATATAGTGCTCCACCAGTTTAGGTGTGCAGTATCTGTTACCATAAATAATCTTTCTAAAACATCTCCTTCAATGCTGCGTCTGGATAGTTTTTTGGCTGTTAAGATTAAGTATTTTTGCCAAGGGATTTATTTAAGATAAATACAGAGAGATGGCCAAATGAAAAGTTAAATGGATCTGTCTTCTGTGCTAAGGGGTTCATTCAAACCCTGCTAAAAATCAATTAAAGAGACTTAAATCCTATGAGCTCACACATTAGACTCCAACTCTGTAAGACTTAATGCTATTCTTTTACTGTCAGAATAACATTACAAGTAGTCAACATTTGATGGGCACTCATCTTGCCCTCCAAACAGCTATGTTCTGTTCCTGAGACCTAATCAACCTTGCTTCAAATTCCGGTTCCTTCCATTATTAAGTCATCCGTTCTGTAGGCTTAGTTCTTCTTTGGTCAACAGAAGTAATTAGCTTTTATACAGCTCATCTGTCTGAACCACAGGGGTTCATTTTAAAAGGAAATACTTAAAAAAATTAATCTATACACACACTGTTAGCAACAACACATGACAGGATAATGCCAACAAATCTATTCATCAGTTCTCTCAATACTTTATGGAATTTGAAATAGGTTTCTGTTACACTCTGACTTCAGGTTAGTTTGCATGTATTCTACCACCTATGCCCCACAGCATTTTCTTGCTACAAACAGCTATTCTCTTCTGGCAAGATGTTTCAATTCTTTATTTAGTATTTTCTTCACTGACAATGTGGTTGATAGTTAAAATATACTGAAAAGACATCTCCAAGACGCTTTGCAGGTAACTCTCTCAATCAACTCTGCAGGAAGTATCTTTAATTATAACACTTAAGTATTCAGAAAATTAAAACCACTTTCCTCTGTATACATTCTTCAGAGGAAGTACTACAAAGACGATACAAAAAAGGGAGTAATCAGTGTGTGGAACACAGGAGGTCCATTTCAGAGTAACTTGTTTCTGTATACAGTTAAGCATTGTTCAGAAATCATATTCTTTGGCACTGGATGCCCAACGTTATCACAGGATTCACAAAAGAACTCGTATATGAAAGAAGTGAAAAGTGATTTTTATGTGTCCTGGTTTCGGCTGGGATAGAGCTAATTTTTTCTTCTTGGTAGCTAGAACAGTGCTGTGTTTTGGATTCAGTATGGGAATTGGTATGAGAAGAATGCTGATAATGCACTGATGTTTTTAACTGTTGCTAAGAAATCAAGGACTTTTCAACTTCCCATGTCCTGCTAGTGTGCAGGTACATAAGAAGCTGGGAGGAAGCATAGCCAGAGCAACAGACCCAAAGTGCTCAATGGAATATTCCATATCATATAACATCATGCTCAGTATATAGATGAGGGTTGATCGGGAAGCTCTCATTTGCTTCCAGGATTGTGGTTTCAGGATTCTTGCTTCTCTGGGATTGCTAGCCAGGCACAGGCTGGGTATTGGTCAGTGGGTGGTGAGCAATCACATTGTGCATTACTCATTTATATTTTCTATTATTACTATTATTATCATTATTATTTTATTTCAATTGTTAAATTGCTTTTATCTCAACCTATGAGACTCCTTACCTTTACCCCTCCAATTCTATCCCCCATTCCCCGGGGTGGGCAAGGGTGAGCAAGCAGCTGAGTGGTGTTTGGTTGCTGGTTAGGTTTAAACCAGGACACTATGTTTCTTTAGAAAACTTTCATAGGTGACAATAAAACATTTTACAAGAGCAGACATCCAGTACTAAACTACTCCAGTTGCAATGGAGAGTATTAAAGGGCGAGAGCCAAGACTGAGCAATTACAGAACGGAATTCTCACTGGAGTAAATTATTGACTTTTTTATGATCTCAATGTAAACTGTTACAAAAATGTAACTACAAAATTCTGGATCCATTCTTGAAGGTGTATTAGCCAGTGGTAGAAGTGAAAACAAGTTATTTTAGCTTGGCCAGTTTCATGTGGGTCACTATTGGCCCATAGATGACCACAACCTGAGTAAGACTAATTAAGAGGACTGTGTCTAGGAAGGGATGAAAAGAGAATGTAAACTGAAAATCCCTCTCTTTAGATTATCCTGAACTTTATGGGTCTCGAATATTTGTAGAACATTCTGAATATGAAATGCTACTCTCATATATTGCCTCATCACACCTTTCTTAGTTCCTATTCTGAAAACTATTCCATTCAAAGGAATGTAATCCCTGGTAATTTATGACCCAAACCAACTGACTACAAACAGATTTTAAATAGAGTACATTTTAGTGGAGATAAAGTAGGGATTTGTCCTATGAAAAACAAAAGACAAGTTACTAATCCAACCTTAGTCAATTAGCAGGTATGCTTCATCACAGAACTTTGAACTTTTCTTTTCTAAGCAGCTTTGTATAATAGCTTTTACTACCCAGGTGACTCAAGGACAATTTTACTGTGCCACAGGTCAATTTCTTTTGCTTTCCTGGCATTAGTACATTCTTGCAAAGCAGTCTGCTCCAATGCATTGTTTCAAGACTTCTCAGAGAAGGTGATCTCAGCAATTATTTACCCTGGAAGTGGCTTTTGCTTTCTTCCATTTTTAATTGCAGGAAGTCACAAAAAGAAGCAATCCCAAACCCAAGAGTTTAATTGATCCAATTTCTTTTCTGGGCTATGTCTTCTAGATTATTTTTACTTCTATGGAAAAGGACATTATGGATGTCAAGACCAAAAGATACCAGGGTGCAACTGAATAAAGACAAAAAACAAAGGCAACTAGAAAGTCAACATATTATTCTCTTTGTGAGACCAAAACAAAACACATCTACCATGAAACAAATTAAGACCCAGGGACTTTAACCAAGAAATACCAACTGGCATTTCTCTAATAAATCTTGTAAATAAATTGTTTCTCTGACAGAGGATGGAAAACCTTCTAGAAATCACAAATAAATTCAGACAGAAGGGAAAATGGAATGGATAAGGATATTACAAAACAATGATACTTCTTCCAGAGTTATTCCAATTAGTTTCTGTAACCTGAGGGATTACAGGGAGCTGGAGGAACCCACACTTAGGAAGACAGGGTAAAAAAGTTAAAGGGATGACTGCAAAAAATAACTTTGAATTCTCCAAATAGACTTTTGACCTCTTTGAAAAGGAACTTCTCTAACTTCTGTTATTCATATTGAGTAAGAGAACTCTTTGTTATTTGTATTTGGACATGCTAATTCCACCGTGGACTAAAAAAATCATACTAGAAAAACTGCACAGAGATAAACTTCTATCCACAAAACTACCACAAAAGAGCCCAGTTGGGATTTTTAGACAGATAGTCAGATGTTCTGAGTCTATTTTGTGGTACAGAAAGAACAATTCTAAATGTGAATTCCAGTAAAAGATTAAATAAGTGGAATCAAAATTTAGCTAGAAAATAATCCTGCATAATGCCTCCAGTAATCTTGCTTTACTCTCCTGACACAGCAGCTTATAAAGATTTAATGTTGGGTGAAAAAGAAAACAGCTCAAAGAAGCTGTCTGCAATCCTTCATTGCAGAGATTAGCCTGAAACTGCCCATTACAATGGCTGCCATTTCAACTAAGCAAACTCTAATCCAATTACTGTAATACAGGCTCTCTGTCCAAATCACTGCGCTTACAAGACTAAAAACAGTAAGTTATGACATTCATTGAAACTATTTCAGAATTTTTCCTCTCCTATTAATACTGCACAGAAAAAGACTTTGGCAATCACCTTTCAGCTCCAAAATACCAATTAATTGTTTAACATGAATAAGCAGGACAGACAACATGTAACAAAGTGCTCTCCCAATTAGGAGCAGCTTTTTTTTGGTGGAAGTGAATACTGTCACCAAGTCACTAAGACATGAGTAATTCAGGAGAATCAAACTACAAATAAACACTAATCACCACACTTCTTTTAAGGCTACATTTGAAAAACACCCCCCCACCCCCCCCCAAAAAAAACCCCTGAAACCACTCCAACAAACAAAAAACCCCCTACGCATCTCTGTATTTATTTATTTAAATATAAATTGCTTTGGGAATAAGAACTCAGAAAAATCATACCCAATCTTAAGAATATATCTATATGTGCAATCTTTAGCAACTGCAGTGTAAATATTTTTTCCATTTTTAAAATCATCTATGTCTTGTACTGTCAGCATTCAGAGGCCAACGTAGGCTTCTAGGGCCAACCTGATGTAATTAGACATGCTTTGAGCACAGGATGGTACTAGATGACCTCAGAGGTTCCTTCCAACCTAAGTTATTCTATGATTCTGTACTTTACCCTGTTTCTCTAATGTAGTAGAGATATTTATCTTGACTAAGAGCAAGAACTCCAGCAGAGTTCATCTGTAACATGCAGTCATGATATACTTCAAAATATATTTGGTTAAGCAAGTTTCTTCATACAGTTATCTTATTTATGTAGACTATAATAGCATTAAAACAACAGTTGAAGTGCTTCCCTCTAAATAGCTCTCTGTCCTAGCGGCCCTCTCTCCTTAGCTGTAGATAACCTGCTGCATTTCATAAAGTACACCTTTCTCTTTTCCTAGAAGGCAAAAAAGTCTCATCTTCACCTATGAAAACAGTCATTCTGGTATTAAATACTCTTTAAATTTATCACCTCCTCCAGGAAAAGCTATGAGTTGAACAGACAGTTTTATTGAGTTACTAGAAGCAATTCTGAAGCCCTAACATGAGCTTGCTAAGTATGAAAAACTTCATATTAAAGGCATGTATCTATAAAGTTCAAAATATCTGGTGCACTGATATACCATATGCTTAAAATTGTAAAATAAAGAGGTCCATTACTTTATAACTTTTTATTCGTGTGTATGATTTAGTCTGTTTGTCCTTCCACCAGGGTAACTTTTTTTTTTTTTAACAGAAATTCAAGAACTTTTTGAAAAGTGTCATTTCTCTGTTACTTCTCAGCTGCTGGAGATGAGATAATGGAGCCAAAATAGTTACAAATGGTCTATCCTAGCACAGGACTGACAAGTCAAGATGCAGAGCATTCAGCTGTACTACATCTCTCAGACAAGACTGCATTCACGTGCACAGAGCTGGGAATCTGCACTGAGCTGCTTGTTCAGAATGCCACTCATCCTTATAGAGGCACTGCTTTCACAAATGGAATAAGCTATTTTCTAAATAACATCAGCATCTCTTGTCCCTCATATCTGAAACAACGTATTACGTTACATGAATTAATGTCTACTCAGAACTGAACTGGACTGCCACTGTATATCACGTGGGGCATCTTACAACCTTCCCAGAGCAGGTACTTTCAGCGACTAGCAATCAGGATTATATTTCATTAAGTAGTAAAAGTAGAGTATCTGTTTATCAGTCTCTTAAGTCATCCAGTTCTAAGTAGTGTTTTCTAAATTCATTCCTCCTCCTCATTAACCAGAAAGACTCAAATTACATTATGGCTACAAGAAAGATGTTTAGTTTTGCATTTTGCTGTAGCCATAGCTGCAGTGATCAAAAATCCACTGCAATTTGTAAATATTTAATAAAAACAAAGTGCATAAAATGACGCAATAAAACAAAACCAGTTTTTGCCCATTTAGAGAGTACAGCAGTACCAACAAACTTTCCATAACCTACAGTATACTGACTACAACAGAAAACATGATGCCAGCAGGCAGGTAGAAAGCATCTTCTCTGGGCATACTAAGGACAGACAGAAGAGACAAGGAAATAATATCCAAAATCTCATACAATTCCTTTATTCTCACTCTCAAAATTAATGGACTACTTTGCCTCCCCACCAAAGTAACTGATTACAGCCTGAGACAAACTTACCTCAAGGGTGTAAGTCTGGTTGTGTTTGATAATTTCTCCACTATGCAAAGTCCTGATAATAGCAAAGTCAGCAGTAGCAGCTGCTCCCCTTCGGCTGCTGCACGTGGATATTTCATCACCTCGAGATCGATCAGTATCAATCCCATCTTGTATTGACTCTTCATCTTTGATGTTTGCTGTTTTCTTCTTCTTTTTCTGCTTCTTTGATCCATTCTGACCATCAGTTTGTGCCTTCCGCTGCCTAAATTGGGCAAGCTGTAAGAAGACAAAATCTTGTTAAAGATGAAAGTTTTCCTCTTTATTATTAATGACATGCTCTATAAAGGCTTACCAGCTGTTTTACATAAAGCTTCAAACTAATCACTACTGAAAACAAGTTGGAAACTAATGCTGCATATCTGAGACACATTTAGATTATTTTCCAGTTACATAGTTTGCTTTAAAAAAATTCTTAAATACAAACCAACAATCTATTAATGAACTCCTTTTTGGCTTCATACCAGCAAGTTACTGTTCCACAGATTTATACCTTGAAGTCAAAACATTCAAAGATAAAGGTACAAATAAAGGACAAATGCAATGAGATAACCTCTGTTCTCATTTTTCAATTTTATAGTAATAAATACCTCAAAATTAATTTACAGGAATTACATTTAATTTTTATACCAGAAACAGATAAAAGCAAGCCATTCTTCCACCAAGTATCATATAAAGTTTTATAGAAAGTTTATGTTAGAACTCAAAAGCAGATCAAGTTACTGAAAACATAATAAAGAAAGAGCAAAACACATAATGAGGGAACAGTCTAAAAACAGGGAGCAAATTACAAGATACACTACCTTGTAGCAAAACATTCTGATGAATAAAAAGTCACAGGTGAGCCAGGCACACAGTTGAAAAACCAATTAGTATGTAAGCTATTCAAATGCTGTAAGACACTGCCTTTTGACGAGCTTATCACTTTTAATCACTTCATAGTGGTTTGCACAAGAAAATCCATTTAAAATATTTTTTTCTTAACAAAACCAGAATTTCTGTTTAAATAAGAAAAATAAGCACGGCAGGTTTTTCCAGTTAAAATTCAAAATTAAACAGATCCTACCAATAAAATCTGGAAACAAAACCCAGTATTTTCCAACTGAAGAGTCCAACGTTAATTAAGTGCTACAATATGTTTCATAAACGTAGCTCCAATGTAAATAGGAATCATGCAAATACCCTAAAGCTTTAAATACTTTTACATCAACTAATACACAAATATCATGTACTATTTATAAATCTGCTGCAATTTTAAGAAAAAAGCTATAGAAAAGATAGCATGTTTGCTCATGATATTCACCAATCGAGAAAGCCAGGTTTCCATCCAACCTCTTCAGCAACACCCAAATCAGGCAGAACACACAGATCCCCTTCCCCAGTCACTGTCCGGTTACAGTGCGAGCTGTCATTTGAAGTGCTCTCTAGTTCTCATCTGGCCCCAAGATACCTGAGAAGCCCCAGTCTAAATAAATGCATCACTGACAGATCAGTTCTGACTTCTGGCTAGTTTATGCTTATGTCCCTTTATTTGTATTTCTTTGTGGGTTTTGTCAGCTTCCTCCATTCTTAGGTCAACTGACAGCTTAGCATATGGCTCTTACTCTGTTTACAGGAGAAGGACCTGAAGATTTGCTGAGCCAAATATGCTCACCTATGTATTTAATACTTACTTCCTCCCTACTATATCCCTAATTAGTTCAACTTCATGATTTTTTTTATTTTTTAAATAGGCAAAATTCATTATTTCATCAAAAATCTATTAAAGCTTACAAACACAATTTCTGAACAGAAAAAGAAGGAATAGTCTCCTCCTGACTTCAATGTTTAAAAAATAAAAAAGCATAGATTTAGCTTCTCAAAAATGGGAAAGGTAAACGTTCCAGTTATCTCCTTATGACATTACTACAGTCTCCTAAATCTGCAAATTTACCTCAACATAATAGTTTTCAGTTTATCCAAAAGACAAGCAGAATTTGTCCAAATGCCATAATGACATAAAGCAGACAATCTGACTTCCAGGTATAACTACTGAGAGATTTTGCTTTTTTTACTCTTTATTTTTATATAGTAAAAGACATGTACTGCCATTGGTCAAGAACTATCTTCCCCAACTTGATTGAAACCTTCTGTAATGGAAAGTTAAGTTGGCTTTTTTAAAGCAGCTTTACAGTCTTTATTTGTCTACAAAATTAGACATGTAGCTCAAGGACAAGTGAATTACTCCGTGTCTCTCCTTGAGTATTTTGCATATTTCAGCTGAGGCATCTGCGTATGCCAGATTTCTCTCCTTTCAAAATTAAGTTGTCGACTTCCACTTCTTCAGAATTAACAGATTAAACTCTACCATGGCAGTTATAAACAGACCTCATATTTTTCAGTTTAAACATTGATGAAGATGGGCACATATGGAAGTTAAATGCATATGCAAACTAAACTGTTATATTTCTGTATTACACAAGTTCTCAACTGACAATTTCTGTAGGAGCATTTAATATTTTGCAAATAACTACATTATTGGGATGCATGCACAAATCACAGCACTTTTTATTCCGGACATTCACATATGCACAACACTGTCCAGCTACTAATGCAACATAGCTCCAAATTCACATTTTAAATCAAATTTTAAAAACTAGCAATGAGAGAAGCAGCATAACAAAAAGCTACTGCTGAACAAATACACTCTGTGATGCTCACATCAATACAGGGGAGTCTCAGATACCTAATTCTTTCAGAAAATGGGACTCAGGAACTAGAGTTGAGGATCTATCTACATTTCAGTGACAAGCAGCAAAATGTCCACCAGCAGGCATGGGATCTAAGGAAAATAAATTTTGTAGAATTAAAACTTTAATTAAAACAGAAAAATACTTCCAGATTTTGTATGTCTAGAAAAAGTTTTCCCAGTGAGAACAAAACGTGACACATACATGTGGATACAACTATACATTCCTTTACCTTGTTGAACTGGGTTCGCATGGCAAAGTTTTGGTACTGGGGGGGGCTACAGAGGTGGCTGCTGTGAGAAGCTGCTAGAAGCTTCCCCTATGTCTGATAGAGCCAATGCCAGCCGGCTCCAAGACGGACTCACCGCTGGCCAAGGCTGAGCCCATCAGTGACGGTGGTAGCGCCCCTGGAATAACGTATTGAAGGCGGGGGGAGGGGGGAGGAAACCTGCGCAATTGCAGCTGGAGAGAGGAGTGAGAATATGTGAGAGAACCAACTCTGCAGACACCAAAGACAGTGAAGAAGAAGGGGGAGAAGGTGCTGCAGTTGCGGGAGCAGAGATTCCCCTGCAGCCTGTGGTGCAGACCGTGGTGAGGTAGGCTGTCCCCTGCAGCCCACGGAGGTCCATGGCAAAGCAGATCTCCACCTGCAGTCAGTGGAGGATCCCACACCAGAGCAGGGGGATGCCCGAAGAAGGCTGTGACCCCGTGGGAAGCCCAGGCTGGAGCAGACTCCTGGCAGGACCTGTGGACCCACAGAGAGAGGAGCCCATGCTGGAGCAGATTTGTCGTCAGGACTTGTGACCCCACGGGGGACCCACACTGGAGCAGTCTGTTCCTGAAGGACTGCACCCCATGGAAGGGACCCACGCTGGAGCAGTTCATAAAGAACTGCAGCCTGTGAAAAGGACTCAACATTGAAGAAGTTTGTGGAGGACTGTCTCCCGTGGGAGGGACCCCACGCTGAAGCAGAGGAAGAGCATGAGTAGTCCTCCCCTAAGGAGGAAGGAGCAGCAGAGACAATGTGTAATGAACTGACTGCAACCCCCACTCCCCATCCCCCTGCGCTGCTGGTGGGGAAGAGGTAGAGAAAACTGGGAGTGAAGTTAAGCCCAGGAAGAAGGAAGGGGTGGGGGGAAGGTGTTTTTAAGGTTTGGATTTATTTCTCATTATTCTACTCTGATTTGATTGGTAATAAATTAAATTAATTTTTCCCCAAGTCAGGTCTGTTTTTCTCATGACGGTAATTGGTGAGTGATCTCTCCCAGTCCTTATCTTGACCCACAAGCCTTTCTTCTCCCCTGTCCAGCTGAGAAAGGGGAGTGATAGAGCAATTTGGTGGGACCCTGGCATTCGGCCAAGGGCAACCCCCCACATCTGTCTTCCCGGAATATCAGCTTGATAACGCCAAAACTATGTCTGTGGAGAACTTGATGTTGCTTCTGTCAGTTCTGAATCTGCAGTTTTGAAACAATTCAATGACAAGTCTCTGTCAAGTTACAAAAGTTGCAAGCAAGAGCAAACGATGTAAACACAGGAGTTACTCATGGAGGAAGAAGGATCCAAAAACAGAAGCTGAAGGACACTCAGAACAGGCTCTCTGCATTGATCCACATCTGATGAGTGTTAGAGAATGAGGACCTTACCCTGGGAAGGCATAAGGAACATAGTAAGCTGTAATGCAACTTTACCATCGTTTTTCAGATGTGCTAAAACCTGTCTAGAGCAAGTCTTTCACTATCTGCTTATCTGCCAGCACATTGACTCCAGCTTTTTCCATCATGCTGGTGAGACCTTGGATCCTCCAAGCAGTCTTGAATCCTGTTAAAAATTCCATCAGTGTTTTCCAGTAGTGAGTAACAGCTGATTTTGCTCCTTATCCTTGACTCTCAGCTTCTGCAACTAAAATAACTAACAACTTGCAATGTCCAGCTTATAGGTTTTTCAGTCCTGCCTCTAGGCAAAAAAGCAATCCTCTTGGAAACAGATATGTCTACTTTATAGCAATTAAAAAAATATTATGGAGTCCATGTTTATTGTCTGAATTATTTCAATCAAATATCCAGTGTACAATTAAATTCTTAATTGTAATAAATAAATTGAAGTTTTATGCTAAACTCTGAAAATGAAACTATAGTTCTTTCTTTTTAATGCATAATAACCTACAATAAAATTGTGCAGTAAGAATTACAGGTTTATTTTCAGATTTCCAGAAGTGCCATTTACAACAGCTGCTCAGCTTTCCATTAGTTTGAAAAATGGGAAGTGATTGGATGTTAGCACTAAACTCTGTGGATGCACAAGCCATGTTGCTTCTTAAAAACAGAAAAACACCTACTGAAAGTCACAAGACTACAATAGAGCAGCATGCAGATAAGTAATGGGTATAGTTTTCAAAATAATTTCCCACAGTAAAAAACCAATTGAACAGAACTTAGACATTTAGAGGATATGTTTATTTATCTAGTTCTAATTATAACTTCTTTCTGCTTATGAATCCCAAAGCACCAATCCCACATCAAGACTGCAGCAAAATTACAGACACCTGGAACAACATTACCTTAGGTTTTAAATGCTGATACCCTCCAACTGGCAGAAAGTCAGAAAAGCAGAGGAGAATCAAAGACTATTAGGAACTAAATACTCTTGAGACAGAAGGGAACTAACTTACAGAGTGGTGGGGATTACTTGTGTAAACAGAGTCAATTATGATAGTTAATGTGCTGCTATAATTACAACAGCAGCATTATTTATTTATTCAGCTATCTTCAGCACATTCTGACCCCTGGCAATTGTGCCAGCAATCTAGACTGCCAGCATACACCATCCATTAATTAATTTCAAATATGGTCTGACTGAACTATTTCTAGAGTAGAAGTTCATGTTAAAATAAAATTTGGCTCCAACAGAATGCAGAATCCAATCTCCTCTTAAGCATTTAAAAAAAATATATAAAATATCTGAACAAAAGCCACAACATTTAATCGCTGCCCATATATCAGCACAAGAAAATACTGAAAAAAATCTGTTAAAATTTAAAAAGTTACATTTATAAAGCATAGATAGCTATATTTTTATTTCACATACATGAGAGGCTTTTTAAAACAGAAACACATTAAGCTCCATTTAAAACTGGATGCTGCCTTATGATTGCTTATTATTGCTTAACATTCTCAGATAATGCATTAGATCTGGATAGTCTCATTTTCAGATGTACTACAGTTAACAAGAATTGAAATTGCTCAGTGCCTCTAAAGAAGGCTGTTATGAAATAAAATAACCAATATTTGCTGTACTTACTGTTTAAAAAAAACTTCTAATTTCAAAGACAAGAAGTTTATAGGTAGTACATCCTGTACAAGTATGGTTGTACAGTTATACTTCATATACCTGTACACAAACATTATTAGCTTCAAATTTTAACTTACTAACATAAAATGCTTACGTCTCAACTTCAGTGCTGCATAGGCACCTCTTACAGGAAGAGCAGGGTCTGCTCATCTCCCACAGTTCCTCTTAAGTACAAAATCTCCATTTATTTTTTTAACTCATATTTAAAGAAGCAGCATAGAAAGATGAGTTGTGAAATTACAGACTGACAACAAAAAGGAACCTCAGAGAAGCTTCTAAGGCAAGTAATTATTTTTCATTTCTACACTGTACAGTAAAAGCATGAGTGGATATCTACATCATGATCCTGCATTTCTCAACTACTCTCATTTCAAAAGATGTTTCAGATACTGTTTAAACTTCAGCTGAAGTGTGTCCTACTCACAGAAGGGGACTTGCTCTTTGTCAATTCTCAGTCTGGTATCCAGTGAGAAATGATCTGTGCTGGACCAGGTCAATGATAAATGTAAGAAGACAAGGACCTCTGAATCTTCTTGTCTATCGCTCAGAGCAGTGGTTAACAGTTCAGAGACAAATTTGCAGTCCTATAATATTCAGTATCTTTATAGGTAATCTGGATGCTGAAATTGAATGCACCTTAACCAAGTTAATGGATGATATCAAACTGGAGGAAAGCCAGATACATCAGAAGGAAGAACCACCATACAGAGAGACCTCAACATGCTGGAAGACTAAGCCAACAAGAACTGTGTGAGATTTAACAAAGATAAACATCAAATCCTGCACCTGTGATGGAATTATCCCACACAGCAGTAACAGCTGGGGACTGACTGGCCTGGTGTGTAGCTCTGCTGAAGAGGACCTGAGAGTCCTGGTGGACAGCAAGCTAACCAGGAGCAAGCAGCATGCCCTGGCAGCAATGAAGAGAAACCATGAGAAACCTCTTTGAAATGCTTCTCAATGCCTACCATAGTAAATGATTAAGACACAAATCCCACTGTCTGTACACCAGTTTTGCGATTAACTACTTAATGCATGACTGAAAAGACCCTACACAATGCTGTTTTGTAAAACAGAATTTGATAGCAATAATAGCATTTGTTATTTGAGAATCTGATCTCACAGCACAGTGGAAAAAGGCCCAGTGAGCCTAACAAACAACTCCTAGCTTCAGCGCTCCAATGTAAATGTTGCACATAACAGCAGAAAGCATATCTTAAACTTTCAATGTAGCAGACTGAAATTTTCCACAGGACCAGTATCTGCAACTAAGCACATGGAGGGTAGGCAAAAGTGAAATAGTACTCTTTGTCAGATGTTGCTTGGGTCTTGCCACCAACACAAAAGCCACAAATTTGTCTAAGGGGTATTTCTTCTGTGTATAGAGTGAATGCTAAAGAGTCTGCTCTAAGTTGCATCTGAATGTATAACATGCATTGTGGCAAACTGTATTGTACAAGTTGTCACTACAATATATTCCAGAATCAGGCAGACTCTGGCTGCAAGTGCAAGATGACACTCAGGTGCATCATGAAACTCATGGAACATCATAAACAGTCCTGTGATAGAAAGGCTCAGGCTTTTCCAGTTATAACATTCCTAATCCTCATCACTGAATGATAATAAGGTATGACTTCTGAATAATTACTGAGAGTGAAAGTGAAACCAAAATATTTAGACTAAGACTGATAACTTGTCTTAAAAGCTAAAGGATTAATTTAAGATTCACTTGCCCTAGTAATGATAGGTCATTACTGCCTTTGACCACAGATATGCAATTCTTGCTACAAAGGCTTTCAGCGACACAAAAAGGACAAAAAGCGAGGCCTTGGCGTGGGATTTGTTTTGATCATCTATAAAGCACAGATACATCCCATTAAGTCTTGACTTGGGCATCTTGCAAGCCAACAGGGACAACCCAAAAAAGGCCAACCTGAATTTGAAATTTTGACATTGTTCAGAAGCTGAAGATCTGCTGTGGTTTAAGTCTCAGGTTATCTATTCCATCTTCCCCTGGATAACTGAAAAAATACCTGCTGTAATCTCTTTCTCACCTGTGACCTGGTTTTCTGATTCCAATATACAGTAACATTTTTATGTTCCATGGCAGCAGACGAGAGGGCCTCAAAAGGGATAAGGAAGAGAGTCTAGGAGAGAGCAACACTGAGATTTAGGCAGTAAAGCCTCACCTAGGTGGTTTAAAACTCATTTGTTGTTAGACCACCAAGTTTTGTAAAAGCATGACAGTCTATCCCCTAAAGAGATGTTGAACAGGCTAACTGGTAACTGTATTAGAGAAGTAGCACTTTGTCAGTTTTTGTCATATTCTCAAAAGGTCTAAGCACTGAGGGTTGTGTTGCCAAAGCACTAACTCCTGAAGTGTAGGCAAATTTACAGTGCTGCCTGCATCTTCTAGGTTCCTGATGCTATACCAAGAAAAGGATAACTGAGAGAGATGAATGGAAAATTATCAAATACAGATGATAAATAGACATCTTTCTAGTGAAGTCTATTGATTTTATTCTGCTAATCAACAAATAGGACAGTATCACAACTCTTTCCAAATCCTGAAATAAAAACCTACAGAAAGAAAACTGAGCAAGCAACCTGCAAATATGTTCAATACATTATGTCACATAGCTGAAAATCCAAACTAAAAGTAAAAAATTAATGTTCTTAGCAAGTTTCAATCTGCTTATCTGTTGAGGCAAATGGAGCTTTAGTTTGTTTCTTCCATTCAACAGATGCTGAATTTACTAAATGGGAAACATTAGGCTGAATGAACAAGAAACTAATTACCTAGGAATGAGGTATTTCCAATCCACTCTTTTTTAATGTTGCACTCACAGTCAGATTTTCCAAATAACATGAGCAAGACCTTAGAATGTCCCTCCTTACGGAGACTTAACTGGCTTATGAGTATTAGAGGATGCCAATAAGGCTATGAAAATTTCCAAAGAAGAAATGCTATAGTCTCTACCTAAATACAAGTTTGAGAGTCTTTCAGCTTCAGAGACAGTCATTCCTTTGCAGAAAAACCAATGGGATCACCACAATTTACAGTTACAGGTGATGTGCCATAGAGGACTACTCAGGACAGTGAGCGGAACAGCATGCAGGGCAATTGTCTTCATCTTTTTAGCAGTCTGTATCAAGTTAGAGAGTACAGTTGTCAGTGCTAATAATCAAGGGCACTGAACTTGAATGAACCCCTCCAGATGGCACTGTGAGCTGGAAAGCCTCAGAATTAGTGCAGTTCTGATCTGGTCTTCTCTTCTATGTCCCAGGAATTTAAACAGGAACAGACCTAGGAAAAGCTAAGTTCATTACAGCTGGGTTATTTTCTGGACAAGGAATAGAAATTAAGTGTAGGAAAATACTCTCAAGTCAGGTTATGATGACAGACGTGAGTACACCAAGTGCATATTAATGTTGGACTGCTTCAGGAAAAGCAATGCCTCTACTGAAAAAAATTGCCCAACTGATCTCTTAACTAACCTACTTCTACATACATCATTTATAAACTGCTCCTATCTACTTTCTAACTTTGTCCTTCTCATACTGAATGCTGTATAACTGTCTCTGCTGATACAGAGGATGAAAAAAAGCATCTGACTCGCATTGGTACCATATTTCCCCAGAGGGAGGAGGAAGTAAGTGCATTGGGCCAAGCCATCAGTGATAAAAATGAGAAGGCAACAGAAACCTTGTTTCAAAAAGCACAGACCATCCATTGGGATGGTCAGGATTTCAGAGGATTTCAGAGCCTGAAACATTGGGAAGTCTTTTGTCACACCAAGGCCAAGGCAGCTGATGTAAAACACAGCCTCTTTTACTCTGCGTTAAGTGAGGGAGATCATCAGTCAGGTGCTGTCTCAAAAGGCACCGTCTATCCTTTGCTTTTGCCCAGAGTTTCAAAGGCTTGGCAGTAATGGGAAAGCAAAAGAGTTATGCAATGACAGAAATGCACTCCTATTCCACTGGGTTTATGTGTAACACCAACTTTAATTAAAAACTGGATCTGGAAGCTTTCTTCAGCTAGGCTGAAAAAAAACCAATGGCACAAAGTCAGTCTTCAATGTCCTACAACCTTTTGAAACAATTTTTGGAGGGGAGGTCAGGAAGGAGAAGGAATTATCACAATGTTAATGAATGGATTAACAAATGTGTTTAAGAAAATTTTTCAGCCCCCAGAAAGGAAAAATGTTCCCCCCCACTGGCCTTCCTAAAATCATCCAGCTTGCCAAAGCCAGGAAATTCTAGACCAGAGCTAAAAAACTTTTTGAACCAGAAAAACTTAACTGCTTTGCCATGCTGTTCCCCACACCTCATTAAAGTGTTTTGAAAGTTTGCACACAGAAGATGGGTTTGTATATTAATTCATTCTTGAAAATTAATCCTAAAAAGAAGATTTAGATACTCTGAAAATATTAGTTGCTTTCCATACAGTTGCAGTACTGTTCATTGGACCGTACAAACTTATCTCACAGCCCTTCAGAAACAAAAATATTAATATTTATCCTCAGGCACTAACCAACCTTCAGTGTTGTCATAATCTTCAAAAGAGTCATAAAATTCAGTCACTAGGCTATAACATTGCAAAGATTTTCTACATGTCTCCATGTTTATGTCTACATGCAAATCCACTAGATTTTAGCAATTTAATAGTATGTACTAACCACTAGTAAGTTACTCCCCAGCCAGACCCAGTTCTCTGGGGTGCTTTGGTATCCACATAAGGCAATGGGTAACTTAGCTATGATATCCATGTAAGGACAGTAAGCTCACTAAAGCACAGGACCTCAAACAAGATGTAAATGTAAATGAGGTTCTATTAACTAAAACACTGCCTCTTTTAAAAGTGTACGAGATCTACAATATGATTTTAGTATCACTTTCCCATTGAATGAAAACATAGTATGTGATGTTCTGCTGACACAACCCAAAGACAGACTCTAGGAATTGAACAGACAATTTGATCTTTGGTGATTTAAATAAAGATACAAAATTATTATATCTTAGTAACACTTAGCAGCTGAACACTAAGTGGTAGAGGCTATGACACACAAAAGAATAAAAAACACTTTTGAGCTCCAAAAAGCGACACAACCTCACCTATCAAGGTCTTAGATGTATAACAAGATGGTACCTCTCATCATAATGAAAAGTTGTCAAAATTCTAAGTTGTCAGATACTGTGTTCGAACTTAAGAACAGCTAATAAAACTAAGCCACTAGTGGCATGTAATAGACTAAATTAGGTAGGCTACATATGACACCAACTGAATGGAAACTAGATTGCTGTGTATCCCCTACTGGCCTAGGAGATACAAAGCAATCAAGACAAATCTTGTGTTCAGTAAATTCAATCACATGAAGATAAAGGTAAAACGAAAAAACAGAAAAGGCCTGGGACTTGCAAAAGGTACCACACCTTAAAGCCACTGCGGCAGATTAAAGTAATGCCTCCACAATACACTTGGCAGAAAAATCATAAGACTGAAAGCCATAATTAGTTCAGCATTTCATAAAGATGAGCTCTTCAGCAAGCTTCAGCAGTGACATTTTTTGTAAGGTTGTACAATTACAAATTCGGTTAGGATTTTAAGTACTTTTTTCCCCACTCAACTCTTGATGAAATCAGCACTGTTAAACAGGCTGTCTTCTGAAGTAAAAGGCAGATAGAGCCCTCCTGAACAGAAAGCAAATGAGAAATAGCCCCCATGCTACTTAAGCATTAAAATTATGTACTAGCTTCCAATTTTATACCCACTATTTCTTTCAATACTGCATTTGATTCAACAAATTTATGTTAGGCTTTACGCTTACTGCAGTTGACTTCTATAAGCCCAGTGCAGTCAAGTGAATTACAACAATGATCAATTTTACTCATTCTTACCTACAGAACCATACTTCATGAATATACAATGAATTGTTTAAACAAAGCATGCAAGTGAATACCATACACCACAAAAAAGAAATAAAGAAAGAAGTAACGGACATTCACAGATAACAAGCTTCAGCTGGGCTTCAAAAGAAAACTTGTTTTACAGTGTAGTAGCAACTTAGTGGCTAAATACAAGCATTAAATCATGAATCTATTCAGAACTTGCATTTTTGGAAAGCAGCAGAGCCATCAGACACGTGTCAGTAAATATGTTGCCTTCTGTATCACTAAAAAAAAATGTACTAACGATCTGAGTGTTGCTGAGGTAGTTACTTCATTTCTTCTTAAAGCAACTGGCTGAGCACCTGTTCTTTAACAAGCATATAGTTGTATCAGCTATTTAACTATATATAGTTAAATCAACAGCTGGAGACTCATTTAATTAATCCCTTGGAGTTCTTTCAGAAGAACAACTTATTTTCAGAAAACAACTGCAATACAGTAACGGAGTTAAGCATTAAGCATGTTTATTCCACTATATTTAGGTCTTTAAAAAATATTCAAGTTGAAATAAATGTCTTCGAGAATAGGAATAGTCTAATAAGCAATGAAACCATGTCATTAAAAACTACCTGCACCCAAAAAGTTAATAAATCTCTGTCTTGTTCAGTAATTTTCCTTGCATGCTGCCCTTCTTCCCCAAAAAATAACCTTAGGAAAACATTCTTAAGTCCACAAGGCAGTGAAAAAGTGAGTCTATCTTTTCCCTGAGCCAAAGTAAGGCTAAACTCCCATCGAAATTTCTATAATAATAGATATAAAGAGCAAAGTTTCCTTCCGGTAAAAGAAAAATTTATTTTCATGTCTAGTATTTAGTAATTTTTCTCCTCAATTACCATTTTTCTCCTAATTAACTACACATAATTGCAACTTAGCCCTGAGAGCTGGTTTCATTTAGCAAAGCAGGAGCTATGTTTTTATTTTACAGGACCCCTAAAGTTATAATATGTTGTATACTTAAGTTCAGAGAGAAACAGTACACAGACTTTACATAAATTAGATAAATATACTACTACAAAAAAGTTCTTATAGAGTATCTTCAGATTCTTACTGCTATTTAGCCAATTCTCCTAGCCCCTCTATAAGCTTCTAGCAGACTACCAAGAATAGACAGCAATAAAAGCTGTGAATTCACATCCTAGAAAACTGAGTTTAGTCCTCATTTTTGCTAAGATTCTGAGAAAAATAAATAATGCTAGATGGTACACTGAACTTCCTGGAATGGGCAGAACAAGCCTGATCCTTCAAACAGCAGCTCACAGGGTTTCTCTAAAATCCTTTTAAACCCTTGGTTAGAGCAGTCCCAAGTATTTTTATGAAGTAACACTGAAACAACCAATTCTGACTTTGTGATAGAACATTCTTCATTATCAGCAAGAGGAAAGCCTGATAGTGTAAAATCTGATTTTTTTCCAAGAAAAACTTTAAAAAGTTGCTACTACCACAAAATAACATTGATTACTGAATGAGGAGTTACTTGAGAACAAATCTTCCAATTATTCAAAAGCTGGGCACAGAAACCTTTCATATTATTAACAAAATATTAAAATAGTTGCTTCCAAAAATCCCATTCTAGAGCTTAGCCATTAAAATCAAAACCTATATAGAGTGGTTAACACATGATATTTAGACAATGCAATTTAAAAGACCATATAAATGTTTTCTCTAATTCAGAAACATACAAAAATCATAATCTATGGCCATCTGTGCTTGCCAGTTACAAGTCAACTATAAAAATACAAAAGTATGCAAAAGCAACAGTTGCCAGTAGCTCCACATAGTGCTTGTCGATCAAATTACTGGCAACCCGCAAGTTCATATTTGTAACACAGACACTTTCTTCCACTTATTAATTGTCTTATGTGTTTAAGAGTTAAGGTTGATATTTTATAAAATTGATCTTTTAACATTAAATATAAATATAAAGCTTCAAGAAGTAATGACTCTCATGTTTCTAATAATAAATAAAAATTACTTGCACTAGATTTGATTTTGAGTATTACCAGACTGACTTATATTCTGTTCTAGATTCATTCATGTATGAAATAACTATAAGCAGAACATTATGTTTATGTTTTCAACTGGGGAAAAATCACCAGAATAAATTTACTTTCACTAGTTTATGGCATTCTGTACATTAATTTGAGTGGGTTCCTCATAAAATACTTGAAACTTATTTTTCCCACACAGGTACAGGTACATGGACACTATAGTCCAAATCAAAAAGGTGCTCTTCCTCACCCTCAGTACATGAAGACAATACCCAAAAACACAGACTTATTTTGGAGAGCATGGAAAGATTTGACTACATCAGCCCATTATCATCAGGGATAACAGCTATCATGCTACCAGATAATATAATTCTGTACCTCAAGTTATTATTATCCTGTTTCAAATAAAACCCGATAATATTACCTACCCAAGCTGACCACATCACAAAAGCACAGTCCAGCTTAATTTAAAGAACTCGTGAAAAACAAAAATATTCCAAAACTGGGATTGCAAGTAGAAATCAAATTTGCCTTGATGTAGAGTATGCACAGATTATGGCATGGTCTTTATATTTTTTCCCCATAGGATCAGCCTTAATTAGCGCCCAGACTGTACTGAGACACTGTCATTTGTAGAATTACTTTCTCATTCACCGTAAATTGGAAGGTGTGTAGAAAACAAGACAGGGCACTGCAGGAATATCTTATGTTGAAGAAAGGAGAACACTGCATACAAAAACTCTGTGCTTCTGCTATCTCTGGCAGTCTCCTTGCCAACATCAAAGAGACCATCCAAACCAAAATTTTTATGATGTTCCTTAGTTGTCTATTCTTCAGTTTATAGTTGCATACCCTGGAAGAGCAGGAGGACCCCCAAACAACAGTGCTGACCACTACTGTGAAATGCAGAATCCCTTCCTGGCTACAAGTTAGATCACACAGCATCACCTTTTTTTTAAGCACCGGAGGATCCGGTAGAATACTGTTACATCCCAGTAATGAAATGGAAACTTGAATTCCTCCTTTCTGCCACTGGGAAAGCGTGTGAACTTTCTTTTACCATCCTCTCATGCTGCTATGGTTTCATGAGTTTTCTGTCAGCTCATTTCTCTAGACTGTCAAGGTCTCTCTGAAAAGAAGCTCTATGCTTCAATTCATTAACTGTTCTCCCTAACTTGGTATCATCCATGAACTTGCTGAAGGCATGCTCCCTCCTATTCTCCAGGTTGTTAATAAAAACATTGAACAGTACCAGCTACAGTTTCCAGATCTGAGGAACACTGAGGCCACCAGCTGGACTTTGTATCAGCACTCCAAGCATAGCAGTCCACATAATTTTCGACCCACTTTGCAGTCCACCTACCCAAACCACCTAACTCCAGCTTGGTTACAAATAACCTCTAATAGATCACATCAAAAGCCTTCCTAAAGTCAAGGTAAACAACATTGGCCATTCTCTCCCCATCTACTGAGCTACTCGGCTTATCATAGAGGACAATCAGTTTGCCCTTGATAAATTCCAATTGTGTTCTTGCCCTTAATGTGCCTGAAAACAGCTTCTAGGAGGATCTGCTCCATCATCTTTCCAGAGACCACAGCCAGGCTGACCTTCCTTTAGATTCCCCAGATTCTCCTTCTCACCCTTCTTGAAGATGGGTCAAGGTTTTCCCTGCTCATTTGGAATCTCCTAATCACAATGACCGTTCAAACATGAGCCTTGTAACAATAGCAGCCAGCTCCTCCTGCAGGATGCTTGGATACCTCACACTCAGTCCATAAATCTGTGTACATCAAATTTTCCTAAATTGTCCCCAGTTTGACATTCTGTACTGTGAATAATGCTTCACTCCCTCCAATTCTGCCATTAGACTCAGAGACCTGGGAAACCCAAGGACAGTCCTTATCATTAAAGAGGCAAAGAAAGCCTTGAGCATTGCTTCCGTCCTTTCATACCAGATCATTTGTCAAGATTATTTTGAGGCTCTTCACTGTGTTTGCTATCCACTTCAGTTTAGTACTGTCTAGATATAACCATGCATTCTTTCCACTCCTAATAATGAAAATATCGAGGGACATAGGCCCCTGAAAGACTGAAAGCCCACCTACTTTGAGAGTAAGCCATTGAAACAAAAATAACATTAAGAACAATTTTTTGTTCAGTTGTAACCACAAAATGATGACTGTGCCTAGACCAAGTCTTTAGTTTGTATACAATGCAAACAGCGTCAAAAATCTTAACACCAATCACACTGACTTTTAGCAAGAAGTTCTGTCTGAATCAGCCCTAGATACCTAAAGGTGCTCTCATATTAACAGTTAGGCAGACCCCCAAGGATCTTAATGCTGATGATTCATTTAGACAAGTCTGTTTCCTTTAAAGAACAGTCCTTGCCAGTCTTTTGAAACTCCCTAATGAGCATAAGCAGAGTCTTACTGATGACTCCAGCCCTGGTTATGGTGTATTATCAAGCATCAATGTAGCTTCCAGGGGACCAGGGTTGAGGATAATCAGCTGTTGCTCAAAAATCATGAATACTGATTAGAATCCTACAAGAAAAATCCTGACACTTCTAAAGAAAACTGTAGTCAGGCAATTGCTGCTTCCTGTGTGATCCTACCCAATACTCCATTCCAGCTCACATAGTTCATTCTTCTACAACACACTGCAAGTAGTCCACTGCAAATTCTAATTAATTAACTTAAAAGACTACCATTTCTAGAGTACAGGGCTTTAAAAATGCAGCGATATTGAGACAACTAATGAAATGCATGGAGAGAATCTGTATCTGAAAAGGTTTTGTTCAGACTTCTCTACCTAGCTAATGCAAGAAAACTTAAATGACAGAAGCATTTGCCATTTCTGGTTTGTGTTGATGCTGCAAGAAACGGGCTGCAGCCTGCTGCATTCTCCTGATCAGCAGGACTCCTACACTTCACAACAATGCCTATTTTTCTTTCCTCCTGCAATGTAACAGTCTATATACTGAGGAAGAAGAATGTATTAGAAGTTGGCTGAAAAGGGCTGAAGAGAATATTTTGTGGATGTTAGAAAAAGCATCAACTATCAATTTACTTTGAGTTTCTATGTACTGCTTATATTACCCTGATTCATGTAAATTTAACTTTTTCCTCCTAAGAGAAAAAGACAATAGCAAAAACTTTACTCTGCTGTAAACCATTTTAGTTGTATTTACGTAGAACACATCTAGTTGTTTTTCTCCTGCACTGTGTCCTCTTTAATAAAAATGTATCTGTCACATATTTAAAAATCAAAAACTGAGGACAAAAAAATTTAAAAGGTAGAGAGAACATATAAAGGAATGGAATAAGACACAGTAAGATCTGAATAGTTTTGCTGATATTTAATTTCTCATTAACTAAGAAGTCTGAAAGAAAAAGGCACCTTCAGAATGAATAGATTATGTATAAATAAGACTTTATTAATAACCAACACAAGATTATCAGTTTTTTCAAGTCGATGAGTGCCATGGAATTGATACAGAATTTGAGAGGTTACATCTTTGGCAACAAGACAATCAGCTTTTCAGATACAGATCAACAGTTTAAATTCTGTTCAATCTAAGCATGGACTAATGGCTATTCCTTGTTAATAAATTCAAGTGATGTGATGACTTCCACCCAGTTATCAAAGGCAATCTTTTCACAAACATTAATGTTGCGATTTTCAAAGTAGTCTGGAGAATTGAGATTTATTGTTAAGAGATTATTTGTAGGCATTCTGGTCACCTTTGTGCTCCAACTCTGTGTAGAATCTGAACAAAACTTCAAATTTTCATTTTAAAAATGTTTGTGGGTTTGATTTTTTTAAAATAAACTGTAAAATACTTTAAAACAAGTCAAACTCAGTTGCGCTTCATCATTTTCCCACCTTGTTTATATTATTTTTACATGAATTCATACCATGTGGCATGTCTGGCACTGTACGGACAGAGTGAGAATAAAGCCCCCAAACTCAGTAGGTTTGTGAGAGACAGCTCTGTGAGGAACAGAGCAGACATAAGGAAAGAACCAACTGCATTAATTTCACGATCAGTGTGCAAGGCTTGACAGGCTTCTATTATTTTGACAGACTTTTATTATTTTTTTACATGCTGCTGAATCACGAGAGAAAAGCGAGCTCACAAAGACACACACTGCTCACAAAATTCCAGACTTGTCTGTGGACTTTGTGGGATTTTTTTTGTTGTTTTTTTTTAAAAAAAAAAACAAAATCGAATTCCTGGAATATATTCCAAATGATGAAGAACACCTAGTAAACGCATTCCCCTTTGAGGAGTCTTGTATCAGGATTTCCATTATCTCTTTAAACACACCAACCTATGCTAGCTAACATACTACTAAACATACCAAGACAGGGGTTTATCATCATTGTTATGGAGCATTATCTGTAATAGTAAGATATTTCTCCTATATACCTTTTAATATAGATATTATATATTATTATATAATATACAATCATAATTATATTTTATAATTATATTTTTATATAATATAAAATATATATTTTCAATATATTGTACTAATGTTAAATCAGCTACTTAGACAATAAAAATGGATTTAGGAACATTTAAATATTTTTTCCTTGCTTTGTGGTTGGACACAGGAGGTTTCTTCACAGGGAAGTAAGCTTAAGGACAAGTAAAAACTTCAGAAAACAAAACCAGGATTAAGAGATAACCACTTATGTTAAATCACAGCCTACCAGTGAAGTCAGATTTGAGTAAGCTCTTATGCAACTTACTCTGCTTATTCTCTGTAACACCTGTTTTATCAATTTTTTGCAGAAACATACTCAGTCCCAGAATCCCATCAACTCCACCTCAACTCCACCAGTTGTCTTGGCTCTATAGCTCAGGATTGTGGTTTTAGACATATGCTGTAATTTTGCCATGGTAGTACAGTTTTCATCAAATCTACACTTTCCCCTGGAAATACCACAAAAACTATTCACATTCTCTTTATCTCTTATTATCTCCAATTGTGGAGAGTCTTAAAATTTCTTTGTGTTTTGAGATTTAGAAGCATAGTCCAAGAGACTACCTCTTCTTTGTTTTGTGATGATGCTACAACTTATGGTTGTTACAACTGTGATTTGATCACTTTCCCACTTACCTAAGCTTAGTCTTTGGTTTCCAGAGTCTCACTTTTTTTGCCCAGCTGACTACGGAATTTGTTCTATCTTGAAGCTTGTTGGGATTCCTCTTCAGAAGAGGGGAGAAGCTGGAAGACTGACTCCATACTTCCAAGAAACTAAGAATTCTAAGAAATCTTAACATTTTTATTCATTCTTCTGTCTTTTCTCCACTGGGGGTAGGAAGGTAGTTTATAATATAAAATGTTGGCTTCTCAATAAATCCTGTGAAAATGTGGATTAAGGTTTCTTTCAAGAAACAGGAACACCAGAACCATCAACACAATATGGCATGCCAGCACTTTGCAGTCAATATACAAATGTCTCATCCTCATAAATTTCAAGATCTATTTACTTTGTATTTCAGCATAGCAGCCAAAAGACTGCAATTATCAGATGCGTTTCACTGAACTGCAGTACATTTATCAACGAGTCTGCAAATTCAAAGCGTCACGTTACCAGTAACAAAACGATTCTGAAATACATAGCAATACATTGAGATCGCTAGCTATGGGCAGATATTTAAAGACAGAGCTTTCAGCTCCTAAATTAGGATTCCCGACAACTGTGGTATTAGTATATAATCTTATATTGCAATATAAGGTAGGACAACAAAGTTGGACCTAATTCAGCAGCCTCTTTCTTTTGTCCTCATCTGATTTTTCACTGCTACAAACACTAAGATGTTACAGTAACCATATATTATTCTGCAGTTAATATCTCTGTACAACAATATTTAAAAGCACCTACTTGTTTGATTTTTTTTTTTTTTTCCTGTGGGGAAAAAATACAGGATTTTCTGGTAACACCTACATATGACAAAAGGTTCAATCTACTTTTCTTGGAGTATCAGATACACTTCACTGAAAGTACTTCAGAAAGAATTTGTGGCAGTGATCATGCTTATTTCCAAATCAATACAAACAAACTTGCCTAGATACTGTTACAACTGAGGGAAACAAATGTGGAAGTCCCCTCTGTTCTGCTATTGCAACAGCCATACTATGAAAACAAGCAGTTAGAAAGCAGACCATAGAAATGAGGGAGAGACTAGTGCTAAAATGAAGAGAGTCTTGAATGTAGGCAAAGGGCAACTTCGTGCTTTCTTTTCTGTAATTCCTTCTCTTTACACATAGAGCAGCAAGAAAACATTTTAAATTGCTTTTTTACAATGCAATTTCTTGCTTTCATAGTGCTACTAAAAAGACTGTGTTGTCTTATTTCTCTGTTTCTGTGAAATTCACTGGGCATCTTGGATTAAAGATCAACTTTCTCTAAACTGAGTATAGAACAAAGGTTATTTTGAAGTGGTATTTATCTGCATCCTCAGAAGAAAGCGTGTTAGTTTAAGCTCATTCTACCTTGCATCACTATTGTAAGGTAGACAGATACTTTAGAGCTTTGACCAAAAGCGTGTATTGACGATAACATTTAAAACAAATAATCAAGCCCTGTATCAAAAGCAAGAACAGATCTCTGGAATGAGGGAAATGGAGATCAAAACCAGGAAACAGAAGAAAAATGGAGAAGATATTTAGAAATATGAAAAATTCTAGTAGTGTCAATTGAAAAGAGAGCTGAAATCCAAGATTTCAATTCAAGTACTATTTTTTTTTTCACAAGGACCCAATAAAGTCCACAAGAAACTTGAACACAATGGGAAAAATTAAACTTTTCCTTCTTTTTTAAAGGAAAAAAGAACACTGAGAAAACTGTAAAGAGCAAGTACTGCTATCATCCTCAAGAGAACAATTAAGTTTTACTAAAAACCTCAACATTTAAGCTAGTCATCCCAATTCTTCTCCTATTAGAATGTGTCTTGAAAACAGTTTCACAGATCACCACTCCATTTAATCTCTCATCCGATTTTGACACCCCGGTAGCAATATACTACATAGATAAAATATATTTACAGCTCAAATGTGCATGAATCTGTTTTCTATGATAAAATGCAGAGATACCTACTCTTTTGAACAAAGGTAAAAGCATGTACAGTGAGGTGAAGATCTCCCTTTTTGTTTCTCTCTCATCTCTACTCAATTTCTGCCCTATCTGCTTTTACTCAAAAAGTTTTAAAACCACATGTTCTCTCTCCAAGGTAATGTTCAGTCCTTGCATCTGTAATTTTCTCCACAAGACAAAAACTAGTTCTTAAGCTTACTCATGTTCATAATCAAAATACACACAGGCAATTCCCCATACCTCCTACTATTTGCATTTAGAATTCACAGACATGCAAAGGAGAGGGAGTAGATTGAAGCCTGTAAAAGAAGAGGAGACAAAAACCCCACAAGTTCAGAAGGACCTGGGAGAAGAAATAGCTTAGCAATACAAAAGAGGAATGCCTAGGAATTTGGTACAGGTTTGTGAGGATCTCCATGTGCAAGAAAAAGGGCTCCCTCAAGTCTTAATGCCTATTTCTTCATTACAGCATTTTTTTTTTTTTCATAGTTCCACTGCACTCTCCTGCTTTGCTACAAATGAAGAAATTAGGCAGTTTCTATTCAAATATGTTGAGCCAAAGCTGATCCACATCTTTTCAGGAACTCTTGAGCATTAGCCTAGACTCCCCTCCAGTTGCTTCCTCTCATGCCCATTAATACACACACAGCATCTTCACATACAGATGTAGCCTAGCATCATTCTCATTCTGTGAGCTTTTAACCCATAAAGCTGGTCTCCTCTATACTTTATCAAAAGTGACAGCAATGACTAAGGCTTTATGATGAAATCAGCACTTTGTGATATGGCCAAATACACCTTCTTATTTAAAGAGAAAAAGCAGTGTAAGAAAATGCAGACTGAAAAGGAAATTCTTGCTTCCAGGATTCTGTTTAATTATTTTTGTTCAAGTTAGTTCAGGCAGACAGAGGATAAACAAAATGAACAGTATACACCTGAAAGCAAGAGATGTGTTAGTAGGCCAGCCCTTTAATGAAATGTAAGGTTTAAATGAATTTAATTTGTCTTCTGTGATGAAAAACTCTTAATAACCACCGAAATACTGCTTTTTTTTTCTCTTCAGCTAAATTACAGGGCATTTAAAAGGACTGTGTTTTACAAACACAACCTATATGTTGAATTCTTTGGGGGGTTTTAAATTAGAGCTTTAATCACTGTGGCACGTAATTATTCCATGCTTCGCTTGAGTCTTCTATCTTAAAAAAAAATAAAAAAATCCATAGTTTTCCTTGAGAAATCCAAAACTTCTCAGTCCAAAGAGGCCAGAGATGAGGAAGTAAAATCTTTTTCTCTCCTCAGAAGAGTAAAATGAAAGAATGCAAACAGCAAACATTCCCATACTCTTAGACAACGCTAAGTTAATAATACATACCATTTTCATTTTCAGACACCTGAAATATTCACATGCATGACCAGAAGACAAAATATGCAACTATTTATTTTTATTATTCAATTTGTGAAGGTAACTTGTCAAATTACTTATACAATCTCTAACATTTGTCCACTGAGTGCCATTGGAGCTTCCCAAACCAACTTCACCATTCTGTCTGCTCAGCAATTCTCTGGTATAGATCAAAAGCAGTCATACTGCTTATTCTGTACTAAATGTTTAACTAAACCAGTTCCATAATTTCTTAAGGTTCTTCAATAATTATGTGATTTCTTCGAACACCTCAATAAGACTGTACTACAAATATACATAGAACCTTTGAAAATCAGGACATTCAATTACATATTTCTAACATTAGACCTGAAACCCTAGACCAATCTAAGAGAATTTACAACGTAAATTAGTGTCTTTCCCTAACCCACTCCTTCCACAAAAAAAAAAAAAAAGAGCATACAGTTAGGGAACATGCCCTTTCTTCAATGGCATGCAGATATTTAAATACTTTGCAAATAATATTTCAGTACTGTAAAATGGACCATTCTATAAGACTTGCTATTGATAGTTTCCTATCTCTTAATTTTACCAGTTATAATAGCTGTACGTTTTGTATATGGGTGTGTATAAATTAAATCAAAATGTCTTTTAAAATTTCAAAAGCTTTAACAAAATACTCTCAGCCATTTTCTCACAAGGGAATCTCAAGTCTTCAATGTTTTCATTCTGAAGCTAGCAAACTACTCTGTATAGTTGTGAAAGTTGATCAAAATAGTGCAATACTCTAAGAAAAGCCAGCTACTAAGCTGTTAAATACATAAAATTAAGATACCCAACTACCACAAATAGTATCCACTGTAACGTTAGAAGAGATTCCCAAGCAAACTGACGCACAGAGACATGCACACATAGTATGCGTGCACATAAATATCATACCAAGATCTTAAATCACCATCCTCTGTAGTCTTTTGTAAGACCAGGTGTATTTACACTATCTCAGGCCATCAACAGCATTCTAAAATCTCTTCAGCAAGGCACATAACATATCTGATAGATTTCCAAGTTCACTGTGTTTTGGAGCACTGATCAACTTAACAACATGCATCTGTATTTCTGTTGCTGGCACACATCTCCTTTCCACATTCCATCACAGTCAACACTGTTTCCCTTAACTAGCTTTTTTGGGACTTCTCTTGCTCCACCATAATCAGATTGGGATCCAAGATGAAGAAATTGCTTGTCTGGGGAGAAGGTAGTTCCATAAAGGCACGGAGAGACCATTTTAATGAATAAGAGAAACAGACATTTATAGAGGCAGAATTAACATCCAGCACATTTACCTTCTGGCAAAGGAAAATGAATGACTACAGGTCCAGCAAAAGGAGCATGTAATTTACTGGGTTTAACATTGTGCCTCCCTTGCCTTTGTGGGTTTATAACAGACAGAACAGCAACATATGCTGCAACTGCTTCATAATAAAGACCTGGTGTAGTCTCCAAAAGTCAGCAGGTACACATGAATGTTGGTGAGCTTCTATCCAGAGCTTTTTATTCCATTTTTCAAATGATGTACTGGCAAAGGCTGAGTGTTTGCACAGAGACCCATTCTGCCAGGCTTGAGTGCACTTAGCACCTTTCAATCAAGGTAAGATCCACAATGCAGCTTCTTATTTCCAGTAATAATAAAGGAGGACTCAAAAGAAACTTCTGTTGCAGGAAATCCAGTTGTAATACATTTCTCTGGAAAAGATCTCTGTGGGGAGACAGTGTCTTAAGAAGACATCAAGAATAAAGAAAAACAAAGTTCCACTGCAGATAAATTCACACAAACCAAACTCCACAGCTTGCCTACTCAACATTATGATCAGAAAACAACCAAATGATTGCTTTACAGAAAGTTCGTATTGCTTAAAATGCTCATACTGAGATTTGGCAGTAGCTAGCTACCTACTTTTCAAGAAAAAAAAAAAAACAACAAAACAAAACAAACAAGAATCTAAGTCCCAATTTTGAATAATAACTCCACTGTTAGCAGGGTACCAGCCACCTCTATGGCACCTACTAGACTCTTTTACCAGCCTCCCAACTGCCAACATCCATCCCACAGTTTATGCAGCATCTTATTTATATTTAAAATTTATAATTTCAGGCAGATGCATCAAGGTATCTGCAGTAGAGCAATACCTGCACTTTCAGCACAGTAACAACACATACTTTAATACATTTTCCCAGCTATCTTATTTAAACAACATTCAATGGTTAGGCTCAAAAGTTTTTTGGGTGCTCGTTGCTGTGGTTTGCAGAAAATATTCACTGTAGCCAAGCAATTTTAGAAGACATACTGATCATGCTACTGTGAATGTGTTTGTATCCTTGAAAAAGAGAAAAGCAGCTGCACGAGCAGCTCCTGCTTCCATTCCCTGCTAACACAGTTTCTTCTTTTCTGCCTTTATCAGTGACACTTGTCACTGGAAGACTGTGACCTAGTCCCCACAGTACACCACATTTAATTACATCATTCACATGTTAAAAAAAGGGGTAAACGGTACACAGAACACCAATGAAAAATCTGAAAAACTAACACTGCTTTTACAGTCCCTTCCCATGCAAACCACATATAGCTTTAAAGCATTACAATGACTTAAACCACAAGGGATGTTTAAAAGCATAGAATATGAAAGCCTTCAAGCAAATACTTACAAGAACATCATTAGGTTTTAGTCAGGAAAGACTAGAAGAAGGGTGAGAGTTATGACAGTTTGCTCCTAAAATGCAAAATAAATTAGTAAAATGTGTACATGACTTCTCCCAAAGAAGGAAGCCACTGAATTTCTGCTAGAATCCTGGCTTTTGTTTCACTTTTCAGTAATAGTCATTAGTTTTCTTTGTTAATCCCAGGCCAACATAGAGAGAAAAATATAAATTCTCTTGATAAATTCTTCATTGTAGTTTATAATACTGGCAAATTTACTTTGACCATTTTCTTTGCAAAACTACTATCTAATTTTCTGCAAAAGAATTAGCCAACCTGGGTGTGACAGAATGTACTGCCACCAGCAGCTCATCTGTTCCAGTGACTTTTAAATAGTACTGCATAACGTTGTGTAAACACCATTGTTGTTCTAAGCATTTAAGAACAGGTTTTTCTACACAAACATACGGCTCCATCTAGGAGGGTTTCCCAGTGTACGCTTTGAATGCTCTTTCAAAAGAAAGAGAAACAGACTAAGTTAGCAAGTTTTCGTCTAATACAGCAAAATATTTATTCAATACTTCACAGTCAAACTACATTCTCTTTTCCACAGACCACATAAACAAGACAGTGACGATGTTTCGTAGTTTCACCTTCAGCTTGTCTTCTTGATGCCCATACTATTAGCTCCTGCCAAGTTACATGCATATTTTCAGTCTGAATGACTTACAAACTTCTAAACTCTTATTTCGCAATGACTGCTGGAAGGAACCAGACATACCTAATGTCAAAACACTAATTTTATCTTATTTTCCTACAAGTGCCATTAATTATCTCACTGAGCACACCAAAGCTTTCTTCAAAGTAAGAGAGGTCCTCCTCGAGAGTGGTAACTCCCGCCTGGTGCCCAGAAGGCGAAGTGCTTTGCCGCCGGTGTGCACTGAGCCATGCTTAAAGAGTAAAATTTTAAGCTCCCCGATTAGGGCTCCGGTAAGCCCGCGGGGCACGGCCTGAGCCGCCTGACAGCCCACGGGCGGGGCCGGCTGCACGCCGCTGTGGTGCACCACGGGCTGCCGGCGCCCAGCGCCCACGAAGAGGCCCCACGGGTGACCCGGGTACCCGGCATCTTCAGACAACCGGCAACCGCGCCTCGCCGCACCACTGGCGGCATCTGTAACCCTCTGCCTCCTGAGGCTCCCCCGGCATTAGCACCAGACGGAGGGACAGCCGTCAGGCTTGGAAACTTCCGTAAAGGTTTACAGGGAGTTTGAGAGGCAAACGCGGTTCGTGACTCGGGTGCGAAGCGGCAAGGAACTCGGCTCTTCCTCCGCCCGGGCTGTCACCGCCCGGCCCTGCGACGGGCACCTGTGGGGCGCGGGCCCCGCTGTCACCGGCCCCCCGGCCCCGCAGCCCGGCCGAGGGCCGCCCCTCGGCGCGGAGCCCGGGGCGCGCCGGGAGGGCGGCACAAAGCGCCTCCTCCGCCCGCGGCTTTGTTCGCGGCGGGGCCCCGAGCCGAGCCCCTGCCGCATCCACGCTCCGCCGCCTCCCGGCCCGGCCCCGCCCCGCCGACTGGCGTCCCCCGGCCTCCCCGCGCTCCCCCCGGCCTCCCCACCACGCCGCCGCCGCCGCCTCCTCCTCCTACCTTGGCTTTCCCAGCCTCCAGCTTCTTCAGCCGCTCCTCGTCCTCCATGGCGTCTGTGCGGGAGAGCAGAGCGTTACCGGCGGCGGGAGGCAGGGCCCACCCCGCTCCCGCCCCTCAGCCGGGGCGCACACACTCGCTGTCCTGTCCCGTCCCGCCCTGTCCCGCCTCACAGCGACGACAGCTGCCGTGGCGCTGCCACCGGCGCCGCCATCTTCATCCCACGTAAACACGCGGCCGGGGAAAGTGACGTTGGGGCCGTCCGCTCCTCCTCCTGCCGCCAGCCCCTCCTCCCCCCCCGGGCCGCGGCCGCCTCCGGCCGCCAGCGCCCCCCGCCGCCCGGCTGCCGGCAGTCCCGCCGGAGCCGCCCCGGAGGCGCGGGCTGCCCCGCTCCAGGCCGGCCTCCGCGGCGGCGGCCGGGTGACCACCGACCGCGGGCACGGCCGCAGCCGGCGCGGCGGGGGAGGAGGGGGGCAGCGGCGGGCACACCCCCCTCCACACCCCTTCTGGCTCCCGCAGGCAGAAAGGCGGGAGGGGCTTTCTCTTCCCACAAAAGAACTGCGGCGGCAAGACGCCTGCAATCTGCGGTTGCTTTGATACAAAGCTCTGAACAGACAGTACCTGAGTTCCGCAAGACTGCTGCCTTCCGCCGTCTCGCAAATCCAGCCTCCCTGGCTACAATGCTAATTTTGACAGTTTTGATTTTCTAAGCGTTTTCTTGCTCCTACGTGCGGCTCACTAAACGGCAAGCTTTCGATGCCATGGATCTAAAGCTTTCTGAGCGTGTCGCAGACTATGTAAGGATGACAACAAAGGATGTGTAGACCCCCTGTTTAAATTACTTAATATGCATTCATCATGCCAGAGGAGTTGAAACAGTTGTGTTAAAATCACAGTGGGGAATATGGCACACAGAAATTAAATGCTAATACAATTTCTATACCTAAGCATTCAATTCAAAGCAATATTCTGGGATTACTTAATATTGTCTACTAAATGTGTGCCTTGCAAGGCTAATAGCAAATTTGTACTGGGAAAGACCTTCTAGCGGCCCTTCAGCACCTAAAAGGGGCCTACAAGAAAGCTGGAGAGGAACTTTTTACAAGGGCATGCAGTGATAGGACAAGGGGTAATGGCTTTAAACTGAAAGAGGGTAGATTTAGTTTAGATATAAGGAAGAAATTCTTCACTGTGAGGGTGGTGAGACACTGGAACAGGTTGCCCAGAGAAGCTGTGGCTGCCCCCTCCCTGGAAGTGTTCAAGGCCAGGTTGGACGGGGCTTTGAGCAACCTGGTCTAGTGGAAGGTGTCCCTGCCCATGGCAGGGGGGTTGGAACAAGATGATCTTTAAGGTCCCTTCCAACCCAAACTGTTCTATGATTGTTCATGATGTGTTTTTTCTTTCGGTTACCGCTGAAGTTGGTTCCATTTGTGGTGGTGGCAAAGGCTTACACATTCCTGGTAAATCTTTTTTCATTAGTGTGTAACAACTGCATGTGAACAAACAGATTCCTTATTCTGCATTTGGAATCATTCTGCTTTATTAAATGCAAAATCTAAAATCTTTCTGAATTAACTTAGATCTCGGCCTTGCTGATCTTTTTAACACAATTCAGTCAGTATCTATTCTTTCCTTCCTTGAATTTTCCAGCAAAGACCAGATCCACCCAAAACAGAAAAAATGCCAAAAGAAAACATCATTTGCACAGTATTACTGACCAGGACCAAGACAAAAAGTATTAGGAGTCCTAGCAGCAGACTTCCACACCCATATTATTGCCAAAGTAAACAACCTTCAATCTGAAATTTTTAAGGATTTTCTACACCTCATGAAAGATGTTACATTTCATGGAAAAGTTTGAAATAATTTGTTGATCTGTACACATAATGTGCATTCCTGTATTTACAAAACAATGTCCTCAACCTTCACTAAAAAACAAAGGAGTACCATTTATGTCAAAAAAAGAAAACACCATCCATGGTACGGAATGACAAATCTCTGCGTTACACTTTGTTTTGTATTTGAAGCAAGCATATATTCCAGTTGAAGTTCTCAGACTTTGCTGTTCACTAGAGGAAAAGCATGTTATAGAGAAAAACAGCAAATGAAATTAACTAAAGATAAACTTTTTATAGAAATACAAATTTATTTTTCATTCCTTAAAAATGTGTTCTCAAGTTAGTAAAAGAAAGTGATTTTCGCAAAGTGTGTACAAATGGAAGTTTTTCCCAGCAATTACAAAGGCCTGGAGGCCCCTGAGGGAAAAATAAATCACCTTTTCTGTGCCAATGACATTCCTCTTGGCTGACAGAGGCCACTGTCACAGAACTAGCTGTTAGGTGTCAGTAAAATTTCACACACCCATGACACTACAATAGTAATTTCTTAATCAGTAAATATCCCATTTAGAAGATAATTACAAACTTCCTAAATCCCATAATTAAATGGGTTCTTAATACTAAGAATTGATGGGCCTAATTTTCCTCTTACAGACTTATATCCATGTAATTCTAATGGTTTTAAGTTAAACACCTAATTCATGACAATGGAAGTCATGAAAATCAGACCAACAAACTATAATAGAGTACTGTGGAAATTACTACTGGATAAAATATCCCAGGGAATAGTATTTCCATATTCTGTCAACGTTAGAAGAAGAACAGGACTTTCTCTCCCAGGAAAAAAAAAAAAAAATCCATACAGTATGATTTCCTACTTCTGCTATTTAAATTCCTATTTTATCATTTATGTAGGGTGAGCTGACTGGAATTCACAACTTGGTTAGCCAATTAAACTTTTAGTTACAGAAAGGCATTTATCTTGCTTGTCTCAGAATTGACCAATAATGTTCACTTGCCTAAGAATGTAAGATAGTGCCCAAGAGTCAGGCTAATAACTGCTTTAAAGATTGACTAACTTTCTAACACTCATTGAATTCACATAAATTAAATATGTGTAAACTGCTTTCAACAGTAGCATATGTGAACCAGATTAACAAGGTAAAAAATATAAATCAGACATCCTCCAAAATAGGAATGACTGATATTTTGGCCCAGGCTTATTTTAATATACAAATGTATTGATTATTGGAAATATTCATAAAAAACTGCACTGAACCAGCTTGGAGTATCAGAGCTAAATTTTAGTTGCGTTTCTCTGTAAACAATGACAGGCCTCTTCACCTACAGTATTTTCTCTAACAATGAAACTGCACCTTCTTCCTACTCCTTCTGTGTCCTTTATTCACTGTTCAGTGAAGATATGCCTGGCTGCTCATCATGGCGCTTTAGTGGACTGCGAAGTCAATAGATGAAACCTAAAGACCACGTTTAATAAAGTCACAAAGTTCTAGTTAGGAAATTCAAATTCTGTCATAGTCTGTCACATCCCACTCAAACAAGAGAGACAAGTGACTTAGGTTCATAAATCCCCAATGGAGTGGACAACAGTGAGTTTCAAAGTCCAAACATTTATTCATTTCCCACGATGTACTAACTGGCTACACGACAACTGACTAAGTATACAACAAATTATGGCAAGTGATATAGTATGCCTTGCGTTACCTAATGATAATAAGGAAAAAGGGAAAAAAAGAAGAGAGAGAGAGAGAGAGAGGTAGAAATAGAGATCACCAGCCCAGGTTCCTGCGTTGGTCCTGCCAACAAGGGTTCAAGGATGCATCCATTTTCTTCACTTCTTCTTCCCCCTCACTCCTTGCCCCCCCCCCCCCCCTTTAATACAAACTTTCCTTGGGTCCCTCCTCTAGGCTGACCTACTTTTCTAAGTATCCCATGTATGGGGAGGAGTAAGGTGCTTCATGGGATGATGTAACTAGCATGATCTTGTTAATCTTTATTAGCATATTCAGGGATGTCAACTTCAATATGCATTTCGTGGATGAGGCAAAGGTCATTCACCGGACAGATGGCCCTTGAAACTTTACAAGATGCACCAGAACAGAACCGTCCTGCCTTCACAAGGCTCCCCCCTCCAGCAGCATCCTGTGCTATCCAGGCAGCCTTATCAACTCTGAACTCCACACTATCCACCCCGTGACTATAGTTTTGTTACTTGAGAGTGTTTGAGACATTCCTTGGCTCAGAGGGCCTCCACTCCCCCCCATCCCTTATCTTTCTCTGGCTCTTTTTTCATGCAGGCCTGTTTCTCTCAGGCCCTGTTTCGGGGAGTTACAAGTCATCTCTCACATAGTCCACTAAAGTCAGAATCAGAGGGCTGTCAGATCATAACATGCTGCTGGTAAATCATGTGTGTAAATAAAATGCAAAAATTACAAAATATCACAGGCCTAAGCTGATGATACAATCTCTTCCAACAGCTAAGGAGCTCAGATACTGTGTCTTCTCAAGTGTCATAATTATCAGGAATACCACTTAGTAATGAGACTATCCAACTCAACAAAAAATACATACTGGAATGGAAGACTCCTATATGAAGCATGTCAGATTCCCTGAACCAGCTTGTAAAAGCAAACTGTTGCCTGACTGATGACTTCCTAGCACCAGTACAATGACCATGTTGATATTTTCCTGGCACCAATACAATGACCACGCTACTTTAGGTTTCTTAAGAGAGCTATGAATTTGTTTAATTGTAAATGTCTGTACTTGGTCAACATAATGTGGTAAAGGAGTAGTCCTCCTGCTAATGGATATGCAACCTCTGATATGTATGTCCAACAGTTCTGCTGTGACACTAGGTCTGCTGTAAAAAATCTACCTGACAGGATAACACATTCAGTTATGGTGAACATTAAATGGATCAAGTATGAAAATAAGAGATGCCTCCACCTGAAGGGTGACCATGCCGAATGTTTTGTTTGATCAGAATTGAACCTATGGGAGTTCTATGGCTGATTGTACTGATAGTAAGGCAGGGCCTCAATGTTTACCTGTCATAGTGCTTGTAAACCAAAATGGTTTGAATCCACTTCAGTGTGAGCTTGCACAAAGAATATGAGGTTGACTTAATGAACAGCTTAACCTCTGCTTTTGCCACAGTCTGCTGTGCCAGCTCTGTCCCTGCCATCTGCTCTGCACCTGCACCGAGCATTGCTTTGCACTAAGGCTTCCCAGAGTGTTGCTTTGTTGGCATGGTTGCAGCAGGCAGGTGATTTAGGTAAAATGTGTAAAATTCATCATTTCAGAGACCCGTTGCAGATACTGCTGAGGGAGGATTACCAAATCGTGTTAATTTGCCTTTATCAACTGCAAATCAACTGAAATTTCAGGTAGAACTTGGCCTATTGTATTTAGATTGACTGCATGTTATAAAAACATTTTTTAAGACCTCAGTCACTTTCACCTCAGGGATATTTGAGGTATGTTATTTATGTTAGGACTACCTTGAATTGTGCTTTAGAAACAGACAAATGTTCTCTTCTTCAAAGCAGGGCACAAGAAATGCCGTTACAGAATAATAGTGAGGCTTGGTGCTTAACAAGTAGGTGAGCTAGAGATGTAAGGGAAACATAATTTAAAGAGTTTATGGTGTTTTGTCGTTTTTTCCTTTTGAGAATCACTGGAGAAGCATGGTTGTATGAAAAATTATTAAATGGTGTGACTGATGAATATATATAGAATCAAGGTCCCATGTAACAGCTAAAATTTCTGTTCTCTTGTACATATTTTTTAATGAAAAAAGGTACCAAAGCCTACGAAACAGCATGGGCACTGAGAATGAAAATAAAATGTTCCAACATAAGGAGAAAGTTACCAAAAAATGCGTTTTTTAACCCATAACTGCATCTGTGAAGTTAGACAAATTTACATTGACCATTGCAACCAGCGTCCCACCAAAGGCCTGGTTTTTGTTACCATCCAGCATGTATTTTTTTTTCTTAAAGTAAGTTTTACTGAGTTTTGTTATAACAGCTGACAGAAGAAATCAGACACTAAAATCTTCCACACACATATGTGATCCAGGCATTCACTTAATACATACATAAAAGTGGACTTGCTAACATGCTTCAGTCACACACAGTGAAGCCTAACACACAAACGTGTTTTTCTTGTTTTCAAACACAAACATTCTTCTGCTGAAAAAAGAGTGAAATAACTGATACAAAAGTTGTAAAGCACAGAGCTCTTGTGATATTACAATAACACATACTTCTGGGAGATGTGCGTCTTTGTTTTCTGAATCCTGGAGTTTTACAGCTTATAGTTTGACAAATTGTAAGCTCCACATAACTTTTTTTAGGCATATTTGAGTCTATTCCTTATCATTTAATTAATTAAGACAAATACTGTGGTATTTGGTTGATGCTTTGATGTAAATACTCTAGCCAGGAAGAGGCAAGACTCTTTAGCTAAGAAGTTTTGTATTCATTTTGAGATGAATAATTTATTCTGCAGGCATAATATATCAAGGAAGGTAATTTAAGTAAGCTTGCAACTAATGAAACTCATTAAGTGACCCAGAAGCATCAAACTGGCATTTGATATTTGAGGTATGCACAAAAGATTAATTTCTATCACAAATCAGATATTTATATCAGATATATGTAGAGTCATTATAGTACATGTTTCTTTATAACTAAAGTCACAACTGTCCAAGTTTACATAAAGGTTCAGAATATGATTCTCTTATGCCTATTGCATATGAAGGTATAAACACTAGTTATTTTTCTACTGCTCCAGTATTTTATATGGTCAAGTGTTATTCATGAAGCTCCATTTAGAACATGGAAGAATTTACATATTTAACAGAATGTCCACATGTTTCAGCACAGTACCGATTTACCGGTGTGAATATCAGTTTCTTTTCAAAATTATCCGGGCTGTCATCTGACAGATCAGCATTCCCAGTGTTTTTTTAGAAATTCCAGAATTTCCAATGGTATTTGAGAGGAAGTGCTTCAGGCACCAGAACTGGTAGCACTTCTATAAGAAGCACTCCTATAGGAAGCACTTCTTTAGGAGCTATGGCTTCCTAAAACTCTATTTTAATATATTTGGGTGCTAAAATGGGGAAGACTTGTGTTATTCATATTTTAGCAAGCCTCAAAATACGTTAAAAATGTAATTACTTTCCTAATGAGAATTACTCCTAAATCGTTGTATCATGCTGGAGGCCATGCCTTTTTTAGCGTTATTTATGGGGAAAAAAGAGCCAGCATGCCAGGTAATCCCATAAGAGCTGGTAAGTACAATGCATTTCCTAGGCTTAACTTCAATACTTATAGGGAAATATTCTGCCACCTCAGATAAAGAGTGCCGCAGACACAGTGGAGCTGGGAGAAGCGTGTAGGACTTCCAGAGGCTGTATCTCAGTAACACCCTGGCAAAAGGATTTCTTACTGAACTGCTATGAAAACATGCAGGGTGCAATGCAAATATGGACAGACTTAATCCACCGGGCCAGTGCATCAGGAGGAGGGAACGCAGTATGGCCATCTTCCCACCAGGCCACTTGTTCGTCCTGCTTTACCCACAAAAACACTGTGCAGCAGAGCCTGGCTGGGTAACACAGTTGCAACTGTGAAGGCTTTACAGCATATCTGATTGGTTACCTGTTGAAAGAGATTTATTTTTTTTCTTCTTTGCACTTTTGTGAGGACGGGCCTGGCCCAAGCACCAAGCACTGGTGCTGGCTGGCCTGTGTTCCTGGCTCGCACTACCTCAGTGTGACCGCAGCTTTTGTTGTCACCAGACTTGAACGTGCTCTTTAAACAAATTGTTTTTCTACCTGCTGCCATGAATCCATCCGTTTAAAAACTAAGTTAAGATCAAGAGGTTTGTAGCCCACTGCTTTCTTCTTCTTTAAATCTAGATGTTACTGTAAAAGGCCTCCCAGAAGGCCCGTATTACCATCCGGGGGACACCACTTTGCAGGGCAATCGCTGGGACCAAAATTCAGGGATATTTTATCTTATGCTGCCATCTCCTGGCAAATGGCTCGGTTACAAATAAAATGGTGAGTAAAACGGCTCTGCAAGGTGGCAGCACCGGGAGCAAACCCGGACTCACGTAATGGCGGTTTCTGCCTGTCACCCTCCAGACTGTCACCCTGGGGGGCGGCCCATGGGGAAGGGCAGGTTTCCCCAGGCGACTCGTCGCTTCGAGGGGTATCGGGCTGGTGCATTTTGTTTTAAATGTAGAGGCTGTAAAGGGCAAGGTGAAAACCCAGCCTCATGGTTTCTGGTGAGTGCATGTGGCTTGTAGTTGGTGAGGTGAAAACAGGTCCTCAGTGGGCTTTGACACAGGCTTCTGTGTCAGGTGTGGGCTGTTTTTGCAGGACAGTTTAACCTAGCACAGTGGTTACAAATGGAGCGCATCTCATGTGCTGGCACAAGGAAAACGGATAAACTAGAGAATCCTTTATTGTTGCCTCTGTAACAAGGATGGCAGCGAGCCCAAGTGCCTTCCCACTGCCTGCCTGCAGTGATAGAACGTCAGGGAGATGTTTTGAAAATTCCCATCCCTAACTGTTGTATCAATATTATCAAATATTATCAATGTATTATAGTATGAAAGTATTAACTTTGTTAATATATATATTAACATTCATTCACATTATACACTGTAATGTAATGAGGTAGTGGAATTTTACTAGATGCTTTGATATTGTTCATGCATAGGTAAAACAAACTAAAGGAAAACCTGGCCCTGGAAATAAGGACTTTGCTTTTTGGAAGTTTAGAGTTCTTCATGAAGGACGAAGAATATGCCTGAACAACCAAGACAATGCCAGTGTCCTAGCCCCTCTGAGACGTCTTTGAAACCCTCTCAGTGTCATCTGGTGTTGTAGATAAGTCAGCAAGACTGACTCCAGGGACATCTGGATCAATAGACAAGCAACAAGAATGCTGCAAAAATATAGTTGCTTTGCAAAGTTTTACTATGATTAGTAATCAGTAGTGTGGGTGTTAGTGATTAGTCAAATCATGTTGTACCTGAACCCACAGCCTTCTCCTAGGGAAACTGATAAAGTTACGGTCTAGACAAGTGGTCTGTACGGTGGGTGGCGATCTGGCGGACAGGCTGCAGCCAGATGGTGGTGGCAAATAGCTTTTTCAAACTGGCATCCTGTCACAAGTGGGGTCCCCCAGGGATTGATATTGGGCCCAACGCTGTTTAATATCTTTATAAGTGATCTGGATGATGGGATCATGTGTTCCCTGATGAAGTTTGCTGGTAATATCAAACTGAGTGGGGAAGCGGACACTTCAGAAAGGAGAGCCACCCTGCAGGAAGGCCTGGATGGGCTGGAAGAGTGGGCTAACAAGTTCAACAAGGACAAGTGTAAGGTCTTGCACCTGGGAAAACATAATCCAGGAGTGCATCACAGACTGGAATCTACCTGGCTGGAGAGCAGCTGTGTGGGAAGGGACCTGGTGGACAGCAAGATCAGTATGAGTGAACAGTGTGCTGCAATGGCAAAGAAAGCCGACAGGATGCTGGGTTGCATCAACAAGGGCATCACCAGCAGAGATAGAGAAGTCATTATCCCACTCTACTCGGTACTTGTCAGGTCACATCTGGAATACAGTGTTCAGTTTTGGTCCCTGCTATACTAAAAGCTGTGGACAGGCTGGAGAGGGTCCAGTGAAAGGCCACAAAGATGATCAAAGGCCTGGGGAAAGGCTAAGAGAACTGGGTTTGTTCAGCCTTGAGAAGAGAAGGCTTAGGCGAGACCCTATCACCATGTTCCAGTATTTAAAGGGTGGCTACAAAGAAGATGAAGACTCCATTTTTACAAGGAGTCACACAGAAAAGACAAGGAGTAATGAGTACAAGTTACTCCTGGGAAGATTCCGACTGGACACAGAGGCAAGTTTTTCACAAGGAGAAAAATCAGCCATTTGAATAATCTTGCCAGGGATGTGGTGGATTTCCCAACATTAGACACTTTTAAAATTCAGCTGGACAGTGTGCTGGCCATCTTGTCTAGACTGTGCTGTTGTCAAGAAAGGTTGGACCATCTGATCCTTGAGTTCCCTTCTAACATGGTGTTCTATGATTCTATGGTTCTATGATTTGAAGGATATCAGAACCCTGTGTAAAATGACATTCATGGTCCCCCAATTTGGCTGAGATACCTCATGCACATGAATACGTATTTACCCTTGTAATTCTGTATTTTGTGTCCTAGCTTCTCAGTTGTGAATTTTCCTGAGAGAAGTGAGGATGACAGTGACCCAGATGCTGTGCCCTGCTGTGTCTGAGTGGCACTTGAAATGGCTGATCCGCACCCATGATCATCCAGGGGGGCCAATCTGTATTGTTTTCCCCCATGTTTGGGGTATAGCCCAGTGTAAGCAAAGTAAAGCACTTACCAGACCACTGACCAACATAAAGTCAAAGCCTGGGAAGCTTACTTTAGGAGAGGAGAAGGGAAGATAGTTGTTCAGGACACTGCTTCTTAAACTGGTCCCAATGAGAGGATCTTGAGTACTCCTCCACTCATTTTGTTGCCATAAATTCAGTCTCAAAAGAACCCTCTAAGACTTAGTTTGAAGTTTTTAGAAGGCAGGCATTCTTTTTTGAGGTGCTGGATGCATGGGGGATCATTCCATCTAACATACATACACTAAACCAAAAGTTCATCCTTTATATTCCTTAAAGACATGAATATTCATGCATTTTCCAAGAAGTCTCCACCTTTCTTCTTGTTTACTACATTTACATAATGCTGGCATTACAAAACTACACTGCGCATGCGCGGGGGTCTCGGGTGGTCATTTGGGGAGTTAGCCCCCTACTCCTTTTTCCCTTTTATGATCATGAGTCTTTTGAGGACAATTTCTTCTCCTTGGATGTTTCCCAACTCTGTTGTCCAGTCAAGATGTTCTTTCTTATCTGCCTTGTCTGAGCATTTCTGCCAGAATGTATCTATTCTCAAGATCAGGATATTTTCTCTGTACATTTTAATCACTCAGGCCTTGTTAAATACGCAGTTAAACATTATTTGGTAAAATAATTTCTTAATATTTAAGGTATAATGGATCACTAATTGTTACAGGCCTCAACTTGCAGGCACCAACTGCTCGCAGGCATCAGCTAACGGGAATCAACTTTACTCAGTGTTTGGAGGCATAAGCTGCAAGAATTCTGTAGACATAAGGATGATGCTTAGCTGGGTTGTCATGAACAGGGGTTGTACCTCTGACACCTAGATAGAAAGAAAGGTTCCTGATGTAGAGAACAAAGCAATATTGCTTAACTAGTAAACTCATGTGCAGGAGTTTGGGGGTGAAGGGAGAGACCAAAACAGTGCCAGAACTTGATTTATGTTTGCTACATAGGTAGCCTCAATCATATTGATCCAGGATATTGCATGACCTTGTGTTCTTTGTTGTGTGATTCAGGAAATGGCAATGTCTAAGGTCTGAAGTTGTTCCCCACAGGCTCTTCAGTTGCTGTGGAGCTGGAGGTGACACGTGTTCATGCAATGCTGCAAGTTTAGCTCTATAAATACTGAGAGCAGATTGCTGGGGAACTTAATTGAAACGTGCTGAGACTAACATGAGTAGACCTGACTGCACTCATTGTTGGTTAAAAATTTGTGGTGGCTTTCATCAGCAATCTGTGTAATATGCTCTGGGTGTTGTGAATTATTTTTTTAATCTCAGTAGTGGAAAGATAAGGATTGATGTATGTAAGAGTCTGCTACTTGAAGAAAATCAACAGGTTGTTTCCATGTACTTGAGGGGTTATCACTGGGCTGTTAAGGCTTTTCAGTCTGAATTCACTTACTTGGCTTAACAACGTGAAGATTCAGTGTCATGAGCATTACTTATAGCTGTTTGAAATGAAGCCAGCTTGGGTTTTGGAAAGAAAAAATTTGTGGGAGAAGTAAAAGAAGTCTTGTATTTTTTACAGGTGGCCTCAGGTATTGCTTTGGTGGGAACACGATTCCAGCCTCTCCACTCTCCCCCTCTCATGTTGAAAGAGTTACTTTCAATACCGTAAACAGAGACTGGAGAGTAAATCAGCTTAGATTAAAGTAAACACCTACTGGATAGTCACCTGGATTGGACCCTAAATTTGATCTCCAATAGCTATAATAATATATAGATAGCTACATGTAGATTACTGTACTGGGATGTGTTGATCTTGAGCTAGTCTTTCCTAAATTGTTGATATGACACCTGTGGAAAGAAGTGGCCTCTTTGTTTCTGTTGGTGTTACTTACTGCAGTGCCTATTTTGCTGCTCAGAGTCTGCAAGTTTGCTGTTAATTATTTCAAAGTAAGGGATCAGATGTTAAATGGTGGGGTTTTTTTAAGTAAAAATATGTTGCTTTTTAAAACACGGGAATGTTGCCAGTGATTAATCCAGAGAGGTCTGAATCTCATTCTCCTATTCTGGACCTGCTTTTGTAGCTTTTGAGATTTTTATCTTTTGAAGCTTTACCTTGTGATCATACTCATCAGCTAGGTTTTGTAGAGTTCTTAAAAAAGCATGAAAAAATCCCAGTTTCAGTGAATAGGACAAAGGTTCCATTCACTTCAGCAGGCTGCTTGCGTCACTGGCTGAAAGAGTGTGCTGAGATTTAGGACTTTCAACCTGGTTCTTGGCACTCGGACAGTGACGTCATTTCCTGAGTTCTGTGTCTGTGCTGGAAAGTTAAAAAACCTGGGATTTTTAAACAACCAACTTTATTTAAAAGCCCAAGAAATTACACATTATGCTGAAACTCAAATAGTACATTCTACATTAAAAAATACTTCAAAACAATGAAGAGGAACTCTGAAAAGGTGTGGTTTTTACAGCTCAGGAAATTTTTGACTTATTGCCGTAATAAGATTTTGTAAAATAGTTAATGTTTACAAAATAAAATGTGTAATTTCTTTGTAACCATGAAACAAAGGTGTCATGAACCAGAATCAGGTGTTGTGGTATCCCACCTTTACTGACAAAACCTGATTTGGAATGAGATTGCTGTGGAAAAACAGCTAGATACTGTCCTTCCAGGACTCCTTCTTGAACTCTTATTTAGAAAGTATATATAAGGCATAGCTGGGGCGTGCTAGGGGAAAACATTTATGGGAAATTCTGGGTTCATAATTCATACTGGTTCTCAGGACTGTCTGCATGAAGCTGAGTATTCTGAGACTCTAAGGTCATCCATAATTGGGAATATTTAGCACAAGGTTCAATTTGTATAAACTATTCCTTCTCAGAGGGCTGGTGATTCTATTTTACATTCATTATAAATGGTGCTCTGAAACTTTAATGTATCTTAATTTGGCGCCATGACAAGATCAAACATCCATGTACTGTACTTCTGAGTTTGAAGTACAAATTAATTTTTTAACAGTTTGCATTCCTACTAACTTGTAGGATTATTTTGAGCCATTTGTTTTAAATAATTGCTTGCCTTTTCTTGTTTTGGTTGAGTTTTTTAATCTTTTTAAACTATAGCTAAGGTTAAAAAAAAGTCTCAGTACATTCTTTGTTTTTCATTCAACTTGGTTGCGTTGTTTGGTTTTTATCTTTCCTCACCTCCAGATGAAGAACCGTGCAAGAAGAGCAGTATGAGGGTATATACAGCTTCTCATCCCCATGGCAGTCAGATGATTGATACACATGCAGAATCGATTGCTTCTCTAACATGAATGATGTCTAGCTATTAGATTTTTAATGGGGTCAGTATTCAGACTGGCGCTTTCCCTGGCTTGAGAAATAATAGAGTAGTGGTGTTGCAGAAGCACATGAAGAAGCACTTGCCTATCTGCAAGTTCTTTTTCTTTCATTCAGAAACTTCAGTGATACAACAGTTCATCTCATAGTCAGAAATCTACATTAAACATATAAGAGACTTACATCCTGTGCATTAAGCACATTAAGCGCATTAAACAGCTGGATCAAAGAAGTGGAAAAGCTTGACTATAACTGAAATTTATAGAAATGGCAATCTTGCTTTAATTAAAAGGAGTTTTGAAGCTAAACTGGAAACATTACACATTGATTAATCAGATATAGCTATTACTCACGAGTAGAGAACCTATTGTGTGAGAATTCCTTGACCAGACTTTGTAATTAAAAAAATTTTTTAAAGGGGGCTTGTCTATATTGCTTTGAAAAAGTTTTGAATACTTTTTTCCCCCTAAAGAAACAGCTATAAGTAAATGTCCTGACATTAGTACTGGAATTCTCCGCAGTGGCTACGCGAAAGTTCCGATGCTTGACCTGTCAAATGTGAAGGTAGCAGACCTCTAGAGAAGCGTTGGTGCACTTCTGCTAAGGATTTGAATGGAATCAGTGATGGCACAGACTGTAAAAAATGACTGAAAGAGGTGTAAGAGAGGTTGGTCTGTTGCCCCAGTGTCTTGGGGGCGGTTTCGTTAAAAGCTGCAGAAGTCTTTGTGGGGGATCAGACTTCTCTGTTAAATACTTTAAGAAGATCCCTGTCACAAACAAAAAAGTAATATTATGCCTCAAAATATAAAAAAAGGGGAATTTTGTTCTTCAGGTGCATTTTTTTCTTAACGCTAAATTACAAGATCTTCAAATACATATATGTATGCACTTGTCTTCTGATCATACAACTGAACTTTTTGCTTAGTCCCGGTAAAAGTAAGTTTCTATTGCTTTATTTCCTCCTCCTTTTTAGGCTATAGTATGTAGTCTAAAAACACCTATTGTTGGTCAGAAATTTAGGCAAAATCTAATCCAGTAACGTGTGTATGCAAGTTTTTTTATTTACATTTCTCATTGATTATTTAGTCTTTCTAGATGTAATTTTAATTTCTATTTAACAAGAAAGGCACTGTTCTTTGTTAACTTTCTTCCCCAGTTGTGTTTTTCTTACTATTTCCTCTTGTTAGGAATGCCTGGGGCGGGGAGGGTGCCATGAAGGCTTGATCCTGATTCCTGTAAAGGAGAACTGTTGAGTCAGGTTGTATTTGTCTTTTAGCAAGAACTTTAGTTTCATTTTTGTCCTAACTTTGGTTCAAAAGCTGATATAGTTAGAAGGTTGGCCCTTCTTTACAACAGGAAATCAGAGTGCAAAAATAGGATTTTTTTACTGTCTAGCTGTTACTATTTAAAGGGACAGGTAATATAAGAGAAAATGGACGCATATTCCTCAGGAATTAATAGAATTACCTGGTTTTAAGATCTACAGTAATCTATATTTGCAGTTGGTGCATAATTAAGAAGGCGCTCCAGTAGTTTAAAGAGACTAGTTTTATTTCTCTTAGTGTTATTTTCCAGCAACTAAAGAAGTGGAGATCCTAGAGACCTACAGTGAGTGTGTGAAGACTTTTTGTTCATTTCAACATTTGTTTTTATGCAATGCCATTTTTTTTCTTTATGGTGAACTCATAAAAGTTACCAAGAAAAGTTAGCATAAGCTGCGCTTTTAAGACAGTGTAAAATAGTAAGAGCAATAGCTCTAATAACTACTGTAGATCAATGCTTGAAAACAGATACTCCAAAATGTCAAGCTGCATATGTATTCCTTGGCTCTGTGAGAAACTGCAGTAAATGCTGCTTTTATAGAGAGTTTCTCTGACTGCCAACGGAAGAACTGTAACACAGGGAGTAAAAATTGGAATGAAACATGCCAGAGTAGAACAGCAATTACTTCCTTTTTACCAATGGGACAGAATTAATATAATAAATCATTAGGACAATAATTTGAGATATATTTGAAAGATGGCTTAGTTATTAAAAGTTATAACTTAATTAGATGATAAATTACAGATAATGACAAGTTTGTATGTAATTCACCCCGACCCAAAATATCCATTAAGGTATATATATTTTCTTCCTATTTAAGTAATAAAGAGGGTAAACCGAAAAATCCTAGCTTCTTTTTTATTAGTGTGTATGTGAAAGCAGAAATTTTATGAAGGCAAAATACAGCAATAGTAGCACTTACATGGAGAAAATGAACGACCATTGGTTACTAGAAAGGTTGAAGCTCATTGTGTTTGAAAGTTAGCAGTAAATCAGAGTGTGGAATCCTTTGGGAAGTAATTAATGTGATACTATATTCCAACTAATTACTGTACAGATGAAACATGAAGTTCACAGTATGTTTCAAAGCAGTCATGACCTTTCTTGGTAAGAAAAGATCACCGATTAGATGCTTTTGATTGTAAAGTCAAAATACATATCTCTCTAGATGCTCATATATCCTGCCTCATTTTGTCATCTGAATGCTGTTCAAACCATCCTGGTAATATGACTGTGTTTTGAGACAGCATGTGAATGAAGTTGAGACGTTGATAAAATGGAGAGTTCATTGTAAGATCACTGAGACATCCAGGGAGCTGGAGCACCTGACAAATGAGGAGATGCTAAGGGAACTGTATTTGTTTAGCCTGGAGAAGAAAAGGCAGAATGGTGGGGAACCTAACTAATAGCAGTCTTCTACTCCCTAAACAGCGGTCACAGGAAGATGGAGCCAAACTCTTCCTCTGAGGTACACAGTGAAAGGATAGAAGCCAGCAAGAGAACTTCTGATTAGATATGAAGAATGAGATTAGCTGAGCACTGCAACAGACTGCCCAGAGAGTCTGTGGTATCATCACCCTTATAGATTTTCAGTATCTGACCAGGCAGGGCTCTGGGCAACCTGATTTAACTTTGAAATTATGAGCTGTAAGCAAGAGATTGAATAAAATGATCTCTAAAGATCCCTTCCAAACAAAATTATTCTTTGATTGTAGTGTCTTTTAATTGAACTTCGTAAGATACAGGAAAATGTGTGTCTTGTCAGTGTGACCATAGATGTTATCTTAATAGGAAATGTAAAAAATATTGCAATTGTATGGGAAATGAACATAAGAAACATTGGTTGTTTTGTCATTGTGCAGCTTTTTTTTAAAAATACATTCTTCATAAAGTATGTTTCTTACTTAAAGCATAGTCAGAAAAGCAGAATTATGTTTTTAGTGTTCCCATTCTTGATTCTTTCCCTGAAAAAATGGTAGGAATCTTACTAGTAAAGCTTTTCAGTTCTTTCTAGTAAAGTTTTCTTAGTTTCTATCAGAGGTAGTAAATGGTGGATGCTAGCTCCCAGATGGTTTCTCTTCTATTATATTTGATCCTTGTAGAACTTTCTCAGTGGAAAAAACCCACCTCCTCTGAAGAATAAGAATTATTCTGAAAAGCAAACATCATTCCTTACTCTCTTCTCTACCCTATGTGACTATAGACAGCACATATAGAAACTCTTCAGTATTACTAGGATGACAGCTACTTTAAGGACTGGAACAAAGAATGGCAGTATGTTGCTAGCACACTCGAGGAAAAATGCTGTGATATGGGAGAAAGTCATGACACAGCAAGAATTTTATGGTTGTTAAAGAAGCCACAACATAAATCATGAGAAGGATCTGTATAGGCCTAGACTGTTAAGCTCACTTTGTCTCAGAATCATGGAGGAAGATTAAAAAACAATAAAAATCCTCTTATTTTATTGCAGAATACTTTGCCTGTATTACAGCCAGGAGGGCCAAAACCAGCCAGTCAGAGCTGGTAAGTGGCAGTGTTCCTTTTTTACTGAGAATAAATTTCAGGAGGGAAGTAATTTTCTGTCATGGTTTCTGAAGCAAAGGGATTTGAAGAAAACATCTGGACTTTGAGATAATTCACAGCAAAAGCCTACATGTGATGTGAAAAGTGATATGTTTCATCTATATATTATATTCTTTTAAAAATATTTAATTTCTTATAGAAAACAGCTTGAAAAGAGGGATATAGCACTGATTTTTTCTGGAGTTGTAAGGGAAGTTCATCAGCCAAACTTTTGTTAGCTCCGTGTACTATTTGACAGAGGTGATTCTTACTGTGAAAGATAAGTAATCAAATGCTCTCCAGGGAGAACTGTGGCATAATTGGCTTGCAAGACAGAAATTCTTAAGAGATTCTGTGTTGCCAAACTGCTTGATATGTTCTAGACCTTTACTAGCAGAGATGTTGAAAGTTCGAGGGTCCTTCTATATAAAACCTATATAGAAGTTGTCAGTAAAAATAGAGTTCCTCCCAGCCTGTTGAGCCAAAAGCTAAAAAATGCAGGTGAGATTTTTTTACAGCTGTGTTTGACTGAATACCACTGAGGAGATTCCATGAAATTTCTTATGTATCTCCATACTCCTTGTGCATATATTCCAATTCTAAATAAAGAAAACCACATTCTTAGTTATTGGTAAAAGATAGTGTTGCAGAAAAGATATCTCCAGCTCTTAGAGAACAGATGAGATAAAGCAAATTACCCAAGTCACATAGAATATAAGGTGTCTAGTGGATGGGTTGTTCAAGAATTACATATGGAATATGAATATGTTGAAATATGAAGAACTACATAGTTCCTGGAAAAAGACCTAACACATAAGGTACCCATTTGGTCTAGATCAGTCATTGTGTCTCACTGAAAAATCTTTTGGAGCTGGAGTTGAAAGAAAGATAAGAGTTGGCACAGAGCTCCCAAAATGATAATTGCATTAAAATTTGTAGTCTGTATGAACTTTTAGAAGTTTCCTTACAAAGAAATTTCCGTCAACAGAAATGAGAATTCTACTCTTTCCTCTGTGGTAGAATATAGAAATTATAAACATGATAAATTTAGAGGTGAGGGTGACCTCAACATCCTACCAGAGTTTTATGCATTTTGGGGGAGGCTGCTAAAGACAGAAATACTTGTTATAGTTTGGTTGCTTCTGTTAACCAGGTGTCCTAGCTTTTAGTATACTTTAGACATTGACCTGGGCTTGTCTTGGGACTTACTCCTATTTGTAGACGTTTCAGTATTTACTAAGCTTCTTATGTTCCTGATGCTCTGGGAGCCCAGTAACAGAGGTAATTAAAAAGATGATCTATCTTATGACAGTGTCAATGACTTGACTTCGTTACACAGCATAGTGGGAGATCATGTCTGAACTGATCACGAGTAGGTACTATACAATTCTTTTATGGCTGCAGAGACTCCCAGTAGAGAGCATGTTCTTTGTAGTAAGTGGTTTTCTTAATAGATGATGTCAGTAAATTGTGCTAGAGGCACTGTCCGCAGGTGAACACGATTAGTAAAACTATCCAAGATCAGACAAACCTGTTAATTAAAAGTCTGCTTTTTATGTACGTAGAGACAAAGTGCTGAACAGGCCCTATTCTAGCCAGTGTTGTACTGACATTTTTGGACCGAGTGAAGTAAGACAGTTTGATGAAGGATAGAAGGAAACATCTCATCAAACAAGGAAGTTTGATGGGCAGAATGATTCAGTCCCTGTGTCCATTCAGGCCTTCGATGTCGTTTCATATGTAGGAAGTGCGCAGACATGAGCTATAGGAGTACAAATCCCCTCTGCTACCAGAAGATCCTGGATATAGGTTTAGCCATTCAGAAACATCCAATTTACTGTAGAGAGAGGCATGAGTGGTGCTTAATGATTCCCTCAGAAGGAAAATGATAATTTAATTTCATTTTTCTTCCTTATCCCCACATTAGAAAGAGCAATAATAAAATAGATAAAAACTGACGTTGTCATTTCACCAAATGGTATTGAGAATAGAATCCTTGTAAAAAGCAATGTCCTGGATCTCCAGTCAAATAAATGCACCATCAGCTTCTCCCTAACACAGTCTGATATCAGAAAAAAGAAAATTTAAGAAGAGACCTAAATACAGTATGCCAATTGAAAACTTATTACTTGCAAATAAGTCTTAGAAAAGAGCCTAGTTTAAGATAAGATAGAACTTCCTTATCTGAGACACGTTCTTGACGAAGTTGCAACAGCAGGAGATCAAGATCTCACTTCCCTTAAGGAACCTGCCTGCAAATTGGTGTCCAAAGGAATGGGTTAAAAAGGTTCTAGATTAGCTGAGATACTGGCAGCCAGGGCAAAACAAGCAAAAGGCTGTATTCAGTGGCTCCTGCCACAGATGACTAAAAGTCTGAGGTCAAAAGGAATTCCAATGTTTCATGTTAATGGAGCTGAAACATTGGCACGCAAATCCTATGTTTATGGTATTTTTTTAAAGATTTTTGATTATTAATGCTAGTTTTCTGAGATGAAGGGGGACAGAGAAAGTGCTGCTAAAAGCATCACAATGGTTCTTTTGTATGCGAAGCCAAAAAGAAATGTTAAAACTTTCTTTGGCAGTCAAAATAAAAATTGCTTTAGGCTTTTGATGCCCTAGACATTTATTTTTGTATATGCCATATGCTCCCTTAAAATTATTTGTTTTAAAAATATTGTTTCACTTGGAAGAAACCTGGAACAGGAGGAGAATTACCACCAGCTGGAATTCTATTATAGCTGTATAAGAAGCTGAAAACTACTATTTTACCTTCTTGGAGCTCATTGCTGACAAATTTAATCGTGTATGTCTGCATGACTTCCCAGGGAGGGATGGCACCTTTAGCTAAAGAGGATTGGGTGTGCTCTTTGTTAGGTAACTCATGCTGATTCTCATTTTTAATATAGCTCCCTAAAACAGGGCAGGTATTTCACAAAGATGGGATCACTGTCCCAAAGAATTTACAACCTGAGTTGACTCGGTATGACTCTGTATGTTATGGAAACAAGCAATAGGGAGAGGATGGGATGAGGAACTAATACAGTTATTAATGATAAAAGGGGTGGTTCCTGTTGAGCTCCACTCCATTTTCCTGTCAAGCTTCTGAAGTCCACATGTAAAAGAGAAAATACAGGGTGCACTATTGATTCGCTTAGCATAGGGCTTGCAGAAGAAGGAATTTTCAGGACTGGTTTGAAGCAGAGATCACCAGTGTTGAGAGGGTAGTGTCTTGTGAGATTTTCACACACGAGGAGCAATGAGACAGTTACAGACCCCTGCTCATTAGCAACAGTACAAATTCACTCCTGATTCAGGTTGGAGCAACTCATCTGACTTTCATGGCACAGTATGCATAAGTAAGCCGATGTGGCTCGATATTTCAGCTACCATTATTAACAAAGAATCTAATTACAGACTTTTTAAAAAAGTATAATGAATAATAAAATTATCAGCTCTTTAATCTCCTTATAAGTGAAGCTTTCCCAAAGCTATGAGAACAGCAGTGGGTGTTTTATTCACTCTGTAGGCTCTATATAGAACTCATTGCAGGTTGCTGGTTCATAGTCTTAATCTTTTTCCCTGATTTCCTGCTTCTCTGCTGCCCCTCACTTGTGCAGACCACTAGACTATACCCACTATCACATTTAAGAGAGTTTCTTGAGACATGGTTTCTACACTTTGTCTGCTTTTTCTCACTGTCAGCAAGTTATTTTTTTCTGCCATTGAGTTTCTGAATGGATTCCCCAAACTCAACTTCCTTCCCAATTCGTTGTTTTCTTGAAAATATGATGGCATGATATCTCCTGGTTAACTGGTGTGTCCATCTTAAATTTGGTTGTTTCTTTAATTTACAAGAAAATGTTTAAAAAAACGTTTCAGTGGTTTCTGATCACAGCAGCCCATTAAGTTACCTCTGTTCTTTCACAAAGGCAAACTTCTAAGTACAAAAAAAAAAAAAAAAAATTTCAGTATTATTGGTCATTATTTAGTAAATTGTGATTTGAAATTATATATTTACAATTTATTAACTGAAATCCTTCTGTAGAAACCAGGTCTTTGGAATTTCTTCTGTTAATTTGAATGACACTGATGTGACAAGTTGGTGACACACTGCTTGCTTTATTTCGAGTTGTCTTAGGCTGAGGACTAAACAGTGAGAGAGAGACTTCAGAATTGTAGTAATTTAAAAGATTATTGAAACACATTCCTTAGACTTTCATTGTGGATCCTAAGGAAGCTTTCCACTGTCATAACACAAGATAGATTGAAAAGATGAAGGAATGAAAAGGCACCTTTTTCCCTTTACTATATTTTAATTTCTGTATCTTGATGTGCACATCTTAGTGAAGCTCTGGATTCTGGTTCCAATATGTAACTGTGCAATGAAGCTTGGATTTCCATCAAATTTGAGAGTGCAGGTTTTTCTATAATAGAGCCAGCCCACATCCTGTCTTTGACAGTAACTTGTACCATGTATGATTGGATTAGAGAGTTATGAAAGAACTTGGTCAAAGCTGGTTGCAAACTTTGTAATTTGCTCAATAGATGATCAAATTATTATTGATTGGCTTATGCCCTTTATGACTGGCTGGGATAATTTCTAAAGTATTAATCTGTGTAGTGTTACTGGGACATCTTATGTTCCCTTCACAATTTTGAAATAAACAAGAAAAACCTCTCTGCTAGAGAAATGTCAACACGCTTGTACGGATCTTTTTGTTTTCCTTCTAGTATTTTGTTTCACTAGGTATGATTTATTCTTTATACCATCTATAAATGACCAATAATGTGCTACAAAAGCACAGCAAACTATTTATGACCTTTTACTATGCAGAAGTAAATATATAACCAGTTCATACATAGTTGTTTTGTACCTCGGCTTACTGCCAGCATGCCCATTACTCCTGAGCCCCTTGTACGTGTCAAGACCTAATCCTGCAGGCGTCCTAACCATGCTCATTCTTGAGTCTTCTGCTGTGCTCTCTGTTCCTTTCTCCCCTGCTCTGTATTCATTCCCTTTGCGTGGCAGTGAGAACAAATGGGAGAAGGAAAAGGAAAGGGCAGCTCTGTTGGATTCTTTCTTAGCAAGAGGCATTTTCTTGAAATAGAAGTCTTACTAAAATGGGCAGAGGAACCTTCCTCCATGTGCCAGGGGCAAGAACTATGTGATTCTCAAGGAGACTGAGACAGACAGAGCACATGGGGAGTGCTGCTGTGTAAGCAGATGAGAATTGAGATGAACAGGTTGTTGATCTGTATTCGGTTTGTTTTTCCATAGGGGAAGATAGCATATGATTGTACTGATAAAAGTTTGAAGCATAGTGCATGCATACTAAAGGGCTGAATTAAATTCTCTAAAGAATTTTGGTTTCTACATTTCTCAGCTTCTCAGTGTTTGACTGTGCACATTTAAGGATGCTTTTCTGACATAGCTTTTTCTGTAAAGTGTGGAAGTGCTGCAACTGTATTAATGAGATACAATAGAATATACTTTCAGTGGGTTATTAATCAATACTGAAAGATCACAACTCAAAATGTCTTAAACTTTATTTCTGTAAAAAAAATATTCTATCTTTTAGTTAAATCAGATTTCCATTCCTTTTTATAAGAACAGTTCTGTCTTTGTCTAGCTGGCCTTTCTCCTGTTTGCAGCTAGATGGGGTGAGTGCAACACTAAAATTCAGTCTGAACACAGTGCTGAATTACAGAATACAGTGAATAGCTAATTTAAAAATCCGACAGTATATGTAATGTATGTCTACACAAAAATGTTGTTTAGGTAAAAACATGTTATACTGTAATTTCTGGCAATGCAGTAAACAAGATGCAACTTAAATTTTGGTTTTATGACTATTAAATGATTTTATGACTTCACTGCAGTCTTCATATTCATCATGGCTTGTACCTAAACTCTCAGATGGTGTTTCCTAGGCATTGTCTGTACCTATGTAATTGACTTGGAGGGTTATATATGGAATTTGAAGGGGATGGGAAGAAGGGAACATTGTTATTTCATAAAACAAATGAACCAATTGAAGGAAAACATTTTTTTTTCTTTTTCCTTAAATATTTATCCTTCAAGATCACTTCATGAAGTAACCACTAGGTAATCATCTGTCATGCTGTTTTTCTGCCCAATTGTTAGGTTTTTAACTGCATTTTTTTCTTTTTTCTTAAACCATGGAAGGCAGAGCCCTCATTTGTCTTCTCTGTCACTTAGTTCATAAAAACATAGCAATGAAAGCATGGCGAGGCTTTCAGAGTAAAATGTTTTCTAATTGCAAAACATTGGCAGCTAAGGGAAAGAAAAAGTTGGATGCTTAAAACAATGTTAAATAGATCCAGCTGAAATTTTTAACTTTGCAAAATTGAACAAATGCATAGACTTCATATCTAGAAGCTAGAGCCATAGATTTTATATCACTTATGCCCTGATAATTGTATACAACCTACAATACTTACTGTAGAATTTTATCCAGTAATTCCTTCGTCAATCCCAGCAACTTTGCTGCTGAACTAGTTACATATGGGAAGCTGAGGAATGGAAAGAGCACTTGACTAAGACAGGTCCTATGGGAATCTGTGGTAGAGCTGACAGCTGAATCCAGATCTGAATCACAGGCCAATTTTGTATGAAACAGTCCATTTTCTCTAGTTAGCACAATAAAGCACTGTCTTTTGTCAGTGAACATTTTAGATGCATAAAGAATGTTGTCAGACATTACACTCCGTCACTAGGGTCCAGTTCAGAAAAGTTGTGGAGTTGCAGAGTGCCACAGAACTGGTTCATCACATTTATACTGAGCTGGGCTGGGCTTTGGAAGACTCCTATGGTACTGCCTCTGTGGAAGATGCCTGTAGCAGTTTTACTCCATGTTTTTGGTCTTGCTATATAACCGAGCAGTAAACTATTAACTTTTTTTCTGCTTTTTTACATAGTATCTTACATTTTCAAAGTGTGCTATAAAATGTTCATATGCCGTATCAGCACTCCAGTTACATCAATGTAATGGATGAAAGAGTATTATATCATATTGTTTTACTTTTGGGGAGAACGAGGCATGAAAAGGTTAAGTTATCTGATTGTAGGAACTGTGGCCTAGTGATTTACACATGGATCAGGGTGGCAAGAGACCTGTATTTCAGTCAGAACTCTATCTGTCTCGTTATGTGATATTGATGAGTAATCACTTGCCCTGTGTTTTTTTGTTCTTAGGAGCAAAAGACTTATGTGTGATGGTGCACAGTGCTTTGTCCTGTAAATCAGTCCAATATACCACACTTCTAAATCCCTTGCAGAGAAGACTGTGTTCAAACAAAAGCTACACTGCTTTCTCAGGCAAGGTAAGAGTGTTGCTATACTGAATGCTACACGTACTGTTTTGCCAAGGGCACTATGTGTACCAAGAAAATGAACCATTTATAGACCTCTGAATTTCTGAATGACTGTGTCCTGGCTTTGATGGAGTTTAGAGCAGTAGTTAAATGTCAGTCTGGGTTTGCTGCAGCGCAGAATATCCTGAGCATATATTACTCCTCTTCTTCTGATGAATCTGTGGAAAGGGCACACTAGTCTAGGAGAAAATTGATGATAGAAGAGCTAGGACTGTTGATTTGACCCCAGCTCATACTTTCTTCACAATAATATGGTTCTCTGCTGACTGTGTTGAACTGCTCTCCAGTCTGGTGCTTCCTAAAGAAGCCAAAGGCCTGTGCTTCCAAGGCAATTAGGTCCATTATGCTAATTGTGTTTAAACATCAGGTGTATTCTGTTTTGGTGCTTTCAGACATTTGGGTGGGACATCTGGATTTATTAACAAAACATGCTGATGAAGCAGGAAATTAATTTCACTGAAGACTGGTAAAGGCAGCTTTTCAGTCATAGAAATGGGTTCATATTGCCTTAGCCTGTCATATACACAGTGCTGGAGAGAGTGCCAGGCAGAGCTCAGTGACTGCCTTCTGCATACCCTCTGTGTTACACAAGCCATGGTATCTTGGTTGCAAATGAGGTATAATAAACACTACTTATATCCCTTTTTGGCATTAAAGGTGTTTTCTCACCTCTCTTGGATCTGAGCAGTGAAAGATTAATCAAGCCTCCAATCAACAAGAAGTAGCAAAGATTTAACAACTGTCATTTGAGAAAAGCCTAAATCTGGCACCTACTGTATCTTATTTGCTTCTCAGTAGGCTGGGCAAGTGACTTCCTACATTTCAAGAGAAGTGCTTGCAGAGAAGGGGGACTTCTCATGCCAGTAGCTCTCTCTGATGAAAAATGGAAAGCAATGATTATCTTCAAAAGTCCATGAAGGTTCAGTTAAGGTAAAATATGAGACATATGATCAAAGAACTAAAAAGTACACAAATCCCAAGTGAAGGTCTGATTCCATGAGAAATACTCAGTTCAGCCTTTACCAAGAGACATAAGGGCACCAGAGAAACCATCCTGGATGATTGAGGATACCCATCCCACAGTTCATTTTAGGAGGATTAAGAGCACATCTGCTTCCTTTTGTCAAGGCACATATTTCCCGGGCTGTTGATGGATTAGGTTAGCATCAGTAAAATGCAGACAGCATGACATGTATCTTTTCATAATCTTGAAGCTTTTTTTTTTTTTTTTCTTTAAGAGTGGGAAGAACCCTGAAATGAAAGAAGTTGAATGAAGTATTTTTCCCCAAAAAGTTATATTTATTTTTTTCCAGGAAAATTGGTGAAAAGTGCATTGTAATTTAGCTTCAAACAATTTTTTCAGTCTGTTTTACAGTATTGGCAATGAACTGCAAAGTTGATCATTGCTGAATTTCAGTGATTTTTACCTCCTAATTTGTAGTCTAAGGACCTATAACCTTATCTGGTAGAGATTCCCATTAGAGCTTTTAGTTTCAATGAAGCTCTGAAGTACCTCTATGTCTGGATGAGGAATAAGGGGTTTCAGACAGAACTAGGAGCCAGGAAATCTTGAGCTTTCTCTGGTTTTAATTCTGTATATTTTTTATTAAGTTCCATGTGCTTCTAGGTGGGAAAAAAATGAGGCTATTTTCTATCATTCTTCTTCCAGCCATTTGTTTTAGTACAGCCACAGGGCTGCTCTAAACTTAACTGCTTCTTAATTATCCTTAAAAGACAATTTCACTTGTGGTGATGAAGATAATGGATGAAACGGAGAGAGATAAAAGAGTAACTAAAGTTCACTGTGCTTTGACCCCCTACTCTGTCTCCCAGCCCCCATGCTTCCCAGGCCTGGCAAAATGGAGGTGGAATCTGGCTCTTAACCTTTTTGTAGCCTGGAGCAAGGCAAATCCTTAATCTCTTTGTCTTTTTTTTTTTTTTTTTTCATTTGTAGGAAATAATCTCAAAGTAGTAAGGCTATCTCTGCGAGTGAAAATAAAAAGTATGACTGCAACTAGAGACTACTATTATTAGCTGATTTGGCTTAGCTATAAAGCAGTATTTTGTTTAGCAATTTAATCAGTAATGGGATATTCACCAATCAGGTAGATATTGCAAAAACTTTTCAGAAAGCAATAATCTTTTTGTATGCATCATCATAAGAAGTCCTGAAAAAGTTGCTATACACATTTATGTAATGTACTGGGATTGTCTTTCTCAGAACCTTTTGGTTTTCATTTGTTTTTCATTTTTTGGCCTGGGTGTGACTACTAGCCTAGAAAAAAAAAAAGAATAGGCGTTAACTGTCTAGCAGTGTTCAGTGTGTAGTTTTCTTTTCTTTTTAGGAGGAAAATACATTTCACAGAAACTATCCACTGAATTTATAGTGCATTGCCATGGTGATCACCATGGAAAACTCAACAGTTATGAACTATCATGTTCCACAAAATGTTAAGAAAATGCAAAATTTCTTACTGTGGAGACACCTTACCTGTCAACCTGTGGTTCTGTTTAACAAATGTTTCATTGTAATGAGAAGCATTGAAGTAATTTCCTTTGAATATTTTTATCATCGAGGTTAAGAGCTCACATTTGCTCTTACAGGACTGCACTGCTTTTAGAGGGATTGTGCGGCTTGGGACCACATGGGGACGAGGCAGTGGTGTGAGGCTGCAGCTGGGGAGCTGCTGTCTACCTGCGGACTCGGAGGGTGGGATCTCCCTCAACAGCAACTGCTCTGGACTGCGGTGTGCTCCACCCTCCCTCCCCATCCAGGACCCCATCTGCCAAACACGATTTGTTGGCAGTCTAAACACATGTATCTGATGCTGGATCCTGCAGCAGGAGGGAAGCTGAGGAGTTGTTGCTGAAGCACCACACTGAGGAGAGTGAGGTGGAGCCAGATGAATGTCCTGTGTGTGAAGTATGAGGCTTGACAAGTCTGGCAATACGCACTCTGATACTGCTTTTGACTGAGTTAGCTTTTGATGTGAGTTACACCATGATAAATCTGTGTAGCTCTACCAAAGTTCACTTAACAAAATTAAGTATCAGAATTTATTTTAGTAGAGTTACTCTGCATTCTACTGGATGCAATTAAGATCAAAATCTCATCTGAGTTATATTGTTGTCTCTAATTTTCAACAATTGAAATGTAAACAACAAATTCAGCAAACTTATGGAATGATGAAGGGACAAATTCTCTTCTTACTTATATCTATGGAGAACGAGTGTTTAGGATTTGACACTGGTTCCGTCAAGGCAGAGTGTGGCCCTGGATGAGTATTTTAAACAAGATTCAAACTGTGGTTGGGTGAGGTTCACCTCAAATGAAAGCTTAACAAAATCTTTTCCTCTCTTGTTAGTAACTACTTTCCTCCTCCTATTGCTGCCCACTTTCTCCTATATTCATTATTTGCTTATGTTCCTGCTTTCTTACTCAAATTCTGAGTCTTCCACCTACTGTTTCCTTCTGTTTAATTCCTTTATAGTTGTTCCAGCTAAGCACCATCTATATGCAAAGCATCTAACTGTTTATATGAAACATGTGGTTCTTATTTTGCTCTGCTCCAGACATGACGTGTATGTGCATAGGAAGGAAGATGAAGTAGTTAACAGTGCTAACAGAAAGCTAGATGTTTTAGAAGAAAACTGCTTGCTTAAGTGAACTAAAAAAATTATAATCTTTCCAGTTAAAATATTCTTAAATCAAGAAAAAAAAAAAAAAAGGAGATTCTGGATTAGTACTCCAAAAGGAAATATCTTTAACATTGCAAATTGTTGCTTTATAGTCTGAAACTACAGCAGGGTTTCCAAAGTCTGGTTTGAATAAGCAGGATTCTTAAGGAATGTAAAATTTGAAGCTTAAAATATGGTGTTCCTTTCTTTCTTTTTTCTTTCCTCATTTTCCTTTTTCTTTTTTCTTCATTTTCCTTTTTCCTTTTTTTCTCCTTTACCTTTTTCTTTCCCTCTTTTCTTCTTTTTCTACTTTTTCTTTCCTTTTCCTTTTTTTTTCCTTCTTTTTCTTTTTCTTAGTTCATAGACAACTTTCCAGATATTTTGTTAAAGTCACCCTTCAGGACATGGAAGGTTTTGTCTCATTTTGCATATATTCAAGAGGTAGTAGTACTGTAAATCTTATTTAACAGGGAAGTAACCCATGAAGACTCTAGTCCTTTTTAGAAGCTCACTCTGGGAAATCTTTTTCTCAAATCTATATATAAAATCAGTTATGAGAAATACTGGAGCATCAGAAGACTTCTTAGCTTTACTTTTTTATAGTTTATGGTGAGAATTTAGATGCTTGAGGGCTAGATATTCAAGATCTTACATGGACGTTGTGCAGCTAGAAACTGGCTTTTCTGCACATAATTGTGTTTCTGAGATCCGATGAACATCTTTAGACATGCAGGTTAAAATTATCCCTGCCTGTCATAGCGAACATCATTTAAAGGGAAAGAAGAGTTATGTGAGAGTTTAATGGTTGCACAGAGACGGAGTTACCTGGTTTCTGAGGAGAATGAAGTGGGGGCTGGAGGTTGGGATATACTACCATAATTCACAAGTGGGACACAGTTGTCTCAGTCTCTGGGTTGCAGTGCTGCCTCCATCATCTTTATTTGCAGATCTCTCAGGAGGTGGGACTGTGTGTGAACACTCTTGGGCCTCTCTGGGTGTGTTTCTGTAGCAGGAAGCCTTTGTGTCACAGCATATGTGATTTAGGACAGGGGTTTGGATTCCACCTGTTATTACAGCAATCGCCATTCTTTTCCATATACTGATGTGCATAGCTTATGGTTTCCATGGTGCAGAGAACTGTGTCTTGTTAACCAGAGGCAAGGGGTGTAAATTCAATCTACAGTGCATATCAATTGCAACATCAGGGTTATTTTGCATCTCTCTGAATATGCTGCAGGGAATGGAGAGCAGAAGTTAGACAACACTTGAAATAAGATTTGCTGATTTCATTCTCTATCTATTGAACAAATAAGCTCTTACTGTTTTGGTATCTCTGTGCCCCTCTCTTTCTGACAAAGTGTGTCTGTTCCATTTTTTACCTTACTAAATCCTTTGGGACAGGAACTTTATTCTGTGTTTGTACAGTATTTAGCACAGGGGGTCCTGACCCTTAGCTGAGGATGTGATGAGTACTATGAAAATGCAGATAACATTAAGAATATAAAAATATCTGTACCATATAAATTGAGACCCAGCTAGCACAGACTCCTCATTCTGATGGTGAACAATTTTGACTATTTAGGGTAAATATGTAAGACACCAGGCAAGAGTAGCAAGATGTTTATTCCGATTACCTTCCTGGACTCTGGTGCTCAGCAGTATAGCGACTTGTATAGCCAGAGGGTGCACCTAGATCATTGTATGCAACAGACACTAATTGACCTACCCTGCTGCATCCAATTCTTTCTCTAAAACAAACTGTAAAGTAAAACTAGGTAAATACCACAGATTATATAAATATTAGTGTGGGTGAAAGTTAATACTATCGAGAGTAGAATAATGTGGACTAGCTGCTAATGTTGTTAGAGATTTTAGGGAGCACAGCACAGCTGAGAAATCATTAGCTAACCCCTTCCAAATACGTTTTTATTCCATGAGCAGGTTGGGGAACCACACTTCAATTCTACTGTTAAAAAAAAATTGTAATGGTTTTATTCTTTTAAACTTTAGTGACTTTGAGCACAGCAGCAATCTATAGGTATTATTTCAAAGAAAATGATATTCAAAGGAACTATATTATCTTTCTTTTGCTTTAGCAAGACTAGCATACATGTCACATCTCATTTTTCCTGTGCAGAAGAAATGCAGTTTTAGTCCAGATAGACTACAGAATTAACATCCTGGTGTCACATTCCTCATTGGTCACTCATTTTATATTCCCAGAAGAGTACATGAGCCTGTGTAATTATGAGACTAATGATTGTACATTCATCAATGCAATTTCCTATTAATAAGGCTAGTGGGTTTTCACATAGATATGAAAAGTCATCTTCTGACTAGTTGCTGGACAAAGACCTTATATACCTTAGAAAATAGTATGACTTGTAATGATCTCATTTTTTTCTTTCATAACTTTTCTATCACAAAAATGTAACACTTTCCTCACAGGGAGCTGCACAGATGCTACATCTGATATTTTAAAGCCAAATAGTTTCTGCCTAACCTCTTCCAAAGATATCTTAACAGATCTTCAGCTAAATAAATATCCTTACACTATTTTAGGTCTTGTATATCTAAAGTAATAGCTGGATGTTCTTCAAACAGGAAGAGTGTAAAAGATAGGAAACATCGATGGGGATAGAAACAAGGGCAAAATATTTCAGGCCAAAGTTAATAACCAAGAAGAGTGATGAAAACAGGGGTTTGGAAGAAAACCTCTTTTCCGTAGAGTGACTGAAGCAAAGCTATAGCACTCTTCAGTGCTCTCCACCTGAGAATTGGCAGCCTAAAATAGGGTTCAATTTTCACCTATATCCCTAGGTGATAAGAAATTAATTCCAGGAATTACATTTACTTCCAAGTTCCTTCCTCAAGGCTTGTCAAGCAAAATTCCTTTTGACTTGAAATGGCCATTTGCCTAAAAAAGGATGGCAGCCACAGCTCATTAAGAATGTCTTGTATATGGGGTAAGAATGAGGAAGATGTGAGTGAAGATTACTTTTCAAATCATGTGGAAGATTAGCACCTTCCATGTTGAAAAGAATAAAAAAAAAAAAACACACAGTCAAGAACACATACACATTCTGTTTTTCAAGCAGAAATTCAATCTCAGCATTGTGTGCAGAAAGTTATGTTTTCAAATTTTAATTGTGGTACTTGTACATCAACTGACTAGAAACAAATGTTTATTTTCTGTCTGAAAAATGCACATTTTCCAGCTTAATTGCCTAACAGCTCTTTATTTATGTTGGATGTAAATTCACAAATGTCTTTTCAGGAATAAACTTGCCTGCAGATGGCTGCTATATGTTTCTGGAAATCTTTAAAAAAATCTGTCTATTTAAATTAGCTTCAGTGCAAATCTTGTAAATAAACAAAAGTTTCAGCTAATTTTTGCAAATATTCTGGAAAGAAAGCCATGTCTGGCCAATAACATGGAGCTGTGCTATCACAGATTATGTTCTCAATGAAACTTTTTTTCTGCAAATACTGGATGTGGTCTTTATTTTACTTATGAATGGGCAATGACATATATACTTTTTCATGCACCCTCTACTTCATTATTTCTGGTAACATAAATAGTTCCTGAGTTAGTATTTTTTCAAAGCACTCCTTGAAAAAAATCTTTGAACTTTGGTTGGTTTCACTTGGAAGTGTTACTTTACATCATGTATTAAGCAATTCTCTCCATTACTTCAAAGTCTTCAAATACAGCTGTCCCCACTTTCATAGCTGTAAAATCAGATGTCTAATATACTACGCTGAAGCAAAAAGAGACCTCATTAATTGATTTTAATTATCTCAGGGCTAGAGGAAGAACCTAAATCTCTGCAGCCAAATTATAATTCACCCATAGTGCACAGTCCCACAGTTCACAGACATGTCTTGGTTTTCAGGTCACTTCAGATCCAAAAGCCCAAGCATGTTCTATTTGAATTACAAATTACTTAGCTGGTTGATCATGTGTCCTTTACACAACCTTTCCTGCATCCTTCTCAACCCTTTAAATTCGCACCTCATTTCTTAGATACTTTCTACCAAGAAGTCTCTGCCCATCATCATGGCATGTGGATCCTTGGAGAAAACATGGCTGCATTTGCTGTTTTCAGCATCTCATGGGCAGAACATACTTTGGGGGTTGAGAAGTACTATTTTAGACAGCACAGTCAGCCATTAAATACAGATCAGAGAGAAGGGGTTATTGCAATTCATAAACTTCTCTTAGGCAACTGCAGGAGAGCTGTCTGCTCTGCTGGAAAAGCTAAGAATTCACAATATACAGTGTCTGTTAGGCCCATGTAAGGGAGATGTTAGTGACTTAAGGCCAGCTTTACTACCCATTGCTCAAGTCCCAGCTTTGAGGCACTTAATACACTGATAGATGTGGTTAGGTAAGCCGAATATAGTCCACTCTGTGGCACCACCCCATTCATATGCAGTTCATTGTTAATATATAGGTAAAACAGGAAACTTCTACAATCAGATAAAGAAAACTCTCCAGTATGTGATTATGAGTTGCTCAGATGTGAACGTCTGTATGAAAAATAATACCTCAGGTTGAATAACAAAGAACAGCTTGTATTTGAACTTGGCTGTGGGGAATTAAAATGAATTCCCCAAGTCCCTTTGCTCATGGTAGCTTTCAATTTTGTAGCATTTTTCAACCCTTTTGCTCCTTCAGGGTCATGAGTGATTAATTTCATTGACTTAATCTCAACCTGATATTTTTACTGCAAATCCTTCCAATGTGCAGAGTATAATTATAGTTTAATGATTTAAGTTTGTAGATTGTCTTCCCCAGAAATAAAGAACTATATTTCACTTTTACATTTTAAAAGATATTTTTCTGCTTCTCTTACAAAATGAGCAAATAACACAGGGAAATTGGGAAAGTTTGTTTGTTAGTGACATATTAATCACTACAGGTCTTCATCATTGATTTTTTTTTTCCCCTCAATTTATCATTTCATAATGAAGGCTGTAAGCAATTTAGTCTTATCCTTGAGGAGGGTGGGTAGCAAAAGAATCAATAAAAGAGCTGAAGTTTAAGACAGGAAGCAAAATTGTATTTCATAAGCTGCAGTATAGGTCTGTAGTGTGTGTTCTACGCACCAAACCAGTATCGACATTAATGAAATTTCACTGTCTGTAATGAGGGGAGAATATTCACAAAAGAATATTTTCATTACAGCTGAAGGATCCACAGCATTGCCTTTGCCCTGAATTTAGAGCTCTGAAATATAAAAGTATCTAAACTACCAGACACATGTAACATTAAATCTAGCTAGTTACAATGAAATGATTACAACACTGTTCAGATAGCATAAGAAAAGGGTGTTGCAAATTTAGCAAAGGTCAAATTTTCAGAGACCCAGTGTGATCTCTATCCATATATGCCTAAGTCACTTGCACGCATTCTTCTGTCAGCTACCTTTTGTGTTAACAAATAATAACTTATAAATCCAGAACTCCTGTGCCCTGGTTGTGCCTGCTTTTTATTTTATATAGCCTGGTTGATGTTAATGCCATTTCTATCACTTTTGCTCTCAACTGCTAACATGAAAAAGGCCACATGCAAGAGATTTTGCTTCACATAACTAGACACTGAGCTGAGGCACATTTCAAAAATCTGGCCTATAAAGGTGTTATATTCCACAGACAGAATAAAAATTGCTTGACATAATAACAACTAAGGCTAATCAAGATGACTAAGATAAATATTCTTTTAGTGACTGATTTTTTTTTACCTTCTCTTTGTCTTTGCTGTCATTATACATTAGACATCCATAATGAAATATGAAGCTGAGAAAATATGTCAAGAAGCTAAAAGGGATTTTTCCCCCCTTCTTTTTAACAGGCTAATTACTTTTAGAACATCATGCTACCTCCTCAGCAAGTTACTTTAAAGAAGTCTAGAAGGATGAGTATCCAAATTGCTCTTAAGTTTTCACTTATCTTCCAGTTAGTACTTGTATAATTGAGTAGTATTGCTACTTGAATTTGCTTCATTCAAAATTGCACTGGAATTTTGTTTCCTTTTGTAGAATATTGCTTCTGCCCCTGAATTTTTGGGGTACATGTGGCTGGGAACATGCTCTGTAGCAGAATGGTCTGTAGAAACTTTGACAAGAGGTTAAGAGTAGCCTAATCTGCCCCTTCTCTGAAGACAGAAAATTGTCCCATTCTTCATTGCAGCATGGTTGGGTACTTGACAAGTACGTGGCTTATTTTCCTTTCTAGAGGAATCCTTCTTCATTCTTCAGGAGCCTAGGAAATGAAAAAGTTTTTGCTGGTATAATTTGTGAAATGGAGTCACAGTTAATATTGGTGCATGTCTTCTTTTCATGGTATTCCTTAGGCAAATGCCCCGAATGAAAGAAGTAGCACTGGCAGAGAGGTGATTGTAGAACTACTCCTGCATTGGGACTTTCTGCTGATACAAAAGTGGGGCATAGTCCCCCTCCTCAGTGAATAATAGTTCTAATGTATAAACATATTTCAAATAAAGAATAATGTATTTTTTGTAAACCTCAAAGCATGCACTAGACTTCTTTGTGGAACTTAGTTTAAATTCATTCTGATGGCCAATGCCAGCTCTTCTTAGTCAGCTATGCACAGTCACTTTGTAAATAGATTTAATGTAACTATTTCTACTTAATTCACTACCCTGTCTCCAAACCACTGTAGCAACATTTTTCATCCTTTCTTTTTCAAGAGAGTGATATTCACAATGAAAAAGAAAGCAGGGGTCAACATCTGTAGTTCCTGGATTGCACAGGCAGTATATGAGACAGAATATGGACACTGGCTTCTAATTGCTCCAAGCAAACTTTGTGTTTCATGCATAAGATAACTTTCCACAAAGTGAGAGTCGGACCTTAAAATTCTCAACCCACAGAAATTTCTCTGTTCCAAAGAAGAGTCCTTCAGGTGGATAAAATGCATCAAAGGTTCATTTTATGCAAAGGTTTTTGCAGGTGCTATTAAAAGAATTGCCATAGTCCTGTGTTCCACATGGCCATGGCATGCTTTGAAGATTACTAGAGAAACAATTACCTTATAAATATCTACCTGTCTATTTATCTTTAGAAAGAGCTTGCCAGGTTTCAGCAAGCATTGCTGGATGAACTTGTAAGGTCTTGTCCTGAATTCGCTGCATTTTTCTGAGCCAAATTGAGGCTTCAATGAACTGAGGAGGCAGAGAGCCCCTGGTTAGCGGGGCTATTTGCTTTAAATCTGCATGAGCTGTAATCTGTAGATCATTCATTTGTGGTGGTTGTCATTCATAATAACTGAGGAGGGGGCAAACTTCTCAGGTTAGTTTCACCTGATCAAGGGGAGAGTAAGAACGCTGACACCGAAAGAAGAAGAAATGGAAATAAAAAAGAATAGTTTCAAGCCCCTGATTAACAGGTGAGCCCTTTTGCTTTTGGTTTTTGGAAGGAGGATCAGTCCTGGAATAACAGCCTTGTGCAGATTTTTACTTGGAAAATTTCAGCAGTTTCTTATAAGTACAAAATGTGATTGTCCTTCTGAAAATCAAACCCCGTATCAAGATTATGATTTTAATTTTAGTAAAACCTAGCATTTGTTTGCAGTGAACACAATTTGCACAGTTTAAATACTCATTACATATGTTTGTGGAATGTTCAGCTCAGTGCTTTTCACACACTTGATATCACTATGGAGCTGGATAATAATAATTCTTGGAAATGCTCAGAGATACTGCATATTCAAAGAAACAAAGTCAGCTACCCATAAAGATATGGGGAAATGCTTATCTATTTTAAGGGCATTTTTTAGAACCACTGCCTCCCACATACACATATAGGAGTTCTGGTCAAACATTTAACAGATTCTATCTTTGACAGGTACACTTTCAAACCATATTTCAGCCCTTTATGTCCCCTTACACACCTTGAATCTGGACTTCCCCCCCCCCCCCCCCCCCCCCCGAATTCTGTCCTTATGCAAATACTTGGGCTTGATAAGAGTTCTAATTTCTCAGTTTCCACATGTAACTGCTGTCTTATGCTTGCAAAATTGAACAGCCAAATGCTCGAGAACTAGAGCTGGATGATGAATTGAAAGTGTTTCAACCTTTAACCCCACATGTCTTTAAGTCATGTCTACTTGCATAAAACTGACAAAACCACATTTTTATGGTTTGCTTTCTGTGCAGCAGATCTAAATGAGCTTTTTAGAGGAAAAGGAAAGTAGATCATATTCTGCATCAATCAGTATCAAAGTAATGAGAAAATTTTAAATTACAGAAGCATTGTGTGTTATTGAAGAAAGTTCAAGAAAGAGAAAATGCCTGGCTTCTTTTTTTCAAACCTGTGCTGAGCAAAGAAGGCTGACAACTTTAGAAAAATAATATTCTCATTTCCTGTAGTTATATGGGCCTGTATGAATTGGATAGGAGGTCATTCAATGTAGGAATTGCCATATTCTGCTCTCAGCTTCCCAGCTTCAATTGAGAGATTAATCACATACACAAATGAATCCAGGCATCTCTGACAAAATTGTAGGTTTTTTTAAATATATGTTTCACATCAATTCTTTGATAGAAGAGCATTTCTGGATATCTTTTTTTTACCTGCCATCTTGGACCTTTATTGTGCTAGCTAGATTGACATTTGAACTGTGTAAGTAAAGATAGAGTAGCAAGGATGTCCTGATGCATATTAGATAGGGAGATAATTTCTAGCAGGAGTGTATACAACTTACAATAACCCACAACTGAGACTGTCATTTGTGATCTGTTCCTTTTCACATTTGTGACACCCTGTCTTTTCTGCTGCTTGTACTGTCAGTAATTTCACTCATCTTTGATAAAAATAGCTAACTAAATTTGGAAAAAATCTTAATGCAGGAGAAATACTGCATACACTGAACTAAAGCCACCTTCAAAGAAGGTTGAGATACCTCTTTGAAATCAATGTTGCAAGCAATGTTTTGTAACTATGTATTACAAAGAGGTTAAACTGCACTAGGGAGAAAGTGGCAACAGACGGAAAACTGTAACAGGAAGAAATAATTATTCCTATGAAAATAAAGAAGACTAGATGTGTATAAATTACTTTTCATGCCAGAGCTAAACAGGCCCCTTAGGAAGGTAATAAAGGCCTCTTGAACCTCAAAGGCTTCTTGTTGCTTTCATATGCAGCTTCTTCTATAATACCTGTTTTGTTCAAATTAAAACTCATGCTCCTGTTGCCAATATAGAAATCTTTTCAAGCACATTGAAGGCATAGCTCTTGGGACCACAAGTGGGGTAAAATATTCTGAAGAAATATATTTTCCAAAGTGGATTTGACATTTCTTTAACCTCATCCCACAAACACAAACCATAACAAGAATTTTGATAAACATGTTTATCTTCAGAGGAATGTAAGATCTGAATAAAATGTTTCTTGATTTATTGCTCAGAATGAATGGACTTGAGTGTAATTGCAAATGATAGAGAATATTTGTGCTGAAATACATTAGCTTATTTAACAGTTATGATAAGACTACAATATAAAGCATGTCTACAGTGGAAGATCTGTTTGAATAATGATGAAATTTGTGAAATTAATCATAGCCAGACTGAACAAATGAGTCCAACAATAAATTGTGCATCAGTATAGTAGAGTAGTGTAAATGGAGATCAGTTATTTAAATAATTGAATGCCAGCTAATGCTTTTATTACAGGAGTTAGGAATAGATCTCAGATTATTTTTTTTTCCCTGTAGTAGTATTAATTTTAAAATCCATATCAGACTATATGATAATAATTGGAAGTAATCCTTGTGAAAATGAAGGATGGGATAGTTTCCCTAGGAGATAGTCATGATCTTGTAAAGAGAGAAATTAAAGTCTGAACAATGTGTCTGAAAATTTTTCAACACTGCAGGTTTATGACTGGAGGAAGAAAAGAAGGTATCAAAACAAAGACAAACCTGGTGGTGACATGACCACTGAAAGTCTTGTGGGATTGTACCTTTTGACTAGATTGAGGTGCTTTCTCATACTAAATTTATGATAAAGGACATTGGATATTTTTGTATTCAGATATTTTACTATAAATAAGAAGTAAGGAAAAAAACAACAGTAGAACTGAAAATTATTCTAAACTATGGATATTGTGATTTAGGGAGAATGAGAAAATACAGCAGTTGTAAAATGATTCTCAGAACTGGAATGTCAGCAAAAGTGAGGATTTATCTGGAAGGTAGGAAGGGTGAAGAACTGAAGAGATGATCCCACATTCCAGAAGTGTGCATAATTCCACCATGGTGGAATTTGACAGTGCAAATGGTGAAATACAGTGCAAAACATGGTGAAAAACAGTGCAGTGGTGAAATACTTTGGGTAAAGATAAAAGGAATAAAACCCAAAAAGAGAAATAATAACAAACATATGTTACACATCAGAAGATTTGGAAAAGAGTAGGGAAAAAGAGTTCTGGAGCCATTCTTTATGCTGTGGGATGCTGCACTCCTCAGGAATGTTTACCACTCATATATTTGCTGGTTAGCAAACACAATGAGCCTGCATCACTGAAGAGGTCAGTAAAGTATGCAGAAAAAAAATTTTGGAAGCAGTGCTTAATTGTGCCTGTAAAGTAAAGGCCTACTGTGAGAGACTGATGAAGAATCATTCTCTTTAGCAAAAACCCACACGTTTTAGATATAGTCACTATTCTGAATTCCATCCATTTGGTTTCCTACTCATTTTTGATGACATGGCAGTCAATTTAGGATGGAAGTGTGGTATGAAGAGATAAACATTTATCAAGTCTTTGTTCTTGCCAAGGCAGGGCTTAACTGAACTGTTCTTTGAAAGGCCCAAATCACCTGAGCCTGTGAGACTTTACAAATTGATAAAGTTCAATGCAAGTTTGAGCTTTGTTGTATCACTGTGGACGTTAGACTGCCCTGAAACAGAACACACGTCAGGGCACTGCACAGCTGGAAAGGTGAGCTGTAAATAGAATGAAAGAGTGCTGATTTTCCAAATATACCCTTGAAAGTGCTATTTTGCTTGAGTTCCAGAAAATGCTGAAACAGAGGTTTGAGTTCTGTTTTTGCAAAATAGAGAATACTATTGGTTGCTTTACATTAATTTCAGAGTTACCAGAAACCTGAATGCAAGAGGTAAAGTTTTCTTTCTCTACTGCATGACTTCTCAAGTTGATTTATATGATGACAAGCTGGCATCAGGTGAGAAGTGTTCACTGACAGAAAGAGAGGCACACTGTTATTTTTAAGAGAAGTTAAGGTCAGAGCACAAATATATTCTTTTTTTGTTTGTTTGTTTTTACAAAACCCCAAGCCAGTCTGGTCAAGTTCTGCAGCCACACCAGGAACTCCATTTCCTGCCCAGAGAAAATTTAGCCCCACAAGTTATGTGCTTCATTCCTGACCTAGATTAGAATCTTCTCTCTATGGAGTTTGGTCAAAAATAAAGAAAACTGCACACTTTAGTAAGGGCAGTAGTAACACATTCAAGATACACTTAGAATTTGGTTCTTATGAATTTTTAAGTCTTGGCTTAACAAAAATGAATAATCAAGTTAGCTACGAAAGAATCCTGGAGAAGAATCTTGTTCAGTCCTTCTTCAGTGCTAACCATACTGGAGTCCTGGTTCAAGAATCTGCTGTAATGCAAATGATGATTTACAATAAGAAACAGCTTTGTAAAGAAACATGCTTGGCTGCTGTGACTAGTTGTTATGGTAATGAAATTCATAATCAAGATTAAACTAACCTGGAACAGTAATGAAAAAATGATGGTATATAAGAAAAAATCTGAAAGGACATTTTTTCCTTTCATAGTTTGAGAAACCTGTGAGCAGTGCAACTGTTTCTAGGGTTTTCTGAAGTACAGTATTATACAAGTAAAACAAGGATATATTTCTACGCTAAACTAATACAGTATTGAAACTATCATTTTCCCAGTTAATTCACATTTCTCTCAAAATCAAAGTCTGGTCTTTTAAAAGACAGTGTGTTCAAGGAGGAATTAATCCTTAAATATACTTTAGGTGTCTTCAAGGTTATTTATGTGGGAAGAAAGCTCTTGGTAGCAGAGTTGGGCTGTAACAATAGCTACAAATACTTTTCAGGAAAACAAGAGGACAGGAACTTTGCATGTCCAAAATTGCACACAACACTCAAACTTTATGATAAGGAGCACAGCAAATGGGAGTTTGTTCCTATTATGATTTGTTTGAAATTCTCCCATAAATTACACTAAGTAGAAATATTGGCTTGGATCACAAATCCCTCTCAGCCACTGCCTTATCACAGATCCCTCGAAAGTGCTAACCTATGTGACCTTTGTGTGAGTCTCAGATAACTCCAATTATTCTGCTGTGAGCTCTGATTCTTTTACACAGCTTGCCCTTATCTTTAAAAAATTGAAGAGGGAGGAGGTCTGGGGGGAATGAAAGCCATATCACATGGCCTGACCACACTTTGTACCCTATGAGACAGGCCATCGAAATCTTGGAGAGGTAGAGGGAGGGAATTTATCTCCCAAATCTGTAGATATCAAGAGGCACTGAGTTCCACCACACTGGGGTCAGCTGTGCAAAAGCACCGTATTTTGACACAGTCAACTTGAAAAGTGATGGGAGAGCAGAGATAAATGAGAAAGAGAAAGTAGGTTACGAAAGGGAACAAAAATGTGGACCAGGTTATGCAAGAACAGAGGGGTCAAGGCTTGAAGAACCTTGAAAGCTATCAGTAAAATCCTGACTCAAATCTCAATTTCAGAGGGAACCAATATCGTGGCGTGAACAAGGGGGCAGCATGGTAACAGCAGGGGTAGCAGCAGTGGGATGAAGGCGAGATAGGATGCTTTGATAAAAAATGTGTCGCTGATGCAAACCCTCAAATCAATCCTACTTCTATGTAGAAATTTGAGGCCAAGTCTAGGTCCCACTGAACCTTCTAGCAAAATTTCCATCCAGTTCAACTGGGTCAGGTTTTGGCTCCTAAATTTAACATTAGAAACCAGATTGCTGTGAATACACAACAATACACACTTCAGTGTGTATCACTTCAAGATTTAGCTTCAGGATTCTTTTATAAGGGTTTGTGTGTTTTCTACCCCTCAAAATGCTGCAAGTACAAAAATGTCCTCTGCTCTACATCATATGTTAACCTGTGGCCAAAGATACCACAGGGCAATGGACAATCCTGAACTAAGGTTTTAGCTGGAGTTGGGAGGAGAATCAGTTTGCCTGTTCTGTGAGAATTTCCACTCTTTCAAAGAGTCTTCCTGTCTAAAAGCAGAATAGAAAATGAAAATGCATTTTTAAAACAAATAATAATTCAATGGCTAATCAGAGTGCACTAGCTAAAATGTTGCAACATGTTCACCATGCTTTCTTTCAATTCTGAGCTTATAGGTTTTATGTTTTTTTCTTTTTAATACTTTAACTATAAATGAACTCCAATTTTGAAGTTAAAATATATGTTGAAAAAATGCCAAAAAATGATTTGGCAATTTCAAAATGTTCTTCTAAGGAAAATTAATGAAACTTACTGTCCTGTAGATAGATAGATCAGCATTTTCCATTGAAAAGTTTTATGCTAAAAATATTTTCACTTGCTCTTGTCTTTTAGCCAAAACTCTGGCCTTAAAATAAATGACAGAATTTGTGATTGACTTTGACCCACAATGAAAAACACCTTCCTCCAATGTTAAGCTGTTATCCTCTTACAGAAGAGCTACTCATTTGTGTGTGAATGGAAGGTAAGTTGCACAGCCACATGTGCTACATGTTGATAACCATCTTTTTCCTATACCAGTATATGGTAGTCTTGCTTTTGATGGAAGGTATGATTAGTCATTTCTATGGCTAAGCTACACAGCATCTATAGCTGTCAGACATAATGCCAGTCTGTCACTGACTGGCCTTTATAAGGCAAGTGGGCTCTGACCACCTTAGACTTGCCCCTCAAAATGTTTAGATTAGGAAGTGCATCATTCTAGCTCACACAACCAGGTTTCTTTCCTGTGAAAACCTTGACGAGGAGGGAAATGTCTTTGGCTCTGAGTGGTGGGAAACACTCTTGTCAAAGCAAATATGTGTAGGCATCGTGTATTTAAATCTGCTTTTTGTTATTCCTTTTTGCTTTATTTATCAAATCCTGCTTCAAAAAAAGGATTCTTATTTCACTAATGTTTAACTTAAATGTGGCAACTTCAAAGTTAGGTTCAGCAGTATCTAATCTATACTTTTACCCCATTTTAAATCATAAACTGAGCTTGCCTGAGAAAAGGAATGTTTATACTGACTTGTCATATTTTGTAAATAAAACAAATGGGGCCAAATTGTGGTTCAGAGTTCACAGATGCTTTGGAGAAGGTGAAGAAGATAAAAAGAAGAGTTTTGCCTGACTAGCAAAGACAGTCATTATCAGTAACCTCCCCAAAGGAGGCAGAGGAGAAGGCTAATGAGGAGAGTGGACTGGGTGTGCGCTTCACAAATCCTCCCTGGATATTCCACTGCCTGTGTTCATGCTTTCTGTGGTGGCTGTATGTAATTAGCTGTGATGTGATGGAAATAAATGCTGTGACGTCAAGATTACCATCATCACAACCATCATTAGACATTAAGAAATAAATAATTATTTTTGAGTAATATCTTATACATCCATTTTTTTTTCCTGTGTCAATTTAAGACAGTAATGCAGATGGGACAGTACCACTGGCTGATTTGGTTAATGGAGTGACTATCCTTGCACTTTTTGCTAAAGAGTTTAAAAATGCTTTTTCAAACACATGAGACAGTGTGCAGGAAACAACGGATGATCCAGCTATAAAAGCAGAAAAAATAAATTGTTTAAAGCTATATTCACTGTGGGAGGCTAGGTGGATTCTTGTTCCAGAGTATTTTTAAACAGTACATCTCAGAAGATCTGTTATAAACTGAAGTGTTGATAAAAAAGAGGCTGTTGAAGAAAATGGGTAACAATAGTTAGAAGTAGTTTGGGTTTTTTTAACTAGAAATAGTAACTTCAGTCAGAGCATGTGGTGCTCACTTAAGAGTTATATAGGAAGTTAGCTGTAAAATGAGTGAACTATTAATTGTGGCGTATAGTCTTCTTAAATTTTTCCCTTGCTTATGAAAAGAAAATGACACAATTTGAAAAAAAAGGCTTAATGGGGGAGTTGAAGATATATAAATCTTAATAAATCTGACATCTGCATTTAGCAAATTGGTAGTAGTTATAATAAAGAATAGAACCAATGAACATATATAAATGTGATTGCTATAATAAAGAACAGAACTGATGAACATACATAAATGTGATTGTTATAATAAAGAACAGAACCGATGAACAGACTTATGTATGATTTACTGAGTAGGACACAAGCATTGGGTTTACATAGGGAATTATTCTTAAAAATGTGGATTTCTTTGAAGGAATCAATCAGGATTGGACAGGAAAATCCTGTTGATATGTTCTACTGGGTTTTCCAGAAGGATTTTGAGGAGGTTTTCATCAAATGCTTTTAAGGAAATTAAGTGCCATGGCAGAAAATGAAGGGTCCTAACATTTTTAAATAGCAAGTTTGGAGGTAGAAAAGAAATCGAAAGGGGAACTGGTTGGCTTTCCTGATTGATGTACCAGTGGAAACCCACAGAGAATGTTGCTGAGCTCTGTGCTTTCAAACACATATAAGTCTGGTTAAGGGAGTCAACAAAATGAGGTGACATCTTTTTTAAACAGAACTAGCAATTCAGGGTAGTTTTGGAGGGATCTTAAGGTGTTGACTGAGTAATAAAATGGCAGATACAATTCAGTGTTGGAAGATGTAAACTGATGCACCTGGGGTTGACTCCGTAATTGACAGTTGGAATTATTAAGAGAGGGATAGAAAACCATCAATATACTACTTCATAAGTCTTTGAGGTGGACATATCTTGATGACTGCATGTGATCCTGTCCCTTACATCTCAAGAAGGATAAAGCAGATCTAGAAATGGGTGACAAGGTGCTCAAAGTTATGAAATAACTTTCAGATGAGGATTGACTACATAAACTTGGTATCCTGAGTAGGAAGAGATGCTTGAGGGAGGAGGGAATAGAAATCTATAAATCATGAGTAGTACAAGGGAGGTAGCACAAATAGGGGCTTGGAATAGCAGGTCTGACAAACAAAAGCAGGGCTTTTTCACAGAAAGAGTAGTTAAATTGTTGATGGCTTTAGCACAGGATTCTGGGGATGCCAGAAGTTTACATGACTTCAAAAGGGATTAGATAAATCCACAGAAGAAGAATCCATTACAGGCTGTAGAACACAAAGATGCCATTCCTGGCTCAGAAAATCTTGGAGCTCACAGAGTGCTAGAAGCCAGGGGAACATTACTGTGTGTTTGTCTTCATTTGCATGCTTCCCAGCCTCTCTTAGCTAGCCTCTTAGAGGCAGGATGCTGAACCAAATGGTCCTTTGGTCTGATTTATGATGATCCTTATGTGTCTATGCCTGCTTTCCCTCTGTCATAGCTTGGAAACTCATGTTTGCTTCTGCTGTCTGGAGCAGTTGCTAGTGCTGGGGACAGAGGGAGGATGTCCATTCCCAGCAGCAGTCCTTCCCCTGTTTTCCTCACTCAACTAGCAGCCGTAAGGGCTGACTTCTCATCAGGCCACCTCTGATAGGTGTAGCCCAACTCTGAATCCTGAAATCTGGGGTGGCAAATTGCTGTTTTGCCTGTATTATGAGAAGCTCTGGATGAACTTATACTGTGTTTGGGGCCTTTCAGAGCCAGTAGGCCTGACCATAGTCATTCTCACCTGCTGAGAGATTTTAGCATTCAGCATGAAACCCATTGGAAAGGCATTCAGGAGTTTGCAGCCAAACATATAAGTCACTCCAGGATGTACTGGAACTTGGCCTGGTTTTACTCAACCAAGCAAAGTCAAGCCAAGCCAATCAAATAAACAGTAATTTTCAAAATACATCCTGAGTTTTCAGGTACAGAATTGAACTCCAAACAAATAGGAAGTAGCTCCTGTTTTTTACTGAAATTGTGTGCAATGTTTTGCATTAATAGTACAAAACAGAATTTTTTAGGGGACTGAAACTGTTTGCGAATATGAATCATCTGCAGATAAATTCAGCTGAATAAATTGTAAAACAGATATTACTTTAAAAAAGCGCATTTAATTCCTGAATTTTCTGAAGAAAAAAGTTTCATTTTAGAAATCCTAGAATGTTTACTTTTGATGTTTGCAAAATAAGCTTCTTTTTAGTGTTTAATAATAGCCCCCTGTTAAAAGAAAAGGTTTTTAAACAAAACCAAAAATCATTATAGATTAGCTTGATCCTTAAAAAACATCCCCTATTTTTTCAAAACCATAAAATGTCTCTTTTGATTCGGACTCAACTGATTACATTTTGTGTTCCTTTAGTGACAAAGAAACCCTACTTGTTTGTCTAGCTCTGTTTTGGGTTATATTATGAAAGTTTTACAAAGTGGTTCACACTAAATTGAATGCATTCACAACAAATTATAGCTGCATTTTGCAGCAAGACTAAATACTGGTTTTTATCTTTGTTTGCAAATAGTGGCTACTGCCCCATGAATATCAATGAGGAAGGATAGAAAGGAGAAGTTCAAAAATTTAAATTTGCACAGTTATTGAAGTTTCTTGTTTTAAGTGCTTAATGCTGATTAATGCAGATGCCACGTTTTCCCTTTCTTCTTCATGATCATTTTGACTTCCTCAGCTTAAGGAAAACATTCAGAAGAAATCAGCTTCCCTTCCCACCCCACCCCTCTTCTTTTTTCTTCTTTTTTTGATTGGCTATGGTTTTCCTAATTCTTCTCTTTGAGTCCTTCAGTGCTGATAAATTCTTTTAAACTAAAATTTGTTTAATGACTTTTTTTTCATGGAAAATTCACTTTGTTGATTCCATTTAAAAAAAGGCAGTTTATTTTAACAGCAGAATAACTGAATTTTTGTGTAATCATTCACTTCAGTGGGCCCTTGCCAAAAAGACTGCACAAACAAAATGCTGTCTCTAATCTCACTTGGCCATGCAGAGGAGTGAGCTCCCTACATGCTTATTTGCAAATTGATTTGAGGGAGAGCTGCGAGGGAAGACAGCTTCCCCATGAGAGAGTGAATCCCAAGCCAGAGCTGTCATCCCTTTTCTCCTAGCTAGATACCTGGAAGGTACGTGAGGTGACATAAGCCCGAGGAATGTGTCAGTCTTCATAGACATTATTAGCAAGGACTTTCTTTCCCCCATGGAGTGCATGGTACTTCTGGCTGAGCTGAGTCCCCTTTTCCACCTTCCTTTGGAACAGCAAATGTCAGTCACTGCTGTAGGCTGGATACTGCACTGGTTTACTGCTGGTGTGTTGCTGTTGTTAATTAGAGATGGTTTTCACTCACAGAAAACCCCTTGGCTAGTACATAAAAATAGGACAAATCCCATCCTTTCACCCCAAGACCAAATGGCATGGCACCCATTGCACCTACTCTCTTCCACTCAAAACAGGGTGGCTTCAGTCCTGCTGTCCTGTCTGCAGACCCCTATCTCTTGGGTCATGCCCAGCCCAGGAGGGTGTTTCACATCATCCCATAGCCTGTTCATTTACACACATGGATGCGGTCGTTGTGATTAGAGCAGAGAGGGCTGGTCCGTTGGCCTCTGCTATGCCATGCATGGAAATGTAGCAAATGTATTTTCCTGGTAGTAAAAGCTGGAGGTATTTGCCTAGATCACCAATACCTAAAATCATTGCTATTACTAATCGCCATTTTACTGTGCCAACAGAGTGACAGCTACCTCCCAAAGGAAAGCAGACAACACAATCTATATCTGTCCTAAGCAACTTATATTTAAAAGGCCCCAATTCTATGCTGCTTTTTGTGATGTGTGTAGTCTATTAGGTCTTCACCCAGGTTTAGCTTTAGAGTTTATCAACCTTTGCCAGAGTGCTGAGGAGGCCTTTAAAGGCAGCACAGCTTCTAGAGAGAGAATTGGAAAGCTTGGATTCATGTAAAGCTTCTGAACTACTATTATAGTTTACACCAGAAAGTTTACTCTTAGACTCCAGTATACATATTGCTGTATTTAATCATCATCTACCTTGACACTTCTTGCTCTTTATAGTCTTTACATTTTTAATGGCTTCACTGTTAGTCATGGTCAATTGTCGTTCTCTTCTTTTCAATGGTGAGGATTCTCTTCAATCAAACACCCACACCTATTTTAGTTTGTGATGCCTCCCTGATATCCTTTTTTTAAAAAGTATGGCCTATTGCTGGTGTGCAAGAATCTTGCAGGTTTTATTTCCTTGAATTGTTTTTACCCAGCTATCTAGTTGGTATCAGTGTCACTGACTGAATGAGGAAGAGCCATTCACATGAAATGTCTGTGTGATCAAGGCTTGTGATCAAGGCTTTAGTTACTATGACTGAGGGACATTAAAGTCTGTGATGCAAAAGACATTTTCCTTTCACAACATATTTCTAAACTCAAAGTGGCAGATAGATAGTAACTTTCGGTTGCTGGGCTACATTAATTTCTGGTGTCATCCCATGAAATGTTGTAGAATTACACTAAGAAGGAATTTAGAGCCACAACTTGAAATTTCAGTTCTGCTTCACAGAGCTATAAATTACAGTGGTCTGGCATAAGCACCTATGGAAACACTAATTGCTTAAATCTAAATGTATATTGTTGTATTCAAGGAGATCACACAGCTCTACTTACTTTTTTGTGATTATTTACCTTAAACATCCAAGCAGAAAAAGTAGACCATGCCCTATACATGGAAATACTTAAATGACCACAACAATGAATGATTTAGTGCAGATTACCTGAAAGTTATTTTCAAATTTTGCATCTTAAACACTGCCATGCTGTCTGAAAATTCTGGGACATGTCCGTGAACAACTGCAGAGCAGCCCATGTCAGAAACACAGGAAAGTAATGGCAATCTGGAATAACAAACTAATTTTCAGTTTGTGAAGGATGATTTCTGTGTATTATGGGTTACTATGTGCAGTATAGTTAGGCTTAGAGGCGTCGATGGATTTGTCACCTCATTAAACAAGGCATAGTACAAGCACATAATGAGAGACAATATTTCCTGAAAATGTTACGATCTGCAAAAAAGAGTTGAAGAGAAGCATAGTAAAATGAAGCTTGTGAAGATCATGGTGTGGATGAGTGGCTTAGTTAAGAATAGAAGCTGAGTTTCCAAACTCTTAATTGATCCTCCTCTTATTTGGATCTCACTGCCATAGTCATGAGGTTAAATCTAAGCATTGGGAACCAAAAGCTTAAATTTTCTGTAATCATAACAAACAATGACATGTGGTGGCCATAACTGCAAATAAATTAGTTTAACTTTGGAACTTTCTGTATAAAATTGATGGATTTTGCCACTTTTAATCCCACCATAAGCATTCCTTGTACATTACGCACAATGTTGCTGCCAGCTACATGGAAAACACAGGGAAACTTATATATGGAAAGCTGAAGAAATTTCCACAACTGTTCCACTATTGGGCTGGCATTGTCATTTTTCTCTGGGTTCAGTGGCATGCTGAGGAATTCAGCCACAACATGAAGTAATTGAAAACATTCCCGGGACGTCTGAAAAAAAGTGGTCATGCTCTCATCTCACTAAAATATCATTCCCCTGCAAGGAGTAGTGCAGTAAAAGCAGTGTCACATTACTTTAACAGAAGCACTTAACATTTTTACTGACAGAATCTAAAGCATGTGGTTATGGAGTGTGAAATCCTCATTAAAATTCCTCGAGGAAAATCAGTTGAATAAATATCCAGTAATTGTCACTGTGCCCTCATTGCAGTAGTTTTACAATACAATAATTCTCTCCATTGATCAGCTTTATTCTCATATCATATAAAGATTCTTGTTCAGGAATTTACTACCCATCAGGGGCAATTCTGATATTTGTAAGTCTAAAGCTGTCAAAATACATTACAATAACTGTGGGCTAGGTCATACTGGTGCATTCGTGGAGCTTCCCTGTGCTACTCCTCTGGAACAGTGGCAGTTGTCTCTCCCTGCACACCTCTCCTGCTTTCCCCTTCATATGGTGTGTACAATGAATATGGATAAGAAAAGTGGGATTCTAAAATGAGCTGGTGAATCAGAAGTGAGAAACACCACACCATTCCTACTCATCGTGCTCAAGTCCCCTTTGGGCTTCTCCCTTTGTTTGTCTCCATAGAGAGGTTTTCTGGAGACCGCGGTGTGCTATGGGACCATGCAGCCTGGGAGTGAAGGGATGGGACACTGAACTGACACACAAGTGGTGTGCCCTCCTTATAAATGATCCTGGAATAGCTGAAGGTTTTAGGGAAAACTTCGGTATCTTGAAATTAGTCTTAGGGTATTGGAGAAATTTGATATGGGGATGTGTGTGTGTCCCGGGTCTCTTCCAACTATTACCTTTAGTAAACACTAGTACTATCTTTACCTTGATCCTGTCACTATTTTAAAGCGCTTGGCAGTTCAAAAGGACCGGAGGAGTGAGGTATTGAATGTATCTTAAAAGAGCTGCTGGCTTCCCTAGTGGCAAATGATTCTTATTTTGGTTAAACTGGAAAATATTTAAATCTTTCTTATCTCCAAGCTGTTATGAAAATGTCTCTGCAAGCTGCAGAGTTAAGAGTTTGCAACTATATTACTCCAATAACACATGAGGCTCTCAAGAGAAAATTCACAAAGGCCTAATTTTAAAACATTTTTGCTGCCAAAGTTATTAAATCTTTGAACAAGGAAACATTATTAAAAAGTCAGATAGTCGGTGAAAAGTGAGTATGTTAAAACTGGAGGCCAAACCCCATTGCTAGGATATGAAATAGATTCTTGTTTTAAGATGCAAACCTGCACTGACCTTTAACTGTTGAGTAGCAAGACTTTGCCTTTAGTCCAGGCTGGACTGTTCCAGAAAATTCAGTAGTGGATATACTGTGATCTGCCAAAGAAACCGGTCTAAGCAGTCTACTGTATGGTTATTGTGAAATCATGCACAAAATGATCTAGTTAAGCACATGTGAGAATAGGTAAAAATGTTAGTACAAAACTGGTATATTTTTCTTCACGTTTTAACCAGAAGGTGGCATTGTATCATGTCTTTTGCAGGCAAACCATCTTTTTTTCCTTATGTTTTAATTTATAAGACTGTGGCTTTACAAACAACACTAACTCAGGTTGGGTTTTTCTGCTGTTTTGAGGGGGATTTATATATTTTATAGATGAGATGAATCATCATTCATATATGTTTCATCCTCACTGAAAAAGTGTTCTTTGCTGGCAGGCTGATACTCATACTATTGTTTTCCTGTCCAGGTATATTTCTGGTCAAAACAATTTGAAGAACTTTATCTAGAATACTACCTGTATATACTCTGTTGTGAAATGTTATTTCAATTCACACCTATGTTTGAAATAATTTATAATGATGCCAAAATAAATTATATTGTATTAATTCACAACTGGGGCAATTGCACACCATTAAATGTACAAACCTCTTACTTATGGTGAATCAATAAAACTGTTCTCTTAGAACAGTAACAGGGCCTGCCTAAAAGCCAAAGACCTAATCAGGGAATTGAAATGGTCTGAATGAGTGGGAGAGATTTACAGACGGCTTCATCAGAGTCCTCAGAGGTTTGAGCAGGTATCTGAAATCAGGAAGGAATTGTCAGCTGTTTTAAAAAATGTGTTTGTGTGTATAATTTTTGAAAGGCACAGGATTGGCAGATGCTGTCAGTCAGCTATCATGCTCCTCTGGTCCATGGACTCATGCAGATTATGGGAAAAGATTTCTAAAGGGAATGACAGTCTCAAAGATTGGATCGATCTCTTCAGCCACCCATAGTGTGGACTCTGCAATGGCTTCTCCTCTGAGTCTGTGCCAATTTTAGTTGTGTCATACGCAGTCTGGGGGTGACTGTCCATTGGAAACCACACAGATATCAGCAACCAACCATAAGAGGGTGACAGCTGCTTATCATCTGAACTAATCCAGCATTCTAAATACTGAAGATCTGTTTTACCCATCCTTAATCAGTGTCTTAAGCAATTTTGCACAGGAGCTACAAGTAGTGAGCCAACGAACACATTCTGCTGAGCTACAAGCCTATCTACCCCATACAGGAAGAAAGCATCCATCTCAAAGCACTGATTTGCAATAACAAATTTTCTGGTACTTTGCTAGAATGCATTCACATCAAAGTGGAATAGAGCTATATCTGAAAATGAAATATATTTAACTTTTCTATGGTGATCCCACAACCAACACCTCTTCTTTTCACATTGGGAAAGGCATACATTTCTGTGGTATAATTCCTTAAGTATATAGGGGTCAGGGTCAGTTTACAATGGCATTCGTGGAATCCTAAATCCAACCAAAAGCAAGGAAGTTTAAGCGTCACTTACAGAAATGCTATTGCACTAACCTTGCAAAGAACCTATGGTCAATATGGCTGCTTAAGATTTTAGACTTTCAGAAACAGCGTCTTGACTCACCATAAGGCACTCATATAAATGCTTTTACAAACAGGCATCATAATCATCTTCTTAACCCCTGGTTAGCAAATCATGTTGACTGTTTGACATAGAAACATCCCTGCAGCGGCAAGTAACAAGGATCATATCATACAATTGACAGGTTTGATGTGTTCCTGTGCTGTAATGGTTGCAAACCGTAGGCATCCTCTACAATGTGCAATCCAATCCAAGATATTACACTAATACAGTTAAGATACCTACTGATACTGTATTGCACCAGCTTGAAAGTGCTGATATGGTCTGTATTTCCTGTTTTGAGGACCAAATACTGGCACTGCCATATCCTAGAATCTGTGGAACGTGTACCTTCATTGTATCTCAGCACTGAACCAAACGTTCTATCTGTATTCTGGAGGGTACTGCAAGCATGTAGCTAAGACCTTTCCATTTCTAATTATATATGATGGAAAAGGTCATGAGGCAGATGAGAAACCATATTCAATCAATACTGGACTGATTTTTCCCCCACTGATTCTGGAAAGTGTTTCCATGGTTAGTAACACTCTGGGATACACAGAGAAAGAACAGTTAACTGATGTGCCTGTAAACATATTTATTTGGCATTTTGCTTCACTGAGCATAGAAGTCATCTGGCCAATCTTAATTTTTTTCTAAGGGACCATCACAAAAAGACCCTGTAACACAAAGGAAAAGCAATCTGCAGATGCTCCCTTGAAATGTGGCCTTTCCTGCCTAGTTACAGAAGGAAATCGATACACAGCTGCAGATTTGTTGACCTGCACATGAGATTGAAACTATAATACGAAAAAAATGAGATTCTTCCCTGATGATAGATTTTTCTCTATTTAGATACCACTAGTGGGAACAATATAATGACTAGAAGGATCTGCAGACCCCTGTATAATGTTAGAGAATGTCATGTTGAGAAAGGGCATATGTTCTCTACATCACTGCTCCTTAATCTTCTCAGATTTTCACAAAGAAATCATATTAATCAAATCTGCTTTCAGCTATATGAAAAGTGCAGTTTCAATGGTTCACAGCTTAGTAAGAAATTGAATGTAGAAGAAAACCTTGGATAGAAATAAGCCCAGAACTTAAAATAACTTGCTGTTGTCAGTATCTCACTTTATGATTCTGAATAGCTGTGACAATTATGCATCAGAAAGCTCTGAAACTGCCCCATACTGTGGCTATGGAGTGGTCCATGAAGGCAATACAAGAGCAGAGGAACTGCCAGATTAAATCAGACTGGTGAGCCATCTGCTACTGGCTTGAAAAGAAAAAAAGCGGAACACCACAGAAAATCCTACCCAGAAATACATCAGCAAGGGGCAAAATTCTGCCTGGCACTGAACAGATACACTGGTCTCATACCTCATTTGAAAATCTGCTTAGGAGTTTGGGGAAGATTGGTCTGTATATGTATAAGGTGCAGGTGTTCCAGTCTTGCTTCCTTTCCATTGATTCACTGGGAACAAAGTGAGGGGGCAGAGAGTAGGGTCATCCCTTCAGTTCTGTGCAGCAGAGGGATGGGTATGCAGGGGAAAGCGGTTGGCACTCTGTAATAACTGGGAGAAGGCAGCGTACTCCTCCATATACAAGGGCTGTCTAAGAGTCATCATGCTTTCTTAAAGTAGGGTAGCCTTCCAGTGCTCCCTCTGACATGGAGCTGTCTCCTTGTTTTGGGTTGTTTTGGAGTCAGACTTAAATCTATGGAAATATATTATTTTATTAAATATACCAAATAAAAGCCACAACACTTATATGTGGTTTCCTCATTGCTATTAGTTTTTAGTGTTTACTTGGCACAACTATTGTGTTTGGCACCATTCAGACTACAGAGAAAGACTTGTTCCCTGGGCCCAAAAGCCGATGTTCTGATGACCCAGTCTTGCTCATGTTGAAATCATGGGGATCCTTGCTGCCGACTTTGGATATCAAGAACAGGGGCAACATGAATGTGCAGTCCTTTTCTCTCTGGCAAATTTGAATATCAGACTTGTAGGTAGATGAACACTGTATCACAAAGTAAACTTTGATATATGAATGACAGAATGTTGATTCTGGCAATAGGATCTAAAGGCACTTCTGTGTCACTTAAAACAAAGGTAACAGCATTTATTTTGAAGGTAAAGTATATTTAATTCTAGAAAAAAAAAAAAACCAAAAACAAATAAAAGAGGCACCAATCTAATGAGAATTATATTTTAAATTAGTGCCAGAAAATCAGGATATTCCTGAGGTCTTTCTGAACACATCTACTTCTGTCTGGACTCTGGAGAAAATCTACTAATAGCAAAGGCATGACATTAGATTACAACCACAAAATTGCAGTCTTAAGACTGTAATGAAAATAGGTTAAGTCTACACCATTTCTTATTCGTATTATAATCCCTGCCATAAGAGTAGCCTTTCCTGGAATTATTGGAAAGGAAATTCTCCCTTGCTTGTAAATGTAATTTTGTTTTTCCTCTCACTATATTTGTAAAGATAGCTGAAACTGTTTAGCTTACTATTTTTCAGAATGCTATCCAAATCTGAGGGTGGTTACTATAAAAGGAATCTAGCATGGGCTAATGATTATTATATTGTAGTATTTGAAATCAGGAGTGTTTATGTACAGACACATGATAAAGTTAATCTTCCAAGGGGAAATGAGAAATAAGATTTTTAGTCTATGGGGTTTGCAGAGTCTCAGGATCAAGGTGTAAGGCCTCTGTCTGCTCTGGTTGCTGTTGGTATTGACTACTATGCATATCCCATGGCATTCCTAGCTCATGATAGGAAGACAACCTTCAGATCTGCAGGGTTTTTGCTAGGTGAGATATGGTGGATCTCAGTAAAGTGGGGGAATACATCTGTGCCCAGAATGCTAATTCTACAAGAACATGGTCTTGTTTTTCTTTCAGTAAGTCCCAATTCTCATGCTGGTGAGAGTGGAGATACTTATTGTAGTTTAGGCAAAAGGTGTCCAACACACAGTTAAGTCACATGACTGGGGAGCAGGAGAGGCTGTGGACCTCAGAAGTGTAGTGATGGGGACCAGTGTGCCAGTGCTATTCATTGGGTCCATGGTGATTCCCTGCTCACGTGGAGTTGCCTTCACAATGACATCAGTCAGGAATGGGCTGTGGCAAGCTGAAATGCTCCACACATGGCAAGGAGAAGACTCATATTGTGTGTGGCCAACTTAGCTGATAGAGGTATGTGCCGTTAAAATGACAGGTGGGCTTTGCTGTGTGTGCTGCATATGTGTGCCTGCAGAAGGATTGAGTCAGGTCCTGTGGCCTGCCTTTGCGGGGAGCCTGGGCACCACTCACTTAAAGCACTGTTTGCTTTGAAACAATCATTCAGACATAAATGACTTGCTATGAGGTGTTGGAAGTCATGCTGGTTGGTGTAACATTCAGCAGTCTAACAGCCTCAAGCTCAGTCCAGGAAAAAAAAGACAAATTTTTCACTGGAGTTGTAAAAAAGCAAAGAGAGGAGCATGCTGCTTAGGTTGCCTTTTTGTCGCTATTGGAAATCAGCCCATCTAGAAATTGCATTAGACAATCCGAGGTGAGCTATGATGTTTTAACAACACTGATTGAAGGAGATGATGAAGCTTGCTCACATAGAGTCAGGCTTGTTGGCATATTAAAATCAATGGCTGAGAGTATGGAAAAAACCACCTGATTGGGGAGAAAAAATAGGGGCTTAGAATGATTTCCATTATTTTTACATTATTCTTTCTATTTTTGCTAGATCTTCAATCATTGAATGGCCAGCTGATATGCGAAGGTCTCTGCTGTCTTGCAGCAGACTCACAGTAGAGGTAACTTAGCAGGAAACTGTGGTTAACCTGGAGCTTGTGATTCAGTTTTACTTGACTCTTTACTTTGCTTTTCACCCAGACAAATGATTGAAGTTGAAGCTGACTCTTTTTAGAGTTCTACTGAGCACAACACATGCTCTGCTGGTGGCAGTGGAGAGAGGCTGACCTCAATCTAGATGCCATGTTTTTCCAAGCACATTGTTTGTGAGGGTAGTGGTGAAGAGTGAAGGGTTTGGGATGTTTGTATTCCAGGTATGCAGTGTAGTGTGTGTATATGTAGATTCACCAGTGACATTGACAGTTCCCCCAGGAAAAGTATAATCATAAGAGATTGTTATCTCTGCATGCTCCCATTCTGGACTCACTTTAGCTATTTCTATACCAGGGATGACTTGTTAAAGAGATAAAAATATGTGTTCATTTCCTTCCTTGAAGCAGCACTTGCCTCTTCATAGCTCAGCATGAACTTCCAGTCACTTGGCCATTTTATCTGTCACATATGAACAGAAGAGGGATTTGGCTAGTATTGAGTATGCTTCAGAAGATTTTGAGCTCACTTAGGTGGAGAAGTGAGCCAGACATAAATCCAGAGGAGGAGAAGGTTACATGGCCAGACTTGAAGTCCTGTGTCGTTACGCACAGGAAGGGTACCAAACCTGACACTTCTTATGGTGGGAGTGCTCTGGAAGTCTTCACCTGATTTGTGATTTTTGGAAAGTCTTCTCCTTATGGTGAGATGGACTAAAAAGCTAATATTCATGAAGCATAGAGGCTGCTTCCCCTGACATTTTCAGACAAAAGGTTATAAAATTTAAACCAGTGTATATTCTTTTACAATTCAGAATGAAAATATGAAATTGTTGTTATGGATAGCCAAATACAGTCTGTTTAACAAGGGAATCAGATACAGATCCATTCTAACTTTCCTCTGTCTCAGGAAGGTCTTCCTCCCAAGCAACTATTTGCCAGAAGTACGTGGTAGGTGGAGGTCACTTTCTACATGTTGTCTTGCTTCTGCTTTTTCTCTAAGGAACTGATATTAATCACTGTCAGATGCAGGATACTGTGCTGACAGAGTCTTTGCTCGGACTCAGTGGTGTTCTGAAGTTATACTCATGTATCTCAGTTTCCATACCGACTGCTTGACGTTGCAAACTCTTGGGAAATGTTTTCTGCAGACATAGTTTTCTAGCAACTGAAACCTGAGAATCACTTACATAAACTTTATAGATCTCCCTTTTTATAAATCTCTGTCTGTCTCCTCATCTTAGTCTTCTTTCCTGCCTACTTTTTTATTTCCTCCATTGCATCCTCTAAAACGCCAGGTGTCTTGCTCCTTCTCCAGATACATTCCTGAATGTTGATTATGTTTTCTTGCCTCTCCTTTTCCTTCTCAATAAAGAATTCACTTCTATCACTTGATCCAGTGGCCACCTACCTTGGCGAATACTACATTAGGTTGTTGTCCCTGGTATTCTTGGACTGCACCAGAACTAGAGTTAGTTCTGTTTTTTTCGTGTACCCACTAAACCACAGTACAGTTAGAACATGCTTTTTCTGTATTCAGTAGCTTATAAAAAGGGCAGCACATTACCCTAATGTAAATGCTAAAACATACTGTATTTTTAATGGCTGGTTACACTTCCTCTTTGTCACAGGTGGCCAAGTTTATAAAAGGAGAGGAAAAAGAATTGTAAACCTACTAAAATTATTGAATTTTGAAAAGAACAGCTAGGATAATGTCTGTCTGTCTGTCACGGAATGGTTGAGTGTCTAGAAACATTACAGCATTTCTTATATAATTAATGAAAGCTGAAAATAGAAAGAAATCATGTAGTCTAGATGAGGTGTTTGTAACAAGAGTCAGAGTATCAAGATGGGACTAGGACTGACTGGAAAATAACAACATTTGTGTAAAAGGGGAAAACCAAAAGTTTTGACCTTAAACACAAAAATTGTCTGAAAATCAAAACTCAAATATGCAGTTAGGGACTTGATACAATCTCTAGTTGGGTTTCTTGCTGGTCTGTCATTCTGTATTGCTCAGTTTATTTATTCCATGATATGCCATCTCTTGCTGATCCCTCAAGTAGGACATGTAGTCCATTGTGAAAACCAGGCTTATGAGGGCTATTGGGGGACAGTGATGAAAAGCTTAAAGTTCTTAAAGTTTTTTTTGAGAACTAGATATTCAAAAGTAATTTATTTGAAAAGCCATAGGAAAAGAAATTTATATGGCTATATATAAGCCCCAATTGAGACCAGACTTCTACAATCCTAATAGACATTGTGATTTTTGTTTCCTTCAGTTGTGCCATAACATGCTAAAGTAAATTTCTGGAGGAATTATACATAAGGGGCAAGAAAAATGTTTTGGTTATGATGCCATCTGTCCAATGCTAGCTGACTGCTGAGGCAGTGGAAATGGAAATTAATATAACACAGTTTCTGTAATCTTCTTAAATCTCAAATTAAATTAGCATCAGGATTGGCACTTTTTAGGCTGCGTGGATGGCTGTGATTATGGCTCCTTCTTGCCTTCTCTAGTTTCATTTATTGTTAGTTGCTATTATATGTTCATTAAAAAGTAATTTAATAAATCATGGGATTTCCTGCCTGTAAAACAATTATCAGAATGAAGAGTGACAGCAATGGTTGGAGAATATGCTGAAATCTGGTAACCCTTTGTAAAGGCAAAGGACACAAAAACCTTACTTTGTAATTAAAAACTATTATTTAGTATAATAGTGCTTTCTTCTACACTCCATAAGTAAGTGAAGCATGATTTGTGGCATCTTCTGGGTTCTAACTCTGTCTCTGCCACGGGTGGGTGTGCAAAGGTCACTTATGTCAATATTTTTGGGAACCAGTGCTGATTAATCTGTTGATTATTCAGATAGAAGGACGACTGGGCAATATCATGACACGGGGAACAGGAATTCACAATTCTCTTACACAGGTGAGTACTGAGGACTGTACTGAAATGATTTTAAGGAATCGCTGATCGATTAATTTAAAAATTTCAGAAGCCTCTTGGTATCCAAATACAGACTCTGAACTTCATTATGGCATGGACGTATGTGAAGCCATTCAGGACCAGGTGCTTTTTAGTGGCCTTTCTGTACTGTTTGAATACCTCTATTCAACTTGCTTAAAAGGTATCCAATCACACAGTGAGAGTGAGGAATGGTGGAGGAAGCAATGAAAGTTTGGTGAGGGGGAATGGGGGAGCCTGAGAGAAAAAGAGAGAGATTGTTCAGACAGGCAGAGAGCATATGAGCAATAACTGGGACTGTGTTTATACTGTCATGTTAGCTTAGGATTCAAGGTCACACTCAATGGTTTCCTCATTGCTTACACATTAACGTTCACCCTGGCCTTGCTAGCTGTCAGGCAGAGCTTGGATCTGACCATGAACACAGCTGCATATACACTCTGGAAAAGCCTAAGGATTTTGAGGTCTAGGGAAGAGTCAAAGTTTATGTGGAGAGAGCTGAAAGAGGCAGGCTGATGAGGGATGAAGTGAGATAAATGATGGAGTGCTGGACAAGGAAGGGTTAAGCTCGGGGGGATTCAAGAGCAAGCAGGATGGTAGCCAGGCCAGCCTGGGGGACAGATGAGGCAGTTGTCTTCTGTAAATGGAAACTGTGGCAAGAAGTTTTCCCATAACTTCACTGAGATGCAGGTTACCAGGAGCCATCCTCCTCATATGGTAAACTGGTGTGAAGTGTGGAGTGAGTTACTGACACCAGTCTTCTCTGACAGATCCTCTGGGCAGCACATAGTCTGGGACAGTACCTGCCCAAGGAGACTTGTTTCCTACCAGCAGTGGAGAGAAATTCTCAGTATAAAGATGCAATAACAGCAACAATTTTCTTTCCTGGAGATCAAAATAAATAATTCCAGTTCATACAATATCTCTTTAAAACAGACAAATATTTCTTAGTAATAGCCATAGTACAAGGAATTAACATAACTCTGAGCACTCTCTGAGGACAGTGCAGCCTTCAGAGCTAGAGAACACACCTACACTGAGTATGATGTGTGCTTGTATGACTCAAAGATAATATTTACAGCTGTGGTAGTTTGGTTCCTCAGAGCATGCCATGAGCCTTCCTTTCACAGTATATTATCCTAGACTGCATTGTTCTGTAAGGGAGACACTGAGTCTGGCTCCCTTTGGAGGATGCTGGGAAGCCAGCAAATGTGCATGCAGTACTGACTCCTACAGGATCACTCACATTCATCTCAGAGGTGGCAGGCTCATTGCAGCTAATAATTCCTCTTTCAAATCCTGGCTCCTCATCATCTTCATAAACCCTGAAGCAAATATAACAGTACCCTCAGGCCCTCAAGAATGCTTGTACAGCAGGAATTTGGCATCTTCCAAATGTGATTCATAGGCTTATTCATTATATTGTGCCCCTTAAAAAGAGGAGAGTCCAGGTACACTGCATACGAGTTCATTCTCATTTGATGAGGAAATACATTTGCCTGACCTTGACGACTTGACATTTCTGATAAACTTGGAATTGAAGAAGCTGGTAAAGAAGCAGTTGAGAGTGCACATAGGGAAGAAGAATTAGGAATAGTAAAAGTTTATATGGAGAGAAATGGACCAACTGGGGGATAGACTGAGATAAATGATGGAATAATAATTAAAAATAAGAAGATTTAGAAGGATAAAGCAAGTGAGCAAGGAACAGCAATCAGCCTCTGCAGTCAGGGGCAGGCACCATGGCTACCTATGAAGTTACATGGCAGAAGAAGAGAAAAGGTCCCTGTGGAAGTTAGCACTGAGTGGCCACAGTTATGGTATCTAAGCTTCATGTGTTAGCTGACTTCTCAAATTTACAGTGGCTGAATAAACATCCAAGTCAAGGTCTCCAGACATTTGCCTATCAGGTGCAGAGGGCAAATTCTCAAAACCAGCATAGACTGTTCTCATGTTACAATATTCTCCAAATCTAGTACTTATTATTATTTTATGAAATGTATTACAGAGGTTTCTACAAGCCTGAATCATGACTCAGGATGTACTAGATACAGTAAAAATAGATGGTTTTTATCTTCAGGAGAGTTGAAATGTATGACAGGAGACTGCAGAAGGAAACAAACACAAGAGACAGTGAGATACATGATTAATAAGGTAGACACATACAACCTTTAGGTTGTAGGTTTAGTCACAGGTAAAGGATGTGTTGTCTAAGAGACCATTTTAGTCTTTCACCATTCTGCATCCTTTTTAATTGAAAGTATTAATTGGTTAGAAGATGCATCTTCTTCAAAAAAACATCACAGTAAAAAAGGTATCCTCTTTCCTTCCTGGAAACTGAAACGGCTTCAACACAAAGACAAGCCATTAGTTAGCATTCAGTGGTTCCTACCTTATTCAAATATGCCTTTCTGCCTTACCCACCTGAAGGGGGCTGCACAATATGCAGGAGGAATTGTTTAAAAAGGCTTCAGATGAGACAAGAGGAATAAGAAATAGGTATAATGGTAAAAGTCCTTAGCAGAATGTAGTGCTAGACAAAGGTGCGTGGTGAAAAAAAAACCAGAAATAGAGTCATAAAAGGAAAGATAGTCTTGGCAGCGAGACCTTAAAGGTGATACTAAAGATGATAGGAAGCTTTGGAGGTCATTTGGGGTAAAGAGAAATGACATGATCCTTATAACAGAGAGAATTTTATATCCAGCAAATACAATTCACAGTCTTTTTAAGGACCTGCACAATAATTTGCTGGTGAGAGAGAAACATTTCTTCTCACTATGTGGTCATTCAAACCATGCTAACATACCGGCACCCTGTGCATGTTATGGGATTGCTACTTGGTGAATACTGAATAATTACTCTTACCACTGGAGAGATTAATAGCATGAAAATTAAGCTTCTCTAAATGCAATCTTGATTATTAGGGCTCTGAGTGTGTTGCTGGGAATGCATTGCTCAAGTGTTCAAAAAAGTGCACAGTATGTAGTGTGTTATCAGTATTTTAAAAGTTAAGAGTTTGACGGGAATTTCAGCATTAAACATAATCCCATATGAAACACTCGCCAGGAGCTAATCTATTGCCATTTCCTGTTTATACAACTAGATCAACCATAGTGAATTAATACAAATATATGGCAACTCTCGATGCATTTAGCAAAGCATGTACCACCGACACAGCCTTGAAATGCCTACTGGCTTATATAACATATTTCTTTTGCCCACTGCCTAGGCTTTTTGGAAGTAGTGTCTTACTTTGGTGCTTAGCTCAGGCACAGAGCTATGTGGAGGAGGATGTTACCTCTCCCATGCCCAGATTAAGTCCCGGGACAGTACTGTTACTTCTGCACCCAGCACAGACTGGACTTTTCATCCTGGTAGATCTGTGCAGAATCAAGGATCTGGAAACACCAAGCAGAGAGACAGCCATTTGGTACTTTCCCCTTTAGTGTCAGACCTTCTGAACCTCACACTGGCCATTACTGACCTGCTTCCACACCTCACACCATGAGAGGGAGTTGTGGCTTCTTACACAGTGCTGAGTGAGGACATAGTGCCAGAACAGATCAAGTGGTGTGCCCCAGCCCCTCTTGGAGCAGAGACCATACTATATATTCAACAGGACTCAAACTTCCAGTCTTTGGGAGATTTCCATGCTTTACCTTCTCAGCACATGCTTTTCCTATTGTCGGTGTGATGCTTTCTGACAACTATTTCTCCATACAAACTTACAGATACCTTAAGGACCTGTTCCCAGCAAGACATGATGCAGGGTCATTTCTGACACGGACTGTATGAGCTCTCAATTTTCTCAGGACAAGCTTATAAGCTCTGTGTCAGCACTGGTCAAGTTACACTTATGCTGGACCTGTGGTTAACTAGCACGTATGTTTCCTAGATTTTTCCATTACCTATGGTATCCTGGACCTCTTTCAGTTCAGATAATGGAGTGTTAATAAAGGTACTTTTGCTGTAATTTGCTTAAAAATGAGACAAACTTTTTTTAAGGAAAATACATATTTTTCCCTCTTGCATTCATAAAACAGAAAGGGGTAAGACCAACATTTAAAAAATAATAATGAAGAACAGAAAAAGAATAACCATGGAAAAATCAACTCTAGGGTCATTTGAGAGGAAGAGAGAACAGAGCAGAAATATACTGCCATAACTGTTCCATGGCACCACAAACCTGGAAAAAAGGGTTATTTTAGTTAACATTTATTGTCAATACTCAGTTGCCCAATGTTTAACTAATTCTTTCAACAAAGTTTTGCAATGACAGTTCATTTTTTTTATTTTAAAGGACAAACCTCTAAAGAAGTACATGAAGAACAAGGAACAGAACTTATGGGACAAAGGGTGTCACTGGGTTGTTCTGGGTTTGTGTGTGGTGGGGTTTTTGGTAGGGGGGGTGGGGGCTACAGCAGTGGCCTCTGTGAGAAGCTTCTTGAAAGCTCCCCTGGCTCCAAGTTGGACCCACCTCTTGCCAAGGCTGAGCCAATTAGCAGTGGTGGCTGTGCCTCTGCAACAACGTAATTAAGAAGAGGAACCTAAGCGTGGGGTGGGAACTTTGAGGAGGAGTTGCGAGAAGGACACCTGTGTGAACACCAAGGTCAGTGGAAGGAAGGAGGAGGAAGTGGGGGAGGTGCACTGGAGCAGAGAACCCCCCTGTATCCCATGGCGAGACAGCAGGGCTGTCCCCCCCCGACACCCATGGAGGTCACTGGAGGAGCAGAGATTCACCTGCGGCCTGTGGAGCACCCCATGCTGGTGCAGACAGCTGCGTTAGGCTGGGACTCTGGGGGAAGAAGCAGCCCCTGCTGTTGTAGTTTGGCACTGGGAGGACTGCAACACGTGGAGGTGACCCATGCTGGAGCATCTCAACAAGAACACATCCTGTGGGGAGGACTCACAGCAGAGAGTTTGTGGAGGTCTGTCTCCCATGAGAGGGACGCCACGTGGAGCAGGGGGAAGAATGCAGAAGAGTGCTTCTTCCCCACACCTTGGAGGAAGAAGCAGCAGACTGACTGCACCCCCCATCTCCTGTCCCTGGGCTGCTGGGACAGGAGGTAGAGATATTGGGAACAAAACTGAGACCCGGAAGAAGGGAGGGGTGGGGGAGGTGTTTTTAAGATATGGTAATGCTTCTCACTGTCCTGTTCTATCAGTTAACTGTAGTAATCGTTAGCGTTTTGAATTTAAGTGACATCCTTTTCCTTCCCCTAAGGAGCCTGTCTTTTGCCTGTGACCATTAATGGGTGAGCTACCCCTCTTTGTCCTTATCTCCATTCCTGAGCCTTTTGATTCATTTTTTTCCTTCCCAGCACTGAGGGGGAATGGGTGAGTGAATGCTGTGTGGTGCTCAGTTGCCCTCTGGGCTCAAGCCACAACATGGGTGCAGTGCCACTGTCACTGTTCTGTAAACTTACTCTGATAGTGAATTTTTCCCAGATAAAGACCAGCAAACACCCATGATTCTCTCATAAGTGGCCTCATCAGAATTTTTCATGTTGAAAACAGTTATTAAAATATTTAAAATCCTAATTAATAATGAAAAGTCTGCACTAGAATGGCTTTACTTCCATGTGACAGTTACAAAACAACTGCTTAGCTGGTTAATTGCAAGTGAAAAAGAAAAGGAAATTTTCAACCTTGAAAGTTTTGAACAACACCAAGTACAAGATAGGTTTTGTTTTTGAGAGATGGGAGACTGCTATGGAACACAAAATGCAGGAGATAAAGGGACCTTGCAAGAACAGTTGACATGACTATGTGAGGGACCTGCTTTTCAGAAAAGTTATTTGTATTTGTCCAAAATGATAGTAATCCATCAGTTAAATAACAAGGATTGGAGCTTTATTTTTGATTTCACTCCAGGAAAAAAGTAAGGCTTTTTAAGTTCAGAAACATGCCACATTTTCTTTAAAGCAGCCATTGGTACAAAACAGTAGCAAAAGAAAGACCAGGGAGAGCCTCCACCCCCTGCTAGATGCAGGAGGAAACATGGTAACAAGTGATGAGGAAAAGGCTGAGGTGCTTAATGCCTTCTTTGCCTCAGTCTTTAATAACAAGACTAGTTGTACTGAGGGAATCCAGCCTTCTCAGCCAGAAGACAGAGACTGGGAGAACGACCCCCCCGCATTCCAGGAGGAGATAGTCACCGACCTACTGCATCACACAGACACACACAAGTCTATGGGACCGGATGGGATACACCCGAGGGTGCTGAAGGAGCTGGCTGGGGTGCTCGCCAAGCCGCTTTCCATCATTTACCAGCAGTCCTGGCTGACCGGGGAGGTCCCGACAGATTGGAAATTGGCCAATGTGACGCCCATCTATAAGAAGGGTCAGAAGGATGATCCGGGAAATTACAGGCCTGTCAGCTTGACTTTGGTGCCTGGGAAGCTGATGGAGCAGCTCATCCTGAGTACCATCATACAACACCTGCGGGACAACCAGATGATCCGGCCCAGTCAGCATGGGTTTATGAAAGGCAGGTCCTGCTTGACAAACCTGATCTTCTATGACAGGGTGACCTGCTTATTGGATGAGGGAAAGGCTGTGGATGTAGTTTACCTTGACTTTAGTAAGGCCTTTGACACCATTTCCCACAGCATTCTCCTGGCAAAACTGGCTGCTCGAGGCTTGGATGATCACACACTCCGCTGGGTAAAAAACTGGCTGGATGACCGGGCCCAAAGAGTTGTGGTGAATGGAATTAAATCTGGTTGGCGGCCGGTCATGAGTGGTGTCCCCCAGGGCTCGGTTTTGGGGCCACTCTTGTTTAACATCTTTATTGATGATCTAGACGAGGGGATCGAGTGCACTCTCAGTAAGTTTGCAGATGACACCAAGTTGGGTGGGAGTGTTGATCTGCTCGAGGGTAGGGAGGCTCTGCAGAGAGACCTGGACAGGCTGGAGCGATGGGCTAAGGCCAACTGTAGGAGTTTCAATAAGGCCAAATGCCGGGTGCTGCACTTGGGCCACAACAACCCCCAGCAGCGCTACAGGCTTGGGGAGGAGTGGCTGGAGAGCTGCCAGTCAGAGAGGGACCTGGGGGTGTTGATTGGCAGCCGGCTGAACATGAGCCAGCAGTGTGCCCAGGTGGCCAAGAAGGCCAATGGCATCCTGGTTTGGATCAGAAATAGCGTGGCCAGCAGGGACAGGGAAGTGATCTTACCCCTGTACTCGGCACTGGTGAGGCCACACCTCGATTACTGTGTTCGATTTTGGGCCCCTCACTGCAAACAGGACATTGAATTACTCGAGCGTGTCCAGAGAAGGGCAACAAAGCTGGTGAAGGGTCTGGAGCACATGTCGTACGAGGAGCGGCTGAGGGAACTGGGGTTGTTTAGCCTGGAGAAGAGGAGGCTGAGGGGAGACCTCATCGCCCTCTACAACTACCTGAAAGGAGGTTGCAGAGAGCTGGGGATGAGTCTCTTTAACCAAGTAATAAGCGATAGGAGAAGAGGTAATGGCCTCAAGTTGCACCAGGGAAGGTTTAGACTGGATATTAGGAAGCATTTCTTCACAGAACGGGTTGTTAGGTGTTGGAATGGGCTGCCCAGGGAGGTGGTGGAGTCCCCATCCCTGGAGGTGTGCAAGAGGTGGGTTGACATAGCGCTTAGGGATATGGTGTAGTTGGGAACTGTCAGTGCTAGGTTAACAGTTGGACTAGATGATCTTCAAGGTCCCTTCCAACCTAGATGATTCTGTGAAATTCTGTGAAAAACAAGAAATTGTAACCAGAAATCCTACTTAGTAACACAAATTTATTTTTAATTTGACTAGAAATTTTTGAAACAGCAAATGTTTATACACAAATGGGGATGGGTACATGTTGAGGTGTCTTTGGAAAGACAGGAAGAAGATATTGCTGAGCCAATATGAAAGCATGGTACTCAGAAAGCTCATACTCATGAACATACACACTTTTACTTTTCAAAAATATGTTGGTTTAGTAAGAAATTCACTAACTGATTGTCTTCTGAGAGTTCATGGGATTGTTGCAAAATGTAACTTGCTTTTTTAATTTTTAAAAAAATCTGATCGAAGCTAACATATGGAAGAGAGATTTCAGTCATCCCTGCTACACCACCACTTCTCTTGCTATTCCTATCTGTCATTGCAATTCTTTGGAGCAATAGAGCTGAAAGTAGATTAGGGCATCTTTCAGAGCTGTTCCCAAAACCAGCAGAGGTAAAACCTCTAGATCTACGTAGTTTTTCAAATGGCTTTTCAAATGGCTTATGGTGATGCTGAGTTTTCTGCCTGCAGCTCATTCAAGCTGTAGGATACTTCTACACAATGGGGATTTTTCTTCTCTGCCAGCACAACATAGGTCTCTAAGTGTTTCCTGGATTATAGCAGTCGTTAGAGGGCTGTGGGAATCAGCAACCCATCTGTCCTGAGGGAAGGATAAAATGTGGTCACTGTGATTATAAACACAGTCTTGAACAATTACATGAAATGATGTGGGAATGGAAAATGGTGATAATGTGGTAAAGGGCCACAAGCACAGAAGGTTCAACTGGTGATGCCATGCAAGCTTCCACTTTCTTTTCTTTTCTTTTCTTTTCTTTTCTTTTCTTTTCTTTTCTTTTCTTTTCTTTTCTTTTCTTTTCTTTTCTTTTCTTTTCTTTTCTTTTCTTTTCTTTTCTTTTCTTTTCTTTTCTTTTCTTTTCTTTTCTTTTCTTTTCTTTTCTTTTCTTTTCTTTTCTTTTCTTTTCTTTTCTTTTCTTTTCTTTTCTTTTCATTGTATGCAACTTTATTGAAATTTCCAAGTAAGTTTGATTTCTGACTCCAGTCTACACTCTCGTCTCAACAGGGATTATGCACACAGTTCTGCCATGGGCTGTCTATAGCCTACAGCATACAGAATAAGTGCAAGAGAGCAATTTTACTTTTTGGATGGCTGGTGTTACAATCCTCCAGTTCCTGATGTGGGACTGCCGCACTGGCAATCTTTGTTTCTTAGATTGTCATTAATCATCACATAAACAGAAGGCAGGTAGTGGAGAAGGCTGTAATACTGGTCATAAAAAAATATGGAAAAAAAATCAGATATAAACCATGTAATTTTCTTTGAAAGCAGTGTCTGGCAGTAAGATCATAAAAGCCCGTTTTTTTTTTTTTACCCTAACAAGGATTAGCAGTACTTTGTTCTGTTTGTTCTGTTCCTTATCTGTCATGATTCTTACTTCTTCCTGACTATTTTTTTGAAATCCTGTGATGGGTTGAATGTCACCCCAGTTCTTATGACTGTATTTATTACCATCAGCCTCAACATTTTTAGATAACATGTTATTACAACTGAGTTATTTCTGCATTCGGTGGCTTTTTCTGTTTCAATAATTTTGTTTTGCTCCTTACAGTGGCTGTTTTTCAGTTCTCTGAACATCTCTGCATTTGATGGCACTCCATTTAGATAACTGCATAATCATTCCACATCTCACTGTGATGGCAAGTCTTTGGAAATACTGAGTTAGGACTGCCTGCGGGATTAACGGATGAAAGAGCTGCTAGGCTCTTTGTGAGTGTCTGGAAACAGGAAAACATCTACCATCCATCTCCTGAATGTTGTGCAGCACCTTGTCCTTTTTGGGGCTACAAGACAATATGTTAAATCCTGAGTAACATTCTACATCAATTTGCACTGATGCAGCTCTACCAGAGGTGATTATTTTCCATTACTGTCACTGATAATGACCCAGTTAGATACGATGGTCCAGGTTCTTATTTAAGTCAAGGGCTATTACATGGCAGAATGGGGTGAAGTGGCCAGGACATAATTAAGAATAATTCCCCAGCTGCCACAGAACTGTCTGGAGCATGGTGCTGGAACACAGTGTAATAGTCCCTTAAAGTATTTTCCATGCTATTTCTGTTTCTCTAAAATTCAGACAGTGCTTTTTTATCTTCAAAGAAATTGAAAAAAGAAAAAGTTTGCTCAATACTCTATTCCTTTTGTGTGTATATATGTAATGTGAATTATCTCTAGTAATTGCTGACAAATCTGAAAAGCCTATGTCAGTATATCGACCACCAGTAAATAAGAAGTAACAATAAATATGTAGTTGGCTGCTCCACATATTTCTGAACAAGTTTGCTATAGTAAAGACTGGAAAAATGCAGGAGAAAAGGGCAAGCGCTTCTGGTGGGAAAACATCTCCAGAATTTTATTTATTCTTTAAATTGTCATTTGATTAACTTTGTAGATCACTGTGTTCCTAGTGTAGGTTAGTCATTATTTAATTAGAAGTCAGAGACAAAGAAGAATCCTGTTTATAACTGTTAATCTACTTAAGTTATTATCTAACCAGGAGTCCTGAGATGATATTCAACATACTGAACTGATTTGTGCATGCTTCATTAGCTCTTTATATCTTAACTGTACATAATCATTCCCAGCTCTGTCATGGTTATCATGGTGGAATTTCCACTGAAGTCAATGAACTCTGAGTGTAAATTGACTGCAAAACAGTGACTGGGACAAATTCTCTCTTTATCTGAAACCTTTGAAATGCTACTGGCTTGAGTGGAATTGCTGGAGAAATGACTGAATTTGGTTTAATTTTCTGGTATTTATTCAAGTTAGTGCCTTGAAGACCTGGAGTTCTCTCATTTAATTTTAATATTTTGAGCTGAACTTGACAAATACTGATAAAAATAATGCCTTTAGGGTTTGGTTGAAAAACCTTTTTGTGACAACCTGAAAGATTTCCATTAACATCAGCAGGCCCTTGACTGAGCTGTTAGTGGTCATAGAGGAAAGGTAATTGAAAACATCAGTCACTTAATATGGTGATTGAAAAATGGTAGTTTTTTCAGGGATTTTTAAAAATGCAGCTAAAAGTTTATTGCATTCAGATTTGTCAAAATACTGCCATTTAAATTATATATGAAATGAAGTAATATAATTTTGTTTCATTCCAGGTTCAGGCCACATTTTCTGACTTTTCCTTTCTAGAACACAAGGAAAATAAGAGGCGAAGGGGAAGAAGGAGAGGCCTAGAGCAGTCAAGACTTCAGCTATTCACCTTGAAAAAGGGGAGATAGTTGAAATGAAATTATTACATCAGACTCTTCCTTCTTTACTTCTCTCCTTCCTTTCTTTTTCTTTCTTCTCTACCTCTTTCCATCCCTTCTTCTTCCCTTCCCAAAGGTATAGGTTTAAGGAAAATAAAGGTTTAAAGGAAAATATTTAGCTGTTCTACTGTTATAGGCACATAGTTTGCAATTAGAGCACTTTCCATGTGGCATCCCACCTAGCATGGGATTTGTTTCATCTAATTTTAGCTACAGAAAGTTTAGATTTCTAGTCAAAGTAATAATTTAGGCTCCTTTTATGAGCAGTGTAGGGATTTCAGTACTTCCAGGGGAAAACTCTTCGAATTTATGTTGATATCTGTCCTACAAAGAATTGAGCTTCTCTCAAGATGTTCTTTCTCTCTGTGTACAGAGGGAGTCTAGCTGACCAGCTTAGACCAAATACTTGTCTGTTGAAGATGGTTAATGATAGCCAAGTGATGGCAGCTAAGCTGAACATGGCCATGTGCACTTCCATCTGAGATACCAGAAGACCCATTAATTTCCCTCTAAAGCAGGTTCAGCAGGTATGAAAGAGGGACTGTGGATCATGTTATGATATGCAGTTTTTCAGATGATTCTGGTGAGAAACCAATCCTTTTAACTAGCACTGTAAAAATATTAGAGACCAATTTTATCAAAGAGAAAATGTACTTTGCAGCTCTTTTGTGTATGTCCTCTTCACACTGTTGCTTAGCTTTCATGCATAGAATATGCTTTTTGACTTCCACAGATCTTCACTGTGGAGTTAATTTGAACTCCACTTTGATTTTACATCTTATCTACACACAAAGTTTGCTTACCTGACTTTGGTGATGCTGTAATTTCAGGATTATTGACCCAGCCAGGGATAGTGATAAGAGGATGCCACATTCATTCATTTCATTGTCTTCCAAGCAGGATGCTGTCTGAGTCACTGGCATACTAGTAATTCTGCCAACTTTTTCCACAAATCTCCTTCTATATGCTCAGAAAACCTGACACATCCCATCACAGTTTGGGAAGAACTGTAGAGGCTTTCTGGAGTGTAACATCACTGGCCATGGCCCCAGAATTCCCAGGCTTATATGACCATGAACAGAGTACTAGGGATAAACAACTGCTTAAAAAAGGCTTTGCATAACATTAGTAGTCAGAGCAAAATGAAGACTTACTTTTAGCATCAACACATCTTTTTATAGGTACCTATTGCCATAAGAGCTCCCTGGCTTGTTCTAATTATACTACTTATTTCTAGTTGCATAGGATGATTGTAGTTAGAGGCTGACAGTTCCCCTGCATCCTTTTTCAGGAGCGATGTTAAAATGTTATTCCTGCTTTCTGAAAGTAATGAACTGTACTGCAACCTTAGCAAATGCAGGGTAAATAGAATCTAAATCATTAATACTACTTCCTAAAATTCTGCTGAGTTTTCCCACCCACAGACTGACTTAGCCCATGCCCAGCTGGACCTGTGGTATGTGATGAGATCACAGCATTCATTTCTGGGACTGTAGGTGTAAGTTAAGAACCTATCAGCATTACTGTTGTGAATATCTTTCTGAGGATTTATAATTTAATTTTTAAATACACATCAATCTGACACTTGAAATAGGTGCAACATTTGGTTTTAAAGGGGAGAAAGGACTTTAAGTAATCAGTTATTTTTCAAGTTTGGGAATTTTTTGCTGACATTCATGCTATAGTAATAGAAAAAGCAGTCATTAAAACTGAAATATTGCAAGCTCTTTTGGTGGAAGATATAGTGTGCTGGCAATTAAGAAAATCTAAAGAACAGAGTCCTTAAGTAAAATGCAAAGACACACACCCGGTTTTCATATTTTCATCATGTTTGCATGTAATGTCACGTGAGATATTTATAACAAGACTTACTGTACAGTATCCAAGCCATATATTGCAATTCACATTTTTGTTATGCTTCATTTTGAAGCACTAGTGCCTCCACTACACTTTCCTCTACCAAATGACATGATGCAGCCTATAATGCTGTAATTCTGAGGTTCCTCCCTTTACTGTTCTGAACCAAAACAAATGAGAAAATCACACCTCCAGATGAGTTGTCTTTTAGCAGGTGCTAGTATTTGAAATTACAAGTAAGCCACATAGAGTTAATGTATTTGGCTTAATTGAATTCATATAACTAAACTGTCATTGTTGCAATGTGCCCACAGGCATAGTATTTGAAATCTGAACTGTGTACCCAGGCACAGTGAAGAAGGGGAACAGAGGATACCACCGGGAGTTCCTAACTCAAGACTGGGCACTGCTCTGTAGTTCACAGCAGAAAGAGTCCTTAAACTTATTGTTAAATCCATGGTGTCTACTGAGTGTGAGAGGAGCTCTTTTCCTGCCATCAGCCAGTTCTGCCCCACTGAGGGCAGCTTCTTTTCACCTACCAGAAGAGTCTCCTTTATTGATTTAAGGTCACATGAAAATGTGATGGACCTAAAATTTCAAACTTAACTCTTTGTCTGCACACCCAGAAGAGGTCAAGTTATAAAAGCCAGTATGTATGCTCTAATTAGCTGAAGTTATTAGCTCAGGTTAGGCATGGTTATAGTCTTGGAGGAATAGACACAGCTTTTGTCAACATTAATGCTAACTGCCTCCCTGATCCAGACCTCTCTCTGTCACCCTTTCCCGCCCCTCCTCCTGGCACCTGAGAGTAGCAGGCATCTCACCTGCTCAGGGCAGCCAGGGCACTGGTGGTGTTCCAGCTTCAGCCCCAGTGAAGTTAAACACTTGTCTATGCTTGGAAATTAAATGGGTTTAACTGAATGGTGAAGTGGGTGTGCAATAGCTGCTTCAGAATAAATCCATGTGTGCACAAGTCCTGTGGGTTGCCCTAATCTCTGTTATGTCCAAAGGGACATCCCTAGGCAGTTGCAGTAACAAACTCTCTTGCCATGTCCCCTCTGTGCCACCTCTCTGGAGCAGAATCACAGGGCTCCTCACTGACTGACTTTCACCAAGCTGAAATTTTCATACTCATTCCTCCTGTTTATTTTCTTTCTCCTAGCTAATTTCTTATCTATAAGCATACTTTGCCTCTTACTGCATGATCTCTTAGTTTCCTCTACAGCCTCTTGGGAAGGACTTTGTCAAAGGCTGTTCAAAAATTAAAATAGTTACATCATCCTGCTCTCTTATCTGCTCTTATTCTGACATATTCAAACTATTCTACTGGTCTGGGATGGGGGCTGGGATAATAAAATGGAATTGGCAGTACCACTGAGCCCCTATAGAGCAATACATTTAATAGTGCTTATTTAATGCCAGGTTTTGTATTTACTTAATTAGTGATAGAAGAATCTTTTGTATCTTTCCCAGTTTTGTATCCCAGTTGCAATCTTGGCTTGACATTTTCCCTGACTGGGTCAAAAATGAGTTGAACAGGGTGACTGTTAGAATGAAAAAAGGGTAGCTTTTTAAAGGTAAACATCAACAGCATTTCTATTTTTTCCCAGCAAAATTTAATAACACCTTTACAGCCAATTACATATTTTTCCATTCCATTCCATTTTCTGTTTTCTGTCTTTCTTTTTTAAACTTTCTGTCTTTTTGTGTTAAAGCATTGGGGCCCATAAATGGGGAAAAGATAATGGTTTACAGTCAATGCTCATGGACCAGACAGCTAATCTGAACTTAACTAAAAAGTCAATATTTAGCTGTACCTTATCAGTGGAGAAATGTCAAGCACAGAGGTAGACATGAACAAATTTCCAACTGATTTCTCTTTCTTATGCCTCAGTGTTCAAAGCTTCATGGAAGAGTTTCAACATCAGATAAGACAAAACTGCCTTTGAAAAAAAAACACATAACAAATGACAAACTTGCGGCTACAGAGACTAGAGCTTATGAAATGAAAACACACGTCAAAAATTCATTCTAATCTCTCCTTGCACATTCCATTGGTCACCTTCCAGTCTGTGTGATGCTAGCAGTTGATAGTTAAACACTGCAGGCAGTCTTTAAGAGATAGCAGCAGGAAATGTTTTCTCGCTGAGTGAAGTCGTAATTTGTTGCCACCCAAAACAAAATTGACATAAATCATTTTGAATTCTAAAATTGCTAAGGATTTTAATATACGTGTGAGGTACTGCCTGGGATTTGTGCTGTTGTGCAAGAACAACTCTCAGAGCAAACAATTTTTGTAATTAAAAATTTGTTTGTTAACTTATTTACCAGCTCATAATGAAGATCACTTTTATGAAGTCTGCAATTCATTTAGCTGTCTTGATTTTTGTAAAGGAACAACTAATGGAGTTACACCAGTAAAGATGTTAACCCTTGGCTAGAAATCGGAACTGCTTAGTTTATTCCCACTGCCACACACTTCATGGGTGATCTCTTAATTTTAAGACGTGATGACCCACATCTCTCATGAACAGTCAGGGGGCTTCCTGGACTAGAGGGTAAAACAGTGTTTTTAAGAATTGTCATAGCACAGGGAATCCAATAGCTTTGTGGTTGGGTAATTTCAACATCTGTCTATACTGCTCTTTGTGGATGGGAGGGAGGGGATGGATGAAAGGTGGGCTGTGGTGTGGGAAGCTACTGTTCTGGTGCTTTATGCTCTTTTTCAGTAAAATCTCCTTAGGGAAAAAAGTCATGTCGGACTACAAAATGTTACATAAAGATGTTGGTAAGAATAAACCCAACAGGGAGTAAAAGTAACTGCATGACTAGCAATTACTAAAGCTTAAACATAACAGGAGAAGGATTGCCAAGGACTCCTCAAGATTGAAACAATAATGGGAAAAATAAGAAATTAATAGCTATATTTGGATCCTTAGAAGTGGTCTTCATTCATACACCAAACATATGCATTTTGTCTAGGATTTCACCACCACGTTCTGAACATTTTTGAAAGAGTAATGACATCACCAGACTTTCCATGGTCCCCAGGTATTTATAAATTTTGGAGGAATCCCTGCCAAAATTAAAACCTTAACATTTACATTGCAAATACTTGTCATTTTCTTTGTCCCTTCTCTCTTCTTTTGTTCAATGAACAATAGATATTCAGGATGAGATTAATATGAGGGAAAATGACAACAAAGAATCTGGGTAGAGTTTTCAGCACTGATTTTGGAAATCCTTCACTAATGAGTCCATTTCTTTTGTGAAAATGTTTGAGATTAGCACTGTGTGTGTGTGAACTTTATCAAAGAAACACCTTGGAAATGCGGGCACTTTATATATTGCTACTTCTCTACTGTATCTTCTCTATTGTATCTTCAAAGGTATTTAACCTTTGGCACCTACACTGAGAAGAGCCAGAAAATGAATTCACTTGTTGGACACATATGTTATAATTTAATAAGAATATTGCATTATTTTCTCAGCCTGATCACTCATATAACAAAGCTTTATGTGCACTGAATTAACATACTTCGCTGCTTGGGATCACTGCTCTTTTATGTTATGCTCATGAGGAGCCTGCAGAAAAACAGATACACAGTTTGCACTTCACTGTAACTGTATTGCTTTTCTATTTTTTTTTGCATGTGTTTTCAAGATAAACAAAAAGCCTTTATGGTTCTGGAGTGTATCTTCTCTTCTACTTAGGAAAAAATTACCTGTAAATGGTGCCAATGTTTATTATCACTCCTCTGTTCTACTGGACATTTTGGAAAGTTTGGAGTCCTATGGCTGGGGTGTAGATAGCAAGGTGTCATTGTCATGGATGAGTGCTGGATGTTTGGAAAGGGTAGGCAGGGAGGAGGAGGGAAATTCATGCTCTGTATAAAGGAGCTCTTTTCCTGCATAGAGCTCCAGTGTGAGAGCAGAGAAGTGTCTGCATACATTCTCTGGGTCAAGATCAGAGGGGAGAATAACACTGCTGATGCTGTGGAGGGGTCTGTTACAGGCTGCCTGACCCTGCCCAGTATCTTCACACCATTCACTTTGCTAACAACCTACACCATCCTGCACACTTTGTAGCCAAATGACCATGAGGAGGTAAACTAAATTCGGGAACTACCAGTTTTTCCCAGCTGCCTGTAGAAATGGTGAAATTCTTACATCTAGTGAGTGAAATGTGTGGCTGAGCTTTTTTCTGCTGACCCTGGATGTCTCCTAGTGACTTATTTCAGAGAAGACTGCCATTGCATTTATCATGGTATGACAAGCTATATCAAAGGGAGAGAAAGGTTGTTCAATCAAAAAAGTGAAGAGCTTCCAGTCCTCCATCTGGACTGGCTTTAGCTGCATTAGGGGAAACACAGCCAGAGCGGAGAAGATTATCAGATATGTCTGCTTGATATATCTGTAGAGATTTCTTTTCTACACAGATGTCAGCTAAGGGGGTTCAGAATTACAAATTATATATGGGACAATTTGTTGGTCATTTGATGTGAGCCAAAGATATAAGAAATTTGCTTTTGATAACTAGTTGCAATTCTGGTATAGAAACATGTTTAAGAGGTAGATTTAATATATTGTTTTGTTACTTTAGTAGCTCTTTCTATGATGTCTTTAAATCTGATCAAAATTTGTTTGCAGTTGAAGTACAAATAAAGGAATTGGAAAATATTATTTGTGGACTGCTGCCTTTGAGAAATGCACAAATTAAGGACAAATAAATACATATTTTGAAAGACTGTATAATTCAAATGCAGAATTTCACCCATTTAGACCTTTGTAGGTATCTTTGTCCATTTGGGTTTGTTTTATAGAGAAGCTTTCCTTTTTAATTTTCAGACACCAAGAACTGCAGAATCCTTCATTTTTCTTGGCAGCTTTTTTCAAGGAGTAATCATCCATAGCTCTTAAGATTTGTTTCCTCTTCCTAGTTCTGATTCAACCATTGGTTTTTGATCAATTTTTCTTTGGTAGGATAAGGAGCACGTTATTAACATCTGATAAGTACTTAAAGAATAGTGTCAGGTAACTCCTGCATCTCTATTTTAACAAGCTGAAGAGATGGACTTCTTTAAAACACTCTCAATAAGGTATTTATTTAAAGTCTAAAGTTATTTTTGTGGCTTCTCTTTGTAACATCTCCAAGTTTCAACACCCTTTTTCTAATGTAGGTACCAGAAATGAACTTGATATTCCAGAACTGATCTTGCCAGAGCTATCCATAAAGGCAGAATAATTTTCTCACTCCCAGCTCGTCTTTTTTCTTTATCCAGGTCTCAAAGAGCTCTTTGGATGCAGCATTGAACAGAAGCTTCATGTTTAGCCTGTAATCAATCATAACATTACAAATATTTAGCCTCTGCCTCCCAAAGGTCTCATCCCCTCCAAGTACAACCTCTGTTCTTTGTTCCCAGCATTATGACTCCATGACTGCTCAGAAAAAAACCTTTGAAACACAAAATACTTGGAACCTGAAGAAGTGGTCTGGGGAAATGCCACCATTTCATGCTCATGTCAGTGTGCTGTGTGGACTGGCGACTCCCATGGATGGGGAGCTCAGTGGGGCTTGTGGCTGGGCAGGACAGGGCTGTGGGAAGCTGGAGACCAGCCCTGCTGCAGCATCACTGGGGCAGGGACTGATGGCCCTGGGGGGCTAAAATGGGGTCATGGGCTGTGGGTAGGGTGGGGGGTCACCTCAAGGCTGGGCAGGGTAAGTCAGGCTTGTTGGTGCCCTGAGGACACAGACCATTCGTCCGGACCTTACATGTCTCTCCAGGTGTCACACTTAGATGTGTCTGGAGGTAGGACATGGTGGAGGGGAGGCTTCAGGTCTGGAGAGGCACAGCTACTCTTGTTTACGTGAACTGGGCTGACCCTTCTGGACACCTCCAATGAGTGCAGTGGCAGCCTTAGTGCTTGTGCTTGCAACTTTTCTTTCCTCACTGGCCATACTGAAACACACAATGTTAGCTTTAACACCATTGACTGGGGTGACCTACTCCAACCTGCTGCATAGAGTCAAGGTATTTATGGTTTACCCCTGAATAACTTTGGTTTTTAAAATTTTCCCTTAAAGAACCTCCAGAAAGCAGATACCATCACCTTCCTGGTTTTTCTCTTGCAGTGATTGCCTGCTTTATCATTTAGAAAGTTTTCCATCGTCTCTGCCTTTTATCTTTTTTACAGCAAAACAAACTGATTTGTTCTGGTCCTGTCCCTTCTGCACTCGGAGAACAGTTGTCTTCTTGGAAGATTGTTCTCATACCTCTCATAGTCCTCTATTTCTTAGACTACCAAGGCAAAATTCATTTATTCATCCTACAAAAGTAATATTTTCTAAACCTCTTATTTTTGTTCTTCTCCTGACTGTCTCTTTTTTGTCTAAATTTTTCTTGCAGTGCCCCAACAGGTTCCTATATACCGTTGTTGTGATTTTACCAGCTCCAGCTAAAATAATTGCCACCTAGATCTTGCATATGACACTTTTATTAATACTTAAACAACATTTAAGTATCAATTGCCTTAGATATGAGGGTTTTTTTAGGCAATATATGAATATAATAAATATATATACACTGGAGTCAAGTGCATTTTATTTCATTTGCTCATTTGGAAAACACAGTGAAGGACATTTTCTTTTACATTAATTGGTGAGAACAGTACAGCAAATTAAGGAATGGGAACCAAGATCTTAAACATTTTTGTCTCTCATTATTTTTGACTTAGCGTAGCTTTGTCTATACAAATGCATGTGTAGGCTCCATTGTCTGCTTTGCATCATTCAGCTGTCTGACTTGGTATGCTCTAGGTCAGGTCACATATATATCACTTCTGAGCAAGGAAATTCTTTATTTTGGATCAAGTAAAATAACCTTGACTTATCACTAAAAAGAATAATTGTCTGGAATGTCTGCTTTTAAGTCTACTATTATGTGCTGCAAATAAATTATTGTGTGAGTGGTACAATAAGCAGGGATATTTCTGAGTGACAAAACAAGCAATGCAAGCTGTAAGTAGTGTGAAATTTTGTGTCAACTCATCATGCTTATCATTAGTCACATAGGCAATAACAAGCAATCAATCTTTGACATGGGATAACTGAAAATGGTATTCTAAAACATTTCTTGAAAATAGGTCATATTTCATGATGCTGGCTCCCAGCATTTCTTTGTGCATGTTTTGGATTATTTGTTGAATAAGAACCAGCTATAAAATATCGTAAAAGGCATGATAGATTTGACTTTGACAGATTATGTCTTTTCCTCTGTTCAAAAATCATCATTCAGGACTAACATGGGGCTTCAGTGTTAGCACACTGCACTCAGTGAACTAAAGCACACATATAGTGGAAAACACATGTTTTTTTCTGAAAACTACTATTAAAGCTCCAACTAAAAAAAAAAATATTTTTATCTCTTCTGGATATTTACACCCAATAAATGACCTTTCTTATCCTCTTTGGGATTTTTCTGAGAAAACATTTTTCTCCAGTGAGAAGACATCTTGACCATAACATTCTTTTTTAAAAAGCACTGATGTGACGCCAAATATGAGATGAAGTGTAAAGAAGCAATGAAAGTATTTGTCTTGTTGCAAAACCCCTCTGGGTTCTTCTGTTAAGCAGTAAAGCTAAGTGAATGAAGTGAACATTAATTTTCGACCGTTTCATGTATTTAAACAGGACTGTTTCTTAAGTGATGTACATTTTCTTGGAAGTCAAGGATTACATATAAAGAGAATGTTAAAAAGTGTTTGAGGAATGCAACTTAAGGTTCATAATTGAAAACCATTAACAAAATGCTGTTAGTTTGGGATGAAATAGTTATCTGAAGCAGAGTTAGAAACATTTTCAATATTAAGTTAGGTCTTTTGTTAAGGTACTTGCAATTATATTTGTTGAACAGTTGCAGTTAGCAAACATATTTGTGTCTGAGACAATCTAAATAACCTCTCTTTGGAGGAAAATGAAAGGGTAATTTTTCCAAACAAATCCATTATGATGAGTTTTTTTGCTGACAGACATTACTTTGAAGAAAAAAAAAAAATATCATATGCAACTGCTGAATTTGATAAATCCTCTGTAGGAGAAACCCTTTACCCCCAAACACACCAGATCATAAATCCTGTATGAAACCCCCGAAGTTTAGGAAAGGTTCCATTCTGGATGTGAATTGTGTAATCTTGGGCTGTCTCCAGCTATTCATAAATGTTATGTTTTTCTGCTACATGAATACAGCTGTATCGTTATACCTAATGTAGGTTTCATAGACAGATCTAGTGTCTTTCACTAGACCAACTGATACAGCAATTCAGATTTGAAAAAGAAATCTTCAAATGAATCAGATTATAGTTACACATAATAAGAGGAAGGCAAAAGGAAAATGATGAAAGTAAAATCTTCGCAAGAGGTTTAAGAAATGGATTTATTTATTTCTGTCATGTAGGTTACCTGAGACCAAAAGCAGTGGCTCTTTCTGATGCATGGAGATAATTTCCTTTCATTTGAAGGTTCAGTACACAGTAAACATGCTATAATAACTCATATATGTCACATACCCTCCAACACTGGGTACCCTGGCAAACACTACAGCCTTGACTTTCTGTGAACTCTGAGAAAATTATGATAATGACTCAGCTTCTAAAATGAAAATAATGGAGGGAGAAGTGAGGAGAGATATTATCTCATGCAAGGAGATGATGCAACTGTGTTTTCTTGTTTGTCTCTTTCCAGGGACCTTTTCCTGGGACAAGGGTTTGTTTCCCTTTGCTGTCAGAGATGTAGCAGGAAAATGCAATGTGAGGAATCATTTTGGGCTAGAATAGTGATGGGAGATGTCATGGATCACACTGAAGACTCAATGTGGTACAAGAGAGAGAGGTGAAGAGAGAGCAGGTATTTAAGGTACAGCTGTTCAAGGAGAGTGGATATGTTCTTAAAAGCTCAGTCCTAGAGATAGAAGGAGCAGTAATGTCAAAGGAGTAAAAAAACCCACCAGAACTGGAGTGGAATTTTATGACATTCTGCAGCATTGTACTGGGAATAGGGCTTGCTCTAGGATATGTGTATTCCTATACAAAACCAAATCCAAATTAAAAACACCCAAACATGTGCTATGTATGTGTTAAACTGACTTTGAAATGTAGCATGGGGGAATAAACGAAAAAGAATAAATTATTTAAAATATTCTATAATGAAAAGTGGATAAGTGCAAGTTTCCAGAATATGCTTTTAAGTGCTCTAAGCAGAGTATGTCAAAGTAGCAGAAGACATATCTATCCCTAAACAGCGAAGAAAGCAAGAGGAAAAAAACGGACCCCTTCCATGATTAAATTGCAGCCCTGGTTATTCAGGTGGCTTCAGAAGATGAACAGCAGTCGATAGAAAGGGGTGTAAGTGATGAGAGTCAATGTTATGTTCTGGAAAACAAGAAAGATGCAAACAAGTTTGACAGGAGAAAACAAGTAACAGGAAGGCATTATTTATCGAAGGCAGGAAGTCTGTGAACTCTTATCAAAGCAGCCAAATCATTCTTGCTGCCTTCCTTATCAGCAAAAAAAAATGTGGGAACCACCATCTTCTTAGACATTTAAGACGTGTTGATTCTGTGAAGCAGAATGAGGGGAAAAGGAACTGCTGCCACAGCACTGAAATAAAAAATTCATTAAAAGTAAATTAAAAATTTACTTGGGACTGGAAAGTCATAGAATTATCTCAGTTGGAAGGGATTTTTGGTCCAACCCTTCAGTTCAGAGGACAATTCTGAAATTAGAGTGTGTTGCTCAGCACCATGTCCAGTTGGGTGTTGAATATTTCCAAGAAGGGAGATTCCACACCATCTCCAGACAACTTACTGTTCATAGTGATTTTTTTCCCCCTCATTGTACCCTCTGATCCTGACACCTGGTGTAGCATTGTTGCCAAAATATGGTGACACCCATTATGGACCAGGGAAGAGTAACATTCTGGATGGCAAAACCCGTGATCCACAAGTGGTCAGGGATGCCTTCTGTGACTGTTCACTCAACTCTTGCTCACATTTTAGCTAACATACAGCTCATGCTACAGCTTGACATATGCTGGGAGCATCACCATTGGGTCAAATCGAGAGCAACAAGTAGTCAGGAGACAATGGAGAGGAAGAGATAAAGATCGTTAAGGAGCCATTACCACCTGCAGCTTGCTGTCTCCTGCAGCAGAAATTCTTGCATATTGATTGTCTGGCAGCCTCTTCAGAATTCACTAATTTATGGAAAAGATAAAGACCAAAATACCAAACTGAGAAGCATAAATACATCAGCTTATCCAAAAAGTTTTTGAAGTGGATCCAATAGCAGCTGGACTGCTAAGGCCTTCATGTTTCCGGATGTGATACAGGGGATGCCCAAACCATGATGGAGGGGGGAGGGCGAGCACCCTCACCATCATCTAGAGGACCAACCCACCGCCTCCATTGTTCTTCTTCCTCTGAGGACTCAGTGAGTGACTTTTTAAAGACACAGTCTAGATTGTGATTATTGTATCATATGCTGATTATTAAGAATTTGACCAGATCTGCAGAGAGTCCAAGTGACTGAAAAGACTAGGTAAGTGAAATTTTAGGTAATAAAAATTCTGTGCAATGATAAGCCAAGCTGATTGCTAAAATCTTTATATAATAATAAAGCTCTAAGTGTAATACAACCCTGTGGCCATTTCTCATTCTACCAAGGATCCTTAAAAGAACCTGCCTGTCCCTGTAGTGTCGGGTAGGGTCAGGTGATACCTCATAGGTAAGGAGAATTTCCTTTGGTGCAAATTTTGTCTGTTGGACCTTATCCTTTCACTGCGAAAAGCATGACCCTGTCTTGTCTGTGTACTCTATGCCCTCTATACCCTCCCACTATATAGCTGAAAACAGCAATAAAATCTCCTTTAGCCATCTCTTTTTGACAAAGAACAAAACCTTGTGCTGTCAGGGTCTCGCACCTTGAACTCTAGCCCTTCAGCCATCTGTGTGGCCATCCACTAGACTCACCCCGGTTTGTCAATGTCTTTCTTGTACTGGGGAACCCAAAACTGGACACAGTATTCCAGATGTGGTCTCATCAGTGCTGAACACTGGGCAATAATCACTTCCCTTGACCTGCTGGCTCAAATTCTTCTAATACAGCCCGGTGTGGCTTAGCCTTCTTTCCTGCAAGGGTGCTTGGTGACTCATGTTCAACCTGGTGTCTACCAGGATGTCCAGGTCCTTTTCTGCAAAGCTGTTTTCAACCCCCAGTGTGTACTGGCACATGGGATTGTCCTTCCCCAGGTGCATGCAGCAGTTTACATTTGTGTTGGTTTTATGGTTGGTGACATGACCAAATTTATTGCAGGAGGCTCATATAATTACCAAATAAATTGGAGGACATAGTTATAAATCACTGAGAAGATGTAAAAATATAAATTTTCAGCATAAGTGTGGCAAGGTCAATTGTGTTTTCTTTGTGCAATTATGTGCTACAGCTCCTTGAGTAGGATAAAAGAAAACCGGTGAATGTATTTTATATGGACTTTCACAGACTTTTGATAAGATCACTCATAAATTGCTAGGAAAATTAAATTGATCATGAAATGAGAAGCATAGTTCTGTTATATCTCAGAAACTGGCTAAAATGAGAAAGATAGGAAACATGGTCCATTTTCAACAATATGAATAGTTAATGACCTGTGCATTTTGCCTGTAATTAAGTTGTTTTGGTTAAAACCATTTTGCAATCATTTGGAAAAGAGAATGGAAACCTGAGACAATTTTCATATGGCACAAAATTGCTTAATTTGGCAGGATTATGGAAGGGTTTGAGAAACTCACAACGTAACTAAATTGGCAGTACTATGACAGACAGTTCCATATGGCCAACAGCAAGATTGCACAGACTGAAATTTTTTATTTCTTGTGCATATGGCTGGACTCTAAATTCATTGTAGCCTCATCTCTCAAAAGAACTGTTGGAGTCTGCACTAAGAGATCATTAAAGGTTTCTGTATTTTGAAAAAGATCTTCCTGTGGAAAGTTGTATTCATTTCTGATTAGGGAAGAAATCAAAAGAGACATAGATAGACAGAAGATGAAAGGATTTTATATATGCAGAAAAAGAGTTATTAGAAACATAGGAGATACCACATAATTTCGAAGAACATAAACAAATAACAGCAGTCCTGTAGAAATAACTAATGAAAAAAAAAAGAAAATTATTTAGTAAGAAACAATTAGAGTGACTGTAGCAAATAGAGGAATTATATATAAAGATACTCTAAACCAAATGACAAACAGAATTTATATTGAGTGGTAAAAGTACAAGAGCAAAGATAGTAAACAAAGTAGAAATATAGGAAACATAAAAACTTTAAAGGAAATATTTTGCATTAACAAGCAAATGACCTATGGAACTATGTGCTGCTGGGTGTGGCTGATGCTAAGAAAAGTAGAAAAATACTAAAAAGGAAAACAGTTACAGGAATAAAAAGAAAAATCAAGCTGTAGAAGACTGAAACTATGAATCTTATGAATGTCACATTTAAATATGTTCATCAGCCATTAAACTCAGTTGAGCCTGGAAGGTCATATGTCTTGTGTCCAAAGATTTTGACCAGCTGTTTTCTGTGGACTTTAAATGAGAGATAAGCTGCTTTGCAAATCTCCTGGTTTTGAATCTTGAAGCTTTTGGTATTGGCAGCATCAGAAGTGGGACTTTTGGTTAGGTAGTTCCTAGGTCTGATCCAGTAGCACTTGCCAAGATAAGGCAATTGGTTGAAAACTTGATGTGGAGACTGACATAGAGACTGCTGTGCCCTTGAGGCAGCGTCTGAATGGAAGTGTGCTAATTTGAAGTTAGGAATATCTCAGCAAGGAGGAATAAAGCCTGCCGATGGTGAGTTTATGCAAAAACTAGATACAAATATCTCCAGCATATGCAAAACATGAATTTATGAAATCATAAGCTGGGGTTCTCTAATTCACCTTGTCCTAATGTGAAGGACAAAACAAGAACTGGGTGATAGTCCTGCAATGGGAGGACAGACAAGCTAACCAAAGAGATCTTTTTCATTTCATTTTTGATTATAATGGAAGTGGGTTCATGGAGAAAGCTGAAATATCATCCATAACTCGCCCTCCGTGTCTTGGTAATGCTGTAGACTTTTCCTGCTGGGAGACCTCTGCAGTGCAGAGACACCGCAGACTGAGCTACGCACATGCTGTTAGCTTTTCCTGTAGATTCAGTTTGGACTCCCTCATTTTTTGAATGCATTTTTATGGCTCCATCCTCTACAGAATTTTTTCAAACAACCAATAAAAAAAGGAAACGTCAAATAAAAATAGAAAGAAACCTTTCACACATAAAAGCATTTGGAAGTTAACTCATTTTCAGAGCAGGTTAAAAACCAGTTTATCAGAGGCAATCCATCATCTACAGAATTTGCATGTTTTAAAAGGAACCTACTATTATCTTTCACAAAACTCATTATGATCTAATATGCAACCCTGAAGTTAACAAAAGCGGTAGTTTGGTCAGTTAACAGGAACAGCTAAGCAATGTTTGAAAAACATGATGTTTCCTGTCCAGTAAGAGTTGTGAATGACGATTACAATACAGTACAGAAAAGTGGAGGGTTCACTTGATATATAGCAATTCTGGTGGGATTGATTGGTGGGACACCTATAACCACACACTTTTTCTCAAGAAATGTATATTTTTTGAAGCACAGACACATATACAAAGAGATATTAAAAAAAACAACCCTTATGAAATGTTTCAAAGCCTTGTAATTCTGTTTAAAAGTTATCACACTACTGGGACATGATTTAACGAAACACAGTTGTCAGGATTCCAGGTGAACAATTTGTAGTGAAAATTAATTTCAGATGTTCTATTTCTTACAGATTACCACTATCTCAATTTCTGTTCCTTCATGGTACTTTATTGTGGTCAGACGAGTTCAGAAATGAATCCCATCAAAAAAAAATTAATTTTGTGACATTCAGTCTGTGTTGTAACACAATTTGTTGGCACACTTTTGTGCGAAGAGGCCCAGGCTAATTGTTCATGAACATCTGTCCACCTTGTAGCAAGAAGAGAAGCTCTGATTCATCTGGATTTTATATCAATCTGAGATACATTCCAGAACACCAGAGAAAAAAGACTGTATATGGAGCTTAGTGTTGGATCCTTGTTGCTTATTAACTCTCTTATTATTCTTAGGTAAAAGATGGCCTGATTAATATTTTCATGCTTATTTGTCTTTTAATCTGGTGGATTGTCAATGAAAAGTTGCTCCAATATTGCAGCATCAGTGCTGTAATGCAACACTACTGTGAAGTTGAGGCAAGAAAGGGTAATAATCTTCTTAAGATAGAGATATGGAGTGACTTGCCCGGAATGGAATGGAAGAGGGGTGATGGCATATTTTGGATGTAAGGTCTCCCGCTGAATTCCCTGCAGACACACCCTTTCATGAGGAAAAGGGCCAGATACCTGCAGCATAGCGAACCTTTCATCTTTATCTTTTCCTTCAGAGCACACTGAGACCTCCCCATGTGAAATTTGTACATCTGGGCAGGTGGACTTTTTTAGAGGAAAACATGTCCGACAAATTGTCAGGAGGAAGTTATTTACTAGGAATTGGTGAATTGGCATCAGTCTCCTGGCATTGAGAAGTAATGTGGGAAACTGGGTTCTAGCTGAATTGTGCTTCTGGAAGAAAGAAGGAATCTGAAAAGCAGCATGTGCTGCACAAGAAGGAAGAAAAAGTATACGCATTTTCCAACTTGCTCACACAGACGGGTCCACAGCACCAGATCACCTTGCTACATATACAAAAAAAAAAAAAAGGTAGCAGCTACCTTGCTCCCCAGTGTAGAGTCCTATAGGAATGAATCAGATCTGAGCTGTAGGGTCTAAGGGATGTTTTTAGAATGTTTGTGTAGCAGTAGGAGCAGGAAGGTAAGTTGCCCCCCAGCTAAGGTGGGAAGCAGAGAAGCAAGCCAAGGGAGCTTTGTTCCTCTCCTGATTTAATAAATAATGAAGCTCTGGGATGAGGGCAGCATGTCTCAGACACAACATGCTAAAACACTAAATGGCTGAGACAAACTGTATTGGGTGCTTTTTGGCTAACAGTGAAAAATTAAGGCTCCTGGGCTAAGTGCTTTCCTGCTGAGCTACAGCTAAGGTGAATTTTCACAGGAACTGTTCAGGTATTTTGAGGGCCTTAGTGACAGGCCCACCACTGAGTACCACAACAGAGCCACTACGTTTGCTGTCAAAGAGACTGCCTTTTGGTTAATGTTGGAGGCTTTGCATGAAAATCAGCTTTGGTTCTCCACTTGGTCACAAACAATTTAACAAGATTCATACGTGCAGTTGCAGGGCTACAGCTCTCTTCAGACACGAGCCTCTCATTCCTGGCACAACATAACAGATCAGAAACTCCAGGTCTGCTTTCTGTTTTCTGATGATGGTTTTGATTCACAGTTAAATTGTAATTACACAGGAAATCCAAATGTAAAGGTATGTAGCAGGGAGAGGTGCTTTTTCTTGTTCAAAAGCATCTCGTGATTCTGTGGGTGGTCGCATAATTCAGCAAACGCCCACAAATGGCAGAAGGCTGTATCAGCCGGCTCGGCACAGCCCAGCGCTGGCGTGCAGCACTGTGGCACACTTTGCCCAAATACTCCAGGGCACTCCATCTTTGCTAGAAGGTAAAACTGGCACTGGAAACAACATTTCAAAAAGGATCACATTTGGAAAAAATATTAAAGAGAACAAATAGCATGTAAATCAGGATTATACTGGTTTTACCAGGTGGGGTTTTTAATCCTCACTTCCTCAATGAAGTACAACAGTAGAGAGTCACAAAAGCCCTTGATAGAAGATGATGGTTTAGGATTTTTGTAATTGTATGTAAGTGTCTGGGAAGGAATACTAAGAAGTTCTCCATAAGCCACTTTGAAAAGGTGTTTGTCAAGATTCACTGAGTCTCTGCTATCCATTTTCTGGGCTACACAGTTTATTCCTATCTCTTTAAACTGAAAATTCACATTGCAAATGAAATGTTCTTTATCTAAAACTTTGATTATCCAACGGCTTGTATGTTGTCTCCTGAGACATTTAGATAATCAAATTGCAGCAATGCATGGAGAAAATGAACTGTGGCTGCAAATAACTATGTAAAAACTGTACCTTCGTTCTCAGTAATATAATCCTGTTGTGCATCTGAGTCCAATCTGCTTGCTTTACTGACAAAAATATGGGTTTTGTCTGGAAAGCAAAGCAAAGGATCCAAGGTTGTAGCACACTAACTGAATTCTGACTCCAGTGTTGCCAGTTGGACTATCAATTAAGTTGTGATTACAGGTTCTTTATTATCTAACGGAAAGCTGTGTTCGGGTTTTGTTTTCTTCTAGCCCCTTTCACCAGCATGTTTCTGCTTTCACTGCTTGTGATCAGGAATGGATTAAAGCTTAAAACAGTGCACAGATTTACCAAAATTACCGGGCGCTCCAAAACGCTCCTTTGCTGCCTCTCCCCACCCATTTTGCCCAATGGCTCCCTCCTTCCTCCCTCTCCCTGCAAGATGCCATCTCATCTTCCCCCTCCTGATCCCTTGATGTCCCGGCCAGGAGAGGCAGCTGAGCCCCCCGGGAGGCCGTCTGGCACCCCTCCCAGTGCCTCTGCCACCCTCCGAGCTCAGCCCTGGCTCCCGCCTGCGCCCCGGCTGCTGCTGACCATAGATCCGGGGCCCCGGGAGGGCGGCTTAATCCCCTCCTGCTGATGTTGGGGATGCAGGAGGCACAGCCACAGATTGCTTTTCTGATGCAGGGAGGGTTTGCAGCAGGAGAATCTGTAGCAATAATATATGAGCTCGTAAACCAAATTCATCATATTTAGAAGGTGTGGAAGGGAGCTATTGTATCCCCACAAAACATCAGGACTACGAAATAATTTATATCAGCACTTCACAGAAAGGCAAAACTGAACAATGATTAAAAAATCAATTCTCTGTTGTTATTGTGTTGTGGCTTCATAATAGCAGCGGTATAAACTACAGGTGAGAACACATTGAAAGTCTGTATTTTCAAACACTTACAATCCTTAAAAAATAAAGTGCTCAAGGGCATGAAAATTGTCAGACCAAAAAGATTTTCTTTTCCATTTGAAAGTCTAACAACATTGTAGCTGGCCATTTATAACACTGACGTGCTGGGAGCCTAGTGCTCCTAGGTCAAAATTATTTCAGCCCTGATAGCTTTTATGCATAGTCTTTTCTCCTTGTTCTTTCTATACATAGGGCAAAGAGAGACTGTCTGAAGATGTGGACGGGAGATTGCACAGATGCTGCCTGAAGTTGTCTATAGATTCCCGCTGCCATCAGGTCCCCTGGTGTCCACGACTCAGGGCACCATGGCGGGTGGAACTGCAGAGACCCAAAATGATGCCCCTACAGTCCAGTTCCCTTGCTGATTTTAAACAAAATGGTGACTATTTCTTGAGGCTAAGCAGTATCACAGTCACACTGCAGCTATAGAAATCCATTACATCCTTTCTCAGTGTCAGCCACATATGTGTGCCTGTATTCAGGATGTATTCATCTGTTTGCACACACACACACACAAGCATCCTCTGACCACATCAGTGACCATTCCTTTTCTGATCTCAGTGAAAGTTCATTCAAGCTGGTTTATGATTTTCTCGATATCGATGCCTAAAACCCAACAAGCTTGAAAAATCAGAATTTCTGTGTTGTCCATCATCATTAATAATGACTAAGAAAACTTGTTGCCTGTCATCTTTACATACAACTGCAGTATGAATTATGGAAACCTCCAGGGATTAAATAGCAAGTAGTTTGTGAACAAAAGGAGGTAAAACTATGATAGACAAATGTCAAGATTTTAAATCAAGTTGATTATTTAATGACCTGTTAGTCAGAAGCTGTTTGATTGATCTTCTTTAGCTTTACAAATATATTCTTTCCTGCATTAGGTCTTTTAAATACTAGACAACCGTTCTATCTGAAATAGCTTAGGGATTGTAGATCCAGTTTTGAAAAAGAGATATGGGCTAGGAAATCTCCTGAGTCTTTTCTGCTGGTGTTTATATGATCCTGTGTCTTTTGAGGCAGATCAGAATACTACACTGACATTAATCAGAGTGTAAATTATGGTTTTAGTGTCACCTTATACTAAGGAGTGGCTGAATATTTTCTATAGTAGGGGAAGGAAAAATTCTTTATCTGTAGTTCTGACATGTAACCCCATGTTTAGCAGCTCTATTTTCTCTTGTACATTGATTTACACATTTTTCATAATTTTACTATATATACGGTGTCAGTTCTGCCAAGTGGCTCTAATGCCGATCTCCTACTGTATTTCACACAGTGAGCTGAATGGGGATGTTACTCCTGGCATCAGGCTGTGGCACACATTTTGGGATAAAGAAGCTCAAAGACTGGTCAAGAAGCCAAAATAGAGGCTGAAACAAACAAATGTAACAGACCACAGTTGGTTTGCTGGCATATTATTTATTTTGTTAATCAGTGCTGATAGTAAAATCCTTTCCAAGAAGTCATTTGAGTTTGATACTATTTCTTTTTGAACATGTGGTTCATTAAAGCCTATTTTGCTATTAGCATTAAGGTTACCCATATATAAATGCTCAGAATCCAGACTCCAGGTCAGGCACAAGCAGTTTAATAAGATTCAGATGGTATACAAGCTATCAGAGAGGTATAAAATTCTTCAGACTTGCAATAACAGCTCCTGTTCCTGGCAGGAATAATATCAGCAAACTCCAGTTCCGCTTTCTGTTTTCTGTAGATGGTTCTGATTCACAGCGAAATTGAAATTACACAGGAAATCAAAATATTCAAACTTAAAGGTATGTGACAGAGAGGCTTTTTTACTCTTCCAAGACTATTTTATAATCCTGGGGAATGAGGGCATTTTGCAGTGTTTAGCACACTAAAAATCTCACAGGGAGAAAAATATGTGATAGGAAAAAAGGCCACATAAAAAGAGACTAATCCTCACTCACAAAATTGCAGTGTGCATAGTCTAAAGACACATGATTGTACAGATTTACATTTCCTATTGTTTAAAGCATTGCTCCTGGTGCTTAACATGATGCAGGAAGAGAACAATATTGGATAGAACCATCTGCAAATGTATCTAGCTCATCAATAACTCCTTATTTAAGCTCTGATTGGAATTTTTGCATAGAAATGAGGTTAAATCCCTAAGCAGTTGCTAATCCCCCACTTAGAGTTGTAAATTTCTGTGCTGAACAGTATTCATGTGGATGAAGAGTCAGTCTTTGCACATGTGTCTGCATGTATGCATGTATATACGTATATGATACATCTGTGTCTGATTTAATTGCAGAATGCAGAATTTAAAAAGGAAAATAGTTTCATAGAAATATTCATACCCTTCTCTATTTTGTTGTTCACAGAAGATCTGATACTTTTTGCTAGAAGATCTGCCACGCTGACAATGAATTTACAGCCTGGAAATGGGCCAACTTCACCATCTACTTATCTCCTATTTAGTTTGCTAGTGTAATTGGCAAATTGCACCAACATACCACCATCCCTTTCATTCTGAGGGAAATGGAAAAACTTAAAAGATGTTCAATATTTTTTGTGTGAAATGTAGATACCAGTGAGGGTGATAAAAGCTTCAGCAACAAGGAAAAAAGAATGAAAGCTGGCAGAGATTATATGTTCTTTCATGCTCTTTCAACTCTATTTTTGGACCGGTGTGATTACAAGGGAGTTATATTCTGATGCACATATATATATATATATGTATGTATATATGCATGTGTTGGGACATCGAGACAGGCCACCCTTTAACAAAGCACACTGTCCCTGGACTTGGTAAAAGACCCGTGTTCTCATTTCGGAGCTGTTCTCAAACTCACTAATTAATTCTACAACTCATATTCGTAATTACCATTATCATCTTTTTTTTAATAATGAGTTTAAATTCCACAGAAACCTGGCTTCTTTTCCTCCCTCTGTCTCCACATAGAAGAGCAGTTGAATAAGCACAATCTATTTCTTATCTTTCAGGAACTCAGGCTGGTTCACAGCGTAAGCAGCTAAGCTGAAAGATTTAATTCATCTTGTTCATTAAAATTCAAATAATTATAAAGTCAGAGATGTTAACTTTTCAGTTATTACAATACAGCTGGCAAACAGAGACTTTGCACCAACTGGGAGACTTAAAACCTCATCTTTGGTGGCCAGGTAATTTTATTTAACAGTTTAGCAGGAATTTAAATCAATACTTCTGAGAACTCTGCTTTATGAAATTATTATTATGAGTAATTGATTTAAATGTGCTTTTCACAATCTCATGATATTTCACATGACATAAGGATTATTCCAAGTGCCTGTGGGTGTGTTTCTTACTGTCTTTAACTACTAGATACAGTGTAGAGAGGAATAACCCACGACCCCTTTAAGTCCTGATTCTGCAATTTTAATGGGCAATTGCACTTAATTATACAAGGTGGGTGGGACTGCTTGAAACATTTGTGCTCAGGAGACAGGGTAGGGCTGGGTTTATAACCTTTGCTGAGGCATTTTTAATTCCTTTTTCTAACTTTTTGCTCTCTGAAAACCCCCCTTGAAACACTTTTCTTCACTAGCTGCATTTGCCTTCTCAGCTCAAAACTGAGGATGCTTCCAAGAATAACCACCAAAAAAGTCAAGTGTATAGTTAGCTACAAAGCTTTGGCATTATCACACTTAAAGATGAAATATTTCCACCAAGGCGTTTACTCTATGGTATATTTGCACCTCCTGGTGCTACTGGTCAGAAATGTTCTGAATGGATATGGATTTACCAGTTGTAAAATGAATGTCTGTACTTTGGGAAAATCCCATGAACTTCAGCAGCATTGGTGTTAATTTACTACTTAATTACACTTTTTCCTCAGTTATATGCTAGAAAATGGACTCAGCTCCTACAAGACTTGAAGGATGGTGGGAATGAGTGAGACAAAACGAAGGTATTCATAGCTCAGACAGTCTGGCCTCATTTATCAGCCAGATTTCAACTTTCAAACTACTTTGAAAGAAAGAAACTAAAATTTTGGCTGACCACGGTGTCACCATTATGCCATACAGATGTGTCCCATTACAGCCCAGTGTGTTTGTGGATGCAGTTGTTTGGACAATGGGGATAAGGAGGTTTGGACAAAAAGAGCGAAGATTTTCTGGCAATCTGATGCTTTTTTATGTGATCAGATGTACTAGTAATGCTTCTAGGGCAAAGTGGCATTCTCTGAATTCGGCCTCAAGAGGTGTGAAAAACTGCTGTGTTATTTGGCAGCCAAAGGTACCTATTCTCAATGCAAGGGGTAACTCCTAGCAATGTGTGCAAGGACAGTAAGAGAAGAATTTGTGGAAAATAAAATAGGAAATTCCTAGCGCAATCTTCGCACCCCTTCTAAATGAATAGCCTTTTATATTAAGTGATTAGAAAGAGTTAAATGAGCATGATTGCCATGGAAATTTCTTAGGCATTAATATTTTCTACTTCTTCTGTATTGAATGCCCTTGTGATAGAAGAGAAAGAACAAACATCAAAAGTACCTTTTAACTTCACAATTCTTTCTAAATTTCTTTAAACTTATAGGCTATACTGCTGGCTTTCAAACTTCAAAGCATGCAGGAAGATCAGGGTCACACAGAAAATTATTTCTTACAGTTTAATAAAATATGCATGTGAATTGCATGACCTGCCAGAGAAATTATTTATGTGTAAATGTAATGTTGTAACATTAATTACACACTTTAATTCTTTCCTTAGTAGCTTCTTTACCAGTAAGAACAGTACTGGTTCTAAATTGGGTTTGAAACATACGTTGTGTCACCAAAGCCTAAATTATTTCCAGATTGAATTGCTTTTTCACTTCCACACTATAAAAATCTGTCTTTTTTTTTTTTTAGTATTTGGGAAAAAGGAAGCAACTGAGATCTTTTACCTTTAACTCAGAGGATTCATGATGGATCATTTGCAGCCTTGCTCTTCCACAGTGGTGTTGTCTGTACATATTGTATTTATTGATAGTTGCAGAAATGCCTATTGCATGTTTTTTGTGAATGAGTCACACAACTTTTATTTATGGCTACTATTGTAAAGTGCTTAATCCCATAGGATCGGTCCTTTTGGATTTCTTTCCATAGGGGATTTCCTACCTCAGGGGATTTCCTACCTCTTTTCTATGATATACATGTGATTAAAATCATGTACATGCTAGCACAGAACATATACTGAGTCTTATCTTCTGATTTACTATTCATGTGAAGTTCTTAATAGATACAGAAAAGTTCTACGTCACTCATTTCGACAATGTCCTGTAGTGGCTTTATAGCTCAATTCTAAGTTGTCTGGAGGCAGTGAGAATGAAAGAATATAGGTTCTCCTCTCAACTACTGTACAACCCCTCTCAACTAAGGTATGGTCTCTGCAAATCACCTACTTTTAGTCTTCTCTTAGTTTTAGTCTTCTCAAACATAAATCTGAGGCCTAACTTCATTGAAGTGGTTTGAAATCAATCAAGGAATAGTTACTTTATAAAAAGTATTTGCTTTTATCTGTGTTAATTGTTTTAACTTTTAACATTTTCTTGGTTAATTTTTTGTTCTTGTACTATGGCCCAAGGTAAATTCAGATGAAGAGTAAATAAGTGAACCCATTTGGCATTGCTGGTATCATTTATGTTGTTATATATGCCTGTTTTACTTTTCTTAAGTAAGTAGTCCTTGTCTCTTTAATATTCTTGACTGTCTACCTGTCTAGTATTTCAAAGATTTTTTTAGTTGGCAATAATTTTGTAAAAAATAATTGATTATTTTGTGTCAGTGTCAAATGGTTCACTGCTGTATTTCTTATATTGTCGCAGAATAACCTGAACCTGTAGATCACTAACAACCAATGTTTTCTCTAGGTAACATGCCACCTTTCTTGTATTTTATGCTGACATCAATGCTATCTCATGGAAGAGGTTTTCCAATTGCTCCACATTCACCCAGTCTTGGTGGCACTTGATGACATCATGACATATGAGGCTTTTTTATCATGAACATGCAGAAATTGGAACCCAAACTGATTTCACGAGCCTCCTAATAAACATATGGCACTTATGCATAACTAATTTCTGGGCTGTGCTGTATTTTACTCAGTATCATAAAATCATAGAATCATAAAACACCAGGTTGGAAGGGATATCAGGGATCATCTAGTCCAATCTTTCTTGGCAAGAGCACAGTCTAGACAAGATAGGCCAGCACCCTGTCCAGCTGAATCTTAAAAGTGTCCTATGTTGAGGAACCCACCACTTCCTTGGGGATATTATTCCAGTGGCTGATTGTTCTCATTGTGAAAAATTTTCTTCTTGTACCCTCTACATTCAAAATTATTTAGTATCTATTGCTAGACTTTTGAGTCATACAGATCTTTGCAGTTGTTAGAATTGAGACATGGATAGGGCCATCACCAAGTATAAGTCACCACCTACATAAGAAAGGTAGCTTTGTTCTGTATAACATCCTTTTTAGAAAATCGGTTGAGAAAACACAATGTGTTTATCCAAATAATGCAAAATACCAATGTCAGAAGTTCAGCTGGTACAAAGTGCATTGTAATTATTGCAGAAGTCATGGAGGAGTCATAAACAGAGATGAACAACACATTTCATTGAAAATACCATTCAACTCAAGCTTTTCCCTGAAGCGCTATTGAGCCAAATGTGAAACTTCTTTGAGGTTAGGAATAGTGTTTAATTTTACATTTTCTCACATGTTAGCACTTCTTGGAATCTGTGGGAGCAAAACTGGAATTACCAAAATACCACAGGTATTTTTTGGGTGCTGCTGGCCTAAAGCATGTCAGGAAATGCTGGAAACCATAGGAAGACATTTTTTCTTGACATTTCCTACCATTAACATTCTGGGATGATTTAGATAAATTTCCAGAAGCTTTGGGTGGATGTCCAGGTTTTGTAGTTCTCCTTCAAAAGGTAGTGAATGGTGGAACGTTTTTGCAATTCACTTGCAGTAGCTAAAATGTTTCCATTCATTATCAATGATACTGTGACATTTTTGTTCCTTCTTGTCTTGTTCATAGATACAGATACAGATTCTTTATATTACAGTCTACTGAGTAAGTGTCTAAAAAGATTTTTGGTCATTTGGGTTTAGGATTAGCACAGTGGAGCCCTGAGTATTAAACCTAAAGAACCTAATGAAGAACCCAGAGATACAGGAGATGAATGTCAGGGATTGAGAGAAGACAAGGGGATCTTCGGTTATCTGTTTGTTTATTTTAACTTATCATTTTTTCTAATTAAAAAATTGCTCATCCTGGAAAGACCTAACTCTCTTCAGGAGTCTGCAACACAGTCAGACAGCTCCCCTCCTCTCTTTCCTCTAAGTTTGCTGGCTCCACCATTGTCCCCTCACCACGGTCCCATTGCTACTCCAGAGCTGCATGTTGAACCTGTATCTTCACAGCTCTCCTGCCAAGTGGTTGCCTGCCTCTGCCTTGTGCCACTCTGACTGCTTTCAAAGGTTCATTTGTTAGCTTGGCTCACATTGACATCATGTCTGTGGTACAGATTTCCCAAAAAGGAATTAATTATGCTCTTCTCACAGGTCAGTGTGCTCCCTTTGCCATCCTGTTCTGGTATAGCTTTGCTAGTATTAGTTAAGCTGGAAGAGGTCTGCTAAACGTGACCTGGTGCTGGGATGGACATGATGGAAAACATGAGGAACAGCAACCCATGAGTTGTATGCTGTATGCTGCATCCACAGAGTCCATGAGCATTGCCCAAACCCAGGCTTAAGTTTCGTCCCTTTTTGAGTTCCTTCACAGATTGTGTTCCCTGGTTCATGTCCCAGATAATCCCCTTCAGCAAGTATTTGTCTGGGTGTATTATGGATGACTGGCACACCAGGGCAGCCTCAAGCTCACAATTCCTCTCATCAGCCCCTCTGCTATTCAGGCTGTCTCAAGACTTCAATTTTTGTGTTGTTTGGTTGGCTGGTTCTTTTGGGTTTGTTTGCTCGTTCATTTAAGATAGCCTGATGCCCACACATGCCATAAACTGGCTCTAAATTTTAAAGTGTGCTATAGTTATATCTCCATGATCCAGCCCACAGCATATTAAACCCATCCACATTGCCAGATATATGTTAACAACAAATTTGTACCTAGATGGCCTGAGCAGTGCCATTTCCTGTGTATCTACTCTATTTTCCACTGGGAATCAAAACCAAATCAGTACTGCTGTTCTGCTCCATCAGCTTTCCTGATCAAATCAGTCCATTCATTGAGAGGACTGTCTGGCTGTATTTACATATAGTGTGTTGCATTCCTATTCCTCATTATACAGATGTAATTATTTTTACATTGCATTCCCAGAGGTGAGTGACAGCATACAGATTCCAGAGATGCTATTCTGCCTCCAGCAAATGCTCTGAGAAGTGTATGGTATTAGTAAGGACCCCGTTTCCTTGGTTACATTTAGCAAATTTGCATGCCAGCATGGTGCAATTCATCATCAGAGACATCATAGACCTGTCCATGGAGAGAGGGTTTTGGAAGTGAATAACCTTTGCATTCTTAGCTTCTGCTTTGAATATACAGATGAGGTAAAAATAGTTGTCAACATATGCATAGCGGCAGATAGGCAGGATGAGAGTCTGGTCCTGGAAGCCTTTGGGAATGAAATCGAGTCCTTTATAAGTATCTGTGGTTGCAGGAGCAGTTAATATGTTTGGCTCTAGTGCCACTTATGAATGACCACGAGATAATTAGATGATCTCGCTCAGGATTTTTGTTCTGGCTGTTCTCTCTGGTTATGCACTGTGATGGGGAGAGGCAGGACTCCGCTGTTGCATGCTCACCCAGTATTCCCTTGAACATGAGGCATAAGGGAGATTTTTTTCCCTAGGTGTGTAAAAGCAATGGATCAAGAGCAAGTTAATCTGGCCACAGAGGCCAAACTAGTGAAGGAAGACCAGTAGAGTCTATACTGGAAACTAAAGCTCCTCCTCTCAGATAGTCTATAGTAAAAATATCACCTGCCTTCTTGAAGGCATGTGTGCCTTCAAGACTTGTCCTAGCAGGCACTGCTTCCCGCTTATCCCCCAGACACGGTGGATAGATGGTATCTCATTCCTACAGTAATCACTGGAAACAGGATTCTCTCCTTAATGAGCTATCTATGTCATTGTATACAATTCAGCTACAGGTCAAGTCCTAGCTGACAGTTTCAGTGAACAATCCAAAGCCAAGGTAAAGAATTAATTTAATTTATCTCTTCAGAACTTGTTTGTTAGAAAGAGGTTTATCATGTCTATTTGGTGACTGGCAGCCAATGAGCCTGCCACTCAGTAAAAGCTCCGTTACCTTTTAAACGGGACAAAGACAAAGAGGGTACTGCAGTGCTCAGAAATGGATGAGGATTTAGAGTTTCTGTGTTGCTCTGCCCATGATCAGCTGCACACATGTGGGTAACTCTACCTTGTGTTCAATTTCTGCTTTTGTAAATGTCTCTGCTTTGTAAAGTGCTTTGAAATCTACAGAGAAAAAGTGCTGACGGGTAAACAGTATGTATGTAACTGCATTTCCAAACCAGGAAAACCATGAGTGCAGTTTCCAGTAACACATTAGAAAAGTATTGAACAGTGAGCCATTGATCCAGACATGTAGGCAACTGAAGACAACATAAGCTGCAAGTTCGTTAAATTGATGTAACAGCTATTTTCCAAGTTGCACCAGGATATGAGTTCACTGTGTTCCCACAAGTGTGGTAACACAGACAGGACTATGTGCAGGGCCTCTTTTCATCTCCAGAGCTCATGGTAGTGCACTGAACTCCCTAGTGTTCACTATCGTGTCTCTTCAGACAGCAACTGCATGTGTGTTGAGCTAAATGTCTCTGTGAAGTGATCTAATGGAAGTTTTGCACTTTGAAATCTATTGTCTTAACTGTGCCTTTGTGGTGCTAAGAGGAAGATGCGATGAGCTGAGGGTCTATATAGGCCCAGTTGGAAAAATTCCTTCCTGATGCTCCAAAGCAACATCCTTGAGTCAGAGCTATCTGTAAAGGAGGAAAGAGGTAACTCCCAGAGACTCCAATGCAAATGCTTAAATTACCAACGAAAGGGTAAAAGCCAACCAACTCCCCTCTACTTCAAACTGGCTAATGGGAAGTATGAATTTTTACCTATCTCCTTTGTAAAGGGCTTTCCTGCCCCTTGGTCTCCAGCTAACTCAGCCTGATTAAATCTTGGCACTTAATGAAATGGAGAGAGGTTTTGAGATAAGCTCTTTCAGAACAGTAGTTAATGTTTTAAGTCTGGGAAGAGTGAGTATGTTTTTCTGTTTCACAAAGCAGAATCTTATCAGTGTAGGAATTAATTACCTTTCTTAAAGTTTTCATATTTTTTCTCATATTGCAAATTAAGATGTGGGGACATTTACTGTCAACGCATAAAGTGCCGGTGTTATCTGGCCAGGGTTCCTTTTTTTGAGGTGCCCTTCAAACTGTCACTAAGGACATCAAAAACTAGGTTGATGTGTCCAATTTAAATTGCAAAGAAACTAATTTTAAGGTATAGAAACATTTCCAATCCTGGCATTTGGCTGATCTATAGACTTGCATTGGCAAGTGGCTTGAATGAACACTGCTGCTTCAAGCAGCACCAGCTGTGGGCATCAGGGCATCCAGCTGTGAAAACAGATCTGCATGACACAGTAATGATAACTAGTACTCAGGGAAGTCTCTTTATCTTGAAGAATACCAAAGCGATTTATGGCTGGTGAGGACCACAGCCAGGTGTTCTGGAACCAAAATACTGACATTCCTGTCTCTGCTGGGGGCTCATCCGTCATACTCAGATTATTCCTTTTGGCTCTGCCTCTCATTGGGTGCTAGACATCTTGCCTCCCAAGCAGTATTTTCTTCCCTATTACGTGTCTTTTATTTCCTAGATTAGTCAGACCAGGAGCCAAGATCCTAAATCCCAGCTCTGTACAAATTTGCAGGGGTCAGAGCCAGTGTCAGAGCTAAGCCTTAACTGCCTGCAATAATCACCAGCCTGAAATCATAAGGGAGGCCTTCAGACTCTCCTGAGACAGACTTCAAAATCAATTTTTAAAAATGTGGTCTTTTTATTTGCTGCTTATACTATGTTCCTGATTTCAAGATCTTCTTTGTGAACTTGGGATTTTTTTTCATTATAAATGAAAGTGGAAATTGTCATGTAATCTCCAGATGCCAGAAGAGAATGTCATGTCCGCTACAGGGAGATTCTTGATAAAATCATGAGAGTGGGCAGCTGGATACATGGGCCTATGAAATTATTTTAATAATATCAGAGTTTAAAGGCTCCTGCCAGAGACCCTCTGTGTTAGGCCCTGCAATCCCTAAAGAATTTACAGGCATATATATTCTGCTTTAGAGTACCTCTGTTCTTTCCACGTTTGATAAACAAAAATTATTATTTATGCATAGATGTAAATTCCATGCCAAGGAAGCAAAATAAGCTTGGCCTTGTTTCTTAGGGTGAGCAGTGCAAATGGGTCTTGCTCTTTTAAAAGATCACACCAGAGTTGAATGGCACTCAGCTGTCCTACCCAGGGGTGGAGGCCAGGGCTGCAGGCTGTGAAGTCAAGCCCTGTGCTTCCTGGGCCAAAACAAGAAAAGGAAAAGGAAAACTTGAGGGATTCCACCAAATGTCCTGAAATGAAACATTTGTTTGTTGTTCGGTTTGTTGTTCAAAATTCTACATCAACTCATAGATTAATGTTCTCAGCATCTGGACTAAAGAGCTGTTTAAAGCCCTTGGATTAACCCAAATATAGAGAATTAAATACAGAAAACATATTTCCACATTTTTTAAGTTTTTGTTTCTGCTCAAACATGAATCTTTAGTTCCTGGCTAATAGCCCTGGTGTGAAGCCATCTGCTCAGCTGAGTACAGGCTTCTTGAGGCTGCACATGTGCTCGTACATTATACGTTATACTAGTGCTCTGCACTCTCTTGCCTCCGTATGCGACCTCCTTGGTGTCATGTGTTAATGATGGATTTGGTCCCTTCAGAGTTGCATGGAATAGAAAGAGAGAAGAAGAGAAAAGAGAGGTATGTATAAATATGGGAAAAGGGGGTAAAGACATGTGTGGGGTGGCAACACGGTAACTCATGTACTTCTGAGAATCTAAACTATATTTGGTATGAACTTTATTTGGTAATGAATGTTCTTGACAGCCAAGAGGAGGTATTGACATTAAAAAGAGAAAAATAATTTGATTAAAATTACGTGTTTGAATGATGAGCTCTGGAGGCAGAAATCAAAATATCGGGGAGTCTGAGTGCATGAGCAAGGCCAGAATACAGAATTCAATTCAAGGAAATTGAGTTTAATCTATAAAACAGCCTGGGTCTAATACTTTTGCCAACATGGGCAATCTTAAGAGCTAAACGGGGTTAAAGATAATGATTGTGGAAATCATTTTTTCACCCTGATCTTTTCAACTTCAAGGCAGTAGAAACTTAACTGAAAATCTTATGGAACATATTAACAGTATTTCTTTCCCACTTGCCTATGACTGTTTGGGTGCATGGGAGCGCAGCTTTGGGGTACCACAGGGGGATAGAGTGCACCCTGGACATCCTTTAGAGCTTCAGTCCCCCTTTAATAAACATATTCTGATGTACCACTTAATATCCTTTTTAAAATCACAAGAGACAGCATAGGTACACTGTGATGAATTTAGTTTGCATAAATAATAGCCAGGCTAGCTTTTCCCCTTTCTCCCATAGAGGCAGCAGAGAGCTATTTTTCTTTTTATCCTTGCAAGTCATCCAACTCTGGAATATACAGAGAGTAAAACAAACTTAATGACTGAAAGTCCTCTATGTGTGTATATCCATATTTCCTAAGTTATGATGACTTCTCTGAGTCACAGAACATTGGAAACTGAGATCGTATAAAGGGGAATTAATGCTCTGTACTGTCCTTACATTTTATATTAAGCATCTGCTTTTGGCTACAATCACAGAGGATAATGAGCTACTGGACTTTTGATATGACCTAGTATGGCCATTCCTGGGTTATATTAAGATACATATAAAATGCCCAAAGAAAAGACCCCATGCCAAAATAAGAAATCATAATGTATACAGCTTGTCCTGTACACACATAAAACAGACTTGTAACTGAGGAGCCTGTACCAGCAGTGGTAAGTAGAAAGCGTGCGTACCTCTGTGTGTGAGTGTGTGTGTGTGGGGGGGGTGGTGTGATGTGGTGTGGGTGTATCTGTGAATGCATATCTGTTTTCAGGGTAGTAGTAAGTAACTAATGAAAGGAAAATTTATTTCAGAGCCTGTTAGAACCCAGTTCTTCATATAGGCCTGAACCTTAGATTCATTGAATTAATAAAAAATTACTACCTTGAGATATCAAGAAACCAGGTACTACGATAAATCTCCAAAGGCTTCATTTTGGCTTCAGTTTACTGAGGACAGACCATAGCCCAGCACACTGAAATGTGACTTATTGGTGGAATCCTGGCAAAAAATGGTGCTCTGGGGTGAGGGCAGGGTTCTCTGCCATTACCAACCATCTTGATTTGAACTTTGGATTAAGTAGAAAAAGATGGAGAAAAGTGCCTTTTTGTGTGCAGGGATGAAAAAAAAAAAAAAGTAGACGCTGTTAATTGCATGCAATCCAGCTGGAGTGATATATATCCACTGCAAGTTTCTATTTTCTAGGTAGGAGTCTGAGCACTTAAACCAGGAACACACATTTTTCTTGTTAAATTCTCAAAATTCAACACCTCCTTTTTACTCCCAGAAACACAAGTATTTATGTTTCCCATTAAAAAATAAGCTGTTTGGGCTCCCATACATTTGAGACAATGCTTTTTCCTTGGTTTCATTAGCTAAGTTGATGTAACAGACTCCTGTTCTCTTCCCCTGTGTTTTACCAACTTCCAGGCAGACAGTGTCTCAGCTTCCAAAGGCAAAAGCAAATCCTGTTTCTAATCAGTTCTCTAAGATAACCCATTTATTTGCTTGGTTTGTGATTAGGCTGAGGTGCTCACCTAAGGAACTGACTCACTTTGCTGGATGAGATTATGCAAGGTGCTTGTGTTTCTAGAAGCTTTCAATAAAATCTATGGGAAACAGGAGGTGGTCAACTTTGGGCATGATGTTGATGAGAAGAAATGTCCTGAATTAACATGGCAGGTGTCAAATTCAAAACTATTTTGATATTTGGAATATGAAGTTAATGCAATTAAAACATAAAAAGTATTTAGGAATATTTTTCTTTTTCTGCTAATTCACTGCATCTTCTTTGGGACATTTTCTTCAGGTATGATCAACAGAATTTGAGGGAGAGCTGAGAAATATTTATATTATCATGCCAAATAACCTGAACATTTCCAAATTCAATGGCAGAGAAAGTATTGTAATAGAAACTAGTAACAATGAAAGATTTGTTTAACAATATTGTGGAACATTTAAACAGTTGGTTCTAAAAACAGAAAGGAAAATATTGTGGTTTTGCTTCAAGATAAATATTTCTGTTTTATGCATGCTATAAAAATGTATCCCCTTCTGGACAAATTAACCAGTTCTAAAAAACTGGCGTTTTTTACACTCCCTAAATCTTTCTTTTTTTAATGACCTCTGTGCCACAATTTTTGCCTCCAAGCAGTAATTAACCACTCTGCAAGTCACCACAAGTAATCCAGAAATGAATTACACTTAAAAAAAATAATCTGTAACATTAATATAGTTTAAATCAAAGTAATCAAACTTTTACTGCTACCCTCTTGTGTTTTTCAAGTACAAATGTTACAAATTTTTCAATAGCTTTCAGTGTCCTGCATAACAATTGTGGTAAGTCTGAAATGAGCAGAACTGTCCTTGAACACACCTTAAAGTAGTTTACATTTATTATCCAGGCAAAGTGATACTTGTTTTATGTAACTTTTTTCCAACATCTTGTATAAAATGATGGGAAATATGCAAATAAGATTAAGCATCTTGCATTGCATTTGATCATATCTTGCAACATCTTAGGGGTGGAGAAAATATGAGGAATGCCATCATCCAATTTTCCCTCAGGTTTTTAGTTAACCAGCAGAATGTCTACATACAGAGCTTGATTCTTTCACTTAGGCTGGTACCAGTCGGGAGTAAATCTATTCAAGTCAACAAAACCTCCCTCAGGCATACAATGCCTAGAGAATTGAAGGCTACACATCCTATCAGTTTACAGCTACAAATCTTTCAGTAAGTTTATAGTAAATCTCTTTGCTTCTGAGATATGACCTGTTTTGTTTCAGGAATACATAGCAATATCTTTACTATGTTTGCTTTGCATCAGTTTATATAGCAGCAGTTTTTATCAGGAGCTTTTCCCTGACATCACCTTTGCCAAATGACTTGGAATTGCATGACCAATATTGCCAAATTAGAATAAAGTGCACAACTTTACAATTTTTCATCAGTTTTTGGATCAATTTACACCAATGTGTGGCATATCTCATTATTTAGATCTCTGCTAAGTTTGCTGGATATGAGGAACTTGATATGAGTGCTGATATGCAACTATTCCCATTTTACATCAAGGAAAAATAAATTCTTAAATAAGAATTTTGAAGCAATGTGATTATAATGTTTTATATACTTCTAAGTATCTATTTTGGAGTCTGAGGATAAAGGCCATCTTTGAATTTGTTATGTCCAAATCCATTAAACATGTAGAAAATAGATTAGCAAGAATAAACCTTTTAATCTATTGGAAGAAAATTATGTAATCCATACTGGGAAGAGAGCACAAAACCTGAGATACACCAATGACAAATTGACTTTGAAGATCAGAGATATTAATTAAAAATTATTTTTATGGGCATCACAACTTAATATTACAGTCAACTTTTTAGGCTATATTGTGTTCATGTAGGCTGGAAATATTTCTGGGTCAAATCTTGAGGAAATTTCCACCTGATGTCTACCTTAATATTTGCAGGAACTATATTCAAAATTAGCTAAATTTACATCAAAATAACTAAAATCAGACTTTTGACTTATTAGTCAATCTAATTTGAAATTGTACACTGATAAGCATTTGACAGTGACATTCAGAGTGATCCAATATCAGCATTGCATTCTGCATGCATGTGGCACGTGTATGTACTACCTTGTATGGTACCTATGTGTCCCCAATGTAGGCATACATTTATTTCTTCCGTATTAGACCATTTTCTCTATATATGTATCAGAAACATTGGAGAAGAGAAAAAAAAACCATTATGAGCTATTACAAAAGGTTTTCCAGCCAGAAGAGACATGTGGCATTCAGTCACTGCAAAATGACTGAAGAGCCAATGTGACAGTCCAGGTTTCTGTAAGACAGTCTGAAAGCCTTAGGCATTTTCCAAGACTATTGCACCAAAATACCAATCCTATCCTACTTCTTTTGTCACACTGTTCATATTTTTGGTTGTTCTTTGATGACAAAAAAAAAAATACAGGTCTTGGGAGTTATGTCTGAGGATGCAAAGGATCACGGGTATTATATTGGCCATTCTGTTTCATAGAAACTGTGCAACGTTTGTGAAGAACCAGGCAGATAAAGAAGATGATTAAAATGTAAAGTGGAATGTTCTCTTTTTCGTTCTTTGTTTCCCTTCACACAGCTTTCTCTGCTCTCCCCTTTACTCCTTTTTTTCCCCCACGTCTTTATTTCTTCCTGGATTTCCTTTTCCACCAGTTGTCCTCCCTTTTCTATATTTCTGTCTCACCATTGCAAGCCTGACATTGGACTTGTGGAGAAGTGCTGTCATCAGCAGCCATGGGGTCTGCCTCAGTTCACCAGCCTCCTCTCTCTAGCAGGGCTGGCAGTGGGGAAAATCCAGTACCAGAAGCGACAGGAGAAACAAACAAACAAAAGACATCCCTTTCATGAGCTGAGCTAGCGATTCCTCTGAGAAACAGTCAGAACCCATGGGTGGGGACACAGAGATCTCAAGCTGCCATTGAACACCTCTGTACCCATTTCGCCTGATGTGAAGGCTGGAGCAGGAGCAGGAGCAGAAGCAAGATCAAGAGATCACTTGATGAATCTGTCAGGGTGGTGGAAGCAGTCTGCACTTCACCCAGAGTGACTACTCAGTTTGAACCTTCTCAGGGAGGATTTTGGGGGTCATTTCTGCTTTTTTGTTGTTTATGTCTGCATAATGCATCTCTGAAAACAAAGTTTATTTCTAACAAAACATTGCTTCTATTCACAGCAAAGGGTTAACACAACAGCATGCATCTCTCCCCCTGCTTGCTCCCACTTCTGATTCTGCGAAGCAGCCTTCTCTTTTTTGCTGGGTGCCTCTGTGCACGTGCTTGAAAACCCATGTTCCCAGTTCCTGCATATCTCTAAGCATTTCAGTTTTCCCTTTGTTCTTGGGCTCTGCCTGGGAAAGGTAAATCTTGCTAGATTTCTGTCAGGCAGATGTGGTCCCAGTTATTGGCTGCTCATGTTGTTCCCTCCAAAGTTTTCTTTATAACCTTATCTTTGGCATTGTCTCATTTCCTGCTTGTTTTCCACCAGGACTTGCCTTTGATTTAGCAGGTGAACTTAGGGGCAGATCATGTTTAAAATATATATACGGGTGCCTTATTCCTCACCAAAGCCTCAGGAGGGCTGTTCATGCGCCTCCCTATACTGCTCAGAGGGGTTTTGAAACTAATTGCAGCTCCTCCTTGACTAGCTTGGCTGCCCTCCTGCCTGCAGCTGTCTTCCAGCTCTGAAAGTCAAGGACAACTCGGAGAAAAACAAACAAAGGGAATGTTTTGTTGGCTTGTAGTTTAAAGTAATTACTTTGCTTAGACCTTGTAACAACCTCCACCATTAACTTTTGGGAGGAGGTTTTTTCCGTAAATCCAAAAGCATGCTCACACACTCTCTGGGAAATTTGTGACTTAACCCAGCAAGATGGCATGACCTTCTGCTGGAATGAATAATTTTTTAACAGAATTTCCAGTGGCACTTAGTGAGCTGTGCTGAGAAGGTCACACAGATAACATTACTCATGATGATAACAGCATCCGAATCTTATCGTTACATTTTTGTGTTCATAAATTTTTCAGCAATAATTTATGATATTTTGCACTCAATTTTTCACATATGCAGAATCAAAGATTGCTAGCAACAAACCAGTGAAGCAAAGGGCAGTGAAGCTGCCATTCCCCATCTGGTATATGTATGCCTTGATTTTGTATTCCCTGTGTATCCCAAGAAATGGGCTGTTTTGGCTTATATGTTAATGGCACTGTGAGGTGCGGCTGAAGTGGTTTCCCCTGGAGACAAAGATCTACCACACAGCCAGCAGAAACTGCTTAAAAATACACTTCACAGCCACTTCTCTTGTCTATTCCACTGCATAATTATGACCTGTTTACCTTAGGGCAGGGTTGATGAGATAGCAGCCAAAAAAATTTCAGGAGGGAGCTTTTCATTTTCTGATGGGGAGAGGAGAAAGCATGAGCAATACACCAAAAGCAAGAGCAAGCAAATGTACAAGAACAGAAGGTGAGAAAATATTATCCTGCCTGAGGTCATCTAGTCACCTTTGTGTGCTAGCTTTACTTTCAATTTTTCAACCAAGAAGTTTAAGCTTTTCCACTTTCTCCTACCAAGAAAGTTGCTTGCCTAAAAACAAACAAACAAATAAAAACCAAATTTTCTTTTCAGCTGTAGTCATTCTCCTTTTTATGTCCATCTTCACAGCAAATACTCATGAGTGTTGGTGGGCATTTAACCTAGCAGTCAATTTAACATTTACATGGCCCCAAGATGAGCCCTATTGCACAAAGCAGTATGTGAAACACTATATAGCTCCAGAGATCTCCAGGATAAGAGTGCGGCAAGGAGTTTTGTAGCATATGACCATTTTGTTGTTGCTGTTCTTCTCAGTACCTACCCATAACTAGGTTTTACTTTATTACTTACAGTATTGAAGTGATGACTTTTTGGAGAAGTTTGGTTAAGGATAACTTCTTGGCTTCACAGTTTTTTTACTGGAAGCTCTCTCTTACAGAGCTGCTGTACAAATCAGGAATAACTTGGTCTGTACCTTAAAACTAATAGATGTGAATATCTATACTAGTGATTTAACCATAGGAAAAACCCAGTAGAATATAATGTCTGATGCATCCAATTAAAACCAGTCAACAGAGCTCAGCTACCAGTTTGTTGACACATCCAGTATATTGCTTGTGAACAATCTGCAGACTACTTGCATGAATGCTCGGTGAACAATTTCGGGCACTGAAGACACCTAATAAGACTTCAGACAAGAGTCAAAAAAACCCCCCAAACCCTCAAAGCACTGAATGCACAATTTGCTAGGAAATATTTGCTTTTTTTATCTTTAAATTTTGCACTTGAAAAAAATCCACACTTGCAGTTTGGTAATATCTGTGATGGTGCATGCTTCTTGGGTGACTACTCAAGCACACAATTTGCTCTGTTAGGGGTTTTAATCTTGCTAGATTTCAATGGAGTAGCCATTATAGATCCTGCCTGCTTATTATCAATAAAGGGATGGATTAAGTAAAAGTGTGATGCTGACAATATTTTGTTTCTGTAGCAGAGAAATGAAAGGCAGGAAAGGGGTGCAGGGACTAGAATCATGATTGTGAGTCCCATAGACTCTGCTGTGGGTCTCAGAATAGGTCTTGAATGACAGTATAAAACTCTGTAAGAGACACATTATTTCTTAGAGTTTTCCATATCTGCAACCGTGATAGCTGTTTTAATCTCTGATTAAAAAACGGAATCTACAGAGCATCCTACTCTACCAGTTGCAAAGTAGGCATATCATACGATGACAGAAAAGCATCAGCAGCATTTGGGTCAACTTCACACTATGACTTATTAAGCCTTTTATAAAATAAAGCTCAAAGACCTTATTAATATCAACAAGGTGTGTTATAGTCACTCTTAATGGCAGGGATTAACCTTGTCATGGTTTACTGCTTTCGTTACAGTGCTAACAGCGAGCTAGGCTTATCATTCTGTTCACTATACTGTATCTTTACTGAGTGCAATGAATAGCTGATTTGGTCTTATTCACAGCAGTGAAATGATATTTCAGGATTTCAACTTTCAGGATATTATGAATTTCTTCTGCAAAGCATGGATCTAAGCCTTGAGATACTGTGGCTAATCAATTCTATTAATTTCTTGTTGAAGCAGTGAAATAAATTTTCTGACCTCTTATGTATTTCTCCAGTTGTGAACCAGCCAGGAGAGTTGTGGGGACATAACAGACCTTCTGGCTAAAAGAAAAGACAACAAAACTGGAATATTGAACTGATATTGAGCTGTAAATTTAGGGGTAAATTCTAATCTCAGTTGAGGAAGGTGCTGGAGATTTATTTCAGTATCCCTGAAATTCCTATTAGTGTGATTATATATTCAATATCCCTATTAATGGCCTGTGCTATATTAAAACTGGGAGAGTTTGAACAAGACTGAAGAAGAGTGTTTTGGAAAAGGGGTACTACTCCAGAGAAAACAAAGTAACCCCAATCGTTATCTACAGCTTTCAACCATTGAAGGAACTCTCATGTTTATCCCAGACATTAATCAGCCTGACAGTATGGAGTGGCCATATAAAGCACACTATAACATTGTAAAGCACAGACAGTAAAGTTAAACTGCAACTTCCCAGAAAAGCAAGCATGTTCATTTAAATCTAAGAGATTAAAAGATTTATGTATACCTTATCATTTTAGGCTTTTCACCTGTGAAGCTGTCTTCATGTCAGGGGAACCTCTTAAGTCTGATTCCTGCTTCCATTAGCCTAAATGGAAAATTTCCACAGGACAGGTGAAAAGACCCAAGACCTCAGAGGCTCAAATAATACACTGGTTTTTAAAGTAGACTGAATAACTAGAGAGAAAAACCTGCCACAGCAGTGGATCTTAATGACTATAATGCACATTATGTTGGAAACTAGGACAATTAATGATCTAACATAATGACAGAACATGCAGAACAGTCTCAAGGATGGCTCAATAGATTCACTTCAAAGTCAGGCAGAATCCACATCTGGGAAGAGGTAATGCCTTTGTCTGCAGCTTCCCTGAAGTGAGTGTTTAAACAATTTTTTTTCTTCCCTAACAGCTGGGGAAAAAACTCAAGGGACTTGCTGTGTTTGAACCAAATCTCAAGGTGATCTGTTTCAATGCAGCTAGTAAAGACTGCTGTAAATACAAGGAGGAGATCAATGTGTCTTTTTATAAAGGGGGCAGGAGAAGTAAAGAGGTATTCCCATTGCAAGAGTGCCTCACTGGAGTCTGCTGGCACGCCCTGAGGTGTGTGAGACCTCCAAACATACACACAATGCGACCCTCCATCTCGTGGGCTTACCAGCTCAATCACTCTTCTATCAGGCCTGGAGGATGCATAGGTACTTCTGCATTTTGATTAACTTGACATCATTTATTTTATCCTCACGTTTTATATCAATCTATTTCTGCCAGTCATTTATGAAGGAGGCCTAAGTATCAAAGGTGGAGAGTTATGATCTTATATGTCACATAAAATCCTATCACCATGTACATATATGAGGTGTTTGTAGGTACAGATGACCGGCTGGGCATTCACTCAGTTAATACTCTGAATAATGCATAGATCCACACACATCAGAACTGTGCACATGAATGAGGTGGGTGTGCAACTGGACCTTCACAGGAGCTCCAGCTATGTGTCTTCTGCTAGTTATGGTCTGAAAGTGCTCCTGTGGCTGGATGAATGAACAGTGTAGGTGAAAGAACTGCAGCCCAGTCAATGGAGTCTATAATGGTTATACTGGTTTGTCAGAAGACTCAGGGTCACTCGTTCTCACTTCTGAGCAGGCTCTAAAAAACATTTAGAGCTTCCAGTGAATTGATCTGATACAAAGTTGCCCACTACCTTTCAGTGCTTTGTTTTGGTAATCCTGATAACTGTTTATCTTTACAGGCTACGGTTTTATGTGATTTTTTTGTTTTGCTTTGATTTTTTTTGCCTGCTCCATTCCAGTTTGAACCACTTCAGTGGAGTAAAGAGGTGAGACTTGGATCTGATTTCTCCAGCTGAGATGGAAAAACATCCAGGGAATATAGGGGGTGTCTTGCAATTCCTGTGCTTTCGGCTCCAGCTATACCTTGCAAATAGCCAAACTGTTTTCATCTACACTTGGACTAGTGCCAACAGTTAGAGTTGGCTGAAATACAAGGAAACTGCAAATTAACTGCCCCCTGAGCTCTCTTGTGCCCAAGCTAAAGGTATCAGTGGACCTGGTCCTATTTTCTCATTTGTGGACATCCTTTTATGCAGATTCATCTTGTTTGGACACCAGAGACAGGAAGAAAGCCTAATGTGCCTTTGAAATATAACACACTGTACTTAAAGAGAGATCTGGAGGAATGACTTATATCCCTTGCAGAAACAAAGATATTTAAAATCAAGGTTAATATGGAGACACTGCAAACTGGCATGATTTCCCTTTTATGTTTTGGCTCAGCTGTAATTTCAAGGCCACGGTGTTAAGGCAGAGCAGACCATCAGGGCAGGTAGCTGAAGTAAGCCACAACCATGGTGAGCCCTATGAGTCCTCTGGAGAAAGGGCTGGGGTTACAGGATCATTTACTTAAGAAGGCAATTCAAGTCCCAGGTCTGAATACTCCCCAAAGATTCAGATATTGAGATTGAACCCCTTTCCTCTCTAAAGACAAATTAGGAACTAAACTAAAAGTGAGTAATCAGAGATGTCCCCAGTGGAACTGAGTTATTTTAATGTAGTCCAGAAGACTGAAAAAATGTAAGAGTATATGAACTGTGTGATGAGTATGTCAAGACAATTTTAGGAGAAATTTCCACTGTGTTAGGATGCAAGCAACCCAAGTAAAGGAGACTAAGGGAGCAGCAGAGGCACTAGGAAACCTTGAGTGTTTGCAAAATCTTTCTGCACTGTTTTTGCCTTGGCTTTCCCAGGGGATTGCTCCTGTGGGCTACTTTTCTGCAGCATTTCTCTTGAATAGATTTCTACACATTTACCTCTGAAGAACCCAGGGAAAGATCTGCTGAAGGTACCAGGAGATCTGTAGCCTCAGTGGCATTGCGGCAAGTGATGATGTGACTAGTAGGGAGAGCGGAGGCACTTCTGCACTGCCTTCTCCTCTGTCCTGCTACCAAGCAACCATGATAGCAGAGCCCAGGGTCTGCCTGAAGAAAACCAGAGCACCAAAGTGCATTAACAGCCAGGACTAACAAGGTTGAAAGGAAGCCTTTTTGCTTTTCTTCATGAATAACGCATAGGTTTAGAAAGCATCCCTCACTGCGTGTCAGCACCAGGGCTAGCCTCCTGGTAGGGCTGGAGGGAGAGGGACAGACAAAAGCCTCTTGGGTGAGTAGATGAGTTGGGTCAGCCAGTTGCAGGGTGAGTGCAATTTTGTGTAGAGGCCCCAAAAGCTGGCTTCTCAGCATATGGTTGCTGGGAGACCTGGGAGGCAGCTGAGCTGAGTCATCCCCTCTTCCACCTGAAGAACCCACTATCAAGCAGATCTGCACCATTTAGTTTTCTGAAGCCAAAAGCCTGGCATCACAGCAAAATTAAGAGACCTGAAGTCCCAGTTCATATTTAGCTTAGTCTACAGATGAGTCTGTCTCCAATTTCATTTACTTTATTGGCATGCTGAGCTTGCTCAGCACTGCTGATGTGTATACCATGCAGTCAGGCGTTGATTCTGTGACCAGTCTCACACTGTGGTGGTATTGTTTGACATCATGCACATTCCCATTTTTCCTGTGTTCCTGCCTCTTTTTAATGAGGTTAGATGTTACTTCATAGAGTGAAGCTATTTCAACATAATAATTGCTAAGTTTTTCCTGTTTAGGAGGAAACATTTGCCTTATTTAAAGTTCTGAGAAAATATCTTCTACATCACACTTTTACCAGGGAAGCAGTAAGTCCTACTTGATTTCTTTTTCTTCTGATTAATGAACATTAGGAATTTTCTTCTATGCATATATATTAAGTCTTATGTACAATCCCACTTCTTACTTCTAGTTGTGGAAAATGACTCTAAATGGAGTCATGTGGAAAATGTCCCCCCAACATTACAACGACTGCATCCTTAGCACTCCCCTGTGCAGCTGATGATGGCCTCGGTACTGCTTCACAGAGAGAGAAACGGAGGCATAGAGAGGGAAAGTGGTTTGCAATGTCAGAGCCAGGCACGAATCTCAGATCTACCGAGTCCCAGTTAAGTGCTTTGGATGAAGAACAGTCCTTCTTTTATGGACATTACAGCTGTGATTTGCAAAGAAGCTTACAGAATCTACTTATGTCAACCCATAAGATTTGAACACCTAACTCCTTTGAAAATCCATTCGAAAATATTTTCTCATCTTTTTTTGTAGAAAATGCTGTCTTCTCTATTCCCCATCTAGACCCACCTGTTCATAGAGGTGGATCTAAAGTTTAAAAATATCTTTGTTTTTTTTCTGACTTGGAAAAAAGCATGTAAGACCCCACATTTGACTGTTTAGCAGACTGTGTTCACCTGCGTTTTGTTGCCATCACATTGTGTAATAACTGTTGTTAAGTCCCTTATCCTATTTCAGAATGAATACATTCTTACATTATTACAGTGTCGGCTCCCCAAAAGTTGTGTTCAAAAAACTGTTCATGAATATTTAAAGAAAGGAGTTGGGATTGATGATAAATATTTCTATTATTTATCCAACTAGTGTTTCAGCAGAGACATGTTGAAAATAACTGCTGTGCTATGTAGCTAAAGAGAAACAGAGGGAGCAAATCATCCAGCAAGTCTAGATTTTCCAAAAATCAGATGAGCATCAACTGTTCTGTATTTTCACTTTTTGATTGAGAGCAAATTATTTTCTGGTTTGTAGTAGATAGAAGTTACTGAGGAAGCATAGAGGACAGCCTGTAAAATGCAAGCATTTTAGGGCAAACTGCCAGGCCCCAAATCCTTCTCCCCCTCTCTACACAACCCGAGCTAGTTTAGTAGAACTTCAGCAAATGTCACAGCCTTTCCTGTTTGCTTTGCACTGCTAATATATATATATATGTGTGCATTGCAAAACCTTGCATCTTCTTGAAAATATCCTTCGGGGAGGGGAGCGGGAAATCCATATTCCTCTGTTTGGCAGAATCTCTTTGACGTCTCTTCTGCTCTCCTCTCCTGTCATGCTTCTGTCTGTGCGAGGATAAATGCACTGCAACTGGAAAAGTGAGATAAATAGCATAAGGAGAAATCATTATAAACCTCAGTGCTTGAGAGGTGCATTCTCGGAAACGTGCCAGTCATAAAACCTGACCAGGCCTAAAAAATAAAAATCCCTTGAATAATAATATAGGATCCCCATGGACCATTTTCTTATGCCTCTTCCACAAGCACGGAGCATTAAAAGATTGAAAACTCCTTTTCACTTCATTCCATGCAGCCTGAAAAACCATATGACATACTCCACATGCATTTATAATAATAAACTGCGGAATAAAAGAATTTTCCTTTTTGGGACTGCGCACAAAATGAACCTTATCCCTGCAAAATTAAATACAGATAAAAGGAATAGAGGACAACCATGCTATAAGCCTAAGCATTCTTCCCACCCTCTTCTGAACAATAAGCTGGAAGAGTGCTGAAAACCAATGCTTTCTCCAGTCTTCTGTGCAGTGGTGAAGGTGTATATATATACATTTATGTATAATTGAAGTGCGTGTCATATAATTTATAGAGGGAGTAAGCCTTTTACGGGCAGGCCCAAAGACTTCCTTTTTTTTTATGAGAAAATTTCAAGTGCACAATGAATGTGAAAACAATGTAAGAAACCTTTGGCCACCCAAGATGTCATGGGTATTGTTCTGCTGCGCTTCTGGCCTCATTGAAGCTGACACACAGTGTAATGAGTAACAGAACTCCTCCCCACGGTGCTCTTGTAGGCAAGTTACACGACTTGTTTGTGAATCATTCTTCCTCCCTCTTATTAACAGCAACTGTTATAATGATTTTCTGACTGTAGTTATCTTCCTGAGGAAACCTTGCTGATGTGTATCCTTATTACACTTTGCAGGCTGACTTCATCAAACTTCACCTTCTGCTTTGATGGGTGATTCTCATGCATGAGAGGGATGTGCTTTTTTTTCAGAGATTATTCACTGAGTTATTATGGAAACCACATTTTATAAATGGGGATCGCCCTAGTAGAAAAAGCCAATTAGCACAATGAGGGTTCTGCAGCTTTCCCTTGCCAGTTGTGTTTAAAATAATGCCAAAATTATAAGCTAGAAGGATCTATCATGAACAGCCTGCCCTGGCATTTGGCCCCTGACTTATACCTTGTTGCCTGACTGAGATTCCTGGCATGCAGGATATGAGGTATGCAAGGCAGAAAGCAAGGCTTGCTCCAACCTGCACCCTCCTGAATGGCTTGCAAGAGAGAAGAGCCTGGTGATACCTCTCCTCCATACCGCTTTCCTCCTGACTCCCCTGGCAACGCACCCTGGGACATAGGGAGATCTCTGCCAGCTGCCCAGTCTTTCACCTGGTGGTAATTTTCACCTGGCTGCTTCAGCATTTTTTAACCACCAGTGAAGTAAAAGCATTAAAATTGATATAATAAATTGACATATTTCTTCTGTGAGAGGAAATGTAAACCAGTGAGGTTCTTTTATTACAACATTTTTATCTATCTATCTTACAGGTAGGGTTTAATTACTCTCTGATTATGTTTTCCCAAGTTTGCCCCAATTTCTTCATCTGAACACTATTCAGATCACACATTTATGGATTTGTTACTCATGACATGACCAGTCTGGCATTTTTATTATCCTTCAACTTTATCTCTCCTCCTGAATCAAGGTTGCTGTCACTAATAGTATTTTTACTGCCACAGTTAACTTCAGTTCAGGATTAAGACTGCATTTTTCTCCACTTGATATAAACACCTAAGAAAATGAGGTCTCTGTACTGGGAAGATTATCTGGTAAAGTGACCTTTCAGGGTCCTCATACATTCTTTTGGAACTGGTTTCAGTTGAGCATTAATTTATTATTTTCTGCCCACATTTGAATCTTTGAAGCTGTATTATTTCTATGTCCTCATTCTCCTGCTTTACTGATGATTGTGAATTTATTGATACAACACATCTTGTGCTATTGTCCAAATATGTACCTAGCTGTAACATCACTAGCAACCATTATTCAGCATTCAGATACTTCACCTGCATCAGGCAATGCTCCTATCCCAATTTGATATCATGTTTTAGGTAAGGCTCTGAGATACAGTACATGACAGTCAAATACTCAGTATCTCTGCTACGTTTTGTCTGTATTCTTTTCTCTCTTTCCTTAAACCCATAAAGTCATATTGCAGCAGGCATCACTTTATATATGCAAGCACAGAAGCGTGTCACTTCATTGCATGTTTTTGATCTTGTCTCTTAGTTCTTGCCAGCTTCATGGGCCACAGTAGGTGGCTAACAATTTATTTCTATTGTGTTGGAAGCTCCAATTTCTCTCCCATCTCAGTTACCCATCTCTGCTGATCATACACTATTGGACTTCCTTAAGTTTCCTTTGAGACACCCAGAGACTTTTTCAAATCAATGTTTCACAAGTAAAGAAAGTTTGCTTTTAACTTCTTGCCAGGCAGAATGCACTGTTTTTTGTTTAAGGACTGCCAGAAGTTTCTCTTAAACTGTTAGTGAAGATGGTCATATATCGATTTGTTTATTGATTCCTGCTCTGTCATTGAATCTCATTTGGAAAGAACAAAGAAATTATTATTCTGTCTCACTCAGCAAGGAATATAAAATTACCTTTTGGCACAGATGCAATTAGTTGGAATTTGATATGTTTCCCCTTAAATGATGCAATAAAGAATGTGAGAGTAGCTCATGTTTGTCCCTGATTGTGAATCAAATCTGGACATGAAATACTTCAAAAGGTCACTCCAAGAGATTTTTTTTCTACTGCTCTAAAAACATCTACTTATCCACTTATCCATGGTGTTCATCCTGGCTATGCAAATGCTGCAGTCTGAAGTTAAAAGAATACCTGTTTCTAAATTAACTATGAAAAACCTTATACAGCTCTGGGATATAGAGACTCACACCAAAGTCTTATTTTTCCTTTCCTAAGGGAACTTCCATGTCCAAGCTCAGTTTTTTAAGATTTATTTTTAAATTTAAATATTTAGCTAATTAAAAATCATTCCCTGTATGAAACTCATTTTGACATAGTCATGGACAATCACTGAGGCAAAAATCTATCTTAAACCAGCTTAAGTGAAAAACTTCTTCCAAGGTAGAGTTGAGTCAATGTTAATTGCCTAATGCCATGCAGCACGATGTCCTGTAGTGTAGACACAGCTCTTTTGGAAGTTTGCATGGTCATTTTGGGAACCTCAGACCTAAAAGGCCAGAGTAAAATTGTCATCAAAACACGGAAGATATGCATATAGTAGAAGAAGGGTTGAGAGGACTAATGTGAAGACTACAGAAGAAAACAGAGAAAGCTGTGGAGTTAAGGGTCAAGCCAGGGGAAGAAAGCAGAGAAAACAGGCTTTCTGCTTGAGCTGGGAAGAGAATTCCGACTTTGAAGGAGCTTCTTAGGACATAATGACTTGCATAATGACTAAATGGTACATCATTGCATAATGACTATATGATGATGGAGAGCTGACTCAGTGCAGCTAATAGCTGGTCATGGTGGTACATGTAGGTTCCAGTTTCTCTCCAATAACTAGCTTAAGTGAGATGAGACCCATCTTGCTGTCTTCAAGCCATGTTCCCCACCTTCTTTTTTCTGTAGGAGCTTTATTTCCTTGAGTACAACAGTGAACAAATATGCAGCTCAGGTCCTAGAACAGTACAGTCCCACTTCCTATGGGGCTGAAATTAAAGTAATACACTCTGATGGACCACAGATTTCTCCAAAAGCTTGGGTATGTCTTCAGCTGTAAAGCAACTTATTCACAAACCAGACAATCTGCCCATGAATAACTGTGTATTTCCATACACAGTTGAAAATACAGTTATGGCATGCCTGCAGCATACAATACCTTAGGACAGGATTCAGCTTGCTGACTATGACATCAACACTTAATGTCTGTAGATGCGATCCGATATACCCACTGTGTATCTAGACTCTCATGAGAATTGATGGAGATCAAGTCACGACAGTCAGTGCAGCCTAAAGAATGATTCAGTTCATCCTAAAATAGACAGCACCTAAAGTATGAGGAATTCAGTTATGTAGACAGAGGTGTTTAGTGTTGTAAAAGGTGTCCCAAAATAAAGATGGCTGGGCCTCATCCTCTGGTGCAGCAGCATGGTTTGGTGTGTAATGTCACACACCCACACAGGTGTCCTGGATAACCCTGGGCATCCCAGCTGGTACCATGTACCTATGCTTTTGTACAAATTCCTGCTGCAGTGGCTCATCAGCTGAGCCACTCTTGATATGCCATTGACTGTCCTGACCAAATTTCCACCAAGCGCAGTGAGAACTTGGACTCTAGCTGATATGTAGACAGCTACCTGCAGACATCTGATCTTTTTTTTTGTTTTAAGGTGTTGCCTAAGTCCCACCCTCGGTATCTGCATGGTGCTCTGTAAAGCATAGCAGCATTCTCTCTTTCAGCATCCATCCCATCTCACCCTGGGGTAGGGAGAATGATTGAGTGGGTAGCCCCATGACAGTAAACATGACTTTTCCTGATTTTTACTTTTGTTGCAAAGAACAAACCTTTAGGAACTCTCTGGAGGTAATTTTGTCTCTTTCGTGCAAGCAAAGCCCATGTTCCTCATTCCACACATCTATGATTACCCCTGTAAACTGATTTCTTTTGTCATGGAAAGTGGTGCTCATTTTGACATGGGGAGTGTAGGGTACCATCAATGAGTCATTAGCTGTAGGTCTCATAATAAAAATCTCAATGATTTTTTACTTATAATTACAGAATCACAGAATCATCTAGGTTGGAAAAGACCTTGAAGATCATCTAGTCCAACCATTAACCTAATATTGACAGTTCCCAACTACATCATATTCCTAAGCGCTATGTTGACCCTACTCTTAAACACCTCCAGGGATGGGGACTCCACCACCTCCCTGGGCAGCCCATTCCAACACCTAACAACCAGTTCTGTGAAGAAATGCTTCCTAATATCTAGTCTAAACCTTCCCTGGTGCAACTTGAGGCCATTACATCTTGTCTTATTGCTTATTATTTGGTTAAAGAGACCCATCCCCAGTTCTCTGCAACCTCCTTTCAGGTAGTTGTAGAGGGCGATGAGGTCTCCCCTCAGCCTCCTCTTCTCCAGACTAAACAACCCCAGTTCCCTCAGCTGCCTCTCATAAGACCTGTGCTCCAGACCCTTCACCAGCTTCGTTGCCCTTCTCTGGACACGCTCGAGTAATTCAATGTCCTTTTTGTAGTGAGGGGCCCAAAACTGAACACAGTAATCGAGGTGCGGCCTCACCAGTGCCGAGTACAGGGGTAAGATCACTTCCCTGTCCCTTCTGGCCACGCTATTTCTGATACAAGCCAGGATGCCATTGGCCTTCTTGGCCACCTGGGCACACTGCTGGCTCATGTTCAGCCGGCTGTCAATCAACACCCCCAGGTCCCTCTCTGACTGGCAGCTCTCCAGCCACTCCTCCCCAAGCCTGTAGCGCTGCTGGGGGTTGTTGTGGCCCAAGTGCAGCACCCGGCATTTGGCCTTATTGAAACTCCTACAGTTGGCCTTAGCCCATCGCTCCAGCCTGTCCAGGTCTCTCTGCAGAGCCTCCCTACCCTCGAGCAGATCAACACTCCCACCCAGCTTGGTGTCATCTGCAAACTTACTGAGGGTGCACTTGATCCCTTCGTCTAGATCATCAATAAAGATGTTAAACAGGAGTGGCCCCAAAACTGAGCCCATTAGACACAATCTGTGTCTTGAAGATGAACACTCAGATCTGATAGTGTGCTGAGGCAATTTATCAACATTTATGTACCTGTAGGGTTGCACCAAGAACATGACTTCGCTAAAACTAACCTTCCTTATAGGAACAATCTGAAACAGTGCTTGGTATAAATAAGAAGGACACTAGTAGGCTGTGGATTTAAGCTCATCTTAGAAAGGATGAGCTTACTCTATCTGACACATCCAGCTGTGCAAACAGCAGTATGGAGTGAGCTGTGTTAACTTTACTAATACTTGGGGATTAGAACAGATCCTGTGCTACATATAAATGATTCTTCTGTATATAAAGTACTTGAGTGTTACAGAGGAAAGGGAAAAACAGAGGGAACACAAGTTACTTTTCCAGTTCTCATGAAATAGGATTGAAAACTGTATATTTCAGAACTTAATTCTTATGCATGCCTTTCTAGGGCAGAATTTACACAATATGAAGATTTCCACGATCTATCAGCTACTAGGAAAAAAAATGATGACCATGCCAGAACTATTTCTTCACTCCTGTAGCACAGAGCTCCTAGAATTCTGGTGCTGTTGGCCTTCTTGAAGGATGGATGACTGCAGCTGGATCCTCAGTAAAAGCAAAGGGAACTGAAGCTGTTATCTCTTCTTTTGAAACTGAGAGTATGTAAAAAATTACAGTCAGACGTTGGAAGAGAGGATGTCCCATGCTCACCAATGCTTTACAGAGAACTGGAATCCTATTTTCTTGGAGTTTTGTCCACACAGTTACTGTAATTCAGGCCTGTGTATTTGTTTTACTTGTCAACTGCTGTAGTGAGTTTACTATGTCATGGAGCTAAAAAAAAAAAAAAGAAAAAAAAAGAATAAAATCATAAAATCTATATCAGTAGCCATATAGGATGCCAGATGTCATCAATGTTACAAAAATACCAGTGTCTCTTAAGGAAACTTTCTAACCAAGGTTTCAAATGATGGACATGGAGCATGCTGCTTCCACTAGAATTTCCGGTTTTCTACAGAGCTAGACCACTGTCAACTTCTCGTTAATTCACCCAAATGTGTCTATGCTGTATCAACATGTATAGCTAACCTTTGTGTTCAAACAGTTCACTTTGTGAAAATATTTTCTTGTGCTCAGTGTCAGGTTTTTTCTTGCTGCTTTTTTTCCATTACATCACTTTTTTTCCCCTTCAGCCAGAGATGCGGGAGACCATTTCCTTTTGGAGCATATGCCAGTGTTGAGCTGTTGAAACAGCAGGGGAGGTTATAAATCTGGACAGGGAGCTGCTCTTCATGCTTAGTAGCCGAATGCTTCCTCTAACCTCTGTGACCTTGCCTGGTCTCAGACACAAACCGTTCAGTTGGGGTGGAAACCAGTATCATGCTAACACACTTCTAAATCTGCTGTTACTGAGTCACTTTTTTAGACAAATGTCAAATAGAATATTAATCTGTGACTTTTCAAGAGTGTTGTCATCACCTTTTTGGACTACTTCACCTCTACAAAGATAGAAATAAAAGAAGGGTAAAACCAAAAACTTATCTGAATACAATATCCAAGTTTCAAGGATTTATTCCAAAATTTCTGTAACACTGAAGCAGCTTGAGCCCTAATTAAAAAATACCCTGTTGCCTTTGTTACTGTTGCCAAAGATACAATTCCACTGTCCCCCAAAAACATGGCTACTGAAAACAAAAAAGCTGAAAGAGTCACCTTTTTAATACCTAGAAGTGTTATAGATATAACTTCTGTTTTTTTCGCAGCAAAAGTAGGCAGAAAATGGATAGTTTATATTTTTAGTATGGGATGCAACTTTCAGAATTAATTTTGGAAGAACCTGAAATAGTGGACCCCAAAGTTCTGACAGTTCAAAACTTTTAATAAGTTCCTTCTGTATTCTTGATAGTAAATGTTTGATAATGGACAACAGTTTTCATTAAATTGTTCAGATTTCCCTGGAATAGGTGAGAACTAAGTGATTTTTCTGTTGCTTTTATAACAGATACAAAATATAAAGTGAAATACCTGATATAGGAGGGGCAAATTATTTTTGTCAAAGTGGTTTTTTCCTTTGGAAAAAGATTTAAATTAAAAAGTCTCCTCTCTCTCAGTGAAGTTTTCATTTTTCATCAAAACAAAAGAACATCATTGACTTCAATTTCCCATTTCCAACATCCTTGAATCTTGGTACAAAATAGGTGTCTCATGTTTAAAACATCACAATCCCTTGTTTGAGATTTTTTTGTGTGTTGATGAAAAGGGCAACACCATCCATCATGTCAAGGTCAGCGTGATCATGGTAGGATAATTTCAAAGGTGCATTCTTGGACTTTCCAGAAAAGAACAGTGATTTCATTGAATTTGGATTTATTTCTGCTGTAGTCTGAAAAGCGAGAACTATTATACTGCATATAGTGTATATAGAAATACTCCATATAGAGTATTTCTATTCTATATTTTGTAGTAGTGTTTGGTTACAAAAATAAAAGCTATTCCACAACAAGGGATTAACTTCTTCACTGTGCTGAAGTCTCAGCAGCATCTTCAGGGTACATGGTAGCGCCTCTGCTTCTGGTCTTGCAACTATTGCAATTCTGTCTACCAGAAGCAGTATGGAGCATCTAAATTCCCATGGCCTGGCAACTAGAAAAATCTTCTGGGACAAAGAAATGTGGACTCAGTGAGGCTGAGAATAGTTTAGCTGACATTTGCTGTGTAAGTGCTCTAACCAGTTAGTAGGTGCAAGGCAGACCCTAATGAAGTAGCATCTTTTTCCTCTTCAGGCCTAATGAAGAAGTCCTTTGAAACTCATTTCATCAGGTGTGAATGGAGAAGACAGAGGTATTAAATATATGAAGTAAAATTCTAAATTAATGGGACTGGATCAATGTCTGGAGGCTCTTTGATTCTCATACAATCAATGGAAAGAGGGAAGCACCTAACCTAATTTAACAGGGTCTTCACTTGCATGTCCTCAGAGAAATTTATCATTCCTGTCACCTTTATGGGGAGTGCAAGTAACTAAACTATGCAGAATGACTCATCAGATACCTAAATTTCATTACATGAGAGATCTGAATGAGTAAACTGGAAACTCCACACAAGAGCTGTGGATCTGTAAGACCTATAAGTGTTCTATAAGCATTTCTCTGCTCTGCAGGCCACTGTCACTTAACAGATCAAATCCAAACTGAGAAAGTGGAGAGCTGTAGGTATGGACATGATGATAAAGATGAGAAGCTCAGGAATTACATGGCTGTGTCTTGCGGCACAGCTGTTTCATACTTGCTTTTGGTTCATCAAATGTCTTCTAGTTTATATACATTTCCCGTGCCACAGGATTGGCTACTGCAACTACTATTAACAAACCCAGATCTGAGCATACTTTTGATTCAAGGGAACTGAAAGTATTCTTATTCCCTATCTTCTTTTCCTCCTCTCAGAATTACTTTTTTCCAGCTGAGATTGTTTTACCATCAGTGTTACTACAGTGATTTTCAAATTTTTATTGTAATACTTAGATAACTTTCCAACTAAGTTCTTACTCTTTCTTCTGTATTTTTCCCTTTTTTCCTCAGTTCTCAAAGTTGACTGCTTTTATTTTGGTTTTGTTGGGGTTTGGGTTTTTTTCCACAAAAAACTTTGTGGAGGTTTTCAATAAGTACCACTGTGGGGTCACTTGTATGATATGATTTGGTGTGTCTCATAAGATGGCTAAGAATGTCAGTTGTAATATTTTGGTACCAGGAGGATCCCTGTGGTGTCTCAAAACTTGTGCTGACAGTCTTGCTTGATTTATATCATCCAACATATTGCCAAGTACAGCAAACTTGTTTAATATTATTACAAGATTATTTCATGAAATGTACTGAATTCTCATGGACAAATATCACACCAGACATATATCTGTGTTGGAATGATAATTGCTGTTGCAAGAAAACAGCAAAGGTCAGTATAAATAAGTATCAGAATTTGCTATATAAGAATTTCAATCAGTGTATGGCCTGCATCTTTCCATGTACATATGTCATTGGATATGCACTTATCTAATGAATATCTTGATGTTTGAGCTAAATGACTGTTTAACATCTATGTTGGTGACATGGACAGTGGGATTGAGCGCACCCTCAGCAAGTTTGCCGATGACACCGACTGTGTGGTGCAGTCGACACACTGGAGGGAAGGGATGTGCCATCCAGAGGGACCTGGACAGGCTGGAGAGGTGGGCCCATGTAAACCTCATGGAGTTCAACAAGGCCAAGTGCAAGGTCCTGCACATGGGTCAGGGCAATCCCAAGCACAAATACAGGCTGGGCATTGAGTGGATTGAGAGCAGCCATGCAGAGAAGGACTTGGGGGTATTAGTGGATGGAAAACTGACTATGAGCCAGCAATGTGTGCTTGCAGCCCAGAAAGCCAGCCGTATCCTGGTCTGCATCAAGAGAAGTGTGGCCAGCAGGTTGAGGAAGGTGATTCTTCCCCTCTACTCTGCTCTGGTGAGACCCCACCTGGAGTGCTGTGTCCAGCTCTGGAGCCCCCAGCGTAAGAAAGACATGGACCTTTTGGAGCAAGCCCAGAGGAGGGCCATAAAGATGATCAGGGGGCTGGAGCACCTCCCCTATGAGGCCAGGCTGAGAGAGTTGGAGTTGCTCAGCCTGGAGAAGAGGAGGTTCCAGGGAGACCTTATAGGGGCCTTCTAGTACTTAAAGGGGGCCTACACAAAAGCTGGAGAGGGACTCTTTATCAGGGAGTGTAGTGATAGGATGAGGGGTAATGGTTTTAAACTGAAGGCAGGTAGATTTAGATTAGATATAAGGAAGACACTGGAACAGTTTGCCTGGAGAACTTTTGGATGCTCCCTCCCTGGAAGTGTTCAAGGCCAGGTTGGATGGGACTTTGAGCAACCTGGTCTAGTGGAAGGTGTCCCTGCCCATGGCAGGGGGGTTGAAACGAGATGATCTTTAAGGTCCCTTCCAACCCAAACCATTCTATGATTCTATGACTGATGATGATGATGTTACATGCGACAGAAATCATGCTAAATTTTTGGTTGTTGTTCTTGGATGAAAGTGCCATCAAAAGCTTTTACAAGGCAGAGTTGTGTGGTGTTCATTTCCCTCAGTATGATGATCTCATCATGCAGTGGGACAAACTATATCCTTGCTTCCAGTTGCAGATTGAAATAATCTTTGTTGGCATCTGCTGCTTCTTCAGTAGCATGCTGTATGTCTATGCAGAAAACTGAATCAGCTTGCATATGAAACAGTACCAGATATAGAATTTCACATTAAAAGTGGTTTCACATGTAGCATGGTCAAAGGATAAGTATTCCATTTATTTCTCGGGATTGCAGCAGTCCTGTGTCTTCCATGAGTTATTGAGAATTATTAATGAATCTTGTGCTGATATTTCTGACAGCTGTGATACTGTTCCTTTTCGGTCCTTTGTCTCAAAATGTTCAACATCAAAACTTGTTAACTGACGGATTGTTTGAATTTCACAGCCATTCTTAGATCAGCTTTGTTCTTATAGAGTCCTAGGTTTTCAAAGTAGCCAGATTTATAGACTTGAAAGTCCAAGTTCAGCCGCTTTTACTTTAGCTGCCTAAACCATGCACACTTAAACTTTTGGATTATTCCTGTACACATGGCTGTAGGTTTCCTACCCAATGGCAAGTGTCTGGAAGTCTTCTTGGCAGGGAATTATAGAATTAAATATTTAAATGTTTCTCAAATGTAGGTGTTCAGAAGAAAAGTGTCTGTTAAGCCTTGCCCAGGAATGATGCTGTCTTCCACAGAACAGGGAGTGGTGTCTTTTTTGCCTTTATGGCTCTCAAGAATAATAATTTAGCTCTGGATGTGTTCAGTCTGAAAGAAGTTAATGTGCAAATAGAATACTTGTATGACATTCAAAATCTGCTGGAAACCTTGTTAGAAATAAAAAATTGGAGCCCCCTTCTAAGCACAGTAGGGCTGTAAGATTGCTGGCTGCTAAATCATGGAAAAGAAGAAGAAACTCTTTGGAGGATAAACCTGTTTAAGAAGGATTAAAATATATAAACTGATTCATTCAATTGGGCATATCTACCAGCTCTGCATGTGCTCATTCTACGTCTGTTAACTGTTTCTAGCTGTAAGAGATGCATGTGCTCTGCATAGGCAGTGATAATGGTAGTTCTGCATTTTGTATGCCATATTCTCTGCTCCCAGGGACTACATCTATATTGAACCTGTGACTCTATAGGCAGTACCTATGCTGTACCTGGCTGGTCCTGGGAATAATCTGAGTTTTAAAGTAATCCCCAAAACCTCATTCCAGCCTGCTCTCATTGCCCTTTTATTTAGCCTACGAGACAATGCTTGTAAATCCTGTTTAATCAGTGATAGGTTATGCCAGCTTCTAATTGGGGCCCTTGGCTGACGTTGTGAAATAGTGTTTGATGGTGGTTAAGGAGCTGGCCCCATGAGTTCAGCCCATCCATACTGCAGGTTAATGTGTGCTTGGTCAATATTCAGCTGGTTTGTGCCAAATCAAAACCCAGAGACATTCCTGAAGGTAACAGCTGAGACTGTGAATTTGTCCTTGATGCTATTCAGCCACCCTTTAAATGCATGAAATGTGTCTGAAATCCCTTTCACATCATACACTAAAAATCAACTATGAAGGCTGTTGGTAGAAGGGGACCTGAAACTCGAGTATGTATACAAAATCATGGACCAAGCAAACATCATTTTCAGCTGGTACATGATTATGGTCTAGGACTTCAGGTCTTGCCCAGCAAGGTCAGGTACCATTTCATGGATGTAGGCTTCATATGCAGCACCAGAGGCATCTGCAGTTTATCAGTGGCTGTAGATCATTGATAGAATGGCTGTTACTGGAACTGCAGATTAAGTTTAGTGTCTGAGGAAACACAGATGATGCCCAACTGACCTTGTGTCCCAGAGTGTCATGGAGAGCAGGCTGGCATCATAATTCCATGACCAAAAAGCAAGACCACTTGAATTTTTTTTCTTTTTTTTTCCAGAAACTGGGAAAATCCAAACATATATATACAAGGAGATTTCTTGTCCCTCATGAAAGCAGATTTAAGAAGCTGTTGAGATGAGTTCTGCCTGGGTTTTATATATCACATACTTGGGGAAAGGAACTGGATCTAGGCAGGATTTAAGGTATTGTGCCCTTGAAACATAAAGGCCCTCCTCATTCTTGAGGGAGAGGAGCACAGTAACCAGAAGGGAGGAGGGTAGGGAAGGTGGTCTTCACATGCCTCCTTTCATATGTACACTGACTAGCAGTGAGGTCTGACTAGTAAGATATCCATGAAGGACACATTGCATCTGTGTCCTGCTCATGACACACATCACTGCCTACACATCCCACTGCGCCTGCTCATCCCCCTTTTACCCACCTCATTACAATGGTCTGGAGGCAATTCATGTAGTCAGACCAAGAGGGGTCACTTCAGCCTGATCCTGCTCTCTAATTTTATGCTGGTGCTCCATCACCAGCTCAAAGTTGCAGTTTCTTTGCACCATGTGTCTTCTATGACTGTGACAAAAGTGAATGCAAAGTTTATTTAAACTCTGCTATTCTCCACTGGTAATGTTTGACCCCCATTTTTCTAGACGGCTATATAAGATACAAGGCAAAGATGAACAAAGCTCTTTAATCTAAATGGAGTCCTCCTGATTTGTATCAAGGAAGTTGAGAGCAGAATCAAATCCTAGATCATTATTTTTTGAACCAGTACAGAGACAGAAACCCTAGGCTGTGAGGCCCTGATTCAGGAAAGCATTAAGCACCTGCTTAACTTTGAGCACTGACTTCAATGTATTTAAGGTTAATCAAGTGCTTAAGCTTTTTCCTCTATAGGGATTCTTTTCTGCATAAGGGCCTAAGAGAAAATAGATAACTATAAAGAGCAACTGTAATGAGCCTGCATATGGGCCAAAGAGAAGGGGATTATTAATGCTTTCAGGTTCAGTGAGGACTAGGGTTTAAATATCAACCTCCTACAGCGAGACATGAAAGACTCTCATAAATGTGTTAAATCGCATCAGGTCCATTTAATATCATTATGTTTAATAAAAGTATCTTTGCACTATAATAATCAGTGAGGACAGTAGGTGGACCAGTCAAGCTGTTCTGGAAGCAGAATATATTCCTTCTGTTAGGGTTATCCTCTTTTCTGCTGCACTCTGTAGTGTAGGTCTCCAATAAACAATAAGCTTCTAAGTGCTTTAATCTCTGGGAAAATCTTGAAATTGCCTTGAGGGTGGTAAAAACACAGCTCCATGACACAACTGAGCTGGGAAATTAAGAATGAGGTTCTCTGAACCAGGATGGTAGAAATGAGTGTGGGAAAAGTTCTTGTGTAACCTCTGTTTTCTTGGCAATGTTTCCAATAATTGGTAAGAAAGACCACAAAACTGCAAATCAGAATAAAACTTAGTCTAAAACTGAAACTAGAGCTTTTATCAGAACGGCCTTTCAACAGTCTTTATGGTTGTTCCCTCTATCTTTCTAACCCTCTTGTTGTGGACAGAGAAAAAACACATCTCTTTGGTTGTTTATGACCCCAGAGGGCAAATTCAAGTTGTTGATTTAATCGGAGTATTTAATTTTAAACATAGTTTATGATATGTAAGTGCTGCAAAGATCATTTGTCAAAACAAGAACATTGGGGAACCTTGACCCTAAACCTCAACAACTTTTATTATAATCACTTTATGATGCCTAAACATCTTAGCAGTGAGTCTTTAGTACAGTGTGGCTAGATTTTGTGTGATGTTTGGAAGTAGTCAACAGCAGCTTTTATGTTTGAAAGATTATATGGGAAATTTTTATTTTAAATAGGTCAAACACAAAATCGCTTTGTAAGAAATATAAAGACAGAATTTGAAATAGCCAGTTTGGATTTTACAAATTCAAAATCTAATTAATAAACAATTGCAAAACTAATTTACATTTCCTTGTCTTGCAGAAAGTTTAACATAAACAGAAGCTGTCTGTCAAGACCTCCCGAACTTTCATGCTTCAAATGAAATTGCAGTTTTTGGAAGAAAAAAAGGAGCTTTATGCAACTTTGCTAAAGAGAACAAGAAACATTTCTTTCTGAGAAATTTGCAATTTGTATTGTCTTTATAATAGTATTTTTTGTTATCTTTTATATTAGGCAATAAAGGCCTGTGTGAATAAAATGTAATCAATTACATTAATACCTAATATGACACATTCTCAAATAAGAAATCCATCTTTCTTTACCTCTGCTGTAGCCATGGCCTTTGATTTCAGAAATTTTCATGCCCTGATCATTGTATCCAGTCTGTAATTAACCCATGGAACTCGTTACTGCAGGGTACCAAGACATTGATGTGTTCAGGAGAGCAAGGAATCAAATTAATGGAAGTAAAAAATCCATCACCAGGAACATGTGGATATGAACTCCGAGAAATTCCCTGAACTGCCATTGCCGAAAGCTGGAAGAACACACTTAGAAAAGGGTCCCTGTATACTTGGCCCATTTTTCTACTCCTTCCATAGTATCTGCATCTTTGACTATAGTCAAACAGAGGTGTAGAGAGATGGTAGATATGTCCAGAAAGGTGGTAGATGCCCCATCCCTGGAAACATCCAAGGTCGGGTTGGACGGGGCCCAGAGCAACCTGATCTAGCTGAAGATGTCCCTGCTCGTTGTAGGGGCATTTGGACTAGATGACCTTTAAAGGTCCCTTCCAACCCAAACTATTCTATGACTCTCTGCAGGCCATGGATCTGTCAATAAGGCACAGGATACATTCCGAGTCCTTTGCCACTGCATTCACCTTTCTTCAAATTTCACTTGCAAGTGATGCAATTTAAGTAATTCTCATTTAACTAACAGTTATTGTAGAGCTTGTTGCAGAAAAAAAGATGTGCAGAATATCCTTCCATCCCATCAGCTCTCTTCTAGGGTGTAGGTGGTATGTACCTGATCACTTTCAAACCTCTGGTCTTCTATCTGAAAAAGATACAGAAATGAACCCTGGCCTGGAATGAAAGACAAGAGTAAGCTATTAATCTTCAGGATGCAGGTGGCTCCTTCTTCATGTAGGACTCCCAGAGCTGTGCCCTGAACTGGGCATCATTTGTCAGGGAAGCACTTAATCCCTGGTAGAGCCCTGTCTGCCAGAGTAGCCACAAGCTCTGGAGCTAATGTTATAACATGGACAGTGATCACATCTCCCCAGGCAAGAAACTCCAGTGACTCCAAAAAAACCAAATTAACCAGACTTAGTTCTTACCTAAAGGTTAACCTGTCACATGTAGGTTAGTTTCGAGTCCATACCTTGTTCCACTTGGGGACAGAGTATGAGGAGAAGAGGCTGCATGGTGAAGCAGGTCTAGTTTTGCCCTTTTACTGCAGACAAAGTGTTGATTCTTTCCAAGCATAAATCCGTCCTATGGAGGAACACCTTGTGCAGTGTGCAAAGACTCGGCAAAAGGCAATGAACTTTTTTTCTGAGTGGAAATGTGTCATACATCAGGCCAAATTCAGTCAAAGCTTTTCCCTTACCATCCCTAGGTTCATGCTGACTTCAACAGTTAACAATTTTTGTGAACAAAAGGGAACAATAAGCAAGTCCAGTGAGAAGCCTTTGTTCCTTCCTAGGGCAATCTCTACGCAGGTGATATGACTAAATTGCATAGGATTTCCATAGAAGTTTTATCAAAGGCCAAACAAAGATACAAAGCAGTTGTCTAACACTGCCTCACTGTTTATTTGAGTGATGGTTTGTAACAGAGGTGGAAGAGCATAATTCTATTATGTAAATAAAGAAATTAGACCTAGTAGATAACTAGAGGCTGCTGAACACTTGAATCCCTCATACAGGTCTGAGAGTACACCTTTATCAATGAATGATATTGGAGAAGAAGTAAGAATGAAGTGCAAAGCACGATGCAGACTGCTTGTTTATGGACAGCACAAACTGTTTGCACGTTTTGCATGTGCATCCCTTTAAAGACCTCATAGACTCTAATTCATCACAAATATGATGTGCACATCAATTAAGAAGGGGGATGGTACCCTGTGACAGATGGACTGAGCAGGGGCTTCCAGATTCTCTGCAGGGGAAATGCACAAAAGGAATAGGAGAAGAGGTGAGTTCAGATAGGAATAACACCTTTGCAGAAAGATTTTCTAGGTCAGGAATTGCATTTTTGTCATTTATTTTATTATTCTTTTATTAAGGTAGGGGTTTTTTGGTGTTTTGGTTTTGGTTTTGTTTTTTTTTTTTTGAGCTAACAAAGTATCTTTCTTAGACTGCATTATGAACACAGTATTAAACATGGTAGGGTGCCAATCTACAGTCAGGGGCAAGACCCCTTAGTAAAAACTAGGTCAGAATCAAGGGTTATATCAAGTAACACCTCCTGCCTAAGTTGCCCTTCAAGACTTTACAGTAAAATATTTTCTATTTTTCTCGTTTTTCTATTTTGTGAATATGACAGCAGTTGGGAACAGATTCCCCCCTCCTTGTACCAGCACCACACTTCCAGTCTGTACTGCATGTGTTCCAGGGAGAGTGGTTTCAGAAACAGAGGAAAACTCAGAAGACAATAGCTGTCTGCTAGGAAACAATCAATACCTCTTATTTTCATTTTTTATTTTTTAGAGTCTGTGCTCTAAATATTCTCTCTTCCTTGCAGCATGATAAAGCATACAATCTAAAGAGCACTGTCTGTATGTGAATTTTTTGTAATACTTTTCCAAAACAAAATATTCCCCATTTGTATTTAATGACTTCTTTCCCAACAGAGTTAGCCAATGAACATAAACTGGGGAGTTACTCATCCTAAAGGAATCCAAATAATTTAAAAAGTAATAAATTAGGCATATTCCCCCCAGGATGAGGGCATATTATCAGTCGATAAACAGGATTAATTTAGATTTCAATATGTTATGCTCTCCGTAATCTTTTCTTCTGGTGTACATTAGAGCCTATTTTGCCCCACAAAATTAGTCCAGAATAAGTAGACTTTATCGATGTTCATCTAGCCTCTGAGAATGATTTAATTTTCTCAGTACTTTAATAATAAAATTATTTTATCTGTTTATGTATCTAAAAGGTGATCCTCCCATTTTGAGTAGATGATTATGTTCCCAGTTTTAAGAAAAATTGAATATAGAATAGGATGAATCACTTTAAGATATTCCACCATGCTGGTGCTTCTCAGCATGCATATCTGGGTAGAGAACAAATATTTCCTTCACTTGATTGTCAAAAGTATTTTAGATCAGGTTTTCCTAGGTCTCCTAGGATCTTTCTCAGAAAAATGTCATTCCTCATATTTGACTTGTTTGATTTTACCAAACCAGAGATTCTCATTTGAACAAATGACGACTGATTCATATTTATAACTTTCCTCTCATTCTACTGTATTAAGGTGACAGTATATTTTATTTCTGTTTTACACTTTCAGAAGGACAAAGAAACCTGTCCAGGATCTCATGGGAAGCCAAAGCTGGAAAAGGTGTTAGAGCCCTGGTAGGGGGAAAAAATATCTGTATCATTTTCTCAGTAAATATGGTGTTTCCATTGCTTGTAACAGACATGGCTTTGCATTAGGCTACAAGTACAGGCCTCTTAGGGTTTGTTTGGACTTGTTTTGGCCCACCTGGAGATTTGCTTCGGCTTGTAAGAGCAGTTACCTATTGACTGGAGGGCAGTTACCTGTTTGGTTTTAGCTTTTGCTTATCTTGGAACAACTCAGGTGTAAGACCTGTTATCAGATAATTTTTTCTCACTAATTGGTAGAGAAAACAAGAAAAAGAACCTAGACCCTATATTCAAATGCAGCAGAGAGGGGAGAAGGTATAGAACGAGGGCAGAGGCCTTGGAAACACAGGCAAAGACAGATACAGGAGTCTCGAGGGCTATAAATTGAGGTCAGTTACTGGTCAGCAAACAAATGCAACCTTGGGCACCATATGAGCCAGTCTCAGGGGTAGCGATGAGAAGCAAGAAGTATCCAGCGTATGTAAAATGCACCACATATAGAGTACACATGGACCTGCAGACCGATGATGAAAGAGCAAAGTGCACAGCATGTCAACAAACATGAAAATGCCGCCTAGCAAATCCCAGAGAAGGAGGAAGAACCTTCAATACCAACATCATACTCTTCCTAGCAAAGGGTTTGGGATACTTAAGACTCATGGTAACCCTCCCTGTGCCCTGCATGAATGGACACTGTCAGCCTTAGGACACTGCGGGGCAGTGGGAGGGTGAGCATAAGACCAGAGTAGGAAGTAAGTACTATATAGTTTGTGTATATATCATTTTATCTGTGATATGCAATTTGAACTGTGTAGTATCACTGTAACTGCACTAACAATAACTCCTTGATAAGACTGTTAAGGCTGTAATTAGATCAACAATAAATTAGTGGCTTTGTGTACATGGTGTGTGCCTTTTGCCTATAACAACCTGTTTTTCTAACCTCAGAGTGTTGCGATTGCACTGTATGGTTTGTATTTTCTATATGTATTTAGAAATTAATATTGGTACTAACCAAAATCCCAGCAAGCACTGGCACACATTCTGGCTTACTGGTGGGAATCCATGAATTTCCCGTCCTGAAATAAAACCTCTCTTCCCTTTCTGAATCCACAAGCTACACTCATGATTCAATAATAGGACCTTAATGCCACAAATAGCTTTGTGTGGACAAGGGTCCTCACACAAGACAAATTACAATGGCAGCCACTCCTAGGTACAGCAAGATCATAATATTGGCCATACTAGAAAATATAATCTAGTCTCAGACTCAGCAATGTGGTTACATGTACACTAGTATGGGACTTCACATGCAGGGCAATTTTAAACTCACACTTCTTTGTAAACAGATTCAGGCAGTGCAGGAAATTCTGGCCCTGCTGTGCTGATCTGCAACTGTCTTCTCTTGCTCTTTATAAATCTCTTTCTCTGTCTGCTTTCAGAATGTTATCTTAACTAGGATTAATAAAGATACACTGGGGAGCTTCTTATCTCTTATAGGAATTATGTTTATAATAATAATAAAAAAAGCTTTAATCTTGGAAGAGCAATGGAGGGGGAGGGAAGTTGGAAAGAAGAAATGTTATGTGTAGGAGAATAGGCAGGTAAGAGGTGAGACAAGGGCATTAGAGGTCATGGATGGGCCCACACCAAAACCTGAGATCCAAATACCCCTGAACTTTGAGTACATTTGAAGCCAGATCAAAAAGTTTTGATCTGGACCCCTACCTTTCTCTCTGAATTAGGGATGGATAAGCTGGTTCTGATAAAAGAAGATCCATCCTGAGACTTTTGAAATTCAAAAGAGCTCAGTTTACCTTTTAAATTAAGTTCTGACCAGCTTTTCCACTTCTTGTGTTGAGCCAGAAGAAGATGTGGAAATATCAGAACACAGCATGAAAGACATGCCTGCCCAGCCTGAATGAGGGCGTACCGAAAATCTCCTCAGGGAGATTGATCCTCTGAGATTTCCAGAGCAAAGAAGCCTGGATGTGCTTCAGAAAAATAGTTGATGTTTTAGGCAGTTGACTGAATGAAACCACAACATCAAACAAATTGAGGTTCACCATGGCTTGCTGCTTAACTGGAATATAATTACATTTATTTTAGATATATGAGATTCTCTTGTTTGTAAGCAAAGACCTGCAGAGTTCACTGGTTCCCATGCCACAGACATTGGTGGCTACATCTATCCTAGGCTGTCCTGGCTCTCCTCTGGCCAAATGAAAGGCTCATGCCCATAAGACTGAGCTTTCCTGTCCTCCAAGCCCCAGTGGCCACATCCAAACTACCTATAGGGAACGGTCCTTGGCCCATGTTGACCCATGAGCCATGCCAAGGACTTGCTGGGGAATGTGCTAGCAGGCATGACCAAAACTGTGCCAGATATTGTGCTCATATTTAACAGTGTGGACAACCATGGGATAGCAGTGGGCCTGTGCCCTGGCACGTTTTGTTTCGGTGATAAAGATCGAATCAGCCTGATGCTGGTCATCAGATGCTGTGACTGTAGTCTCCCTTCCTGGTAAAGTGTAAGGAGACCACCACAGTGGCCAGTTTTGAGTATCATCAATCTTTCCAGCAACTTCTCTTGCTAAGTTTCCATATGATGCTCTTTGTGAATGAACTTGTTTGGGTCTAATCAGAGATTGGATGTCCTTGTTTAACCCACTTGACTTTGGTCTGGTTCATCATTAAATATTCAGTAACAGATTCACTTTTTGTTGAGGTGTATGTATCTACTGCCAAAGCTCTGTTGCTGTTCTGAGAAGCTAAGGTTGAAAATTACAGCTAGTTCATCTGGCAGTGGTGCATTTCCAAAGCAATATAGACCAGTGAGAGCATGTAAAGACAATTAGCATCATTGCCTTATTAATTCAGTGCTGTCCTTTAAAACCTGGGAAGCCAGCCACCACTGATCGACTATTATACCCAGCTCTTGAGTCCAGTGTATATCATGGACACAGCTTGAGTCTGTGTTGGAAAGAGACCTGGATGGACAGACCTACGTCTTGTCTCCCACTGCATGCTCATTTTCCCATTGGAAAGAAGCCTAAACCTATAGACCAAGAGTACCATGTGAACACCTACGTTCTAGATGACTGAGGAACTAGGGTTGTAAAATATGCCATGAAGTCTAGCTATGGTGTTGTATTCATTTATTTCTGCAATAAAAGTATTTCAGGTTATAGGTTTGACACAGCCTCATGACCCTGGGTAGGCTATCACTAGAAAAGTTGCTTTTGATAAAGGTTTGGGGTTGCTTTTGCTGAAAGTTTGGGATTGTTTTAGCATCATTAATTTTGAAGCTTGGTGAAAGATCAGTTTTTCTCTATATGCATTCTCCAAGGAGGATGATACAAAGGCATATTATACTGAAAAGCGGATAAGCCCTCAGTATTATCTCTTGTTTTGACAGCCTTCAAAATAACCTTATCAGAAATGTCATTTGGTTTATCTGGATTTTAAATTGAGATATTAGATAATGTTCAAGGACCTTTGTTATGTGAAATTACATACTTAAAATTAAATCTTTGCCTATATTATTAGTATTATATGTAGCAATTACCTAGCAGATTTGCTTGGTCCATCTTCAGAAGGCTACAAAAGAAGCTGGAAAATCAAATTCACATTTGTGTCAGTTTTCTGTCCACTGTTTTATGAAGATCATATTATTCTAGCATCTGATTCTCAAATCGTTACCCAGTAACACTCACATGCACACTACTCTCAGTTTACAGAATAAATAACTGGCTACTTTTGTATTCTGGCTGGCTAGGGTGTTTGAATGGAAATGGAGGCAGAGTGGTTGTTGGGTAGTCAAGTAGAGAACAAATTGCAGAAGAGATAGATTAAAGGTATGAATTTTGTTCATATTACCGAATGTAATGAGACCTGCAGCAATTAGTTTCTGCTTCAAGGAGGCTGTACCTGACTCTGGTGTAAGATCTGTGTCCTTCACTCATGCTTCCCATGTCTTCCCCCCCACACTGATCACTTAATATCTTCAGGAAGGCATTGTTATCCCAGGAGACCTCATATGGGAGTCTCAGAGCCACCAAGGTCCACAAATGGAATCTACTTTAACTGAACCCCATGGTAAGTGAGGAACCAAAATGGACTGCCAAATGGACTGCCAAGGCACAATAAACACAGAATCACAGAATCATTCAGGTTGGAAAAGACCCTTGGGATCATCGAGTCCAACCATCAGCCCTACTCTACAAAGTTCTCCCCTACACCATATCCCCCAACATCTCATCTAAACGACCCTTAAACACATCCAGGGATGGTGACTCCACCACCTCCCTGGGCAGCCTATTCCACTCTCTGACCACTCTTTCCATGAAAAATGTTTTCCTAATATCCAGTCTGAACCTCCCGTGTTGCAGTTTAAAGCCATTCCCTCTTGTTCTATCCCTAATTACCTGTGAGAAGAGACCAGCACCAACCTATCTACAATGTCCTTTCAGGTAGTTGTAGAGACTGATGAGGTCTCCCCTTAACCTTCTCTTCTTCAAACTAAACAGTCCCAGCTCCTTCAAGTGCTCCTCATAGGATTTATTCTCCAGGCCCTTCACCAGCTTCTTTGCCCTCCTCTGCACTCGCTCCAGCCCCTCGATATCTCTCTCGTATTGAAGTGCCCAAAACTGGACACAATACCCAAGGTGTGGCCTCACCAGTTCAGAGTACAGGGGGACTATCACCTCCCTACTTCTGCTGGTCACACTATTTCTAATACAAGCCAGGATGCCATTGGCTTTCTTGGCCACCTGGGCACACTGCCTGCTCATGTTCAGCTGCTTGTCAGTTAGAACCCCCAGATCCTTTTCTTCCAGACAGCTCTCCAGCCACACCTCCCCAAGCCTGTAGCCATGCAGGGGGTTGTTGTGGCCCAAGTGCAGGACCTGGCACTTGGCCTTGTTGAAGCTCATCCCATTGATGTTGGCCCACTGATCCAATCTATCCAAGTCTCTCTGTAGTGCCTCACTATCTTCATGCAGATCGACATTCCCGCTTAACTTGGTGTCATCTGTGAACTTACTCTATGTCCTTATCAAGATCATCAATAAAGATGTTAAACAGAAATGGTCCCAACACTGAGCCCCGAGGAACATCACCTGTGACTGGCCACCAGCTGGATTTAACTCCATTGACCACCACTCTCTGAGACCGTCCATCCAGCCAGTGCTTGATCAAGCAGACCGTACGGTCATCCAGGCCATGAGCAGCCAGTTTTTCTATGAGAATTCTATGGAGAACTGTGTCGAATACGATCTCTTTCTGAAGAAACTGTCTGTCATCTTCTGTGAGCAAGGGATGAAATTTCATTATTGGGTATAATGAGCTGAAATGGTTAAGCCTGAAGGTGATTAATGCAAAGACATCCTTTGCTGGAACTGAGGATGTTTAGATAGAGCATGGCTTCCCAGCTAGGGAATGATTTCCTTTTGTATAATATGAATTGTGCTTATGTGCATGTATTTTTTATGTGGATAGATATTTGTGTGAGCATCTGTGTCTGTTGAGGAGCTGGAGCACAAGAAAAAAAATCCAAGCATGCAAATGAAAAAAACCTGTTCTTTTATGAAGAAAATGGGTCTGTTCTCCTCTGGTTGCATTGCTTACATAGTTGTTAGTTTAATCTTTAAAATAAAGTTTTTTGTTTTTTTTTCAAATGTGTGGCAAACTAAGTAACTGGAACATAGGTAGAAATAATATATTTGGGTTACAGGAAAAAAAACTGGCATGACTTTAAAGGCACAAATTTCATAACACCACATGTGCAAAGCATTATAATAATTGCACTGTGCACATCTGTAACAGACAGAGTGAACAATGAATATTAAAACCACATTCCTAAAGCTGGCCAGAAGCTTGGCAGCGGTATTTTATATGGGAGACCTGTACTAGAGTCCAAATGCTGGGTCTTCTGCATCCAGAGTTGGCAGGCTTTGGTGGTGGCTGAAGTGATGGGCTCAAGTGCAGGTGAGAGTGGTGGGAACGAACATGGCAAGGCAGTTCCATTTGCTGCTGCTTCATTCCCCAGCTGCCTATCCCACAGAAGGTATTTTACTGAGGAAATCTGGCTGGAGCCCTCAGTGGCTGCTGTTCAAAACTGTTGTAGTGCCAGGATGAGGAGGAAAAGAGATGGATGTGGAAACAAAACAGCAATGAGCAAATGGTCTGAAGGCCATGCAGGGAACACCTGGCCTCTCTTCCCATCAAGGATACACAAACACTCAGATTTCCTGAGATATGCACTCCTGGGCAAGATGGGCAAGATAAATACCCACACTGAAGTTGTGTGGTTCCTGCTAATCAGTGATACATGCCATTTAATTACTGGGCTATACAGCATAGTAAAGGCATTTTATGGGGAAGAACAGTGGGGTATTCAATCAAAATATTCTTTGTAGACAGTGGAGAATGCAGTAGCTACTTCTCAAGGAATGGTTCATCTTTCCAGTAAAGAGCCAACTCCAGAATAGTTTGAAGATTCTGATATTGCTTCACGAAGCAAAAAGCAGGATATCATGTTTTTCATTTTATAGCAGCAGGAGACATGCCATGAAAAGCCCCAGAACTCATATGCCTTCCACAAGCACAGGAGAGTAAACTTCCTGCCAGATCCTAAAAATGGGACAGATGTCAAGATGTCCCAGCTCTGAATCCAGTGGCTTTGCCATGAGATTGCAGCTGCGAAAGCAACGCCCAAGATTTTATTATGTCCTGTAGAAGGGAAAATGTGGAACGCTTGGTCTACAGGCCCAAATGGTAATCGTTTAACAGGGAAATGCTCTTCTTTTCCCCTTTCTCTTCTCTCTTTATGTTGAGTTCATTCACACATCCAAATTATTTTAGTTATTAGGACCATTTTCTCCCCTTTCTTTTCCTTCTTTATGCACCTTATAATCATTCTCTTTGAATGCCTGCAAAAATTAACAATTGTGATGTTGTTGCTGTGTTATGTCTACCACACTCAGCACCACTATTTCACTGTTGCCTTTTACTTCTGCATTAATCAATCTGTATCATAAACTGAGAGCATAAGTTTTTTAGAGGAAAGACTATCCTTACATTCTGTGCTCATATAAAGTCAACCTGACCTGTGATTAATGTTCAAAAGTGCTATGGTAATATTTCTATTATTACCACTATTAATCTATCTGTAGTTAAATCTTTAACAAGTACTATTTAAGATAACATCAAATATTGAAAGACTGTTTTGGACTTCAACAAAAATAACATCTTCATTGTCATGAGACAGATTTAAAGATCATACTATTAAAATAATAAATAATAAGACTTTTCCTAAGGCAATGCAAAATAGATGCTTTCCTTTATGTCAGAAAGTGGGGATTTGCCAGCAATTCTGTAACGTTAACAGCAGGAGCTTAGAGGAAAAACAAACATTAAGAGATTAACAATAAAGTCATAAGAAATGACAACATTGTATATTCATAAACTAATAGTCACAAAAATGAGAGATGCAATGAATTTAAATAGTAAACATGTTGGTCATCTAAAAAAATAATCACAATCCCATTTTCTTTTCTTTCCTTCTTTGACACACTTCTCTAGTTAAATGAACTTAGCTAAACTGTGGATTGCTTAGCCCAAACATGTAATATCTTCAAAGACAATTAACAGCATTCAGAAAAGCCCTTTGATGTGAAATTAGAGAAAATTAATGTATTAAAAATACATATTTAGATTTTGATTAAGCAACCCAATAAAGAGCCAGTCTGAGAGGGAGAGGTAGAATTTGTATTCCTTAAACAGGAGAATCATGGTTTGTTTAAACCCAAAGCAATGGGTCACTGTGTGTTACAGTTAAATCCGAAGAGGTTATATAGAAAAAGTACTTAAATGCCATGCCAGTCATCTTCCTTATTAATATGTCATATATGGCCTCTATCAAAACCTCACAGTGACCTAGATATTATGAAATTTAATGAGAAGCACTAAAAATTAATAGTTCTGATGTTACATGATTCAAAAAAAATACTGTAGCTGTCTTGAATCATTGCAAAGAGCAAGAAAGCCAGTGGGGTTGAAGGAATGTGTTAATTAAGGAATGCTCTTGGAATGTAAACTCAGGTAGGTTTCCAGCAGGCTGTGGGGAGAAGTAATTTGACTAGCTATCAGGGAAGAAGGAGTCATACTTCATGTAAATCTTAAGCCTAGATTCCCAAGAGCCAGAGATAAAGATAAAGCGAAAGGAAGGCAGGACAAGTGGGAAGGGATCCATCTTGGACAGAGAATGCAACCTGAAATATCTCACTGATGTTGGCAGCCCTGGATTGGTGGTGGGGTTTTGGATGTCTGCCTTTCTTTCCTTCCCTTCAGTCTTCTATTGATGTTATAAATTGGCTCTGTAAAATGGCATTGAAGAGACAAAGAGCTACTAAGCTGCTGCCTTGTTATTGAGTCTGACTACAGACTCAGAGAGTAAGATCTGAAATAAAGCATCCTCAAGGAGAGGCTAGTCAGGATCTGTTGCCACCTATCATAGTTAAGTAGTATCCCAGAGAAGACATGAATGGCAATTTGAAGAAGAGAATAATCCCAGAGGTATTTTAATCTGTTGGAAGAGTGTTGCTTTTCAAGAATCTGCCAGTCTCAAGAACAGTCCAATACAGTGAGCAGGAAATCAAGATGTCAGGAGGCCTGCACTGATGAACAAGGAGCTCCTGGCAAAACTCCAGCATAAAAAGAAAGTATACAAGCAATAGAACCAGAGTCAGATTTCCAAGGAGAAATATAGAGACACTGTGTGAGTGTGTTGATACAGGACTAGGAAAGCCAAAGCCCACCTGGAGTTGAGTCTGGCAAGGGACATGATGGGAAATGAGAAAGGTTTCTACAGGTATAGCAGTAGCAAAAGGAAGTCAAAAGAAAATGTTGGCCCATAGCTGAATTGAGCATGGGACCTGGTGGACATCTTTCACCTCTTTACTGGAAAGGCTGGCCTTCAGGAATCCCAGATCCTTGAGCCTAGTGGGAAAGTCTGGACCAAGGAAGACTTACCCTTGGTGGATAAGGATCAGTTTAGGGAATGTTTAAATATAGCCAACCCTATGTCCTCATAACATGCAAAATGTTTGTCTTCTGTACATCTCACAGAGAAGTAGGTGGCGGGGACAACATACAAGGTAGAAAAAGTCCCCTTCTGATTGCCACCACTTGTTCTCATGGATCTGAAGCATCACAGTCCTATTGTTCTGAAAGTCCAGGTGTTGCACATGGGAGGAGCATGGAGCTATAAAGCTTCTACCAGAAGCTTCTGCTGCTGCTCCAAGAAGACAGCATCAGGAAGTAGCACAGTTTGACATGGGGATGCTGGGAATTTCCCATAGTACAGGTTTGGAGGAGCCAGGAAAAAATCAGAGAAGCTCTGGGCAGAGACTTTAAAGAGCAATGACAAACATTTTATTAACCTAGTTATCCTTCATATCCTGTGGACAGTTTTGCAAGGAGGACTTTCAGTACAGTCTTATAAACCTGAAGCTGTAAAAGCCTTGGGAAACATATCAACTTGCACTAATACACAGCTATGTTATTGCAGTCATAATGCATTAAAATAATTAATGCATTTAAATGAAGTGTCACAATTCTGAAGATGCTGTATAAAATCTTTTCAGCTGTATCAAATAGTTTTCTTTTAAGGAAAGAAAGCATACACATTTATGTAGCCTTGGGGAACAGTTTGCCTAATGGTGATGTCACAAGGTTCATACAGCAAGTATCTAGGATTCACCTACCAGTAAATGACAGCTTGCTGACAAGCCTGTCTTCATTTGCATATGTAAAGTCAGGAAAAAAATTAAGTGGTACAATTTTTAAGACATGTTCTGTTTGAAAACAGTCTTAGATGTTGTAGCAATGTAGCTATGTGAAAAAAGAGCTTGACAATGGAATTCAAAAAAATGTTGCTATCCTTTTTAGCATAGCTGATTTCTTTAGAAGGTCAGATAATGAAATCTAGCTCTCTTCAATTGCTGGATAACCTTGAAACCACATTTATTATATGAAGGATGCATGCTAACATTAGCTAATCTCTCTGATTACAATTCTACACAAGTTATTTTAGTTTTAAGGTATGAGCCTTTTCCCTCTCCAAAGACAGATTTAGAATTATATTCTATAGGGAACAGGTGAATAGCACAATATATGAATTATTTACTTATCTACATTAAAATGTTCCAGTACATAAAATCAAGTGAAAATATGTACTACACGTATCTTCAACTCTGCACTTTGAGATACAGGGCTAATTAAGGTCTTAGTGTGTTTTTATTTTGGGTATGAAACTCCATTTGTTTCAGGGGAGTTACTCCAGGCTTACCTCCAGCATGAAAACAGATGCAAGTTCAAACCATAATGAAGATATGGATTTATTAATAATATTTGTGATTTTAATGGTTTGACTGCTTGGAACTGTTTTTTTGTGAGAATTTCTCTTAGAGGAATAACAAGAACTAGTTGTAGGATTTCTATGAGAAAAGGCATGTCCTACCATCAATAAATGTAATTCGTCTGAAAGTGGTGCAGAAAAACCTTGTCATTCTACTGGCATATAGAACATGTTCCAACTGCAGTGAATAGAACAGAAAGAAAAAAACAAAACCAGAATTTCTTGAAAATAAGTCACTTATGGGTCAATTCATGGACTTCACTGTAGCATCAAGATTCTTGACCCGGAACATCTGAAAGCAAAATAAGTAGATTTACCAAAATTATGGTATTCTTGGGAAAGGAGTAGGGTTAAAATCAGAATGTTTTGACATGTGACAATAATCTTACTTTTATGCAAATACAAAGGTAAGGACTAGTTTGAGCTACCAAAAAATTCTAGATAACAAATAGAATTCTTCACTTTATTCTAATCCTGTGTGACAAGAACTAGTGAAATGAATAAACAGGCTGGTACAATACAGGTCACAGTTTGACATGGTTATTAAACATGCAAGCCTGATGCATGTGCTATAAAATAGTGCTAAGAATTGAAGAGATGTGCAAAATAACTAGAAAAGTAATTTCATGAATGTGTTTTTTTGAGATATAAAATTTCCATTTGTAAAATCACAGTTTTTGCCATTTTGCAGGGAATAATAATTCATTCTGTCTGTGTTGTTTTCTGAATAAGGCCACAGCTTTCCTCTCAACAAAATTACTTTTTATAAAATGAAAATTTTGTATATTTTATGGCTTCACATTGCATTATTCACCTGTTAGTGAACCCTATCATATCAGAGAAGTGATGGAGGGCACAGACAGGTATTGAAAAATACCCCTCATCCTAGGAATCATTTTTGTCCTTCTTTAATATTTATATTCCAGTAGTGCTCAAAGCCTTTGTTGTTATATGTCAGATACAAACACAGTGGTACAAATGGAGTCTTTTCAATGTTCTTGCAATCAAAGAATCAAAAAAATGAAATAAGCAGGGAGACTTAAAAAAAGAATATTTAAAAAGATATAATAACTTGCAGAGCTTGTAAGAAGACTGCTCTTCACTTCCAGTTCTGACTCTATATTTTAAGGTGTCTCTGCAGCAGATGGAGGAGATGTCTTCAGCATCCGAAGCAAGGGTAAGACAATAAGAGATCAGAAAATTAAGACAGATCTGGAAAGAATCAAAGCCACATAACACATAATCTAGATTCCTCATCGTGATTATTATTCCAAGTTAACTGTCATTTTAATAGGCATAAATCTAGTTGATCAACGTATGGAATGTTTCCCACATAGAAAAAGATTTTTTCAGATTAGACAACAAGCTGATAGGATAACGCCACACCATAAACCCAGCAAAAAAAGTCCTGAGTGATTACCAAATAATTTACAGCTAGTTTTGCACAGCTGTCTGAGAGAAAAATGACTGGGGAGAGGGGGAGGAAGCAAACCAAATATCTGCTGACATATAAATGTGAGAACTAAAGAGCAAAAAAATTAGGTTAACCTTCAAATGACTGTGCAAGGTAAAATCAAATCTGTACAGCTGCATTCATTTTGGTGAGTAGTGAAGCTAGGAGAGGATGTTTTTAAGGTAAACTACTAGATTTTGCAAAGGGAGGACTAGATGGAGTGTGAAAGAGGCTTTTTTCAGTCATGGTCTCGGTCTGGGGTCTGCAGAGAACTTTGAAATTGTTTGCAAAATGTGTCTGTGGAAACCAAGCTCATAAATATTCTATAGCAGTCCACGTGTTAATTTTCACTGGGGTTTCCACTTCTCTGAGTGAATTAGTAAGGGGTCCACAAATCAAAAAAGTTGAAAACCACTGGGCTGTGGGCTAACCTCTGTCCTCGGATATGCACCCAATTCTCATCACAGGCCCTGGGAATGGCTCTTGTGGCTGAAGAATTGGCCCTATTCATCCAACAGTCATTAAGAAAGAAAAGTCGTCCCTGGATGAATACTGAGCAGGCGTAGGTATATGTCAGATAATGGACAGCCCCAGTCTACACAGAGGCTGTAATTCACCCGTGGGGTCTCAGCGAGTGCATGTGCTTTAACTGCACAGCAGTTTGAATTCAGCCTTGTGTTTGCACCACAGCCATCTGGTGCTATTTAAAATATATACTTTTCAACTTTGACCTTTTAATCTTTCTGGTTTGAAAACATACACCAGTTCAAAGGTTACCTCTCCCAACCTTGAGCAATTCCCCTTCAGAAACAGCACTGAAGGGTTATTATTATCATCACTTTTGCTGATGATAATGAAGGGGTAATCCTCTATTGTGGTTTGTACACACATTTTGAAATAAACCAAAACACAATTGTTATACATTTAAAACCACATTTTCCATAAGTGTTGTGATTTTTAGGTGCCCTCATTCTGGGAAATTCAAAATCCACAGCTTTCTCAGGGGCCTAATTGTCAGATCAGCTGAGCACTTATAACCTCTCCACTGCCCCCAAAATACCAGAATCGGAGGCACCCGGGAGTGGAACTAATGATTTAAAACTTTGGCCATACATAGCCATGCAGATGCACACAAATCACTCTGTAAGACTATGTTGTGTTCTGTCTGTGATAACAGAAAAACATAAAGTCACCCCAAACATGCTTTCCACCCCCAGGACTGAGATGCACAACATTTCAGTCCTTTTCCTTCCCACAGACAAGGGTGAGAGTTTCCTTATCTTTCCCATAAGGAAAGGTGCTATAAGAAACCCAAACACCTTTATCTGGCCAGTATCTAGAGAGCCTGTAGGTAAGTGTGGTGCAGTGACATCTGTTTTTTTCAGTGCCCAAGAAGTAGCCTTGTCAACCAGTTTCATCTCCTCTTTTTAGCTGATTCCTTGTATTGAATGTCACCCAGAGAGTTTAATGCAGCATGAAGATTTGCATCAGGCAGACTGAAGCATTCACACTAGGGACCCCTCTCTCTGGACCTGTTCTTTATGGAATTTGAACTTTTATTTTAAAAGAATGCAAATTTATAATATTACTTAAAGGGAAACTATTTCCTGAACCAATCTAAGAAAATAATAAACTCAACGGAAAGGTAACTGACTCTGTAGCTACCATTTGAAAGAGCTCAGACCTAGCCCTCCTATGTTATCCTCAGAATTAGGTTTGGATTTCCACAACTGCAATACCTGTTACTGATTATTTTAACAGGGCTCCATATCCCCTGGGGCTGAGGGTGAAGTATGAGAAGCATACCTCTCATTTGTCATCAATTTTGAGCCTAGGGTTTGAGTTTTTCTATCAAGTTAGATTAATTCTTGTTTCTACCCAACTTGATTCACAAACACATAGTCATTTCAACAACAGCTTAAAAATGATATTGAATAACCTGGAGTGGGGGCTGTAGTTTTACCATTGCACAGCAGATTTTAAGTATCACACAGAGAATATGAGGGGAACCAGTTCTCGCCCTTACATTTAAAAAAATATTGGAACTGCTAAAAAGGATTTACACATATTGCTTCAGGCTGCTAGCCACTCGCCTACAGGTGGGTGGTGTTTGTTTAATAGCTGAAATACTTTTTGACTTGACTTTCTGTTTTTCTTGTTTCCCAGGTGATTGGTTCTGGTGTTTTTAGAACTGTCTACTGCATCCTGAACATTTTCCATGCATCAGTGACTGGGAACATTTTAAGCTGGCGTCAAAGATAGAGTCTGTGGGGAAGTCTGCACACAAATAATACTTCTTCATTGTTCTTGCTCAGCAGTGATCATGCCTTTTGTGAGCTGTTTCACCCATTGCAGCAGAAGAGTAAACTAAAAATAATCTATCAGATCATTTTTTTCCTAAGCAATCCATATACTCATTTTCAGAGCCAATGTACCAGTGGATGACAGAAAGTGTTCAACTCCATTAGCACCAGCCATCCAGTAGAGCCCGACTTGGCAGAGTGTGATAACAGCCATGTAAGGAAGCATAGGAGAGGCCACACAGGAAGATTATATAAATGAGAACCACAGTTGTAGATGAATAGTGAAATACAATGGAATGGGCTAGAGGATACTGGATGTCCTTTGGCATAAGGAAACAATCTAATTTCTGTAAGCCTTTATTCAGGAAAAATGTCTTGACATCAGCATACACAGACCACAATCTGCAAGAGTGGCATAAAAAATAATGCCAAATCTTGAAGGAGTCTTTTAAGTAGAGACACTTATGAAACAAGGGTCACCTTTGAAAGTGCAGTGACTGATAGCTCCCATTGGAGTCAAACCTTAAACACCTTATTTTATCATATTTATCTGTGAAGTAGGAGGGGAAGGTGAACAGTAGGGTGTTGTACACACTGTCTGAGCTTACAGATTTGGTCAGGGTCATTAAAATTGTGAAGGGTGTCTTCACAGGCCAGAAGGGAAACAAGCAGAGTGGGATAATCTCTCTCTGAAGAGGCACTGGAAGCTGCATTTGCCAGGACTTTGTGAGCAACCTAGACCTATATCCATCCTGTCAAGCTGGAGCTGGAGGCATCACAACAACTGTGGGAACTACCCTGGCTACTCATGCATGCTCTGCAGTTCAGTATCTGCCAGCAGCTCCAGGCATGGCCCCAGGCTACAAAAAGCTGTGCAAGGCAAGGAACAAAATGGTAATTTTTGTCAGTCACTTTCTCCCTCTGCATTTGCTCTGGGTAAGAAATGGTAGGAAAGGAAAGGGGAAAGCAAAGGAATAGGGAAAGACACTGAGAGTACAGGTACCCTTGAACTTGTCTATATAGAAGATAGAAGGGAGACAGTAATCTAAAAGTGGTGCAAAAGAGTGAATTTACTCATGAAGAAAAAGTAAGGGAAGAGGCTAAAAGTCCAGAGGGAACGTGATGTTTAGTGAAAAACCATCTAAGAGGTAGTTCCCTTAGGAAACAGTTAATTGCTGCATTCAGAAGACTTTGGTTATCTCTATGAGCTCTCATAGCTGCTACCTCTTGGACCACAAATGGATAAATTCCACTTACTGGCCATGTAGGAAATCTGAGGTGTCAAAACCAAGAAATTCACATAGCAACCAAGTTTTGAACAGGAAAAGAGTGTAAGTCCCCACAAAAAGTTCATTGAGAATGTTTTTATGGAGAAGGAGAGTGCGACTTTCAGGCCTTCAAGCAAAGGCCAGGGAATTTCAGCAATGTTACACCTGGATCCTGGAGGGAGACCTAAGCTGAAGCCAACATAAGTGGAGAAAATGCTCTCTATCCCAGTAAATGTGCATAAAATTCTAAGTTAGGGTTCATAATTTTTGAAAATAGCTTCTTCTCTAATGAAAGGAAGGTTCTGTGTTGAGCGTCCTGTATGTCCCCTATACATTTTTTTTCTGAAAGAGTCTCTACTGCCTGTATTTGTACACTTTGGAAACAAGATACTTTTGCTTGTCCTCACATTTGAATTCTGATCTGGAAATCCTGTTTACCAAGTTACCACTTGCCTGGGTAAAGAGTTTCTTTGCTAGCTCTTTACTCCTGGGATACGCAGGGCTCTGAGGAAAAAGAATAATTTGCAACACATAATTTATTTGGCAAAGTTAGCCTTTTGCTCTTTTTTCCATGAGCACAGCAGCAGCATGGTTTCTTGAATGTACTCATTATTCAAATATATTCTCTGAATAAACAGCTGAACACTCTGTACTGTCAGATTTTGCCATGACATGTTGACTGGTGATGCATCTCTCCAAAGTCTTGGCCGATCACTCCGAGGTTGAGAACACTTATGTGGAGAAAATATCCTGCTGTGGTTTGTAATTTGCATCTCAGCCCCTCTCCCCCCATTCTGAAAAGCTCATCTGTGTGATTATAAAGGCTAAACTTAAATGCAGGTGTTGGCAGAGCGCATTAAAGAAGAACCTACTGTTCTGCAGTTCTGTAGTGTCTGATAGGACAAGCAGTCTCATATCAAGGGTGTTTTTCTCTATTTCATTATTCAGAAGGAATTTCTGGAGAGAGCTGGAGAGTGAGGAAAGGCAACTGAGTTTTGTCTATCCCAGAGCCTGACTGACTTGCTCTGGTGGTGGTGATGTTTTCTACCTAGACAAGACTTCCTTGTCTGTCTGCATTTCAAGTCAAGCCACTGTGGCACCAGTCCAGGTTGGGGAGAAGCTGCAGAGGATGCCTTTGAGCAGTGCAGGCTGATCTGGGAGGGCCAAGGTGTGTGGGAGAAGTTGGCAGGGTGCGAGGGAATGAGGTATCCCTGTCTGCACAAGGCACAGGAAGCAGTTAGTGGGAGAGACGAACAAAGTCAAGGCCAGTTCTTTGTTATAGAAAAGGGTGGAAAAATGCACGTTATTTCCTTATCTAGCACCTACACCATGCAAGCAGGAGAGACTGTGCATGAGACTGTTGTGGTGGAAACACATGGGCAGCCTCAATGTCTGTCATATCTCTGCTCAGTCACTTTGACTTAAACCTTGGGCAAAGCAAAAACGTCAAATACATGTGGGACATTCCACAGTTGGAAGATGTCACCTGTCTGAGTGTACAAAGCAAAATCAAGGTAAATGCTTGAACACAAGCTGATTTAAGCTGGCATTTATTTAACTTCACTGTTCTGAAGGCAAATACACATGCTGCATCACAAATTGAACTTGGAAAAAATTGCAGATAGCTTATCTGTGGACAGAAACTATAGTATTTTTTCCTTTTATGAGCTTTATAATAAAGCATCACTTCCTTTGCTAGCTAATGTAGTTATAATCAAAGGCAGGCCTTAACACTGGTGAAAGTGAAAGATGCTACCAGCACTCAAATTGAACTTGGCACATCAATTGTTATCACCTCAAATCATCGAATGATGGTTATCAGTGTTCACACTGGGTCTGGATCTGAAAAGCACCAAGTAGTTGCTCGCAGAGGGGCTTCCCACAGGGTAGCTGCAATTTTTCTTGTCTCTCACAACTGGGTCCCATCACAACAGGAAGCCTTGGAAGGAAGGGAAGGGTCGGTTATACCAGTGCCTGTTTCCATTCTTCAAGTGAAACTCCTGTGGAATATAAACAGCTCTCTATATCAACCGCAAGGATTGCAGAGGGTGCAGATTTTGAAAAAAAAAATAACCTCCTCCCGAGACATCTTGATTGCAGATGTTATTAAATGATTCTCTGGTGCTGGAAATACTCATCCTGGCTACATGTTGATCATAGAATACATTCCGTTCTCATGGTTTTCTGACTCAAAGAATGGAAGAAATGCCTCAGAATGTAACGAGGGAGAAAAATACTTCTGTATGTGGGAATAGTTCTTCCTATCTTTTGGTCTGGGAGTCAGGTTCCTGCCTGAGGGTGACTGTATGAGGGACAGTGAAAGTAATTATCCTGTCAGCTTAAATATGATTTTCTTCTACATGTCTGTTTCTCGTGATGTCAGTTGATTAACCTGTCAGTCAACTTCGCATGGCATGTGGCCACATGATGTCATGTGCTGAGGTACATGGTTTATCATGCTAGTCTAACATAAAATTGAAGAAGGCTCCAATTTAAGCCTTATTTCTTCATCTATGTGTTGTATTTTCCTTTTGCTTCAACCTTACGTGTTCCTTCGTTTCTTGACTCATTTCCATTTTACCCACCATTTTTTTTTTTTCTTCCCTGACTTGGTTTTGCCTTTAATTTGCTATCTTGGTTCATCTAATTTTCTCTTTTTCTCTCCCACACCACAGTTCTGCTCCACCCTTCTTGCAACCCTCCAACCCATCTCCTCATTGTTTCCACATCAGGGCAGACCACAGAGACCATTTTGTCTTTGACTCTGCTACTACATAGTGCTCCTCTCAGTCCTTCTATGCTGGATGTGAGCCATTCTGAAAAAGGATAAAAGAGAAATTGGAAACTACGCATCTTTGCCTTAACTGACTTGGTTATCTCAAAAACTGGGGGCAATGTAGACAGTACTATGGGTTACATGTAAACCCTCCCTGTACTGGTGAGTTTTGCTCTTTTCTCAGTGGCACCAGGATTTCATCTTAAAGGATTTCACATGAATACCCCCAAATGGCAGTAAAGTCTGCTTTATTTTTTACCTCATTCTTCTCCCTGATTTGGTATTAGAACATTGAGTCTCAAACAGGCATCATGACTATTTTATCTGGGGAAGAACATCTTAGCTAGAGTCCAGCTAGATGGGAGGAGGATTAAAGATGAAGGCTTAGCATAAGAAAGGTTGAAAAACACTAGGACAGCCATCATATTCCTCTAACTGAGCCAAAATATGTATCATATGTATTTTGTTAGCTTGGGATGCAGGGAGTGTAAAAATAACAAAATAAAATATTTCACCCAAGTCTGCTTTGAGGCCCATGCCAAGCACAGAGTGGCCATGTGAGCAACTTGGACATATGATGTTCCTATGTCAGAAATTAAAAAATCAGGTGCAGTACACATTTACATTAGCAAGCTAGAGATGGGATTGTGGGAATGCATTTCTCACACAGACTAAATCTGTTCTTCAAAGTTCACACGGGCAATGTGCTTTCCCATCCAGGTGGAGGACAGTTCTGTATGAATTCAGCTCTCTGTGACCAGGAGTGGAGACATAAAAAGAACTATTCAGTGTCTCTGGTTACAGAGATAAGTGAAAGAGTCATTGGCAATAACTCTGTAGTAATAGCAGCAGTAAGTACTGGGCATGATTTGAATCTCTTGATAGTGATACCGGGATGCCAGAATATTTATCAAGCCATTAGGAGAGCCTGTGCCTAGCTGATAAGATGACTACAACTGATGAAGTCCACCTGAAGACTCTGATGATGCTGGGACAGATTTGCAGCCAACAACGCAGGATAGCAGGGAGCACTGCCCTTAAGAGTGGCGTGTACCATTCATCAGCAAAATTATACAATCTCCTGCCTGAGGCAAGCTTGTGGAATCTTTAATAAACAGAGTTAAGAAACATCCTGATGTATATGTTCCTCATAGTTGGGAAGCCATGAACAGCCTGGCCTGCCAAGAAACTGTTTCACTAAATTGGTGGCAGAGAGGAGGGAGTTGGGAGAGGTCGGGAGAAAACAATTTCCAAGTGTGATTAATCCAGGGCCTCATTTTAAACCATCCCTATATCACACTGCCAAACTTGCGATGGTTCTGTCTTTGGAAGATGAAATTGACCAATTTATATCACTTAATGTCTTTTAGTGTCATCAAATCAAAAGAACGTTCCGTCATTTTGACTGGAACTAGATTGGGAACAGATTTTTTGCTATAATCATCTGTAAGCAACATGAATGAGGAAGGATTTCTCTCTACTTTTCTGATGTTTAATAGGCACATGTGCTGTATCATGGCCAAGATCAGGTGCTAGCACTTGAATTTGACAGGTGTTATTCTTTGAGTGGCTTTTGTTAGTCAAGGCTTTACTAACTGTAGAAAGATTTTGTTACCTACTTTGCCTCAATTGCTTATAATTTGCCCAGGTAAAGCACTGAAGTTAATGCTGGCATTTGGTTTTCCTTCTTGCTTTGCTGTGGAACCTCCTCTCTGCTGATGATTGGAGCCCTCTGGAACATGGAAAACGGTGTGGCCATCAGGTTGTGCAAGTTAAAAATACATTTTCTGTATTTCTGTGTCTCTCTGTGTGTAGAGGTATAGACAGAGAGCTCAACATAAACAAACAAGTTCTCCCTGAAAGAAATTTTAAAGATTATAGTCATAAAGGATTTACAAGTGAAAAGGCTTTGTGCTGTTTACTTCCAGTAAACAGAAAACAGTAGAAAGAGAGGAGGAATGGAGAACCAACTTGTTTTGCAGTTCACAAGGAATTAAGTGTATAAATCCTTAACAATGAATAAACGTTATTGACAGAGAAAAGTAAATACGTCTTAAATTTTTTCTGGCTTTTAAAACAAAGAATATCAATAGCAAAATTGTGTTTTCAAATGTGTTTTGAATTTGACAGTGTCTCTTTGACATTTATAAAGTACAGTGATGAGTATGTAATTAAAGTTCTTTGCTTATTTTTCAATATTGCGTTCTCAGTCCTCCAAATTTCCTTTGAGCTAGAGTGTGAGTGAACAAAGGAGGAAGGCTTGCCAGCGAGTGGCCCGTTCCCATGCATGCCATGCTGTGCACCAGCAATGTGCTTGCCTTTGAACCCAATGCTAAGCCAGCCCATGTGCATGCACTGAGGAACATCCCTTCTCAATGTACTTGGTTTGTTTCAATTTCCACAGAAGGGCTAAGTGAGGAATAGAATGTTTTTCTAAATTATTTGCCTTTCCTTCTGTCTAAATATGAAGTATCAGACATTTCACAGCAAAGAGACATGTTTTCTTGGGAGCTCACATATCTGGTGTGACTGCAGATAAAATACCGAACAGCATGTATAACCCTGGAACATTAGCATTGAATCCACAGGTAATGAATTTTGCTGTAGGCTGTTTTTCAATTGTTGTTTTCACTCCTCACTCTCAGAGCGTGCTTTTCAGAAGTAAGCATCCTGTTCAGGATTACAGCACCGAAACTCCAGCCTTAGAGGGTTGGAGTGGGCTTAGCTGTGTCAGTAACACAAGCCCTCGAGACAACAAACCCTCTGTCACAAGCACACAAAAAGGCACAGCACTGAAGCTGTCTAGACTCTTTCACTGTTTCCATACGAAAATCCTTATTTGGCTGGGACCATAGGTAGAGATACGTTTACCTTAAATTACTCATGAAATGCAAATTACTATCATAAAGCTGAACACTGCATTAAATAGCCATTGGTCAAAGTACCTAGAGAGGCTGCAGGTCAGGGAGAGGAATTTGGGTGTCCCCCTTACTGTCTGCAAAGCTCCAGATGGATGTTCATTCTTGTATCCTCCCACTGCCCAACAGATTGTCCTTTCGCTGGAGATGGGACATGTTGATTTGAATCCTTTCTGATGAAAAAGCAAAGTGGACCTGAGTCTTCTCCATCTCTGAGAGGAGGTGGTGGCAGTAGAGCTGTGGGCGGGAGCTGCTGCTTGGGCATTGTTTACAATGAGGACTGCTGTTTCCATGCTCTCTGGACTCTGATTTTGCAGACATACACTAGCTGTGCCCTGAGAACACCTGCAGACTTGATACCTCCCAATTCCTGATGGCAGATTTAACTGTAGCACAGGTGTCAAATTGCATGGTAGTAGCAGGTGAAGGCGGTTCATGGCATGTCCACACACAGCTTGAACAACTGGAATTTTGCCGGTATGTAAGCCTTTACATTAGATATCCTAGTCTTTTTGTGGATTAATTCTTCCTAGGTCAGTTGCTAAATTCGTACAGAAAATCATCAGGAGGTGATGGGATTGAACACAAGCCTCCAGAGGGCCAGTCCAGGAGCCCCTCAATACCCTTTTCTGAAGGCACCAGAGGTTGGATAGCTAAATTGGATGCATTCAAAATTACTTAAATCTTCAGACATTAAAAGATAAAGTACCTATTTCAAACAGAAGGGTAATCTGTGACTGGATGCTGCAGGAAAAGGCAGACAAGATTGCTAAGGGCAGTTGCTTTAGGAAAAATAGCAAAATGTTCCCCCAAGGGACTTGTAGGAGCTCCTGGGGAGGGTGGGTTATAGCAAGAGAGCAGCCAAGCACGGCACAGCTTGATGAACAGCGGATAGAAGCCACTTGTGGTCAGAAGTACGAGATCTCTGCGTCACGTGACTGTCACATCGGTCTTATCTCAGGAGTAAAGTGGAGTCCCATCTCCTGTATCCATTCTCTGTTGTATGCAGTTGGTTTACCCTCAGCAAATATTGTTCTAACAGAGCCAGCTGTCAGATTTGCATCTGTTGAACAGATACAAAACACTGATCTCAGTGGGAGGCAGGTACCTACTCTGCATAAGCACTTTTGCAAATCCCAAAAGGCATTTCTTCATCTTCAGGCACTTCAATATCTTTGAAAATCTTGCCCTTTGTGCCTAGCTTTACCTCTCTACAAAACAGAAAGAAATCTGCCTCCCTAGGAAGTGAAGCAGAGTTAAATTTATTCATATTTGCTTTAAGCTTTGGAACCATAGAGAAGATGTATGGCACAAAGGTATACTTCTTGTTCAGGATATTATACAATGAAACACCTGTGTGTTCAGTTATTGTCCGTGCTGTCATTGGCCTCATTTTGAAAGATGTATCCATGAATCAGAGGAAGGCAAGGTGCCATGTTAATGAATGGTAGCTATAGAAAGATTAGAGTATATAAGCTATATAAGCTACGCAGTTTTGTGATGGCCCAGCTGTTCTTTTATGAAGGACACAAGCAATAGGATCCACTTCAGGTATCCTCCTGTGCTGGAATGTCTTGCAGAAAAGAGCTAGAAAACAACTACAGGTGCTCATTATGGTCATTGTGCACATGTTTGGCGAGATAAAGACAGCAAAGATGGCTATATGTCCAGATCTTCAATTTTGGAGTTTGAAAGAGCTCTCAGTTTTCCAAAAAGAGTGGCATGCTCTGTGTGCTGAGGTCCTTCTGCAGTGAACAATACAGCAGCTTCACTGGGGCTTCCTGGCTGCAGAGGCCTTCTGGGCCTTCTCATCAGTGTTTGCTCCTCTACATCTTGCCTTGACTGTGAATTTCCTGGTGTTTCAGAATCTGACCCTGCACTTTCGATAACCTGAACTAAAGCAGAGGTTGCATTTGTGCCCTGCAAAGTCCTTTTGCCCTAGTTTCTCCATGGACTGCTTACGGTAGAACTTACCATCTGACTTGCTTGTCCTACCCTCAGATACATGACTTCACTCAGGCTGCCTGGTTACTGCTGATCTCACCTTGGGATTTTTAGCCCCTTTTCTTTTGTTGGGGCAGCAGCTATCCTGCTAGTGGAGCTATCCTGGCCTCCCTAGGATGCCCCATCCTCAGCCTGACTGTGGCTTTGGTCCCTGGCTCATCCCATCTTCCCAGGTAATGGCCTGTCCTCTATATCTGGGAAGAGTCCCCCTTTCCCAGGGGAAATTCAGAGGTTAAAGTCTCCTGCTTTCTGCTTCCTCTTTGCTTGACTGCACAGACAGTACTGTGCTGTATGAGTGTAATGGGTTTTCATCTACTTTGGCCATTTAGGGTCTGAGGTTATTTTGGTTTGTTTAGCTGGGGAGGTTCTTGACCTTTCCCAGTGGCAAATGCTGTGGAAAGCCATACCAGTACTTTATCCTTTTCTTAAGCAGCAGGACAACATGTCTTAGCTTTCAATAACTAAGAGTTTCGATAGTTGAGAGGCAACTAGAAGACAATTAAATGAAATTATTTGAAGCCAGGGTTCTTTGTTTTAGTTCCTGGCCATCCCAGGCGTTCTGGTGCTCTGCTTGTAACTTTTCCATTTATTGCTATGAAGACAGAAATATGATCAAAGAAAATAAAAAAGAAGGATCTGCAGAAAAGTTGTTTAAGTATTACTGAAACATTCTATGTTAGCAGCGCCAAAGGCTGCGAACTCTCTTAGTGTGTTAAAGCCTTTTAATAATTTGAGATCACATTATAATCCCCTTGTCCAGAATCCTTATAATTTACACATGGTTTAATGCTTGGAATAAAGTTAGCGTCTCAGTCTCTCCCTCTCTTTTTTTTTTTTTTTCCACTCATGCCACCGTCAAGGATAATAATTTTAAATGCAGAAATGTGTTAAAAGCATTAATTGCACTAGTTGAATTATTTTATTTTGAGTTAAAGTCACTCAAAACTTCAATATGACAGATAAGATATAGAGCAATAATTCTAGCTGTGACTCAGAACAGGAAAAAAATCCTGACTTTGATCTGAGTAACAGCGCTTCTCTCCCTGACTGAGAAGGTTGCCTTCGTGATGTACTGAGCCTTAACACAGGGAGCACCCAAAGAGCTGCTGGCTCCTAGCACAGGGGAGGCAGCTGGCAGCTGGGGAGTGCTAGATCTTGCCCCTAGGGTCAGCCCTCCATCCCAGCCACGCAGGTGGGAGAGTAGAGGATGTCCCACGTCGCCACCAGCACCCTGAACAGATAGGAGGTGCCTGACCCAGTGCAAAATTTGTTTCAAGGCAGTCACGCAAATTAGCTTAGACCACTTCTGGCACTAAACAAAATGTGTTCTCAGTATACATAGATGTGTAGAGCTGGAGCAATTTATGCATTTGGTGGCGTAGTCAAACAAGCAAAGTAACAGACGTGAGACAGCAGAACCCCTAGGGAGAGAAGGGGCAGCTGGAACAAATGTGTGAGGGACAAGCATGGGGTGAGAGTGGGTCAGATCTCTCTCCCAAGGAAGAGGGTATGTTTCCACAGCTCCAGTTCAGCTCCCAGCCCTGGTGGGGAACAGTAGTGTTTGGCTTAGCGCATACTCTCACAGCCATGCAGGGTATAAAATGTGTATGCTAGCAGGAAAACATCAAATGATGGGAATTCAATCACATAGCTATGCTGCTGAACCCTTGTGCTAGTTCATGTCAGCCCTGCTAATCACCTTTGGAGATACAGTGAAGCTATTCAGGAATGGATTTCTAAAAGCATGAAGGGCAAGGTGCCACATTATTTCCACTTGAAGACACCTAGGGAGTGACTTGGGTGACTGAACATATATGTCCAGCACAATTTAGAATCCCTACGGTCTCCTGTCTCATTGCAGAAGACCATGGGTTTCCCATATATCTGTCAGCCCACCAGAAATCATCTGAAATGACACTAGTCACCTCTGTTTAGGCACCTGAATATCTCCCCTAATGCCACATTGTCCTTGCAGCTATTCCAACTCGTAACAGAAAGAGGGAAAATCTGCTCACTTCTCCAAGCTTATTTCACTAGGTCACTTCCACCTATTTTACAAAACCACAGTGAGCTGGTGGTCTTGCGGTATGCACAGATTTTCCAAATTTTTTAATGTTTTGATTGGGAAGAAGTCAGACTTCAGAATTTTGTGCCTAAAGTTAATCTAGCATTATTGGGTTTCAGAGTTAACTTCCATGTGAAAGAACCTAACTTCTTCACCTCATAGGCCACCATCCCCACTGTGCCAAATATTTTGAAGGAGTGTTGGTCTTGGCAGTGTGTTTGGAAAGTTACAGGAATCCAGTTAAGCGGCATCATGGAGGAAATTTGTTAGAGTTGTCTGACTTTCACAAAAGGTGTGCTACCAGAAGCTCTCTTTTCACCCTGAACTCCTCTGGTGATATGGAGGAATGGATAGACTTGATCAACCTGTTCAAAGTCTGAAGGTCTTATGGCTCTGATCAAAAATCTACCAGTGTAAGTACTATGACTCTTTTGAAAAGCAATCTCGCTGTGCTACACCCCCCATTACACTAGTAGTATACACTCCTGAAGCTTTTCCTCATTGCTTGCACCTTCTGCATACCCGACAACCTGAACACCTTCCCAGCGCTTCCCAGGATGAGCGACCCAAGCTCTGTCTGGTTGTGGCTCCATCAATCCAGTCTCTCTGATGTAGCCCTGCATCTCAGTCTTCTCTGGCTCTGAGTCCAAGAAAACTCCTCTTTTTGACCACTCTGCTGCTTTTCTGCCTGAGCCTGTTAATGCTCAGCTTGGACAAACATTTCTGACGCTTGCCTATTCAGCCCTCTCCAGTGAAAACCTTCCTGTTCAGGGTATCTTATAGTCCCCCACCCCAAGGAGAGCATCTGCTTTTCCAGGAAACTTCTACTAAACTAATTCTGTTGCTTCTTCACGCTTCCCAACTCCTCTCCATATTCATTACATCAGGTGCCACTTACAGCACCCATTCAGCTGTCTCAGATTAGGAAAAATGGCAACAAGGTGCCCTTATTTGATATAAATACTAAATGACTTGCTCATTATATAGGTTTTGGACAAGAGGATTTTAATGTAACAATGAACTGTAAGGCACAGCCATGGCTCACCTTCTCTATCCCTTGGGTAAATGCTGCTTAGGGGAACTGGCAATCCTGCAACACTCATATATACAAATCATACAAGGAATTCATTGCCAGATGATACCATCAGAGGAAAAAGCTCATAAAATGAGCTAGGGCCTATACTGTGAGGATCTCGGATTCTGAGTGTCCAACCTGATTTTCCTCGGAAGGCTTTGATTTTCCAAAAAGTAGTGGGACATCTAATTTCTGAAAGTCAGAATTGTTAGCTGCTTAGGGAAATCAAGACCTAAAAACTGGAGCTACATTAATGTATATTCATTATGTGTATACATCCAGAATGTGTATTATTTTTGAATGAAGACATATAAACCCTCAAGTTTCAGTCCATTAAGTTAGAAATTACCAGAGGTCATGGATAAATTTGTCCAGTGAAGAGGTTTAAATTTCAGTGACTGCTTAAGGAAAAATTGTATTTTTGCCTTGCTTTAATTGCCACAGGCTACAGTTCCAGAGGAAAGAATGACTGGCTAAACAGTCAGCAAAAAAATGATACCATTAGCACATGATATATTGTGTTATTTTCTGTGCCGTGGATTCTCTTCCATATTTCTCATTTTACCCAGATCTCACAACAAATCCCAATCTGTCTGTCTGCAGCCTGGCTGTTATTCCTGCTAAGATCAATGCCTCCTGGTTGGTTGTAAATATTTAATTGTCCCCAGACACGTAATGTACAGACTGAAGCCTTACTGTACATATAACACTGAGGATAAAGGGTCTGTGACCAAACCTTTCTCTGAGCAAAAGTCACTTAACACATTTTTGCATTACAAAATATCCCACAGTGAGATCTCACTGGAACCAGATGTTCATAGCAGAAAGCATATGGCAAGAGGATGTAGATCCATTTTTCTTACATCCTCTTGAAAAGTCATTGTATCATAGCCCAAATTCTGCTGAAATTCATGCTTATAATCCCAAACGCCTTTCCCAGTAAAAAAAAAAAAAAAAAAGCCTATGTCTCTGTTTTCATTGCTTGTGAATCGCTTCCACATCCATTGATTTCCAGTGGTTTGCAAAGAAAGCAGCTGAGAAGAGAATTTGACCCACAGCATACAAGGTGTGTATGAAGCTTGAATGAATGGAACATGTGTGATGAATTACTGAATGAGTGTTTGTCCTGGAGAAACAGAGACAATGGCCAAATAAAAGTCAGCCTTTGTGTGTTCCATAAGTATTTAATCTCAACCTGAAGAGATAGAAATTTCCAAACAATATGTGTGCTGTTTATCATATCATGTCATCTCATATTATACAATGCCTGTTGGTGCACGACAGCTGCCTAATCTGTTTATGTAGTTGGGTTTAATCAGGTGAGTTTGTTCTTATTACACGGATTAGGGTATCTGACAACAGACTGCTTTTTAAATTGAAAGTCTCTGCCAATACAGACAAGAGCAGGGCCTTAAAAAACACTGTAACCCAATGCTGGGGTCTAATGAAGGCTGAATGAGTACTTCAGTGATTCCTTTAACCCCCTCGAGCCCACAGATATTGCATTTGCCAAAGAGGTTAATCACTATGTCCTGCTGGTACGAACTACACCCGGGACAAGCCTAGTTGCATGGTCAGATGTATGTCCTTCATACCAGCCAGGTAGAGATCCAGCACCAAGAGGAGCTTTTTGAAGCATGCGGTAGGCAGGCATCCAGGGACAGTAGCAGCGACCAGGACAGAGAGTAGTGTGTGCTTCCTCTCCTGCTTGCTCTCTCATCTGGTGGATGAGTACAAGAAGTGTGAGGCTGAGGGTTTGCTTCCTTGGTGGCCCACTGTCAAATCTCCAGTGGTCACTGCAGGTCTGGCACTGCTGCTAACACTACTCCGAAACATGGCAGGGGGAGTGCAAGAGTTCACAAGTGTCTGAGGAAGTATATGAAGAGTCACACTTCAGCACTTTCTAAATGAGATGGTCATAATGTGCCATCCTTAGGCACAATCCAAGCTACTCTGTGTAGAAATGTTACTATTTCCTGACTGTATTTGACCTTGCCGATAATAGGAAAATTGCCAATCACAGTCAGTAATCTCGTCCATTCTTTGTTCATTTTGCTCTTCACTTGGGATCTTTCAGGTAATTGCATTTTTTAAAAATTCTTGGAAGTTGGAAATACTTTCAACAGATTTTGCAATATGTAGGAAATGGTAAACTGGACAGGACTTTCATGGCTTGGCATTTAATAAAGTCCAAATATATGAATCATGCTACAAAATAAATATAATACGTCAGCCTGTGCTCAGGAAAATAAAATGCTGATTTGGTTTCTAGGCTTTAAATAAATAAGTTATATTTTTAGTTCTTATCTGTCTCTTATTTAAAGAGACATGTTGTGTGTGCCATAGGTAGACACAACAACAGGAAACTCTGAAATGCATGAAGAGCTGGTCCAGTATGACAGAAGAAAATCTGTGAAATCGTGATGGCAATCAGGAATGCTCTTTACAATTTTTGAACTGAGAAATATGTGTCTGATAGGTATTACATGGATTTACATTTCATTTTTAACAAATTAGTAAAGCATAATTTTCAAATAATCAAAGTAGTCATATTTTGTTTGCAAGCCAGAATAATTTTTTATTCCATGTTTTTATAAAGCCATAAATCCTTGAAAGAGATTATGTCATACTGGTACATAAACCTTTCTGCAATTGGACTTTCTCTGTGATGATCTGAAAGCACTTCTCATGCACTGATGACTGAATGCTCACCACACCCTTTTTTTAAAGATGTTTTTTTCTGTTTTGGAGATGAGTGGCTGAAAAACACAGGTTATACTTACACTGGGGATGCTTTACTGGTATAGGAGTTCTTGTACATTATGGGAATGAAGTACACTTAGTCTGTTGGACAAGCAGGATTTCTTTGTACTGGTATAATAAAATCATTTTATCCTTCAAATGAAATGAGCTGTACTAGTAAAAGCACAATTTTCTTAATGTGACCACAAACCTAAATTCTCCTGGACAGGTCTTCTTTATCTAAATGAAAATCCTGTCAGAGCAGACTTTTAGGATTTTCTACCTTTGTCTAGACTTCATGGGTGGATGCCTTTCAGCCCTCGGGCTCAGCTGAGCATGGCAGCAGCTCTGGCCGTGCTGCTACAGAGTCAGACATTCAGGAGATACCAATGTGAGCAGCAGGTCCCGGGTCAGACTGGGCTGTATGTTCTCTGTGACTGGTGGTGCTGCTGCAGATCCGTGCACAAGTGCTGGCACTGCTGGGTTGCCTAAGCTGTCAGTGCAAATCAGCAGCAAAGCCAGTAGCAGAAGTTTATCCCATTAAAAGCTAGGCCATGCAATGAAAAGCAGTTCCCATTGAGTTCCTTCAGCAATAATAATGTAGCCTCTTTTCACTAGGGCAGCTGTGTCACTGTGCAGCATTTCTGGGATAGCAGCATGTTTCTATGTACCATGTGGTACACATGTTGGGTTTGAAGTTTTCAGCGCAGGGAAGACTCATGGTATATATATGTGTGTATATATATATATGTATCAAATGTAGGCCATGTTCACACAGTTGCTGATACTTCCCATAGTGTCAGATAGATATCATTCATGAAGAAGTCGGTGATTTCCGCACAGCCTGCCTAGTAGTGTCTGACTTGAAAGGTACCTGGTAACTCCAGAAATTCCAAGAAATACAGAAAAATCTTCAGAATTTCTAGACAGAAAGAGAGGAGATTTCAGAAAATCCAGATATAAGATAACATTAGTCTTCAGCAATACAAAAAATATGATAAATTAGTTCTGAAGCAACTTTTCTAGGCTACATCCTATTTTCCAATTTTCCCATTGCATTGGTACTGGTGGAAATGCACCTATCAGTTTTTAACCTTAGTTTCTGTAGCAATTTTTTTAATAATCAGACATATTAATTAGAGTCAGAAAATTCTTTAGTCCTACTTGTTTGTAGTTCCATGAGGTTGAAGGGAGTCAAACAGAAAGTGGACCCTTAAATGGAAAACAACTACTCTTAATATGGCAAATTGAGCCTCTTCTTTACTGAGTGCTAGTGAAAGACCAGAAATAAATCACATAAAAACTAGTATAACATCTACAGACTTCAAGATGGGGAGCCAAACTATATGCAACCTGTTTAACTGAGCTCATATGGGATTAAATCACCGTAACCATGGAAAAAACACTATAAAGAAAAGGCTTATCATGTTGTTTTCACATTTGTCAGTTTGATTTAGATGTATGTAAAATCAATGAGACCTTTCAGGCCAAGCTGCATGTGAACCATTATCTGTTATATGTCTTTTTTCCCACATACACATGCACACTGCATCAGGAATGCCTTTCCTCCTGAAATGTGGTCTTGAGTGCTTTACATGGCAGGTCAAGGGAATGCTCCTGCCAAAAGAATTTCACCAGCCAGATGAGCACATACCTTTAGTTGGGATTCACTAACCCCATAACCCCCTGTCTGAGAACTGTGTACTCAAGACAAAAATCCTGTCTTGCCAAAGAGAGAGAAGGAATGAGCTCCTAAAACAAGTACTGGCATATTCCTCTGAACCTTTAAATAAACCTTCCAAAATGTAAGTTCAAAATAGATCATTCTCAAGGTGGATTTACAATTATCAATAAACTCCTCACTGACTTGGAATAACTTTTGTAAGAGGGAAGAAATATTTTTTGTTGTTATGGCCCAGAAGCTATATTGCTGAGGTTATTTTCTGGGGTAGCTGTAGCCTCATTGCATGGACGGGTAAAGGTCTCAGGAAAATGCTTTAAAATGTGGGTGCATAAAGTAACTTTAACTAAAGTTAAAGATATTTTGGGAAGCAAGTTTGAAAACAAGACCTTTAATCCATTTGTACTGCATTTTGCTCAGCTACACACAGGTCTGTTGGGAAGCTTAATTAATGCATTTTTGGTCATTCAAGAATGATGCTACAGAAAAGCAGGATTTTATCACCTCTAATTCTCTTTGTCCCTGAAGAATAATCAACACACATGTTCAAGAGATAACGGCTGAACCTATCTTTTGCCAGATACATGCTGTGCCTTTAGGGTCATCTCTGTATAAAATACGGTGTGCAGCATGCAAACCTCCATAGGGAGTATTCTCGAATGAGATATTCTCCATGTTCCCATATAACAAGGGGGAAGAATAATAGATATCTTCCTCCCTTCTCCTCTCCATCAGGAGCTGCCCGGAGAGCAGTCGTGCTGGAACCTCTGAGGGAGGAGGACATATTTTGTCTCCTCTGTACTCTCTGTCTCCCCTGTATCTGCAGCCAGAGACCATACCCTAATTTCTCATCTCTGAGGTCAGTAAAAAGATCAGCACCACATAAATCAAATGTACCATGTGTATTTTGGTAGTACCCATGGCGCACATCCCTACACACGACTGGGGAAGTGGGCCTGAAAATCTTGAAAACTAATTATCTAAAGCTTGACTTTCTCTGAAACAAAAACATGGGAGTTTCTGTTGCTTAATTTGTTTTGGTAACAAGATAACTAACACACAATAATTACCTTATTGCATATAACTTCCCTGCCTGTGGTCATCTTCTCCAAATTACACCTCAGTAAAATAACAGTCCTTCCCTGGGGCCTTTCCCAGGTGGAAAGCCCTGCAGTAAGAATCAGAGGAAAAAAGTGGATGCTGAATGACAGGACACACTTATCCCCTAGGAAGACTGAGTTACAGAGACACAAGACAGTCCTTCCAGCAAATAGTACTGTCTGCAGTGGCCGTAAGAGCCTTTCCTAAACAATCTCTGATGGCAAAGGAGAGATTCCACCTCAGAATATTGGTGTCTTGTTTCCACTATGGCTTTACAGTAGACAGCTTACATTAGCTTTACCTTCCAGAGGTAAAACACCCGCCATTTTTGACAGTGAAGATGAGTTATAAACAAGACCAGGGGCCCTATGCAGTGTTTGCCTCTTTTTTCTGCCAGGCTTTGCTCCTCGAGGAGATCCTGAAATCAACAGTTTCCACGATGTGGGAAGCTGATAAAGGTACTGAAAGAGAGGCATGCAGCTGAGAGAAATGCTACAAGTAAATAAATACCACTGGGATCATTTATTTCAGTTTCTTTTGGCTTAAAGGAGTTACTGGTTTGCAATCCGGCCCAGAAAGGTGAGCTCCCCTTGGTAACCTGCAAAAAGCCTTCTAATGTCACTGGATATTTATTACTCTGCTATTTAGCTGGTTATACTCTCTCTTTATCTTCATATTTTTGAATTGGTTTACATTCCAAAAATGTTAAAGTAAACATGGCTTTGTGATTTTTAGACCAGGAAAGAAGAGCCCAAGGGCCACTGTAGAAGATAGTATGTGATTAGAAACTCTGTTTTTAACACATGATCTCTAGCTACACAGGAGTTACAAAAGGTGAGAAAAAAAGTATTTTAGGCATGACCCAGCATTCCTTCTGTACCCACTTCACTCACTGGCCTCAGGAGGAGATGAGCAGGGAAATCAGAGCGCAGCTCTCAGGATCAGATAAGGGTCTCTGATATATACATATCCATACATGGTTAAAGAGGTTAAAGAGGCAAATAGGTGCCCAGGTACCTCAGAGAACTTGGGCCCCAACTACCTCTAAAAATTCCATTAGATGCTTTAAATACACTGAAAATAATGCCAACATGTGACCACATGTCAGTGTTTTAGTTTTATGTATATATGCCTGAGTTAGTTATCTGGTCTTCTTTTATAATTAGTACAAGAAAATAGGCACTGTTAGACATAATTAATTTCAGTTGAAAGTAGTTGTCTAGGAAGTAGCAGACATTATAAAAGTGTGTATTTCTTACCATTGATTGCGCTGGGAACTCGGGGCTGTGAGTCTCAGGTACAGCTGCCTACACTGAAGACAAATCAAGCTGGATGAGATCAATCCTACACTTGAAGACTTGCTTATCATTTCTTGCCATGGTTTCTTGTGTATAAAGTTTACTTGTCACCTGAAGTTTAATTCTGGGGAGCAGAGGATGTATGGCATGTAGACATTCTGGTAGAAGATGATGATTTGGCAGGGGCTCTGGACACCACTGTGGTATTACCACTAACGATGGTTGACTGCGCAGTTCTCAAGATGAAGACTGCACCGCTGCCTTTATTCTGCACCAAAGGAGGTTCCCTACCCTGCCTGTACAGCAACAAATGTGTCCAGCCATCATAGTTAAAGCATAAATGGAAAGACTGGCTCTTTATTTTGCTCCATCTATCTCTGATTTTGAAGATTGATGTTCTAGACTTCCACATGTTTTCTCACATTCATCTGACTGACCATTAGCTTCTCCTTTGTGAGCTGGAGACTATGACTAGCACCTGATTTCACTTGAACCCATAGCAGCAAGCGCCTTATGTCCAGCTGTGTTTGGAGTTTATTAGAGAGTGGGTTTGGACTGGGGACTTTTCTGAGCGGGGAGATCCAGCCACTCTCTTTCTCAGAAGCCTATACTTAAAAATTATTTCTTCTCCCTCAGCTGACTCCAAATATTTCTGCACTTCAAAGCACCCCTTTAATCACCTGAGCATTTCATATGTCAGTGTGCTATCATTACCACATTTAATTGAATAATTCATTATGATGGTATGCTGGTCCATATATACCATACATACAAATTTGTTAGTGTTTCTTTGGCTTACAGCAGTTTTAACAGCCCTCTAATACATGGGGTTATTTGAAGAGCAAATATTCCCTCTGTGTGTGAAAGAGAAAAAGGAGAGAAAGTATGCAGAAACTCCTACAGGCATACAAGTCAAAACACACTTACACATTTTGTCCCCACAGGATAATGGTGACACATGCACAGTATGTGGCCTACTTTCTCACAGACACAAGATAAAAGCCTTGAGAACTGAAAAATGCACTAAATGTTTGCTCTGTATTCCCTTATCATGCTCATATGAGATCCTGATGTGATAGTTACAGACTGTCCTTTCTCCAGCAGCCTACAGGACCACGACCTAGTGTGGGGGTGCTCTTGAGTTTTTTAAATGACATCTAAATGAGACATTTTTGGAAATAATCTAATGGCTATTAGAACAAGCGAAGGGGAAAAAAAGCCATCCGCAAAACTTTATGCAGGAGATTTGGGACTAGATCTCAAAATAGTAGTATTTTTTGTAGTAGAAGAAGTTCAGATGGCTGTCCTGGTCAAATTCCAGTTTGAATAATTGCATTTTGTTGATTTGCAGTAGCGCCCTATTTCTGTAGTATAATGCATCCCATAGCAGTATGGGTCTGGAATATGGCTGGATGTATTTTTTCCTGTCCATACCAATTTTAAATCAAATCTGATTTCATGTTGCCTGCACCACTGACTTCCAGTGAACTTTTAAGTGAAACTGACTTTGTCTGCACAAATATTTAGGGAATATTATTTCTCCACATAATTTAAGTAGTCTAAAGCAGACTATTTTTATGATTCCTGTTATTGTGATAGCTGGATGCTGAATGTTGATTTGCTTAGATTTTGATCTCATGTGAGGCTTTGCACACTCTTGCCTTGTATTTGAAAACATAATAAAGTGAAAAATCCCTCAGAGCAGTGGTTTCCCAGACACTGTTGCTAGGTGATTCTCCAAAGCTGAATGAATTCTTAAACTCCTCAGGCTCCAGGCACCCAGCTAATAACCAGTAACTACACGTTCAAGTGAAAAGGGAGCATCACTGCTTTTCGGGTTGCTTCCTAGTTTTGCATCTTTACACAGACTGAGATATGCACCAGCTGTCCTGGTTTAAGCTTTTTCTCCCTTGGAAACTGGGCAAGGCATTTATAAATATTATCAAGATTAGATGAATTAGCTGAGTAGAAAATCAACATACTTAAAGCACATTGATCTGCACCTCCTCACTAATTCTTTTGGTAGCTATGTATGTGACAATGGTTATGTTAAAAAACAAATACATGCATTTATATGAATAAATGTTCACTCAAAGGTGCTTATGAATGCTGGAAAAGCTGAAAATCTATGTTGGTAGAAATGGAACAAAATAATTTGTTTTTTAAAACAGCAGTTGTATAAAAGTACAGACTCTCCTAAAACTCAGTCAATTTAACCAGAATTTAGCTCAGAATTGCTTAATTATGTCCTTTAATACACAATATAATCCTAGGACATCTTTCAGATAAAAAAGTTTCCCCTTTTTTGGCTTCACTAAATATATCTGTCCTTCACAAGGCTTGAGTCAGCACAGACTGACAGTGGTCAGATAGCATGTATGTTAGCCCTTGCGAACAAAATAGTGAATATGCATGCAAAAATACTTTATATGAATGTGATATAGTAGAACAAAAATCAGATACAGCCAGTAAATCTACTTTTTGGGGGCTCTGTCTTGACTTCCTCACTGCTAAGATGCTACCAAGATATTGTAAACTCCTTGCTTCATTTACACTGCCAAAATTCCTCTGGAAAAGGCAGAAAATTCTAGCTTTCCATAATGTTATCAGACTTCCTTATCTCTTGACAAGCTGAAAATCCTCCTCTTTTCTCCCTTGATAATCCCTACCTTATTCAGAATATTCTCTCAAATACAAAATACAGCTCCCTATCTTTCTCTAAGCCAAGGTTCACACCTCTGCTGTAATGAGTATGTCAGCTCTCCTGCTCAGCAGGGACCGGTCGAGGCACGGCAGTGACAGCAGATGGTGAGGGCAGCCTTCTGAATGTCCCTCCTTTTCTCCTGTCCCACAGGAGAGACACACCGAGACCTCCCGGCTTTGTGAGAAAAACTCCAAACTTCATTTCTGATATCAGACAGCAAATTCCCAGCAGTGTTGCAGACAGATGGTTACCTCACCAAGAAGTAATCTGTGATTGTGTAATTAAAGGCTATCATAAGGTACACACACCAAAGAGACCAGATTAAGCTTGCACTGGCAGCTTTGGTATTCACACTGAATTATTGACATTTCAGTCTTAGTAACAGTCCTTTAACTTTGATTCTGTGTATGATTTCATAAGCTTTGTAAAAACTAAACTTGGAAAAAATAAGACTGGACCATCCCAATATCTGACATCTTCACTACCCCTACATGAATTATTAGGAGTGCTATTAATGGGGAGAAAAGATTAAAAAAAAACTTGTCAAAATATTTGATGGAGATGTTTCTTTTTTGCTGCTTTCACATAGGGCCTATGCATGTGTGCCCACCGAAGCTCACCCTCCAGCTAGATTGGAAAACTGTTTTCATTAGCCTATTGCCCATCCTGCTCCTGGGAGCCCATTAAGTGAGCTAATGCCACATTTTGACCCTAAATGGGGAGGCATTCTCCCATAGACCCAGTTTCCAGTCTTCCTGGTAGTGTGGCAGAATGAGACTAACTGAAATAAAAGCTTGACAGAATTGTTTTTCACATGGGCAAGAACAATTTTCTCCCACCCTCGTTCTTGAAAATGGACCAGGAAGAGTGAAAAAGACTTGGAAACTCTTGAGCCTGAGGCTAATACATGGCAAGGCAAATTTCAGCCCAACCAGCTCAAGTCTGGCATTTGAAAACAATGTCCATATAACAGTAGGTGCCCTGTGAATGTATTGAATGAAAAGGTTCATCATTATCAGGCACTAGTCAAGGACAATGCCAACAAAAATAAATATGGATAATTTCCCTGGTCACCAGGGAATGAGCATCACTGGTGCAAAATCTTTCTGTTGGTGAGGCAGACCTCCTCAGGGAGTCCCTCTGGAGACAGATGGGCCATGCAGACGTCATTGCCACCACCTCCTTGCACATTACAACTGCTATGAGGGTCTCAGGCCAACCAATAAACATGTCTGAGCTGTCAAGAGAGATCCTCAGTGCATCTGCATGTTTTAACAAGAAAAACTACTGTGGTAGACAGGGCTGTGAGAGTGGTCCCTTTCAACTGAAAAAAATATTACAGCCTTAGGGCTTCTCTCTAAATGCCTTCAGAGAGGAGAGAGAGAAGAAGGGGTATGGAGTGGGATTTAGGTGCATTTCATGTAGCACACAGGTTTTGGTCCTCAGCATTAGGGCACTTAGGACTCTCAGTGAGAGATTTGGAAAGCAGAAGCTGCAGTCAACAATTAGTCCTCAGTGAGCCGTTTATCTGCACTGTGGATTACCCATGGCCTGAAAGCAGAGACACTGAGGTGGTCCTACTGACTCAGCAGTGCCACTCAGGGGCAGAGTCAAGCTTACTTTGGGGCTAGGTTGAGTCACAGTCCCACTCAGTTGACCTCACTCAAATGAAAATGTTGCTGTGTGAAGCGAGCCCTGTGGAAGTAGTGGTGCTGAGACACCTCTCTAGGGCTCTATGAGCACTTGTTTGCTCCGTGCCATGAAGTGGCGTGGAACTATTGGAAGTCAGTTGCTGTTACTGATGACACGTCCTCTTTCCCCAAAGGTGTAGAGTTGGGAGCACAGCTTAGCAATACTTGGGTTAATTTCGGTCTGTCTGGGCTTATGAGTTCCAAGTCAGCACCAGACCCAGTGCAGAGGTGTTTGCTCTCTTCCTAACCAACCTGGGACACCCTGTTATGTCAGAGTTTCTGCAAAGTCTGTTTGCAAGTTCCGCAGCAGGTCCTGGACAAAGCACAGCAGCTTATGAAGCCCAGGAAGGACTGTGAGTAACCAGAAGCCTTCCTAGGCAGTGTGGCATTAATTTTGTAAGTAACTTGAGAAATATTCTCTGTTCAGCCAGGCACCCAGGTCAAGATCCAACTCCCGTAATTGTAGTTACCTGCAATTTAGGTGTCTAGTCTAAGCAAATGATCTAGTCTCTCTGGATGGAACCTAGATGGAGATACACATCTTTAGTGTTATTCATCCCACCTACTCTAAACACCTATATTGAAATGGAATGATAAGTACAGTGAAAGAGTCTACCTTTCTCCATTGCTTATCAAGGAATTCTGATGAAAATTTACATTCATCACCCATCTGGTAGATAGCTGAAGTTAATGAATCCCATTCAACTGTTTTAGGGCAAATTATTCTTATTTCTTCTCCTAGGCAGTTATATGCTTACTGTCAGATTGCTTCATATTGCTTATCCAGTAGTAAATAATTATTTTTCTCATTTTCTTTCGATATAAATCTTCTTGTTGTTTCAGTGCCTGGAGAAGATGGGTGGGGTATATAACTGGTTTCAATTTAGATGAACATAGTCAGATGATCTTGCTCTCATGGTGCAGACAGAGCGTTCTGCGTAGCCAGTATTAGTACATCTTCTGGTCACAGCCCAAAAGCAGAAAATGGAAACATATACACTTATTTAAACTTTTCCTTTAAAATAAGTTATTAAATTGAGGATCGCACTGAAAGTGACTGGTGTGAGATCCTTGTCTCTGGAAAGGAGTGCTCTGCAGTAGCAGAAAAAGTTTCTTTTCTTAAAGAGCACTTAACAGAGATGCAATTCAAGAAAGGAGATTTGAAAAATCTCAGCTATGGGAATATCAAGTACACCAAGAGACTTTTTGTAAGCATTGACTTAGGGGTTTTGCCCTCAGTGCAAGAAGACCAAAGCATTCATGGTGTTTTCTTGGACAATATTGCTAGAAGTAAGGAAATGTTCAAGCGTACTTGGATAAATTTTCCTAATCAAGGAGCGAAAATAGTGCCAATACCACCTTGCTGCATATTATAGGTCATCCTATGAGCAGCAAAACATCTATAAACATTTAAAAAACCCCAAAACCAAACCATAAAGCCAACTCTATGGAAAAACAACAAAATAAGGAATTACCATAATTTTAAAATGGTTTGTGAAAGACAAAAATGCTATTAACAATTTATTCACTACAAAAAAAATTACACGCCTCCTTTTTAAAGCTTTTTTCTATTGTTATTCTACTTTCTTTTATCTAATTTCCAACTTTTAGATCTCAATTTTTGGAAGTTTGGTATTCATTTCTGATCAAATAGGGACCGCTGGCCTGATTTATTGTCTGAGTTCTGCTGTTAGATCATGACTTCTTAGAGACATTATTTTTTTCCTAAATATAGAGGCTGAAAGCCAAACATTATTCAGACGTAGATTCCAGATAAGTCTGAAGGCCAGGACACGCTTTGCAGATTTCAGTCCAATGTGTCAAAGTAGGGACCTTTTGAGAAGGGATCTGAATTTGGATTTTGGACAGTGGATGCAGACAATCAGTTTAGGCTTATGCCTCTTCTTCAGGATGACTATAAATAAAATTGCAGTTAATTAACCTATTTAGAATGCTGGTCGATGCTTACAAGTGACGATGAACAGAATTAATATTCAGAAAGAAAACAGAGAACAGTACCAGATTCTTTTAATTATTATAATTGCAGGAAGGCTGAAAATGTAAACTCAAACTAAACACCATCCTCTCACACTGTTTGTAGTACAGGTCACACTGAGCAGAACCAAGACCTCAAAGGGGAGGAAAATATTTTCCAGCCTCCCACAGGATCAGCTTGGTATTTTGACAAAATGTTGAACACAAACACTGTTACCTCCAAGATAATCTGTTATCTGGAATAGATCTTTTAATGGCTGGGTTTGTGTACTTTCTATCTGGTAGTCAAGTTAGCCAGCCATAAATAACACTGAAGAGAGACCAGAACGGTAGCTTAGATTACCAGCGGGAAGGTTCACTGGCAGCCTTGACTTTAAACATAATTCTCTTGAAATCAGTTACCTTTCACAGATGTTATTCAAGTAATTAAGTGTTACGGGGAACTTCTCAGATAACATAGTATAACCCTATCTTAAATTAATGAAGACAGACCAGTGTAGGCCATCTGAAGTCTTAATCTCATATTTATTTTCTTTCTTAAATCACTATGCTTCTGAATTAAAAAAAAAAAAAAAATTCTAATTTGCTTAACATATTAGAAAGCAGGGAAGTGAATTGCTGTCCTGGTAACTCATTGGTGAAGCACAGGTACCAGGGCCTCCCAGATGTCCTGGCTGTCATCCCACTATCACTCTGGAAGGGCACAAGCCTCCTCTGTGGCCCTGTGATATACTTACCAGCCCATGCAGCTGTTAGCTAACCTTAGGTATCCAAAATGACATCAAGTGCCTAAGATTAAGCACTAGATGTTTTTTAAAATAAGCAATACTTTTAAGATCATACTGGGAAGATAATGATAGGCAGCAAACTCCCATTATCTGATCCACACAGATTTATAAAAATCTTTGACCTTGCTGTACATCTTTTACAATGCTTTATTTTTATGTTTATTTGTGTCTGATATTTAATCCTAGTAGGTTTAGAACAAGGAGCTGCCTTCTATTCTTGGTGCTGGCTTTAGTCACAGGGGCTGGAAAATTAAAAATTTAATCAGTAGACAAAGACATGATGGAGATAAAGATTTATATGTATATATATATATGAAATACACAGTCACCAAGAATTAAATTATTGGTTTACTGTCTAATTAAAAAAATATGCCCTTTCCCACCATGCAGAGGGAGAGCAACCAAAGTGATACTTACTGGGAGTCTAAGCACAGGAGGTTTGTAACAAAAATCTCATCCGAACCCCCGCACAACAGAGGAATCCTGCCATCAAGGCTGATTCTCTTTGAATCTAGTTTAGAAAGATATCCCGCCTTGTTTGAAAGCCTTCAAATGAAGGAGAATCCACAGCAAGCTGTTTCAATAGTTAATTGCACACACTGTTAAAAAACTGGTGCTTTATTTCCAGTCTTATTCCTTCCTTTTTTCTTTAAAGGGAGAGATTAGAAGAGAACGATTCATCTGTGGATCTCATCAGACTTGTTCTACATTGTTCACTTGTATTCCCTCCTGTAACTGTTCCTGTTTGCTCACCACCTCGGAAACGAACAGCAGCCTTAGACGAGTCCCCCATACAGAGACAATACTCTTATCTTTCCACTTTAAGCTGTATTAAATGAATGATAATGTCTTTCCACAGGATGAAGGCGCAAGAACCACCTCACTGGGAAGAAAGTGATTTCAAACGGAGCTGGCAGCATATCATGTACTATTCAGGTTCCTCCAACGTGCCCATTGCCATATATATGAGCACCTTTCAGAGCAAAACCAGCGCCAACACATAAAAGTTCCCTTTCCATCTCCTCAGCCATGGGGCGTGCATGCAGTAAATGCTGAGGGATTAGGAGCTGCCTCCTGGGACATGGGGACAAAGAAGAAAACATTAAGTGGAGATTTGAAAGAGAGAATTTGCCAAGCTAAGTTGCTTCAAGAGTAAATTCCTGTGTCTTGGTGTAGCAGCTGAGGACAACCTCATGCACAAGGCATGTCCCACATGCACAAGGCTGTTCTTGATGAACAGCAGGGCTGTGTGTAGGCAATGCAGCTACTTAGTCATCATGCTGGACAAGGAGCAGAGGTTTAAGTGGAAGATGCTTCCTTTGGACCCTTTACTGCCAGGTGTGATTGCCAGACCATCAGATGCCACAAAGTCCTCCAAGTGCAGAAGTTACACAGAGCTCCAAGGAGCCGAGGAGCTCTGGTTTTGTTCTGAAACTGGATGTCAACCACCAGTCTGCCAGGTAGGCTGAAAGGGTGGAAAACAGTCTTGTGGCTGACCCTGTAAGGAAATTACTCTCCCTTAGCTTCCTACAAGCTCAAAAAGGTTCCTGGGATGTCGACAGACAAGTCTTGCCAAGGGAAGACACCAGAACTCCCTCTTCTAAACTAAAGGGAAAACTGAGATGCTGACTGATCTGCTTTGCTTGCAGTTTGGCATAAAATTAATTCTCTAAATCACAGATCTCTCATGCTCTTGTCCAGCTACTTAAATGCTTATGTTCAATTTTCACCCTTCCAATAACTATGTTAATTGACAGTTACAATGAAAATTCCTTACTCACTTCTTAGTGCATAATGACAGCAATACAGTTGTAGTTGTTGTAAAGCTTTTCCATAGCAGAAAGGTAGCATTTTATACACACTTTGGATGTAAATAACTACAAAGCATGTGGAAGAAGACTAAATCAAGTTTGCAGCAGTGCGTCAGCCTATAAGGAGGTAGTTAACAATATGTTTCTCTTGTCATCAAGTCAAATTGTGAGGTTCCCATGTTTTTTTAAATCATTACAGCAATCTGGTTTACAGCATGGATCCACAAAGAGTTGCACTGGCACAAATGAGGGAGCAGCAGCACAGAAGTGAAAGGGAGTCGCCAGAGGGTGGGAAGGCAAGAAATTGTTATTCTAGCTTTGACACCTGTATCCTGAAACTTTAGAAACTTTAGAACTTTTGGAAAAATATGTAGAATCTCCATCCCTGGTATCTGTAAAATCAAGACTGCATGTCTGTTTAATGGGCTGTTTTCCAGTTCAGCCACGAGTTATTGAATGGGAATTACTGGAAGAGGCTGTATACCTGTGTCAGGAGATCAGGCTGCCTTCATGGTTCCTGTCCCTCAAATCTACGAACTCACATTAGGGCTTCTCAAGGCTGAATTCAGCCAGCCAGCATTTTTCAGTAAGAACAGGAGGAAGGACAATGCTTTTGATACTAATACAAATTTCATTGTTTATCTAACTGTCAATATTATATCTCTCTATTCAATGGGGGTCAGGAGCCTACTGCAGAATATCTATGCAACATCAGTTGTTTGACCAAAGGCATGTTCAGTCAAGCATTTCACCGCTCATCTGTCATTGGGGCTGCCAGTAATAACAATTAGCTTGACTTAATTGTATATTTTAACAGCTGCTTAATATTACCCAGATCTTTCCTTCACTTATAATATAAGATACCTTTCTTCTGAATGTGGCTTTAATTAAGGCTCTGTTCACAACTTTTCACAAGCTGTTGAAAAATTCATGTCCTGTAAGAAAAGTGATGATGCAGTAATTGCTACTGGGGCAGAGACTAACCTTTTATTAGATGAGCATTGAGCTTTTACGAATTTGTGACTCTAGATTAACTGATATGGGTGCCAAAGGAAAGATGGAATAGATTTAACAACTGCAGTAACATAAAAGGTGTAAAATATGCAGGTGCTGATACCAGCGAGGTTGCATGTTGGGAGGGAGTGTGTCCTTAAAGTGGTGGCAAGCTGTAATCAATTGCAGAGCACTGTACCAGTTGACTAGATTTTCATGTGGTTGAGAAGTACCAAGCTCATGAAGAGCGCATGACCAAGCAGTACCGCAGCATTGCTTCCACTTAAAGCCTGTAGTATTTGTTGCACAAGAAAAAAATAAACAAAGTCACATTTTTCAGGAATGTCACAGGAAACAAATGAATCCCGGAAGATCCATTTCAGCATAAGAAAATCTCTCGCATATCTGTGTGTGCGCCAAATGGATAATTCTTCATAAGATAGTAGTTACTGAGTTATTACCCCTCATCTTCACAAGGGGAATTTGAATTCCAAACTCACTTAACAAGCCAATACTGTTACTCTGACAATCCTCCCCAGATGCCCCAAATAATTCCTTGGTAACTGCAAAAATGTTGAGGAAGTTGTTATATATTTGGAATTACATTATGAGCACGAATCACTTTCATCTGGAGCAGATGTCATGTGTCCTTAGCTTGGCTTCTACTCAGACATGGAAGGCATGACATTTATATATCATTATAAATGGGCTGGGATTTGGGACTCTGCAAACTTTTGGGTTACAGACATTCAGAAGTACAATCATCACCCTCTCCTCCTTTTTATTGTCCAGAAGCAAACATTTTATAAAATTCTCTCCTCATATTCTGCCAATAAACATTTTAGTTATCCTAGCAACAATTTTTAGATGTGCTGTAAATATACTTGGCAAGCTAATGGATGCCCTTAGCCACTTGAAACAGCCACTTTCCATTTAGTTTATGTATTTTGCACATGTGGAGAACAGCGAAGCAGGGTGGAGCAGCATATGCAGGTCTCACAGTATTCATGCCTTTGGTATCTAGGAAGGTGGGAACTCCCTGCCTGAAGATACTGTCAGGGCTCTAACACAGTCTTTTTTTTTTTTATTTTTTTGTAGACAGTTTCCCAATTTAATGGCTCTTTAGGAAATGCATGATCTTTGAGAATTTGCCCCATTGTGAACTTGGTTGAAATATGTAACATCTTGAAAAGCTGTTTTGACAAGGCATGGGTCTGCGGAAACCCAAGCGGTCACACAAATAACAATGATCCCGTGGTTGTGTTTCTATAGGAACCTGGACTATATACCAACAACTGATTCAGAAAAATGTCAGAGCACAGAAGCCACAGGTGATGGTATCTTCTGCTCATCCCCCTTGTGACAAAGTCCTACACATGGGAGGATGTTGCCCAAACAACTGGCCCATCTCCTGAACAAGTGTCCAGTATCTTCAAATTCCTGAGGTTTAAAACCTGAATAACTTACAAATAACTTATAATCACACAGGATTATATATTGCCTAAAAAAGCAGATTGCTCTGTGAGCAGTGGATCTAGCAGTGATCCTGCCTTCCCAACGGTTGGTGTCCCACATTGAGATTCTCTGACGTTTCATAAAAGGGAAGACACTCACTGATGCTTTTCCCTCCATACGGGCAATAATATTATCTTTCTCATCAAGTCACTAGCTATTTTCATACAGCTTGTAGGAACTGTATAGATCTAAGTCAAATCCCAGAAGTCAAAAAGTTAAAATGTATACATATATATACACTTATGCAAACAACAAAGCCATATAAATCTCATTTTCACAGGAAGTCAGACTAAAAATTAACCCATATTATGGCCTTTCATGCCTGCCATGCAAATAAACCCTAATGGTTTATTTGCACAACAGAATGGTTTGCTTCCTGTAAGAAGTGAAGGCTCTATGTGTAGTTTCTGAACCAGTTTCCCCAAATAGTCCCAGAGCAATCTTTTCTCATAATAGTCCTTCTTGATTTAAAGACAATAAAGAGCACAGGTTCACAGTAGAAGAGATTCTTCCTGCTCTGAATCTTCAGAGAATTCAATGGGATTTTTACAGGACGTTTTTTACACTGGTGAAAGTGAACCAGTTACCGTGTTAATGATTATTGATGAGTTTAATGATGAAAAGAACTGACTGGCAAGCCAATGCAAAAGACCGGGACATCTGAAAATCTTCCTCAGCTACTTCCAAAGCAGCAGCTTGAGTGCCTTCTTTGGGAATTTAACTGTGCTGGGGAGTTGTCTTTGCTGTGTTTTAATGTCTCTTGAACTATAGGTGTGAATGTTGGATCAGTGGGCTACCGCTGCTCTTACTTATTCAGAAATGAGCCCAAAATGCAAAATGTGGGTCCAGATCTGGATCTAGAATTGAAATGTTGGAGAGCCTTAGGACGTTTGGATTTGGGATTTTGGTCTCAATGCTACGAATAGAGGTACAACTTGAAGGAGCCACACTCTTCTTTGGCCATGATTTAATGAGGGTGGAAGGGTTTACATTTTTACAAAGAAACATCTAAAGCTTTTGTCAGACCAGGCTTCCTGTGGCTGACCCATGCTGCCATCATCAGACGCAGCTTGGCACATTTGCCTGTCCCTCTGTGCTCCATCTCCCACACGCCCAGGACAGAGTGGATAGGACAACAGGATAAAGAAGCCAGCATACAGATGAGCTTTTTTTGGAAAAAGCCCTACAGGAGTTTGCACAACATAACACGTCCAAGCAGGTAAGAGGAGAACTAGTGTTTTTCCCAAACACCATGATAGTCATAATTACAGTCATATAAATCAATATGATGAAAGAAAATTCACATATTTCCAGATGCCCACAGTAAACCTACTTACTGTAAATTAGAGCCAGAGTTAAGTGTGTGGAAAACTCCTATAATTTGGGGCCACAGCTGCAAGAAAAGCTGTGAGAAAAGGCTCTGAGCTGTGACTTTGTTTTCATCACAGCATTTTGTTATGTCTCTTATTATTGCTTTATCAAAAGAAATTTGGGGTAGCAACATTCTCTTTTACAACAGCCCTATTATTCATTTGGGAAAAAAAAAAATTTAAAAAATTACGCTAAATGAGTTGAATGATTACCTTTAATTACCATTCACTGACAAAGCTATGTCTGATAGAAGGATTCCTATATTAAAATGAATGCTTTTGAAAAATACATCAAGCACATTGCTGTGATTTGTCCTGCCAGGAGATTCCAACATTAATTCTTCCCCAGCATTGCAACAGAGAACTGAGATCTCACCAGAATTTCAATAACAGTCATTGCACAGAGCTAAATGATGAATCTTTTGTGAAAAAGCATCACGACCTCATCTGTTGTATTTTGCTTCATAACAATAATCTGTGGCTTATTGATCCTTTGAGACTTACCTTTTCATACTGGATGGCTTGATGTTATATTTTTTCATTAATAAGCATTATTAGTGATAGGTGATGATTCATGAATAAATAAAGTAATAATGGATCTTACTTTTTATTGTTTACTCAGTTTTACAGCCAGGACTCTGCTTTGCCAATGTTTCAGTACTACGGCTTTAACCGCGATAGGACCTTTCACACTAACGGCTAGCGTGCAAAAGTCACGCACCTTCTTTACAGCTTCTAGCTATAGGGAGATACCCTCTAGAAAGATAAAGGAGGTTAATTTTCTCCAGACATATGGATACATGCTTAGAGATGGCTGTTGGTCGTCTCACACACACAGCTTGCAAGTGCTTTCATACAGCTCAGTAGAAGTTCCCAAACCACTGTACAACAGGCTGCCGTTCTGTCCCTGCATGTTGCCTGTGCTCTGTGCCGAGCTCTTCCAGCCAGGACGGAAGTTTTGCTTTACACAACATGACCCACAATCGGCTTCCCATTGTTGTGGCAACATCTCCAGCTGGGAGAAACCCATCCCAACCCAAGCCACAAGTCTCCCAGCTCTGCAATACCTGCAGGCCATTGTAACTAAACTAATTTGCCCACCAACGATTTTGTTTTGTTTTGCTTTAATAGAATATTCCAGTGATAAATTGGTTTCAGACTAATTTTCTGCTCAATCTAAATTGTCATCATAGGCTGGCTGTCTGCGAACACCAGAAAGAAGATCTTGCCCAAGCAGATTTCCTGCTAGGATATCATCAGGGAGCCGAGCAAGATCTTCAAGAGTAGGCAAATGACCAGAAAGATCCCACCTTGTCCCCCTTTTCCCACCACCAGTTCCCTGGGGACAGTGAGGCTCCCCCATCCTGGCAGCCCTGAACCACTGCCTGCAGCCTGCCAGCCCAGGGGCACCCTCAGGGACTACATGGGCTCTCAGTTTTGAGGATGGTCTGCTGTCCTGTCAGAAAGGAATGGTGCTGGCAGCCCCTGAGGGGTGTTTCAGCTGCTTGGAAGGCATGAACACTTACAGGGGAGCATTAAAATGAGGCTTTTAGCATCTGCAGCTGAGGACTGAGGGTCAGTGTGTTAGCATCTGAGGCTTTCCGTGCTGTGGTTTCTGTCAAAGGCAGTCCTCAGCACCTTCCATTTCTAAAGAAAAATACACTTTTCTTCTAAGCAAAAATCATCTGAAACTGTTTAAAATTTGAGTCTTATTTTGTCTGTCTTTCACTAAGAAAATGTACATAGCACATCATTTATACAGAACAAAAGTGAACACGTTTTCACAGCCATAGGTTCAAGGGCACAGCACACACAACTGTATTTAATTCTGCTCACTTACATTGTTAAACACTCAGGCCAGATCAGGAGTATTAACATTTTTGGAAAGATAAATGGTATGGCCAATGTTTTCAGGCTTCAGTGTCTAACTATCACGATCTAGTCATCCCTATGGAAAAGCCTGTTCAGAAGGAGCGAGAGACAATCAAAACCCTTAAACATACAAACGACACCTTGAAACTCCACAGATGTATTGTTTTGTTTCAGGCAGTCTTTGCTTCCATAGCTCATGTGTATTCTGTTTAGCTTTATCGAGTGGTTTTATAAATTTGGGACTTTTTTATAATTGCAAAGGGGGACTCCATTAGAGTGTGTTAAGGGACTTGGAGGAAGAGTGATATTTATCGATGAGGGGGCCAGTCTGACTCCTGCTGCAGATGTTTTATGAACTTCTGGAGAGAACTGAGCCATTTGCTTTGGTGTCTAGATATGTATTGACAGCCTCACTTCAGAGTCACTCCATTCAGAATACTACCTGAATATTTGGTGTATACCAAGTCTAGATTTTCAGCAGGGTCTGTTACAAGGGATGGATTTTTGGCAACAAAGTCTGGGAAGTTTCTTTCAAAAACACATTTTTCCCTAGAGCCTTAGCTTGAGCATCATATTATATCCAGATATCTACAGTTTGCATTAATAGTTTACTAATCTAATTAATCTTAACTAATTAATCTTACTAATTAGTAAGCTGTTCTAGGAATTTCAGCTGTTCTAGGGACCTAATCCTGTTCCATGTACTGAAATAAGTAGATTTTGGTCATACTCATATTGAATGTAAGAAATCTGCTTATAATAACAGTACTGAAAGACCAGGCCTAGTATCTAATAACAGATCTACTAATCAGTAATTGCATAATAGCTGACATGAGTAAAACAGGATATTATAAATTCACATTTGCTATAGACAGCAGTGGCTCCATTAGAATGTTCTTTTCTGCCTTTTTGCTGGTATAATTGTTCACACTGACTACCAGATTTGGGTATTTTTATTTGAATAAATGACTCATGAATACAATTTGTGATTGTTTAATTACCCTCAGAGAATAATAGTCAAGATAACTGAATAACATTCAGCTCATAATGTATTAGTTGATTTTTATTCCTCCTCCCAAATCCATCAATTGTGAATCCATCTTTTTCTTTGATTTGCTTGATCTCTCTTAGAATTAATGCAGAAAAAAATAGTAAGAAGAAAATTGCCTCAAAAAAGTAAGGAAAAAAATAACATCACCATTTTTTCTATATATGCCCTATAAATTTCTTATTGTAATAGGAAGCATTTAAAATCAAACAACCCATAGCATAATTAGAGTACAGTTCATGGGAAGGAGCATAGTCAGCCTTATGTTTCCGGAATTATACTTTAATCATGCAATAATAGCCAAACCAATATATTATTTTATCAGATAAAAGTCACTAAAGTAAACTGAAAAGCTTGCTCTGAAATATATGTGTTTATATATATATATATGTATTTTTACATATTTTACAGGCGGTACTAGATTAGAGTGGATTTAAATAGTTCCACTAAAACAATTCAACTATAAAGCTTGAGCATAGGCATATGCAAGTGGCATGAAACTATTCTGTGTTTTATTGCACTAGTTACAATGAACATTATATTTACAGCTTTCTTTTGAATGTACATTAAAATGATACTGAACAGAAGCAGGTAAAACAGAAACCTTAGTCTTTAGCTCTCCTGGTTTCCAGGACAGTTAAAAAAAAAAAAAAAGAAGAAAGAAAGAAAAAAGAATTATGAGTTAGTTGTAACAAAAGCCTCAAAGCGGATATAGAATCCAGGTTAATGATATCCTGTAATCTGATCCTGAGCGGACACGGACAGCTGTTCTTGGGGCCCTAATGAACCATGCACATTTACAGATCACTGATTAGCAGAACGTGATACTGGTGGGCACAGACAAGTCCTAACACTATTTAAAATAGCTCTGGTGGTATTAAATAACAGGGATCTGTTATCATGTGATTACCTGTCTGTAAAATTCCTATTTATCTTCATTATGCTGCTGCTTTTCTCAGAGATGAAAGTGGGAAAGGTTTGTCATCTTTGATACTACACCTGTTGCTTTAACTCTTTGTGCTTCTTTGATAGATGAACAGATTCCTTGGGGTCAAGTTGCAGAGAGAAGCTCTGCAGCAGAGAGCTGCTCTGGGCACAGCCATGGCCCTGCTGCCTCCTGTGATGCTCTGTGGAGCAACAGTGGTGGCTCCAGCCAGAACACACAAAAGGATTTCTTCTTGATTTATGATTTAGTGACTATAATAGTCGCTGTTTATTAGGGGTGGGGGCATAGAAATATGGTCCCATGCAAATAACAGTACAGGCAAAGATGTTTAGTTTCAAGTAACTGGATATACTAAGAATACCAGCAGTAGTAGAGATGCCAATTATGCTATGGGACAATCCAGTAGGCTTTATTTATGTATCTAGCTTCTGCACTTCCTTGATGGTATTTCAAATGCTTAGCCCAGTCTATGCAATTTGAAGTTCTAAACTCCATTTAAAATATGAGGTAGCTGCTAGATACATGCATCCATTTGCAGTGCAGTTTGCCTAGGTCTCTCCTTGAAGGTAGTAATGGTAAAAGTAACAGCACTGATCCACTGCATAGCAGTAAGAGACTAAAACATGCATCTATCTGTGTGATGTTGAGCTGATAGGCATTATTCATGGCTGGTCTTCAGTTGATGAGGACTCAAAATGTAAAATACTGCTAAATTCAAAGTGATCTTGCTAGACAACTGGGACTCCAGTCACTCCAGATATCCAGGGATGAAGGATGGAAACGTCAGCACCGAAAATCTTTTTATCTCACTTTTTAAAGAGTGACTAAACTAATCTCTGTAAAACATTACTCATTACAACTTTTCTTGTAAAAACCCAACTGTGACTTTAAATGAGTGAGTTTTCCAGGTACTTTCCTTCACCTGGCTATTCTCAAAATTAATTATTCTGCAACATTTGTTGCCTGTAAGTAATCAGCTTGGTTCTCTGTACGTGCACAACCTTTCATGTCCCAGAGAAGGTAAAAGCCGTGTGTCTAAGCAACATTGAACACTGAAAATGAGTTCACTTGCAGCATCACCTGCCAGTCCCTGAATCACCATTGCCCTCAACTTTGCCACTTCCCAAAATGGCTGAGCAAAATGAGCAATACCTCTACTGACATCCTTGGGATAATCGTTAGTTTAAAACCAGAAAAACTAAGAATCAATTAATTATGGCTGAAATCAAACCGGTACAACAATACATTCCACATTTGTGCTTCTGTTACTCTGTTGTTTTTTTCACTGTGAGAGGTTCAAAATTTTAAATATCCTCAAGTAACACTGACTTGCATTTTCTCTGCATTTCCTCGAGAGCTTTTTCTTAAATATTCAGTGTTTCCTTTTATAAATTGCTTGTAGAAGAAGCTGTTGTTTTTTCTAATCAGGTGGACAGAGAGAACAAAGTAAGTTTTCTGGGAGAGATTATTCTATTCTTCTGTGGCTAAAAAGTCCACTTCTGGAAGAATTTTGAAAATATTTCCTGCCACACTTTGGACTTTTACTTCAACATAAAGAAGAAGCAGTTACACTACAGACCAGTGGCCCATTCTGTGTTCTTTCACTGCATCTTTCACGATGTACCAAGTTGCATACACCATCCAGCCTCCCCTAGGAAATGAATGCAATCTTGTCAAATGAGCCCAGCCTGCTGGGTGGAGGATACCAGATGTCTTTATAGGCCTAATAAGTTATGCTCTGAAATGAAAGTTTTTATTTCCTTGACTTTTACGGTAGTGTTGATTTCATAGATTTCAAAATATTATCTTAGTTATTTCTAACATAATCTTACCATGCAAAGTTAAAGGAACCACATAACAGCCAATACATATAGCTTGGGGTTCCTCCTGCTGGCAGCTACCAGCTCTCCCTATTTAATGCTCTCCCTAGGATATTCCTTCTTTCTTTCTTCTTCCAAGGTACTAACGAAGCAGAATTTCAATAAAATTTTTCTTCAGTCCTTAAAGAAAATCAGCTTTTCTGTGATGACACAAAGTTTGAGGATGTTAACTTTTGTCTGGAGTCCCTTTCCAGTTAGGGAACACAGCCTAGGTGAAACATTCAGCTGCCTATTTATGATGGGATTCATTGGCCTTCATCTTAGACCTCTAAAGTTAGGCGTTCATTCTCTGCAGTCATTAGGGTCCCTTAATAGTCAATGGGAAGAGACAGGCACTTCCAGAGGGTGATTTATTCCATCCTAAAACAGGTGTTTAAGATAGGGAAGATGAATTGCCCTGTGGAGGTCCTATCTCTCCTCAATGACTAGAGCAGTCTGAAGTCATTTGTTCCTAGGATCTGTACAACAGGACCATGAAGTATGCTCTGTCATTAATTCCAGAATAAAAGAGTCATTCAAAATGATGTGACTGGGGTGAACAGAAAGTATAGCCAGGCTTTTCAAATCATATACAAGGAAAATTTAAGCTGTAGTCAATGAGGTACTTCAGAAAACGGCAACTGGAATCTAATTCCGAGGGCAGACAATGGTGGGGAGAGCTCAGTGCTGAGCCGACAGAAGTTGAGCCTTTGGCTGTTAGAAACATGGTTTCTTCTTTCTGATCGCTTTAATTTTACACCTTATATCCTGAAGAGAGACAGTTAATTTTTGTACTTCCCTCAGCCACAGCTCATTTAGGAAAACCTCCACGGAACTGCAGAACTAGAAAATGCAGAGAATACTCAGATAAATTGAAACCCTTGGCTGTCCTCTTTGCATGGCATAATCACCACTTTTTAACCACCATTTCAGGAGAACGATCCAGAATGGTGTGGAGTAAGAGGTGACCCTAAAGGTAGGTGCCCCCTTCTGTGCTGTCTTTACATAACCAATCAGTTCCTCGTTTGCTCAGAGACTCTGAAAAAAGAAACTGAAAATAGAGGCCGGAAAGAAGTCTTTTGATCAATGTTGAGGCACAGTGGGACTGAGCATCACAGACAAAAACCTCTTCCCAGTCACAGGGAGTGAAGCCCTAGTAGCTGAGCCAGGGGAAACAGGACCTCTGTCAGTAGAGACCTCCCATCTGTGGGAGTCTACCAAGGCTGTGGATACCCAAGGGATGCTGGGAGTCAGTTCCCAGGGATGGATGAAGTACCCTGTGAGTAGGGTAGGGTGACAGGGCAAACTTAATATTTGGAAGATGAACAAGTATTGATTCAACTTAGCTAATGCACTCTTCCTTGTTTTTATTAAATCAACCAGCTTTGATTGAATCATATTATTTTAAGATAGTAGAGATCATCCAGAGTGGATGGTGCCATTTCAGGTAGATATCTTTTGTGCTACAGAGAAATTACATTACTCATTCACTTGGGGGTGCATCTTTCAACATGGTTGTAATCCGATTATCAGGTCTAAACATTGCCAGTGAAGTTGCTTGAGATGAAAGAGATAATTTTCTAGAAGCCATAAAAACATTTAATTTCTGATTCTTGAGGCAGAAGAGACTTTTAAAAATCTTTGGTGTTGGCTTTAGCAAAGTAAAAGGTATTGATGTATACCAACAATATGATTTCAAACATAGGAATAACAAAAGAGCTGTGAAGTATCTAAAGATAAAAGATAAGTGATACATTCAGTATAACCAATCAATAGCACTATCTCTCTCACCAGGTCTAAATCAGTCTACAGACTTCAAGAGCAATACCCAGCTCTCACTATAGCAATCATATAGAATCAGAGAGGAAGTGGCATGCAATAGACCTCTGCTTTACTGTTACTGAAGGCAGTGGAAGGCCCAGGATGTGTATATCCCACCTGGAGAAGAATATATTCTTTCTTTAAAATATTCTGCAGTTGCAGCAGGTGCATAAGAGAGCTGGTCCCATCCTGCTCCATCTTCAGTCTGGCTGTCTCTGCAAAAGTGAGCCAGTGTTACAGAGAAGGTTGTGCTGAATTCAGCCTTTTTCAGGGTAACTTGCTGTACCATGCAGGTGACCCTCTTGGGTTCCTGGATGTACTTGACAAGTGCAAGTGAGGAGTGGAATTCATCTGACCTAAACACTGGCATTTACAGTGTGGATGCATTTGCCTAGGCTAGTCTCAATTTACAATCAATGCAGAGAAACAGCCATTCTATAAGGGCTGTTTTTAAAGCTTTGGAGTGAAATGGACCATGTATTGGTTCCATTCCTATTGACGGCATTGGTGACCACCTGAATGTAAACAGTTAATCAGAGGCCTTTCCTTCCCCATTTGTAGTACCACAAAACCTGTGGGACAAGGATACAACTTTTGCCCTGTAGATGTGTCTTAGAGCCTTCTCTGGCATTAGTGCAAAGGAGCTAGAAAGCTACCTTAGTAGGATGACTGGTGATAACATTTATCTGCAAAACTCCCAGACCTTGAGTTACAAACAGGGTAGCTTCTGGCTTGGTTACATTGTGTTCTAGTGAATTTTCTTTCAACACATACCTTAAAGTATAAATGTAAACTAGCATAAGCTCCCTTGAGATTGCTTTGTCTTTTGCTGGGAACCCGAGAGGCCATCTGTTCCTTAGAGACTGCTGAATTGTTTTAAACTGTTTTGAGGGTCTGCAAGCACTACCTCTGGCTCACTATAGGAATAGTCCCAATCAGTAATCAGCTTCTTCCTCTCCAGTTCTCAAGCACCAGGCAGCCAGACTGTGATATCGTCTGTGTTTTCTTCCTTTGACGGAAGCCTTGGAAAAGTGTCCCTAACTGAGGTCTAAGTGAGAAGCTGCAGTACTTTCCCTAGAACAGAGTCTCCCATGCTGATGAAAACCCTGCCTTTTTATCAGTCCTGTAGAGGAATTAAAGTCATGGATGGAACTTTGAAATACCCAGATACTGCTTTTAATATTTAGATGCTATCTTTGAAACTCATTGTATTACTACCCAAGAAAGCTTTGTGGTAACTGCTCCAATTCAACTGCTTTGACTGTGAAGATATGCAAAAAGGAGCAGAAATGAGTCAAGATGCTGAAAACTCTCATAAAGAGTGTCTTTTTTTAAACCACTACCCCTGGGTTTTAACCTATGCCCGTTTGTCAATATGAAAATACCACTTGATCTCAACAGGAACTGGAGTAGCCCATAAAGCAATCTTTAGATCTGAATGAAAACACTAAACCACTGCATATTTTCAACTTTAGACCTATTGCAAGGCCATTGCAGAGTATCTGATAATGGCATTTATGTTTATATAGTCCATTGTTTTTCCTGTGCTGCAAACTTTCCACTCTTGACAGCCTTGTTTCCTGTTTCCCATTATGGAAGTCTCCAAAGGGGGTTTCCTTCTGTTTTTCTTATGGTCAAAAGGAATTTCATAAGCACAAGTCAAGTTTCTTTTCAGTGCTACACGTGCAGAATGGAATCTGAAAGCTCCCAGCGTAATCATCTCCAGCATGTACATAGTTAGTGTTACACATAATCCACATCTGGGTCACAAAATCTCTGAAACGCTTCCAGGAATATTTAGACAGCCATAATGCAACACATTGCTGTATAAGGGAGAAACAGATCTAACCTCAATGTCAAGGTTATAGCTTTTGAGAAACACAGCAGCTCCACTTCAGAAATTTGCAGCTCACCTTCTGGGTCCTGACTGCCATCAGTTTGAGTACCATTAATATTTTCCTTTCCACTCAAGCCCATAGACACATCTGAAAACAGTTTACATCCCAACATGCCTTATGCTGATGATATTTAAGTCTAAACTGTGCATAAAACTTGGTGCATATGTAACCTATATATTTTAATACAAGAGACTGTCTTGGCACCTTTTTCTGCTACAATCAGCTCAGAACCCCAGGAGATAAAATATGGTTGAAACCAAACTAGCAGGCAGTCTGCATTACAGTATTCATTTCAGAGTTAAAACACATTTCTAGACTAGATCTGGGCTTGGCACTATGCTGCAGCACTGCCTTGTGTGTAATATAGTATCTATAAACTACTTTTTAACCACTGCTTATGGCATAGAACTCATGGTGATACAAATGCTATATGAAGCCCTTCAAAATTTTCTTTTCTGCATAGTTTACTTAAATAGTGGATTAAGGATCCATCAACGAACAGAACAGCAGGCATTACCTGTAGCCATCAATCATACTAGCTATTATTGTAATTTCTTAACAAAACTTCGGGGGGAGTGAGGGTAAAAAGGCAGTTCATTTTTGATGTATCTTCTTTTCATGCAGCTGTGTCTGCTCCACAAATGTTTTGTGCCAAAGAACTTCATTTTACTGTTTTCAGTCCCAAAAAAGGGATCTAAACAGAAAAGATTATTCGCATCTATGTTAATCTGCTCTGTCTTGCCACTGCCTTTGAACTTTCTAGCTGCAAATGTGCCCTTTGAATTGCTTTTACTACCGATGACTCTCTCATTTTGTGTCACTGCCTATATAGGTCTACTGGTGAGTAAATGTTCCTGTGCTTCCCTGTACAGACTCTCTTCTGCAGAAAAGATGAGAATTATTCAGCAAGAGAGGTTTTGGGTTCAACTCCTGGTCAAGATGGTAGGTACTGTGTCTAAAGAGCAAATGCAGTAGTGCTTACCCACTGTCCATTTGTGTGCACCTCTGTTGTTAGGTTTGCACAATAGCCTGCGAAGAGAGAAGAAAGATGCGGCCCTTAGAGGGGACTCTCTCTCTCTTCATACTATAAAAGAGTCTAAATAAGTATCCTAGATGAGACACCTATCTTGTAGATTGCTGAAGTTGGGTGAGTTGTTGATTTCCCCCCCCTCCAGTTTCCTATACTCATTCTTCTATTCCTTTCCCTCACTTTTTGTATGCCAAATGGTGCAAATACTTCTTGGGGGAACAGGAAGAAAACCCTTTGACAGTTGTTCACTCTCTCTACTGTGAGAAGATACACTGTGATATCAGAGGTAGCACTCTGCTTCATGGTGGCTTGGACAGGGTAGGGGCAATGTCACTGTTTACTTATTTATTTTGCTTCTTGCTAAGCTTTGTGTATTGTTAGTGCCCCTGACACTAACTACTCATTCAGTGGACATACTTTCGGAATCTTTTCTTTTCTGAATCTATTCTTTTTTCCCACTTCCTTTGTGTAAAGGATATGTACTGGCTTTGTGGAATCCCTGTAGCAAGTTGTGAATGATGTATGAACTGAAAAATCTTTGCCTGGTACACAGTAGGAATACAGAAAGTGCTGTGCAGTCACTGCTGTGCTATGTTTTTTTCTATATATACAGACACACAGTAGTCATCTCATATTCATTTTGACAAGCCCTTTATGTCCAGACACCTTGGGATGGGATGGCTTGTGTACCACTGGCCTGCACTGGAATATATATCAGAGAGATTTTTGTGCATAATTGTTCCCTGTGCTGTGCTCGGAAGAAACTGGTGTCTCCTGCTTTTGTTAATATGCCAGCCTGAGCTTCCTCCTCAGTTCATATTTCAGGCAGCAAGAATACCTGGGAAGCATTGCTAAGATGTCTGTATTTTGCAAATGTGTGCTCAGACAGGGGCGTGAATCCTAGACACTGAGCTATGAGCTTGAGGACATGCTCATTTTTTTAATTGTCATGAACCCTGGCTATTCCTTGTTTACAGCCTATTATGGACTCATTCATTTTGTTTCTTTTGGGCATCTAGTCCAGTTTAGCTAGTGGAAAGAATACAGAATACCCAGTATAAATGCAAGTGCAAATCTATTTTAATGGCTACAAGATTTATACTCCTCCTCAGACACCTATTGCTAACTTTCCCATGCTGCCATACCTGAAAGAGACTGCTCTGCACCAAGATATTTCTGCAAGATACGTGCCCCCAAAGGAAATCTCACTTGATTTCCCCCGATTATACAAGGGTGTCTTTCTAATGTGGGATGGCTGGCTGTTTTTCCCAATGTGGTCACGCAGCACATTATTAGTTGCTTGAACCTGTTGTTTTATTCCACCTGACTGAAGAGATTTCACTTTTATGAGCATTGGCCAGTAAGACTACAAGTTAATTTTAGCCTTCGCTTAAGTGTAGGTTTCTCATTAATAATAGATATTGAAGTCAGAGAAGAGGCTCATTTTATTAAAAGTGGAGAGCTTAGGGAGGAAGCAGAGTTGACTGACTAAAGCACCAGGATCCTGGGTTATGTTGAATAAATCACATCCCTGCTCTGAGCCTCAGTTTCCTAACTTGAAAATAGGGATAAACCATATAGTTCTTTAGTTCTGGAGACTGACAGGTGAACAGCACTGAACAAAAATTATGGACTTGTATAAAGTATGAGTAAAAAGAGAACCAAACATATGAGACCACAGAGGGAGAGAAGAGCAACGGGGCAGGGGAATACACCCAGGTCACCTGAAAACAGGGTCTCAGAAATCCTTATGCACAGTGAGGCAGGCAGCAAAGATTTGCAAGGGGAGGTGGTGCGCAGCCAATCTGGCTGCAGAAGTCCCAGAGGAGACAGGTAAATCTCCGTGCACAGAGAATTTCTCTCTCGGGAAAAGAAGACAGAAAGCAAAAAGCCAGAATTAGCTACAACTGAGCCCACTGCTTTGCCGTAGGCATCCCCAAGACACAGGGAGCAGAATAAGAAGGGTCCTGAGCGAGGGGCAGGGTTGCTACAGCTGAGACTGTCTGGGTTGCACGGGGAGATGTCAGGAGGCTGCTCTTACTACAACAATTAGTATAAAAATGGTTATCAGCAACTACTGTTTTGTCATTTTTTGTCTCTAGTTCCAAGTAAAACAGACATTTACAGTATGCCCAAAATAGTAGACTGTTTACAAGGATTTTTTTGTGATTGCAAATAAACACTATCCTTGGCAACATTTCTTTCCCATTCTTAGCAATTGGTTGCTGAACCCTACCCCAGAGTGTGTCATGTCTGATATTCCCCTGTATTCATGTCTGGACAAACGAAGCTGATTCCGGAGGGTGTGAACACATTGAAACTGGTGTCGCATTCATTGCAACCCCGGCAGAAGTAAATTGAACCAAGGCAATACTCCTGGACATGCTTTCAGTATAATTCCTTTCTTTTCACTACAGAACCCTGACGTGGTCCTGCCCTAACCTTTCTTTGAGTCAGTTCTCCTGCTGAGGGAGTTAAACAGTGAAAAAAGGCTTCTGCACTTGCTTGAATTCAACAGAGAGCGGCTAATGAGCCCTTCTCATCCTCTCTGCCACCGGGGTGCATGGACATGGTAGCAGCAGCTCTGCCTGAGCCACAGGGACCCCGAGCTGCCCTGCACCCAGCTCCCCATCCCGGGCTGTGTGGTGGGATGGGTGTCCAGGGGCTCCCCTGTGTCCAACATAGCCAGCACACTCCTACCTGCACCTTGCAGAGGGGTTGGCTCTCCCCACCCCAGGATTGGGCATCAGCTGCCTCCCAAGGCAGGCACACATCTGCCTTGGCTTCCAGATGTTGTGACCACCTTTGGGCACCTCAAACCACGCAGGCAGTATCTGCTGCACTGTGCAGCAGGTGTGCCTTATTATTTTTTGTAATGATATTATGGCATACTGCACATATTTGAGACTTCTTATTTTTGCAGTTATGCTCATAAAACAGTATATGATGCTCCTTACTAACTAGATGATTAATGTTTGGCTCAAGAGTAGCCTATAAATTGGTTTTTGATGTTTGCAGGAAATTGCTGTAAAAATGTTTCTAGATAATTGGAATGTTCTGGAAACTTAGGATTTTTGTTATCAAAATATTTTAAAATCAACTATGATAGTATAGTCTGCATTTTTTTAATGCTCCTGAGGTTTTCTTGCCATTCTACTTTTTAAGTTTAAAACTAATACATCCAAGTCTCTACCACCCAATTTTTATTCATAGATTGAAAGAAAAAAGCAAACTTTCCTGTTTTTTCAGAACCTGATCAGTTTCTCAGCTTGAATGAATGACTTGAATAAGTCCAAATGCAGAAAAAAAATCTTCTCTGCACCTGTGGAGAAGCTACAGCTGGCAAAAGCAAACATTTTTCCAGGTGTTCAGTCACTGGCTTCCTGCTCCTGAATGGTGGAACACTCTTAAAATTTCAAGAATAAATATGCTTAAGTCAAGTACTATTTTTAATTTAACATGAAACGGCCTCAAGTTATTTCAGTAATCTTAGGCTTTCATATAGGTTAACCTAATTTCAGAGTTAATTTTAAATTATTTAAATATTTCATTATGTCAGTTTTAGCAACACTTAAATACAGATCCTTTCATTATTATTTCTGAGTACTAAGTTCTGCACCCTTTGTCCGTAGAAAAAGTTGATTAGAAGTTTCCAACTGCTAAATCATATTGAGAGAGTAAAAGTGATGTTATTTTTAATGTAAGAAGAGCAAAAGCAGTGATTACCAATCAGAAGCCAGAAATGTTGTGCCCAGTAGGCAATTTTTTCAAGACTTGGCTCACTTTATTCAAAATGTTTGAGCCCTCTGCTCCAAAGCCTTGCTGGGCTGGCGCTCTTCCATCACCAAATATCTGGAGAATACCAGGGAGGGAAATTAAAACTGCCTATACTGAAATTACTTTCTAAAGATGACATAGGGATAGATACCAGGCAATTTAATATGTCTACTTTAGAAACTGTGTGGCATACTATCAATGAGGTTGTCATGAGCAATCTAATCACCTCCCCTTTATAGTTTGAACTCAACTGCTATACACTTTTTAGGCTCAAGTCTTCCATTTGCGGAAAAACAAAACATTGCGCTCTCTGCAGAGATCAGACTGAATCTGTGATACCCCATGTTAACACAAACAGATCCTCAGCAAGAGAGAGCACAGAGAATGGATGCTCTGAGGCCATGTGTAGGGCTCCTGTGCGGTGTTTCGGGTCCAGTGGCAGCAGGTCATTTTGATGTGCACCAAGCTGATGAGTGGGGTCCTGAGGGTGAGTTGTGTCACCCAATTGGACCCTCCACTCCCTGGAGTAGTGCTGCCGCAGCAGGGCCATGTGCCTTGCATGCCCTGCCATGGCTCACACCCTGTCCTCGCGTGTGCAGCACTTCCTTGCACCAGTCCGCAGTGATTACTTACAGATATTTACTTTAGCACATGGCATATAGAACATTAAAAGGGTTTTGAAAATCTCTCAGTTTTTCAACTTCTGAAGGATTATTAACTTCAAAGTCTGAAGAAATGTCGGCCTTCTATGTTTGGAAATGCCAGCAGCCTTTGCATATCCCCACCGCGTACCAAGCAACCCCCAGCAGAGAGGAACGATTACTGCCTCTGTGGCGTAAGGATGGCTTTTGATCTCCTAACATATTGGAAATTACTTAAAGGTAAGCCATCTGCTAGCTGAGGAACAAAAATAGATTACATCACACCCTGCTAGAAAGATTGTGTTAAATCCTGTGTATCAAGGCTTTTAATAATTCTAAATTAAGTCAGCTAATAGGATTAGGTACACATTTTCCTTAGGCTTCTTTCACCAACTATTCACAAAAACTTTTTTTTGGTGGATATCTGTAAAATTCAGGTGTGTTCCACTGTGAATAAAAAGAGTTCTTTTAAGAATGAAACATTTCTTCAGATCACAATTGCTCCTCAAAAACACTTACAGTAGGAGAGCACGTCAGTGTGTGGGGAGTGGGAGGAACTCAACCCCTTTATTTTTTATTAATATAGTAGTATTAACTGCAAATATTGGATTGGTTTGCTAGGGTGCTGCAACTACTTATATATGATGCAACTCTTCCTTAAAAGATAATTCCAGAAACTGTTAAAAGTTTTTAATTTTTCCTTTTTTTTAAAGTAGTTGGCCACCTGAGAAAGGTTGTTCAGACCAGTTCTGTGTATATTTAGAAGAAACTTTGGCTAGTATTCCTTGTGATTAGGAGAGCATAAAACTCACTATTTTGGCTGTGACGCTATCCAGGAAACGATGCTCATAAGACAATCCTCCCACACTCCTTTCCCTGGTACATCCTTCTGGTTCCTGGCAATCTATGAATCACAGACTACAATAGCTGGAACTTATATCCGAGTCTTTGGGTTTAATAGCACTTACTGGACATTTTCTTTCATTAATTTGTGCAATTATTTTGTAGGCCCATTTATAGTTTTGACTTCTGTGACATACTTTGGCAATGAGTTTCAAAATTTAGGCCTATGTGGTGTGGTAACTACTTCCTTTTGTTAAAAACTTTTGAGTTCATAATTTTATAAGGGGGGGCCATTTACTGACTCCTTTTCTTGCCAGAATTAAAGAATTTGGAATCATGTTTGTATGCAAAATAATTTGGTCATATCCTATTTGGAACTTGGTTTTATACTTGTTGCCATTAATTCTTGCGAATCTATCAGTGACTAAGTTTTATTATCTCTTTATCAAAAACACATGAAAGAACAATTATTTGTAATTTTTTGTCTTTTAGGTGGTCTAGGATTTTTTACTGAAGATTTTTAATATGACAGAAGGCAGCATGCTTGTTACCATTAAGAAAACCTCCTTAGTCAACAAGTATTCGTGGCCTTACCATGGATTACATGGAGTTAACATACACAGCTGTGGTAAGTGGTATCTTCCTTTACGAGGAATTGCCGTGGTTTAACCCCAGCCAGCAACTAAGCACCACGCAGCTGCTTGCTCACTCCCCCTCCATGGGATGAAGGAGAGAATCAGAAGGGTAAAAGTGAAAACTCGTGGGTTGAGATAAAGACAGTTTAACAGGCAAAGCAAAAGCCACGCACACAAGCAAAGCAAAACAAGGAATCCATTCACCACTTCCCACTGGCAGGCAGATGCTCAGCCATCTCCAGGAAAGCGGGGCTCCATCACACGTAACGGTTACTTGGGAAGACAAAAATGCCATAACTCCAAATGTCCCCCCTTCCTTCTTCCCCCAGATCTATATGCTGAGCATGACGTCATATGGTGTGGGATACCCCTTTGGTCAGTTGGGGTCAGCTGTCCCAGCTGTGTCCCCTCCCAACTCCTTGTGCACCCCCAGCCTGCTCGCTGGTGGGGTGGGGTGAGGAGCAGAAAAGGCCTTGACACTGTGTAAGCACTGCTCAGCAACAGCTAAAACATCCCTGTGTTATCAACACTGTTTTCATCACAAATCTAAAACATAGCCCCATACCAGCTACTATGGAGAAAATTAACTCTATTCCAGCTGAAACCAGGACAGTAATTTATTTCATTTCAAAGCAGAGTATCCCCCCATAAGTAAGGCTATAAGAATCTGGAAATGTATCAGTTAGAACTAAATCTAGAATGTACGGTTTCTGAGCAATGCAAGAAATGCAAATATAAAGCAATTGTGGCCCCATGCCACAAAAACTTCTGGGCAGAAACCTGGTGAGTTCCATTATCTCAGACAGAGTAACTCACTGGTATTACTCTTGTGGTCAAGGATAAGTATGTATTACTTTTCTATATGTGAGCCCCAACTAGTTGCTTATGGTTTTACACCTATGTTTAGCTCAAAAGAAGTCTTTTCCGTTTCTGATGTCAAATACACAATCATGTAGATATTAGGACAAAAGCAAAGGACAAGGTTGCCAAGTATGGAGTCGTATTAAAACAATGCTAAGAATCCCCCTTCAATTTTTGTGTCCTGGCAGTTAAGTAGTTCTGGAAGTTCAGTTCAGTAGAACTGGGGAGGTTGACTGGCCAGGGAAAGTGAAGTGCTTTATACTTCATTGAAATGGAAAGCGAAGCATAACAGAGCAATACAGACATTTGAAGATGTGATATCCGGTAGCATATCTCATATCGACTGGAAAAATGTACAGTTATCTTTGCAACAAGGAAAACACACCAATTTTTTGGATATTGTACTTGCATGCAGCAGACACCATACAAGCATGCATCGCATAGCTGAATATTCTATTTATATGCAAACTAAGTTATCTAGGAAGAGCTGAGGAACAAGCTTTACTGCAACTCGGCCAATCTGCTAATCTTGGCCTTCAGACATGCCTTTGTGTTACTGAAGAGCAGTTTCTTTTCCATGTCCTTTCTGTCCTTGTCTTTTCCAATGTGAAACTGCCAACAGTATCCTTGTAAAAACTGAAAAGGAGAGGAGAATTGACTTTGGAGCTCCTATACAAATGGTGATCCTCACAATTTCCACTGACCAGCTGCCTACCCCATGGAGAGTTTCAGAGTCCTCAAGCACCCTAGTTTACAAACCCTGCAGTTTAGAACACGTATAAATGCTAAATAATTTAAAAATATAAACATTAACTTACTACTTCAGATCAAATGACAACGTAGCTCTGTTTTCTGCCTCCAGCAGTGGACATAAGCATGTGCTCATGCAGAAATAAGAGCAAGTCAATCTGTGTGATACTTTGCACTAAGCCTCACATCCAGCTTTTAACTATTTTCAGCTACATTTGGCTGCATTGCATGCCCACGAGTTCTGGCACTGTAAAAGTCTGTAAAGAAATGTTCTCTATCTGGCTCTTGATGCCACTGATGATTTCATATATCTAAACCTCTTCTCCAGATCTCATTGCCTAGAACCTGGTTTAGATCTACTGCATACATTTTGAGACAAGATCACAACTTTACAGAGTCTTAGGATGTTGGTAGATCATGGCTTTATACAGTGGCATAGTGATGCTCTCTGTTGTACTTCTTTTCAAAAAATTCTTAATGTTTGACTTGCTTTTTTGACCACTACTCAATATTTATATGACATTTTCATAGAGTTATCCACCTTTGCAACTAGATCTCACTCCTGAGTGGTGAAATCATCTCAGAGCCCACCATTTTCTAGATGAAGTTAGAATTTTCCCATGCACATCGCCTTACAATTATTAACAGTGAATTTCATTCACCATTTTATTACCCAGTTGCTTAGTGACATAGACTCCTCTGCATTTGGCCCTTGTCCTTTGATGTTCTGGGTAACTGGGTGTGATAAGCAAACTTGACCCCAGTGCTCACCCTGTTTGCAGGACATTTTAAATATATCGAACAGTCCCTGCAGAGTTCTTATGGTGATTTCATTTCAATGTGAAACTAAACATTTACTCCTACCCTCTGTTTTGTGTCTTTCATTCAGATATTCATCTAAACAAAAATTTCCCTTTAGGCTGCAGATGTTTAGCTTTCTTAAAATCTTTACTGAGGGATTTAGTAAAAAGCTTTTTGGAAATCCAAGTAGACCATACCTACCAGATCACCCTTATCTACATGTTTTTTTATTTTTCAAAGAACTCTACATTTATAAAGCAATACTTCCATCGACAAAGACATGGAGTAGTTCCAGATGTGCATTATTTCTGTTCTTATTAAACATGCTACTGATGTGCCCTGTGTAGATGTCAGTCTTACAGGCCTGCAGTTTCTCAGATCTTCCCTGGAATAATTTCTAAATACTGACATCCCGTTTGGCACTCTTCAGTCCTGCTGCTAAGGCAATTTCAGGCAAGAAATTACACACCCTCACTAATAATTCAACTATAGCATCCTTGCATTTTCCTACAACAACTGGCTGTATAACATCTGCTCTTGGCAATTCTTTCTTTACTGTTCAATTGTCCATTTTTTCCTTATCTTTTTCTGCAGTCATTTCAACGGCAAAGAGATACTCTACTCATTACCCAGAAAAAAAACCCCAAACTGAAACAAAACGTCCTGAGTGGGAATGTTCTTAGTTTCTTACATAGTGAACACTGATGCAAATCATTTCACTTCTCTGAAGTGATATTTTCCCTCTGTATCATGATCATCAAGTAGTTCTGCAGATCCCCTGGAAGGCCTACTGTTTAAAAAATATTTTTAATAGTTTTGCTGGCCTTACTGCATTTTTATATTAAAACTTCCAGAATTTATTATTGTATTTTCCTTGTTTGGATATAACTTCAGGTTTCTAAAGGATGCCTTCATGCTGTACAAAGCAGTATTTTTCCAGCTATGTTAATTGATACACTCAACTGGGATTAGGCATATCAGAGAACTCTTACAAAAACTGATTTTGCACAGAGAACAGTTGAAAGAAGTGTTGGCTTTTTCCTCCCTTTCTGATATTTCCAAAGTGGTTAAAATCAGGATGTGAGAGGCCTGGTCTACATTCCTTCCTTTTCCTAAGATAATTCAGGCCTATATCCATGCCCTAATCAATAGGCAGATGGGCTTTCTTTGGACAATAGCCCTTTCCTCCCTTCTTGTTGAAGATGTTCCTTTTCCCAAAGCATTTGTAAAGTATTGCCTAGGTGGCAGAACATTTATTTTGGAAGGGAGGTCTTGTGTTATGTCTCATCACCTGTGACTTTTTCTGTTACATGTTATATGACCACTCAATAACAAACATATATAACTTTTAGTACAGCAGCAGGACTCAACTGTCCCTCTTATACAGTGAATGCTGTTAAGCTGCAGAAGCATACTGAGTATCCTTATAGCTCAAAGAATCAATGTAAAGTAGAATTCAGCAAGAAGGAATGTGGCTTGATTTTTCTTCAGTCCAAAAGACCCTCTATCTTTGTCTTTAGAGAACACTTTGAGAGATATAGATTCAAACTCAGCATGATCACAGTGAGAACTCAGCCATGGTCTTCCAGCTTGAAACTGAATTGTGTAGAGTCAGCAGACAGAAAGAGATACTAAAGTAATCTTTTACCCAGACACCCATCTTCAGAGAGATAGAGGCTAAGCCTGAGTCCTCTGACAGAAAGTTTAAATGCCAGTCTTCAGAAGATTGTCCAGGGTCCACAGCTCTGCCGCAGGGTCTGGCCAGCTTTGATGGGCTGCCTCCTGGGTTTTGTCAATCTCCTCTGAGGTACTGAGTGGGGAACTGGACCTCCCAGTTCTGTTATGTGGGTGTCTTTGAATTTGGGCCAAAGGGTTGAATCAACAGAGATTTATATGACTGCTACTTAGGCACCTAAATCCAATGTTTATATATTACTGAGGATCTCAAAACTCCCACTGAATTGCTGTGTACCATTTTAACTCATCCTTACTTTCAGGTTTTATATCACCTAACCTTAAACATTTGCAATATAGATGTTTACATCTGAGTTAGTCATCCTCAGTTCCTCTTGTGCTCAGCAGAGAGAAAAGGGAGTTTCTGAGGAATGATTCATCTGACCCACTTTAGAGGTCTACAGTACATCCCATGGACTATACAGCAAGCCTGTGGTGACAAGCTCAGATGTACCTGCCAGCGCAGTGGGTGATTGCATTTAGACAGATGAATTGAAACCCTGGTGTCAGAGAAGCTACGGATCATTTGTACACTCTGTACAGAGATAAACCACCTGTGCATAGCAAATGTGAGCTATTTTAAACCTCAAAGAAAAATCACACTGCACATTGATATAAGCTAAGAGCAAGCCCATGAACAGTTGCAATGGCTGACACACAGGGAATAAGCAGGTTGCTGTGTGTGGTGTATACACAAAATGGCCAAGGGTCTCCTGTGCTAGAGCTACACAGAGACCCTGTCACCTTCATGCCTCACCTAGCTGTTGGCACTAGGCATGACCACATCTCCCCCAAAGGCACCAGCACACTAGAGAGTCTCTCCATTTGCACAGCGCTCTTCTTGGAGACTCTGAACATAAAGGCATGCCTGAAGTTTCAGGATGCCTAAAATTTAAGCACTGAAATTTTCATGTCCTTCTAGTCCTAGATACAGTGAATTTCAGTATAAAAAGTTCCTGTGGCTTTAATCTCTAAATGTGAGAATTTAGTGTTGAATTAATCCTCATCACTCAGTTTATTTATTACTTCATTCTCATGGGAAAAAAAGATGATGAATATCCTTTTAGCAATAGGTCCTGGAACACTCTGACTTCAATCTGAGGTGTGGCAAGGCAAAAGGGACTGGGTCCTAAAAACTGTTTAGAAGTTGGGTTTGGGGCTTTTACAACACTAAGGTGTGCAGAGGAGAATTTGCTGAAGCTAAAGGAATAATTCAAGTGGTCAAAGCGATCTACAGTGCCAAAAAGAGCTGCATGATGAAGCCTGTACCTAAGTGGCTGGGTAGATAAGATGTAATATTTTACTTACATATTATCATTAAAGACTGATAGAAATAATAATAACCCTTAATTATAAAGTTAAGAAGCAATATTTCTATGACCACTGGAAAACACTGGAAGTTTATATTAATCTTAACTAAAACAAGCTCAAAGCCATTTGGTGAACCATAACTTAACAGATTTTTTTGTGTTTGAGTTAATGGCCTGAATTTGCAGCTAAGGTACCAGCACACCAGAAATGACAGAAGGAATTCTCTTCCCATCTTAACTGGAGGAAACCTCAACTCTGACATTCATCCTGGTCTTAAAATACATGGAAAATGTCTCTATCCTACTACATCTGGAAGATAGTTGTGAGAAATATAGATCACTAATGCCTTTTAATAACAAATTGACTTTCCTTTCTGAGCTACTTTTTGAAGTGGCCCTCTCAATGATTCTTATCCTTGTTATACTTGGCAAACTCGAATAAGATGATGGCAGGCAGCTAGTGGCATATTCACTGCAGAAAGATTCCCAATACTGGTTTATGAGAGAAAAGGTTGTTATGCTTTATTTGTTATTTGTCTTAATTCTTCACTGAGGGAGGAATTAATGTATTTTTTAACATAAATGTTTTTAATTGCATGTATCTACAGCTCTCTCTAGTGACAAAAAGCTCATAAAAACTGTAGCTGAGAACATTTAGTAGCTGTCTGTTACTCTTTAAGTAATGCAAATTACTAGATGTTCTCCTTTTAATCCACTTACTTCATAAATCTCCATAGCTATGGCCAAAAGATGCTGTACTGACTCATTCCACACTCAGTACTCCCAGAGATGTCAACAGAGATTGTGACAAAACAATCACTTTGAGGTTTGGCCGGGATGGATCACTGCATCCTCAGGTGGTGGGTATTGCACAGCTTTTACATGGATGTGTCAGTGCTACCCCTATTTAGATTCATTTGCTTTAGGGTGCTTTTCTTTTTTGCCCCAAGACAAAACAGCATGCAAACTGCTGAAGCTCCCATGTCTTTTGACCTTGTCAAGCATTGTTAGAGCATCTTATCTGTACACAATACCCACAAGCATGCGTAGGACACTAGAATCAGTGTACCAGAAACTCAGTGCAGTCCTGAGTCACAGCACCATAGGCTAAGAAGATGTGACATATATTTCCATATCAAAACAAGAAAAACCTTTCTTTCCCCTCTTCACCAATGCATAACATCCCAAAAGGCAAGAATGGCCTTCAGCTAACACAGATCAATTTTCTTTCAGCTTCAATCACCATTTAATTACTGTTGACTTCTTTAACCTTTTTCTCTTCTTTTATGGATTAGATTCCTTTATACTCTATTGCCATTTACTTTCTCTGTGACATAATCAAATTTAAAATGGTATGATAAAATTTCACATTTTTCTTCTTCCTTCCTACTCTTTATGTTCAATTTACTTCAAAAAACAATTTCTTGAGGAGAAAAATATTTTTAATTAATTGACTTTTAACTTTATCTTTCTCTGATATCTAGACGTCATTTGCTTTAAGCAAGTAATTGCTCAGATGACTGGATGGCATGCTGGATAAAAGCACTACCTTTTCACCTCTTAATATTTCAGGAGAAAAACACCCGCATGGTGATATATTTTGGATGCAATGAGTTTTGTTGACTCAGCTTTACCTTCAGCAATCACTTCACATTTCACTAACTCTGAGCCCAGATAAAAATGGTACAGTTAGCACTTTTTATCAGAAGGAAGCCTTTGCTCAGTAGACATGGAAAGGGAGTGGTTTCTCTACTAATGGCTATAAAACAAGCAGAATATTGGGCAGAGATCCTTCCAGCCAAATCAGAACATTCATTATCACTTACTCCTTCTGCTGGATCAGACCCATGTAGACGTGTAACACTGAGCATGAACTGGTATAATTCAGGAGAGAATATGGCCCCCTACATCTTCTAAATCAATCCCTTTGAAACCCCTTTAACTGGACATGCAATGAACACTGTTTTCTAGCACCCAAATTTTTTTAGGATTCAGAACTGCACATGTAGCCACATCTTGGTGGAGACGCAAATACCTAATATCACATATACAGTGCAGTGGTAGCACCAAGGAATTAGACATTAAGTTGTGGACCAGAATGATTTTTTGCTTGTTTAACTTTAGGACCCAAAGGAAGGAGAGGGTCTTTACTACCATCCACAGTGTAACTGTGAATCTGTTACCATAGATTTTCTTTTGAGATCTTGTTTTTTACAAAACATTTGTCCTTGAACTTCTAATTAACCTGGAGCAATTGAGTTCCAAGAACTACAGAGCAGAAGATTTTAGAGAAGTGAGGATGCTCTGAGGTATGTGGCATTATTGACAGTAACTTTGATCCTTATGCATCCTTTAGACATCACAATTAACAGAGAGCTTTATAAAAATAGCTTTATCTCATGGGATATTAGCACTGATGTCCATTCAAGCTATTTCTTTGTTCTTGCTACATCCCTTGTGTGGGATGTCATAAGTATTTGTGTCTCCTTCTCATACATCCAACCAGTAAGAATGAGGTCAATCCTTGAGGGCAAAACAGGATATAGAAAAGTATCTTATTTATATTATACTACATACTACTTATCTCCTTTTTTTGGATAATAATTAAACAATTAATTAACCCTCTTTTTATGTTAATTACATATTACTGCACTGCGGTAAGTAGTTATTAATTCACTGGAGAAATGCAGTTTATTTTTTATTTAGTTACAGTAACTAAATGAAGAAAATATTTTTAAAAGAATTGTACTAAAGGGAGAGCATGGAGAATAAAAATAACTCCCATCAAATACAGATGAGAAAACAGTGTTTATCAGCCAGCACAGGCTTGTTTTCTGTTGGTGTGTGTTCCTGCACTCTATACTGCTCTACTATATGCTTAAATATGCACATATATCTTTATAGCAGATTATCTAGCTTTCAGATCCTTTAGAGTGAGGATGAGCTTGCTCTGAAGCACTGTGACGTACCTCATTTAATAATTGGTAATTGTGATCTGGCTGGTTTTAATGATCTGGAAAACACCATGCATGACCTGTGACATCTTATATTAAAATCATAATTTTCAAATATACATGTCTATGGACATTGGACGTTAAGACAAAATGTACATATCTCAGTTTAAGAACATCAACAAAAAGATCTTCCTGTAATACATCTAGACATGATAGAATGGCCTTTAAAAAAAGTCATAAGTTAAAACAATTGGAATTTGTTTTATCATCTTATAAAATTTAGACCTTTCTGCAGTGAGGCATTTGTTTATATAACTCAGTCATACTATCCACAACTGTTAAAAGCGTAGTAAATCAGATCTTCTGTCATTTCATTTCATTCCATTCCATTCCTTTCTCTCATACATATTGTAGCACAAAATTGAAGGGACACCTATTGTTTACATATTTTAGAAATAATTTTAAAGAGTAGTTTCTTAGTTTAACATTGGAAAATTGCTATGAGTCTTGAAGGATTTTATCCTTAGAGTGTCTGGTTTAATGTCAATAAATATACAATTCTCTAATGTACTATAGCACCTGTAGTTTTTTAGTACTTTTGTATAAATTAAGAGGTTATTTTGAAATTTCAGCTAAAATGCTTTTACTACAGATTAAAACAATTTTATTCAAAAAACCAAATGTGAAATCTTCCAGACTGGAGATTTTAAAGGCAAGTACAATTAATCAAAGCTCAAAATTTTGGTAAAACATCAGGAATGAGCTAAAGGAAATGACTGGATCTTCCTGTGTTTCTAGAGCTCATAAAATGAGCAAAAGTTCAAAAAACATGACTAATTTCAAAGATTAGTACAAAGTTTAATAGTGCCAATTAAGTCTCTGCATGATGCATTCAGTCCTCTGGTATAGACCAGACAGTTATCTCAGTGTAATTGGACAGTAAATGTAATTTATATCGCAGCTATTAATATTTGCAGTGTAAACAACCTGAAAGGATTTTATTGGAGGCATGCAATATTTATTTCTGATTCGTAATGGGCATTTTATCCAAGGGGGAATCTGTAAATCCCATGTGAATCTGAAATCTAACCTTTTATAGTAAGAGAAAATATAAGTATACTCTGATAGATGAAGATTTGGGGGAGAAAATTGTCAGTGGGACAAATTCAAAAACCATGCATGTTTTACCTTTCTCTTTATATAAGACATCATATCCAGAAAAGACCCAGTATGTAGGGGGATGCCACTAGAAAGTGACAGTGACTATTCTTTGGAAAGACTGAATTTACTGTGTATTTGACATTCCTGAGCCCAGGGCTGTGCTTGTTCATCCTTGCTGTGAGTACAGAAGGCTTTACTTATTCCCACTCTTTATGTTTTGCACCAGGGCAGGTCGGAAGAAAGAGACTGCTTCCTCCATGCAACCTTGAGCCATGTCTTTCTCCATAGTTGGTGAAAAGGGAGAGCAGCCACCCAAAGAACTCAGCCTGGTGCAACCTGGTCTGGTCCACGCACAGTCCCTGCTCCCTGAGAGTGACCAACACCACTCCATTTTACACAGGCTCAGGAGCAATGCTGGTATGGAGAAAATCTGGGGCTGCCCTACAGTTCTAAACCGTGGTAAATACACAGCAGCTTCACAGTGAGCATCTTGTAATTGCAGCGTGCACACTATGTTTACCTGAACTTTCAAAAGACCACTTGAAAGCTGCAATGAACGCTGACTTTTGCTACTGTCTGCTTCATTCGCCATGTACCTTTCTGCATATTTTGTATCATCTTATAAAATTTAGACCTTTCTACTATTTTGTATATTAGTCCATCAAAAAAATGTTGATGTGCTCAGTTCAGTCCAGATAGCTCAGAGAAAACTCAAATGCAGGATATGAAGCAACAGAAGATGAAAAAGGGGAGGTTAGTTTATAACTTCATCAAGCCAACCTCTGAAGCTGTTGCCTATTGTTAATTTTTACTTCAGACTTGAAATTTACTTTACTGTTCGTCCTCTCCATAATTTAAAGATCAATTATTTTATGATTAGACAGTTTCATTTTCCTAATCACCAATATAATGATTTAAATTGAAAAAGTACTGGTATTTATCATATTAGTTAGACAGTAATTCTCAACTGAAGGAATTAAAAAATGCCAGTTGCTTGGTAGAAATCAAAATTAAGGGTGAAAACATGTACGGAAAAATTCCTTTTACCATTTAATTATCAAGATGGCAGAGATCATTAAGGAAAGATCATATTCTTTATGAATACCATGTATTTCTAAATTATTTTTGACTCTTATTCAAGGTAGAAGAAAATATTCTTGTCTTACAGAAACCACTGCATGCTAAGTATTAACAAGTGAAAACTAATAAACATTTGGCCAAAATATAAACTCAGTAAGTTGCAGCAAGTGTTGATTCTTATAACCCAAATTGTTACTTGTGCAGAAGTACTGTTTTTCTGCCTAATGGCCTCCAAGCTATTTCTTTCTCCTGTTATATTATTTATACTCTTAGATAACATTTTGGAATTCTGAGTATATTCTTTACAACCCACTGTCCTAACACAGAACATTCACTGAAAAAGTCAGACGTTCATATAATGCTCTCCAAGGTCTTTTGCATCATCTATCAGATATGATCTCATTTTGCAGATTTCTTTAACTCATTCTAACCCTGCCTTTTTTTCTAACCAGTCCTCAAGTTTTTCAAAAAGCAATCAGATAGGCTATCAAAATCATAGAATCATAGAATGGTGTGGGTTGGAAGGGACCTTCCTCATGTAGTTCCAAACTCCCTGCGATGGGCAGGGACACCTTCCACTAGACCAGGTTGCTCAAAGCTCCATCCAACCTGGCCTTGAACACTTCCAGGGAGGGGGCATCCAAAAGTTCTCCAGGCAGACTGTTCCAGTGTCTCACCACCCTCACAGTGAGGAACTTCTTCCTTACATCTAATTTAAATCTACCTTCCTTCAGTTTAAAACCATTACCCCTCATCCTATCACTACATTCCCTGATACAGTCCCTCCCCATCTTTCCTGTAGGCCCCCTTTAAGTACTGGAAGGCTGCCATAAGGTCTCCCAGGAGACTTCTCTTCTCTAGGATGAACAATCCCAACTCTCTCAGCCTGGCCTCACAGGGGACGTGCTCCAGCCCCTGATAGCCTTTGTGGTCCTCCTCTGGATGCCCCCAGCAGGTCCATGTACTTCTTATGTTGGGGGCTCCAGAGCTGGACACAGCACTCCAGGTGGGGTCTCACAAGAGCAGAGTAGAGGGGGAGAATCCCCTCCCTCGACCTGCTGGCCACACTTCTCTTGATGCATCCCAGGATACGGTTGGCTTTCTGGGCTGCGAGTGCACATTGCTGGCTCATAGTCAGTTTTCCATCCACTAATACCCCCAAGTCCTTCTCCGCAGGGCTGCTCTCAATCCACTCATCACCCAGCCTGTGTTTGTGCTTGGGATTGCCCCGACCTGTGTGCAGGACCTTGCACTTGGCCTTGTTGAACTTCATGAGGTTCACACGGGCCCACCTCTCAAGGCTGTCCAGGTACCTCTGGATGACACATCCCTTCCCTCCAGTGTGTTGGCTCCACCACACAGTTGGTGTTGTTGGCAAACTTGCTGAGGGTGCACTCGATCCCACTACCATGTCACCAACAAAGATGTTAAACAGCACCGATCCCAATAGCAATCCCTGAGGAACACCACTCATAACTGCTTTTTGTTTACTGTGTTGTGCTTTATAATACAGACATTCATGTAGTTCTCTGGTATTCCTCTGGTTTAGTCAAAAGAGAACAAAAACTAAGCTATCATACTTCCATGAACACATCCTCTTGTCTCCCTTTCTGGTGCATTGGTGCACAAGTGCCTTTGTAAACCTATGTCCTATAGCTGGAAATCACCTTCATATCTAATTTATAAAATATGATACATTCCATTTTGGGATACTATATTTATTTTAGCTATTGTCTAGGTTACACAATGTATATGAGAAGCAGTATATAAAAGCTTTTTCAGTGAGAGGGGGAGCTTCAGGTAAAAACACCTGACAAACCTCTTTTGAGGCTATGTACTAATTGAGTTGAAAACCAGCACATTATTCATGAACAAAGAAGTAGCAGATCTCTACTCAAAGAAAGGGATCGAGGGGGCGGGAGAATAGGGTGAAGAGGAGAGAGAAAATACAAAAAGACACCTGTTCTCATTAATTCAATGACTAGTGTCACCACAGTCCTATTACAAGGAAGAATAAAAACCATAATGCACACTCCTCAAATTGCATTCACCGGGGGAAAAAGGGAGGAAATAATGCCGTTCTGGTTGGCGTAGCACAAGGTTTGGGAAGTTGGTGCACTCACAAATGAGAATTAATATACTGCACTGAGCATGAAAGCAAAAACGTGTAATCGGAAATGCTCACGTCGCCAAGTTCATGTTTTGCAGGGAATCTATTTTCAGTAGTTGCTAAAGATCAAATGCTTTTAAGTATGGGGTGATACACTGAGCTTCTCTTGTAACAGAAAATTAAAGTTATTTCCTTTGTCTGTTCACCATGCACAAAATGCAGAGATCTTTATTGGTTGTGCAGGAAACATCTATATCTCCACATTGTAAAACAGTACTAGCTAATGGGCTGTGTATTGTATGGAAATCCATAGCCATTTTCTTAATGGATTACTTCTATTAGGGCTTAAAAACTGTCATGATTTTCTTCTGACTTTGAGGTATATGACTCACAAAAGGAGGATATAAACATTTTTGAGACATGACATGAAGCTGGAGAAGAAAGCAAAACGCTAGTATAATGTCTCTTAACCACATACAGAATAGGTATTACAGGTACACTTTTGTAAGTGCAGAAAATATAGCTTATCCACAGGCTATAACTGTCAATTAAAAACCATCAAGTCTGGATAAATGAAGACAGAAACTATGGTCCTGTAAATTCAAATTTAACTTTGGAGACTGCTGGAGTTTCTGCTTGAGCTGAGTAGGAAGAAACAAATTATAAAATGCAGAGAGCTCAGTACTTGAGGATTTCAGGTGGATCAGCCAAAAATGTTATATTGAACCTTTCATGGTTTCCACTTGGCAATCCTGACACCTTTCTATCCTCTGCCAGAATGGTGTCTCTGCATGTCACACAAAAAACACAGAGTGTAAGGTTTTTAATATGACGAAGATCTATTTCTTCACTCAGATAGGAAGATGGTAGTTTATTTTGTTTGCATGTTATTTAAAACTAGATGGGAAAAGGATAATATTTTCAGCTGGACTTCAAAAGCATGCCTGCAAAATATGTCATGAACTGCTTTTTGACAGATTAGTATGGATGAGTGTTTATATGTAACCTGTCATTTATTTGTACGAATCCATATTTAGCATGAAAATATATACTTGTTACTGGACTCTATTTCTATAGTTGGTCAAACCAAACCCCTGATGTGTCTTGTGCCAACCAGTGATGCCCAAAAATCTGCATTCAATTTCTGTAGTTCAAACCTATTTCTAAATAAATGTGGCACAGTTTTCCAAGAAGGTCACTCCCAGTAAAAATTGTGGTTGTGTTGGGATCAACTGGAATACTTATTTTATAATTCAACATTTCTTTCTTTTTCTCTCTCTGTCAGCATAATTAAAAATATTTATTCCTTTTCTGAGAAGATTTAATCACTACTTCTAACTGAACATTAGCAGGACTAAGCATGATTCAACAGGATGCACCAAGTTCAACAAACAGGGAAATTTTCTGTACACAGACCTGGTATGGAATATGTGCTTCTTTAAACCTCAGTTAGAGACAGGAGAAATCTATGTTCTGTCCTCTCAAAAATATATCTATGATAACTGTTATTCTGATATCGACATTGTACTTTCTTTGTGAGCATTGTCTATTGCTTTTAAACATAATTTAAATGTGTGGCATATACCAGAATTTATGTTGAGTCACTGGGATGCAGGCATGTTTCAGGGACATTGAATAGCACACAGAGTCTGTGAGATTTGATGCAATTTATCTCACCAGACCCTGGAGGTCTAACAGCCTACCTCTAAAGTCAGTGAAGAGGGCATAAAAGAGAGCAATCATTCCCTCTTCTGATAAACTTTCAAATAGTTGGGATGAATGATCTTTTGCAGGTGCTCATTATGCTAGGTTGATTATAGTGGGTTTTTTTTTAATGAGGATAACTATTAGACATCTGAAGTCAGATTAGATTAATTTTATCATCAGATAAAACAATTTAAATTCTAAAAATGGAGTTGTATAGTTCAGGATTAGGGCTCTGCATCTGAAGAATTGTGATCACATCGCACAAAAAGTAGCCGTGATTTTGAACTGCAATTTTCAAATGACATTTAGCAGAGGGAAGCTGCATTCCTCACCTGACTTCTTCCTCAATCGTTTTCTGTGAGAAATTAAATAATTTTAATATGTAAATAAGACTACCGAAGTGCAAAAATTACCTGGAGGTGCTGATCCCACATTCTGACATAGCCTTGGTACCTCTGCAGCTGAGAGGTATGCAGAGTCAGAGACAGCGGGAGCAAAGAAGGAAAGGGAAAGAGATCTTTAGGGTCCCTGTTTGCCTCACTCAGGGGCAAAACATGTGAATGAGCTGTAGGCATGCCAGTGCTGATGAATTTAATATCCTGCCTGTCTACCTCTGGGAAGCAGCCAGTGCCAGGAACAAGAGCTTGGGGAATTCTCACTGTGGGAAAATAAGACAGCAAGGGAGTAAGAACAAATAAAAAAGGATGTTGGTTCTGGGTTAGAGGAAGACACTAAACGATCAGGGTATAACAAACTGATTAAAGAACCCTTTCTCCATGTCTGTTGACAGCTGCGATCTGTTGTTACCAGCGGAGATGCAGCCCTCCCAACAGAGGTGGGACTGGGAGAGCTGTGCAGGGACATTGAAGCTTCAGTTTTCTCAACTGCTTCTACTGCAGGTTTTCCAAATGCCAGGGAATGCCAGGGACCCTGTGTAACACAGCGAAGCTAAGAGGCCTTTTAAAATTTTTGCGTATTATTTCAAAGGCCTTAATTCTGCAGTACTATGTAAAACCGAACTCCCAACTATCTGGAAGTACAGCTGTCTTTATCTGCCCTCAGTAGCACTTGCAAGCAACTTACTGCCTCATTACCAAACATGAAGCCAGAAATTTATTTGCACAGGGACAGAATGATCATGCCCAATGTCAGGTGAAGGACATTCGCTTTCATTATTTTTCCCTTGTCTCTTGTATTATTCACATATTTCCTTTTCTTTAATGTCTCTCCTCTTGATTATTAATGCATGAAGAATGCTGGCTGCACAGTTCAGAACATGACAACACCTGAGAAACCCCAAAGAAGCCAAGCATTGCTATGTGTTATTTATAGGATTTCAGGCTTCTCTGTATTTCCCTCAATTTCTGGGATTTTATAATTAAGGAGAGAAAGACTACCAACTCAGATTCAGATGGTGAAGGAAGCTCCAGAGCTCTGCATTTGACCTATTTATGCCAGAATGCCTCTTTAATCACTAAAACATTCATGTTGTAGGGGGTCAGAGGCTTCATATTAATGCACAAAGTCATGGGATTGAGTTGAATAATTTATTAATTGCTTTTGTGCATCACACCTAGGTTTTTTTATGGGGGGGGGGGGGGGGAGGTGTTAAAATATTTAATGAATTAGAAGTGTATTTTAGTCTTATGAGGAGTGGCTGAGGGAACTGGGGTTGTTTAGCCCAGAAAAGGAGGCTCAGGGGAGACCTTATCACTCTCTACAAAGAACATCAAAAGAGGTTGTAGTGAGGTGGGTGTCTGTGTCTTTTCCCAAGTAACAAGTGATAGGATGAGAGGAAACAGCCTCAAATTGTGCCAGGGGAGGTTTAGATTGGATATTAGGAAAATATTCTTCACTGAAAGGGTTGTCAAGCATTGGAACAGGTTGTTCAGGGAAGTGGTTGAGCCACCATCCCTGCAGGTATTTAAAAGACGTGTAGATGTGGCCCTTAGGGACATGGTTTAGTGGTGGACTTGGCAGTGTTGGGTTTATGGTTGGACTTGATGATCTTAAAGGTCTCTTCCAACCAAAAAATTGTATGATTCTATGGTTTAAGACTGAAAGGGCAAAAAGATAAACGATACCTTCTGTGATTTCAATGCTTAAGAATTTGAACTCATTCTTAGCACCAATAGCACAGAAGCCCTGTTTTAGTAGTTGTCCAATGTGAACATCATACCTTATGACTCGAGTGGGGTTAGCACCAGGAAATAGTCTACAGACTCTCACTATCAGGAGAATGTGATTGTCTTCACCAGTCAGGCTTGAGTAAGTCAAACTCTGGACGTCCATTTTTTGCTTTTGTTTGAGGGGGTTTTTTGTGCAAAAGTGAAGGAAAGGGGAAGGGAATTATCCATCTAAACACTGGAGAGTGTTTTGAAGCCTTTGAATGAATAATGCTACATGGGCAAGATTTAACCTCAGTTTGGACAGCCAGACAAAACACTACATATCTCACAAGACCTCTAAGGGTCTTCCAGCTGAACAAATGCTCACAGCTCTGCATCCATGTCCAGGAGCAATGACCTTTAGAGAGCTGAACACTTCACTTGGAAGGGCTTTTCCACAGGCATTTCCCCACTGTCTGGACCCAACCTAAGGCCATTATGGGGACAACTTGTTCCTCACTGCCTGCTGGAGAAGCCCAGAGCAGCTGAGAGAGTGCAGTTACTGCTCAGGGTCTGGCTATTTTCCTGCCTTTAGTGACTGCAAAAGATATTTTCTTATAGAATGCCTATAATTCCTACATAATTTCCATTTTGTGTTTACTAAGAAAACAGGAATTCAACTTTTTCTAGCTCATAGCCCTCTGAAGCTACTTTTTATGAAAACGTACTTATCTTTTTATTTTACATACTGCCATAAAAAATAGACAGAAGAATGTAAAAAGTATGTACAGGGCTGTGATTGCTGTCTGGTTTGTTTAAATTAGAGAAACTCTATATTTCATGGCTGTACAAATAACTTAGAGTTGTTTGGATTATGAAACTAAAGATAACATGGAAGCTGTAAAAAGACACAACAAAAGAAAGAGTGATTAAAAAATACTTTTCAGTACTCTTCCACTTGCCTTAAAACCAGAACTTGCTACCAGTTATGTAAAATAGTGTCAGGTTTTATGCCTAGAGAGCCTCTGGAATCTTACTGTTTGCTCATATTTCTAATTTTTCTTGTAATGTTTTAAGATGACTTTTTGTCAAAGAGTTTATTTATTAAATACATTCTAACAGCTTTTACTCCTATGCAGAAATTGAGTGCCAGTAAGTAGCAATATTTACTTTTTTATTTGCCTGAATTTTCTATGAAGTTATTACAAACTAATTGCATAATACAAAAGCCTGCCATCGAGCTGTGTGATTATTTGCTTCAGCCCTGTGGCCTTGTTTCTTTCTTAATTTCGATGATTCTATTTCAACTATAAAAGGCCCTCAAAGATGAGCTCCAGCATGAAGAGGTGTCTTCTGAGTGGTGTCAAAAGTGACAGCAAACTCCAAAGGGAACTTGGAAAGTTGCCACTTCACCAGATAAAGAACCAGTCCAGCAACTGGTATGTGTCACGAAATATTTAATGGAATGGGGTGTAGGAGGCCCTTGGTATAGTCTCTTGGGAGTTATGTTTCCCTCTGTCTTCTCTATATAAGATAATAATTTTTGTGCGGTTACTACACATGCTGTCAGGCCACACTGCCCAACGTCTCATGCTGTCCAGATGATACCTACTGCAGCGGATCAACTGGACACCAATCAAACAGCAGGGGAAGAGGTGCCTAAATGCTGCAGTACAAAAGGGTCACTGAAATGCAGTCAGTAACTCTAAAAGACAATTCCAGAGTGACCCAGCCTTCCTGGAACAGGCAGTGCTAAACTCAGTAATTCCAGATTTTTCAGTTTCTTTTTCTGTTACAAGGGCCTGATTTCCTTGTTCATTTTAGTAGTCCCCCTCCAACTACACATATTTTAATTTGTTTTAGGATTACTGCAATTGTTGGCAATTTTCTATATAAGAACCCAGCAGTGGCTTGTACATGGCATTAGCACTTCACAGAATCACAGAATCATCTAGGTTGGAAAAGACCTTGAAGATCACCTAGTCCAACCATTAACCTAACACTGACAGTTCCCAACTACACCATATCCCTAAGCGCTATGTCAACCTGACTCTTAAACACCTCCAGGGATGGGACTCCACCACTGCCCTGGGCAGCCCATTCCAATGCCTAACAACCCGTTCTGTAAAGAAATGCTTCCTAATATCTAGTCTAAACCTTCCCTGGTGCAACTTGAGGCCATTCCCTCTTGTCCTATCGCTTGTTATTTGGTTCAAGAGACTCATCCCCAGTTCTCTGCAACCTCCTTTCAGGTAGTGGTAGAGGGCGATGAGGTCTCCCCTCAGCCTCCTCTTCTCCAGACTAAACAACCCCAGTTCCCTCAGCCGCTCCTCGTACGACATGTGCTCCAGACCCTTCACCAGCTTCGTTGCCCTTCTCTGGACACGCTCGAGTAATTCAATGTCCTGTTTGCAATGAGGGGCCCAAAACCGAACACAGTAATCGAGGTGTGGCCTCACCAGTGCCGAATACAGGGGTAAGATCACTTCCCTGTCCCTGCTGGCCACGCTATTTCTGATACAAGCCAGGATGCCATTGGCCTTCTTGGCCACCTGGGCACACTGCTGGCTCATGTTCAGCCGGCTGTCAATCAACACCCCCAGGTCCTTCTCTGACTGGCAGCTCTCCAGCCACTCCTCCCCAAGCCTGTAGCGCTGCTGGGGGTTGTTGTGGCCCAAGTGCAGCACCCGGCATTTGGCCTTATTGAAACTCCTACAGTTGGCCTTAGCCCATCGCTCCAGCCTGTCCAGGTCTCTCTGCAGAACCTTATACCCTCGAGCAGATCAACACTCCCACCCAACTTGGTGTCGTCTGCAAACTTACTGAGGGTGCACTCGATCCCCTCATCTACATCGTCAATAAAGATGTTAAACAGGAGTGGCCCCAAAACCGAGCCCTGGGGGACACCACTCGTGACCGGCCTCCAACCAGATTTAACTCTGTTCACCACAACTCTCGGGGTCCAGCCATCCAGCCAGTTTTTTACCCAGCAAAGCGTGTGCCCATCCAAGCCTCAAGCAGCCAGTTTTGCCAGGAGAATGCTGTGGGAAATGGTGTTAAAGGCCTTACTAAAGTCAAGGTAGACAACATCCCCAGCCTTTCCCTCATCCAATAAGCAGGTCACCCTGTCGTAGAAGGAGATCAGGTTTGTCAAGCAGGACCTGCCTTTCATAAACCCATGCTGACTGGGCCTGATCATCTGGTTGTCCCGCACATGTTGTATGATGGTACTCAGGATGAGCTGCTCCATCAGCTTCCTGGGCACCAAAGTCAAGCTGACAGGCCTGTAATTTCCCGGATCATCCTTCTGACCCTTCTTATAGATGGGCGTCACATTGGCCAATTTCCAATCTGTCGGGACCTCCCCGGTCAGCCAGGACTGCTGGTAAATGATGGAAAGCGGCTTGGCGAGCACCCCAGCCAGCTCCTTCAGCAGGTGTATCCCGTCTGGTCCCATAGACTTGTGTATGTCTATGTGATGCAGTAGGTCACTGACTATCTCCTCCTGGATTGTGGAGGGGTCGTTCTCCCAGTCTCTGTCCTCTGGCTGAGGAGGCTGGATTCCCTCAGTACAGCTAGTCTTGTTATTAAAGACTGAGGCAAAGAAGGCATTAAGCACCTCAGCCTTTTCCTCATCACTTGTTACCATGTTTCCTCCTGCATCTAGCAGGGGATGGAGGCTCTCCCTGGTCTTTCTTTTGCTGTTGACATACTTATAGAAACATTTCTTGTTGTCCTTGACTGCTGAAGCCAGATTAATTTCTAGCTGGGCTTTAGACCTCCTGATTTCTGCCCTGCATAGCCTCACAGCATCTTTGTAATCGTTGTGAGTCGCTAGCCCCTTCTTCCAAAAGCTGTAAACTCTTCTTTTCTCCCTGAGTTGCAGCCAAAGCTCCCTGTTTAGCCAGGGTGGTCTTCTCTGTTGCCAGCTTCTCTTACAGCACCTGGGGACAGCCTGCTCCTGTGCCATTAAGACTTTCTTCTTAAAGAGTGCCCAGCCTTCCTGGACCCCTATACCCTTCAGGATCGTCTCCCAAGGGACCCTGTCAAGCAGGTGCCCAAACAAGACAAAGTCAGCCCTTTGGAAGTCCAGGATGGCAGTTCTGCTGCCCCCTCTCCTGGCTTCTCTAAGAATAGAGAACTCTATTATTTCATGATCGCTGTGCCCTAGTTGGCCTCCAACTGCCACATCATCCACCAGTTCTTCTCTGTTCACAAAGAGGAGATCCAGCAGGACACCTTCTCTGGTCAGTTCACTCACCAGCTGTGTCAGGAAGTTATCTCCCACACATTCCAGGAATCTCCAGAACTGGTCCCGCTCTGCTGTGTTATATTTCCAGCAGATGTCTGGGAAGTTAAAGTCTCCCACAAGAACAGGGGCAAGCGATCGTGAGATTTCTCCTAAATGCCTATAGAATATTTCATCCACGTCTCTGTCCTGGGTGGGTGGTAGTAGACTCCTACTACAACATCTGCCCTGTTCGCCTTCCCCCTGATTCTAACACAAAGACACTCCACCCTGTCTTCACTACACTTGTACTCAAAGCAATCATAACAGTCCCTAACATACAGTGCCACCCCACCGCCTCTCCTACCTTGTCTATCCCTCCTAAAGAGCTTGTAGCCATCAATTGGCACACTCCAGTCATGGGAGACATCCCACCATGTTTCTGTAATAGCCACGACATCATAATTTTCCTGTTTCATCGTGGCTTCAAGCTCCTCCTGTTTGTTACCCATGCTGTGTGCATTGGTATACATGCACTTCAGATGGGCTGATGTTTTGCCCCCTTCCCCCTTCAAATCTAGTTTAAAGCTTTCTCAGTAAGACCAGCTAACTCCTGCCCCAAGATCCTTTTCCTCCTCTGGGACAGGTGACTCCCATCTGATGCCAAAAGGTCTGGTGTCCTGTATACCAATCCATGACTGAAAAATCCGAAGACAGTCTCGGAGCCACAAGTTCATCTGTTGAGTTCTGTAATCTTCTTCATGCATCCCCGCAACTGAAGGGATGAAGGAGAACACCATTTGTGCCCCCAACCCCTTAACCAGTTTCCCCAAGGCCCTGAAATCTCTCTTCATTGATTTAGGACTTCTCCTGGTAATGTCATCACTACCTACCTGAAAAACCAAGAGAGGGTAGTAGTCCTTGGGTCTCACTAGAGTGGGGAGTTTTGCCGTGAGGTCCTTCACCCAGGCCCCAGGGAGGCAGTAGACTTCCCTATGAAGCAGGTCTGCTCTGCATATTGGGCCTTTGACACCCCTCAGAATGGAGTCACCCACTACAATGACTCTTCTGGGGTTCTTTTTAGAACTGGTTTTAATACCTGGTCTAGAGCGACCTGACCTTGGTGGACCTTGGTCTTCCTCCTTGTTTGTCTCATTCTCTTCATCCTTCTCTACTTCATTCAAAAGTTCCAGGGCCCTGTATCTATTGTGAAGGGACACCATGGAAGGTGAGGGAGGTCGGGAGAGGGTTTTCCTGCCTCCCTGGGCAGGGACCTGTTTCCAGCCTGCCCCATCTCTTTGGTCCCCTCCTTCTGCCTGGTAGCAAGAGGGTGAATTTACCCACTTCTGTTGGAAATATGGGAACTGATATGTCCCTATGAGTGCATTTTCTTTTTTCCCCAATGTGTTGTACTATTGCATGATCAACTAACCTCCCTCTTCCATTGCCAGCCTACAGCAGCAGTCTGTGTTATATCAGACACCTTACATTTGTACGATTGAATTTATTCAGGTCTATCTGTATGACGGCATTCATTTACTGCTTCTCAGACCCGAGCTTTTCTCATTCTGTATCATTCATCAGCCCATTCTATTTTGTGTGCCAAAATGATTAATGAAAATATGAAGCAAGATCAGTCCTGAGACTAAGCTTTGAGAAGCACATATGGCAGCTACTCATTGGTGGTTTTCCTTGCAGCAGGATCCTTTGCCATCACCCTTCGAGCCAGCTCACTGTCTATTTCAGAATTCATCTGCTATCTTCATGTTCTTCATCTTAACTAATTGTCTTCTGTGTGAAATAATGCCAACTGCATTCTGAAAACCAGATAAATGAGCTCTACCACAGTTCTTTTGTTAAAATCTTTTTTTATTTAAAGCAAACCTATTACCTTGTCAAGAAAGGATATCATGTTATTTCAGCATGACGCACCTTTAGTAAACCAGTTTTGTACTTTGTGCTGCCTTCAGTGGAAACAGCAAATGCAAAATGAAAAATGGAATCTTTCCTCCTTTGGAAAATATTAGATCTTTATTATTGCTATCATTACTATTATCTAGTGCATTTATTAAATTCTTTACTCTCAGATTTTATAACTGAAGAATTTAAATTCAGTGATTCAGCTGACTACACCCCTTCACACTTTGTGCTGTTCGTGACATGTTATCCCAGGAAAATGGATTAAGAAAATGTGCAATGAGATGGGATGCAAATATTAACACGGTTTAGTACTCACAGAGCTTCCAAATCTTGATCTGTAGTGTCAGAAACAGTTAAAGATCAATGACAATTGGATTTCCAACCAGTTTGTATTTGCATTGCCACAACGAGTTATGTGAGGAAGGAAAGACTATAACAGACAAGTAACATTGTTTTACCCATCAGAGTATTTTTACCATGCCTGTTGGACCTCTAAGGTAATTTCCACCATCCTCAGGCTCACATGCATCCAGACCTTTCCTCTGTGGTGAAGACAACACAAGAAACTTCCACAGCGACCTGCAGGCAGTGCTGACCCGTGCTCAGCAGAGCTCGCTTTGTCCATGCAGCGTCATTCCAGCCCTGGGTCACTGGGGTGAGCAGGAGGCACAGGCTGCCATGACCCAGCCTTGCAGCACCATCAGGTTCCTAACTTGTGTTTCCTATGGGAAATAATGAAGTTTGCAAATGGGAAAAGAAGGGAGCAAAGAGGTAATCCATGATGTGTGAGCTGAAATGAAATAACGTTTCAGACTGACCCTTTCAGGAAGATTTCTCTCTCTATCTGCCACTAACTGGAAGATTAATGTGGTATGTGTGACTGCTGACTACCTGTGTATGCCAGTGCAATGTTTTTCTGTTGTTCAGTCACAATGAGAAAATAACAATCAACTGGCATTTTTGAAACAGAAATTAATTATACACTTTGGTGAAATAACACTGATAAGTGACTGCTTCAGGCCCTCAACTACTCATCTCTATTTATAGCTATATAGCTGAGGACAGAAAAAAAAAAAGGAAATGGGTGGGAGAGAAAATAAATCCAAATAAATCCCCAAGAATCACTATTATTTGCTTCTTGGTGTACTGACTCACCATATTCTTTATCAGAAGACAGCTTCTGAAAATTTTAATTTTTTTAGGATTCATCTCATCTAGCTCTGTAAATCTACACTGTACTTCTCAGCTATCTACCCTGCCTTGCTTTGGTGGCTGGTGGTGAGAAAGGGGCAGTGCTGGGACCTGATGAGCTGTCCCATTTCTGATGCCTGCTTTTGCCCATTTCTGCACCCTAGACTAGCAAGGGAGCCCAGGGTGATTAGCACAGATTTAGATCTGACCCATTTTAGATGTTTACATCTAAGTAAGTCAGTCACACCCAGTACCTTTTGTTTCCTTAATTTCCCATTAAAAAAAGTTACTCTCTCACATGATCAAAGCCAATTTTTCTGTCAGTCCTTCCAATGTGAGAGGTGTGCCATAATGACTGACAAGATATAAGAAGTCATGAGTGCAAGAGAGCTAAAAGTGGCTTTGTATAGACAGGTGTTGCAGTGAACATAAAACAGCTCAGGTTGACAAATTCAGTTCAGCTCACTCAAGAATCTGTAAACATTGATATTGGCCCAAACTTCATCTGACTCTTACTGGCAGTGAAGTCTTGGAAAGGCATCAGTGTCTTACTGGAAATCTCTTGGGAAGCATTTCAGTACTCCTGATTCAATCCCTAACCAGGAAGTATAGAAGGAACAGGAAAATAAAAAGATGTTTTTAAAGCCATTAAAGCATCTGCCACACCAGCTCTGATGCTGCTGAACAGAAATGAACCGAGTGTGTCTCTGGAGGGAGCAAGCAGGCTTAGTTGACCTGGGCACACAGACATGTGTGAGAGAGGAAAGAGGGACAGCATGGATGCTGTGAAAGAGGTTGTATTGCTGTCCCACTTGCAAACGCAGACATGTGTGAGAGAGGAAAGAGGGACAGCATGGATGCTGTGAAAGAGGTTGTATTGCTGTCCCACTTGCAAACGCAGCAGGTTTTTTACACTGTGACGGAGGATGAGTGAACTGATACAAAACCACCAGAATTTCCTCCCCTTGCTTTTCTTTCCCTCTGGCCTGTTGGGGCTCCAAGTCAGAAATCCTCATAATATTTCATGATCCATGAGCTGACAGCTGAAGCCGGTGCAGACAGTACTGAAGCACAGGACCAGAGATGCGTCATGGAAAGTTGCAGCCACTGCAGAGGCAGGGGAGAGCAGGAGGAGGACACCATCAAGCTGCTTATGAAGGATGTCTTGTGGGTCGTTTTTGCCCAGGGCAGCATCGTCTCGAGGCTCATAGAATAACTGCCAAGTGGAGCATAAGGACTGTGCTGCTGAACACAAGCCAATGTGGCTGCAGAAAAAAAGCCTCATTCTGACAATCAGTACAGAGGTCACCCCTAATAATGGAAAACATTTTATAATAATAACAATGAAACACTAAATTTGCAGGGAATGAATCACAAAATCTCCAGCAGCAGGGATGACAAATGCACTTAGCATGTTTTGGGAGATGGAGAGGATGGGAAGATGGCTGGAGTATTTCTTGAATTCATTTCTCACCCCGTGGGTCTATGATTTTAACGAAACCAGTCTTCATCGTTTTTCTCCATCCATGTAAATATTATCTGGACTAGAATGTAAACAGCAGTAAAAAAGTGGAATCTGGAAGCACATCAGCTGTTGAGGAGTGCCTGCTTTCTAAAGATGTGCACATGCACACAGTCCTGCAGCTTACAGCCTGCAATTGTAAGATCATATCAGACATGAAGAGTGTAATTTTCTATGTCAGAGAGCAAGACAGTTATGTCTCCTGATGCTAGAAATAAAAGACAATGCTTCCCATGCCTTAAACTGCAATTTCTATCTGTATCTATATAATGTCTTCCATAATATTAATGTTTTTCTGCTATTGTGAGTGTTGATAGTGTCCCATTCCTCTTGCCACATTGGCCATTCCCTATCTATAGCTTTTTCACTCATGCTCAGGCTTGTACTAGGAAATGTTCCACAGAAAGAGTTCACTGCTGAACATCTGTGTTGTGCTTAATAAAATGCTGTGGTGTGAAATGTCTGTCATAGAACAACACTATGATGAAATAGCATGGAATATATTCTCCCAGCCTTCTTGGACAACAGCAGGTAATGTACCTCCTAACATCTTCTGAAACCTGTGACCTTAGGTAAGGCACTGATTGCACAGGGAGGCAAATGAATGAGGACTGTAACCAGTTTTCACAGGCTCTACAACTGTTTTTATTGTTAAAGGATTCTGTAGTGATCTGAAGTTGTAGTATTGAAAAAATTGAGGGAGGGCACTATAGAAGGGGACTGACTGGAATTCAGACTAGGATAAAAAAGTAGAAAAGGTGAACAATGAGGTTAGTCTTCCTTCAGGACCCATGACGAAAAATGTGGGTTTGTGCCCACAAACCTGTGTCCAGCTTCTCATATTGTGTAGGTAGCTGACAATGCAACATTACCTTTCTCAGCAGTTGCTTTAACAATGGCTTTGCATACATCTTTATTCCTCCATGGGGCACCTTGAACCCTCCTATTCTCTCACAGGCAGAAGAAATCCAGACATCTGCATGGTTCCAGGCACAAGCTACAGCACAGCATTGCTACTATTTTGGTCCTTCCCTGTGTCCCCTTGCAGCATGGCGTCCACCTCCTTTATGTGCAGGGAGGGTGATGGAGAGTGGAAGAGGCACCAAGCAGTGCTTCTGCTCCTGGAGGTGGTGGGGAGTATCCAGAGGGACCCCCAGCTCCAAGGGCTGCCACCAGTGAGCAGCTTCCCCAGCTGCAGAAAAACCTTTCCCTGGTCATCAGCAAACGTCACTGAACACTCTGGGAAAGAAGAACCATGAGCGATGCAGCTTAGCACACTTAAACATGCCTACAGGACAGGCACTGCCTGGCAATAGCTGAGATCAGAAATGTGATTTGTCCAGACTAAGAATGAAACTGTCATACAAAAATGCTGTCCTGGTCTGGATACTTACTTATGAAAATGACTTAATGCAAACAATGCTGTTCCTTAGAAGACAGCAAATGTTCTTTCTTCTCTCTTCTGCACCTGGAGCTGTTCCCTACACAGTGAAGGAGAAACAAAGTTGACTGTTTTTCAGAAGATTTACAATGACCTGACACAAGATGCATTTATTCAAGATGCACTGCTAAGAGGAATCAGCCTTGCTCCATGAAGCTACATCTCTTTGTAATAGCTGAGGCTCCAGCTCATACTGCTGCACACTTCTGTGTAGAGAACAGAATAGTCACTTCTTACAAGAAACACCATGAAAACTTGCAAAGTCATATTTATCAACAGGTGGAAAAAGCACTATTGACAGAAAATGCTGTGTACTTTACAAGGTCAGACAGAATTTTTGGTACCATTTTAACCTCTACCTAATTACTACAAAAGTGTGGGATGTGTTATTTGGTGATGGCCTGTAGAAATCTGATGTTATTGTAAACAACATTGAAAAGATCTGGGCGAGAAGAAAGTGAAATCTTTTAATATTAACTACAGTTAAGACTCAGAAAATTCCTGTTGGCTGTTACATGTACCAATGGTACTGATCAACATTAGAATCTATTTTTCACTTTTTGAAAACAGCTTTTTTTATTAACACAAGCATATACAGTAATAAATAACTTCTTAGAAGCATTTAATGTAAAATCAGCTCTCATGAACTAGCAGCAATATACCTTGAAGTTTGTAGAGTCTATAAACAGGTAGTAGCCCACTTCCTTTTTTTTAATTTATTTTTTCTTCATTAAGGTAACAGTCTAGTGTGCAAGAATGCAAGACAGTGTATGGTTTTGATTATAGTCATTTCCATTTTCCTGAATACATTTTCTTAGTATTACTTACCTCATCCACAGTTTAATTCTAGAAAAAATATTTGCTGTAAAAGATATTTGCTGAAGGGCTTTTGTTTCATAGCCTGCTTGGTAGCAGGTGAACAGCTATCAATATCAGCTGGAACAAAGGCAGGGGACCTGTAGCTCAGCATCCACCACATCTGATGACAGCCTGACCAAGAGAAAGGGCATGTCCTCATGGCTCAGAGTTTCCACTCCATGTCAAGCTCCTCGTAATAAAATCCTTAGAATCCACCTGCTAATGACTTTGGTCTAAGAAGCGTGCTTATAAAAGCCTCTGACTTTGAGGTCTGCTTTCTGGGACTAAATCATATTATTTCATCCTCTGAAGGAAAGCTGACATTAGTGGGACTTGGTGGGTACATTAAAGGACAGAGTTTGACCCATTGGCTTAAGAAAAAAATAAAAGAGATAGGACTTGAAGGTTCAAGTCCATATTACTGCTTGACAAACTGAAAGAAATTAAATCATTGCCTTACGAAGAAAAATAAAAATTAGAACGTTTTTCCTGCCAGACCTATAAATCCACTTCCACAAGTGCATGCTTTATATCAAGGACCTACTTTGTAATAGTCTGGTAGTCAATCAATCCCTCAGTACCTGATAGCTTGGACAGGTCAGGAGAGATGCACCCTCACTCTCTCCAACTTTTCGTTAGAGATGGCAGATCTTATTTGCAGCTGCTTAGCACTTTTACTTATTAACCATCTTTAAGCACTGAAGAAATTCATGCTGGGTGTCTGGTTCTGGCTGATTTTTTAGGTGAAACTTTCAGCAAAAGTAATTCTCCTGGCTCCAAGAATGAGGTTGGGAGGGAAAAAAATATTGTTTTTTCCATGTGGGCCCAGGAGGGACTAGTTCAGATGGGGAATGGGAGGCTCAGCAATGCAAACTGCTCCAACTGCCAGCTCTGCACTTTAAAGCCCCAGCATGTGAGAGCATACTGGATAAAGAAGTCCTCCCCATGACTCCAGCTGCCAGCTGTATCACTTCTGACTAATGAGAGGCAGAAGCAGAAGAGGAAGAAGACAAGTGGCAGGAGATGGCAGCAAAAGTGCCATAGATAAATGGGGGGTAAAGATGAAAGCAGAGTGCTAGTCTGTAAGACACTTTCACCAGCACAGGACCCGAGACCTGAGCCTCAACAGTCTGCTATCAGCAAATACTTGCGAAACCACTGATAAAAACAGCATGGCAATCCTTTTAGGAGATGGCTCAAACAGCACACTATTGCCATTGGTTTCTTCAAGTCACCCACTACCAGAAACCTGGAGTTTTTATACCTCCTGAGATGGTCAGGACAATGACTTGGACATTTTGAGCTTTGCATTTTTTAAAAAGGGAAGAAATTAAATTAGACTACTGTTAAAAGAACACCAAGATTGCAAAGTCAAGCACTGAAAAGATAGGAAATGCCAGAGTCAGGTTGTGTGATGCACCTGCCTTTAGTCTCCTGGTACTCATGTAATAGGATAGAGCTCCAAAAGAATTGACTACATGCTTACTGTGGGCACCCTTCTTCATTCAAAGCAGAGGATGGGCATTGCTCTGAGCATGAAAGCTGGTGAATGGATGAGGGATTGTGAAGGACTGCTTCATCCAGATATGGAAAATGTGTCCTGGGTCACACAAGGCACTGCAGGATGGTTTCAGTCTATGGTTCTCATTTTCCATGTCAGGATTGCTACAAATCACAAATGCTTTCTATTGCAAATGAAGTCACAAAGAGCTGCTTTTTTCCATATATAAAATGCTATCATAATGTTAATGATCATGTAAAATGGTCCCCAAGGTTTTGTAGAGAGAGGTGATGTTTTCCTGAGATCAAAGGAGAGAGATGGCAAAAAAACTTCCCAAATTTTCAGGAATGCAAATACATGGGCCTGGAACAGGAGCAGCATAAAGTAAGTACAGTTGTAGACCTAATGGAAAGAAAACAAATGGAACAATCATTCTGTTAAGATTGTCATGAGGAATATTTTCAGAGGCCAGATTAAAGTCAAACCCAGCCAACTCTGGCATTGTTTTGTAGTGTCGAATGTTTGGCCTTAAAGGCATATGATTTAGAGATCAGCATGTTAAAGTTAGGGTTGTGGAAATTCCAGAGTAGGATACAAAACCCTCTACCCTCCATTCAATCACTTTTTTGAATTCAGATCAGGTTATAATGGCTGAAACCCAGTGAAACATCAATGATTTCTATCCAGTTTTGGTAGATGTACAGAAATCAGCTTCAGCTGAAATTAATTTTTATACCTAAAAGGCAAAGAGCAGTTGGGAACTGCAGACTGCTTTTATATAGGATTTGAAAGACAGCTGTTTTTGATGAAAATCAAAAAGCTTTGGTAAGGGAAGAAAAAAGAGCATAGCTATTGGTTCTACTATTTGGTAAAATAAACCACATTTTCCAATGTTTTTCTTCCAGCATTGTACTGAAGATAATGTAATGTTTTGTTATTGCGGAGGGAGTTCAAGAATCAGCATGAAATGTCAGTGAAGAGGCAAAATAGAGGAATGGCAATACCTTCCTTGTAAATGTCCTCAAAGTCTAGACCCATACAAAAGCTGGAACTTACCAAGCCAGTCAACCATATTGCTAAATTCAGAGAGTCCAGGCATTTTGCAGCTTCCCCTATTGCACAGTTGACAAAGGAGAGAGCTTAAACTGTTTCCCAAAGGCATGAATGTAATACCCAAAGTAATGAGGAGTCTTCTTCTACAACCTATTCCCAGCTTCCATACCTGAATTTAGAAAAACAGAGCACAGAAAAGAGAGCAAATGCAAGCAAATCAAACCTTTAAAAAAGCCAAAAAACCCAAAAAGCCACAACTTACAAACCACATGCTACATTTTTACTTTTCATACCTTGCTTCTCTGATACAAATGCTGTCAATATCCAGTCAATATGTGTGGGCTTCAAATAAAAGAACATTTCAAGGAAAACATCCCTGGGTATTGCAGGTACTCTCCTTGCTAGTGTTACTTCTACAATTGTAGTAGCTGTCATTTTAGCATAGAAGTTTTCTAGGCTTAGAGTAATTTCATCAGCTCTCTAGAGCTTGGCAAAGAAAAGGAGACATAAAATCAGAAAGATATTGGTCACTTTTTTCTAACACTTTCACTAGAAAACACTAGTAAGGTGTTTTAACTGGAATTTTTCTGGAAGAAAACAAAATCAAAAAGAACAAAAAGCCCCCACTAAACCACTTAATATGCTTTTCCAGAAAACATATTAATTTGTATGGCTTGGATTCTATCTGCAGCTGATATTCTCTTTAATCAAAAATACTGAACAGAATCAAAGAAAAAATGCTGATTTATATTTTATTGCTCATGTTTTATCTTTCTCACTTGCATAAAACCTCTATCTTCTGCACTTTTAACAGATCGTAATTTGAATATGTTAACACAAACATTTGTATGCCTATTCTACATACAAATACTTTGTATAAGTAAATGACATTGTATGCTCATAAATGCATATATATAAATATGCAGATATACAAATTTCAATTATTTTTAAAAATACATCAAAGAAAATCACTATTGTTATCCACCAGCTGTGACCAGAACTGTCTCTTTAACGTGCTGCATTTAATGAGACATTATGTTAGCATTTCTTGCTCTCTGTGTTTCTCTGAAAAAAAAAAAACCCTATGTTAAAATCAGTAAGGGAATTATGTAAATAAAATACCAACCCTGATGAAACAGCAATTATATATCTCAGCAGCTGCGTACGTCCGTTTATGATAGATGATTAACTAGCAAATAGCTTGCATATTTGTTTTATGGAGCAGTTGGCAATTTAACTATTAGCTATGAAGGTTTAGCCAAAAGTCATTAAAATGCTTAGACTAGTATAGATCACAGCTGGTACTGTTTTAGCAAACTTATAAAACACCAATATGTAAGAACTACCTTAAAGTAAAGGACTATATCCACAGTGGGGTGTGCATGCAATGTGAGTAGTTACCATGCTGGGCACCTAATCCACCCACTCAGCGGTTAGTGGGGACTCAGAAGACCCAAGTTCTGAGTTCTTCTTCTGTTTGAGGGTGATTTGAACCCTAACATCTATGCCACCAAAGTCAGCTTATCCTTTTGTCCTTTTGATAATCTATGAGGAGGGATGCCTTTGCATCAGGCCTGAATACAGGCACGAATTTGAGAAAACCTCTAGAGCTTCACAGGTAGATCTTGTCTGTTGGAGACTTGGATTCTGGCTCCACTTTGATGGATATCTAACATAAATATCACAGTTACAGGTCGTACACTGGGACTGGGATCATTACGATGTAGAATTCTTCTGTCTCTTTCACCTACCGAATGTGCAATTTTATAAGGAAGGAAGGCCCCCACCAAAAGGGTGGGAAATCTCTTGCACTGTGAGTTTAAATCTGCTCAGAAAGGAACATGCATCTTGGTTTCCTATAGTTTGGGTAAGTGCATTGGCACCTGAGCTGTGGGAAAAAAGAGCAGACAGGCCACCTCTTTCAGGTGTGGCTGGGGTGGTTGAAGACATCGTCACCTTACCACTGGCATCACCCAGAGATTACTTCTACTATCATTGAGCCAGTATAATATAATTTTGAGTTGTCCCTTTTTGAGTTCAGTGCCAAATGAAGAGATTTAAGCTGTAAAAGCAAACTTAGCACTAAAATAGATGAGGGCTTTTATGTATTTCATTCACCACATGCTGTAGCAGGTAGCATCCACCAGCTCCAGCTACGTGAGAAGTGCATGGGTTGTTCTGAAAGTAGGTACGTTCAGGTTCTGGAAAACACCTATTAACTGAAGTGAGCATGGGTAGTCGTTTCGGAGTTTAAGACTTCTCTGAAAGCTTTATATTTTTTTATTCAGGGGGAGAATAAATATTTCAGTTCTGCTATTACTGTACTTCATTATTTACATGAGAACAGCTATAGTATAAAAAGTGACAGTTTGGACCTTTATAGTGTAACAGGCAGCACACAGCTGTATAACTCAAGGAAGAAGTTGCAATACATAAGACATTTTGCAACAGTGAGTCCCACCTTGTTAACCATGTGTCCCCATGCTTTGCTGTAAGAGAGGAGTCGATGCTTCTCCATCGACCTTGCAGGCCTCAGTCTTCTCTCATCCCCGACTCCTTCCCATGGACCCACTTTCACAGGTTCACTTTCTCCAAGCACTGTCCTGCAAATAAGGCCCTTGTTTCCAGACACACTTGGCTCCATAGCATGCATGAAGAAGATGTAAGGACCAGAGGTTTCCTTCCATCCTTCCCCTGTGGCTGTCCTGTATCTGGGCATAGTCAAACCCAGAGCAAACATTGATCTGCTGATGCTGATACCCAGACATGATACAGCTCTAGCTGTTAATTACAGACACAAAGTTTACGTGCTGTTTAGTGGAGAAAGAAAAGCATCAGTGTAACCTCAGGTGTAGCTGCAGCTGCACTGCTGTGCATATATATGTGTGTGTACATTACAGCTGTACCCTGCCTGCTTCTCCCCACTGTCCATGCGTGTCTCTCCTCCACCCTGCTCTCACAGACTGTCCCTCACCTCTTCCCACCCAAAAGGAGCCATCTGAGCTCAGACTCTGCAAGTATTAAATTTATAAACATTATTCTGGAGGTTTGAGGCAAAACAGAAATGAGCTCATGCTCCCAAAACCATACTGATTCACCAAGCTAACAGTATGAGCCTGTATCAGCTTAATTTTGCTTTGAAAGTAAGCAAAGGATTTTAAACAGTAAGTTGCACCTGGCCAAAAGTCCACTGGTTTTGTTTCCTTGAAATTCCAAATACAAAACACATTTTTCTTGTGTTCTTGTTAACTTGCTTCATCAGCAGCCTCACTAGTGTCAGAATTAACCTGGAAGATTCATGAGGAGTTAAAGAAATACATTGTTTGCTCTATTTGTGAAACATACTTTCCAGGAACAGTATTTTCTTCTGTTCCCTCCTCTCAAATTCCCTCCCAGACTGTTGCTATGCTGGTGTTGTGTGTATTCACTTAGTTTACACCATAAGCTGCCTATGGCAAGGAGGTATTATTTGTACTCCTGTATAATGTAGTTTTGTCACTATGGCCATAGCAACCCATGCAAACAATCTTCATTACAGAAGGATAACTGGGTAGATGAGTAATTCATCATGACAATCATTGACTCCCCAGTGAGGTGAGTACTATGCTTTGGAGACCAGCTATAATTTATCCCAGCAAACTTGATGATATATGGCTACTATTGAGGAAAAATGGACCACAACATGCAGCTTGTGATGGGTTTTAAATTTTTTTCTATAGGTGAAAAGAATGATTTCCTCCCTTATCCTGCTGTGGGGCTGTGAGAGTCATCAGGTGAGGTGTCTGTCTTGCAATGGCATTGGGGGATTGGAAAGCACTGTGGGATACCCTGCCATCACAGATTCATCTAAAATATCAGATGAACCAAGTTCAGCCTTCCCCACTTTCTCATTTTTCCTGATTCAGTGCACAAGATGATGATGATTCCAGGAGGAAAAATAGAGGAGGAAAATCTGCTTGAAGAGTTGCCTTCCTAAATTAAGAGGGATAAAGAGGTGACCTGAATTTGTTTGCTTGTCTTTAAATAAAGAAGTCATGAAATCTTAAAAAAATAGTTTTTGACTGTAAACAGTGACTTTGCCTATTTAATGCATCTTGAAAGACTTACCCTGCCTTCCTCCACCTCCAGATGATGGGCAGGGTCCCTAGGGAATACGTGCAGGGACATTGCCCTTCACAGGCTCTGAATTTGCAGTGGCTTAAATAACCAGTTTCTAGCCAGTCTGGTTGGAAAAAAACCCCAAAACATAAAAGCATAAAAGTGTTGCTGATGCATGGAGGTGGTGAGAGGAGCTGCTGGTGTTAGGTGCCTCAGGGCTCCTTCAGCAGCTCCCCGGCAGGCACTGCTGGCCCTGCTGCTCTCTCTGTCTCTAATCTATGTGTACGGTGGTGGTTTGACAGATGGTACAATCACTGGCACCAAGGATATTGTGAACTGGTTGTCTAAATTCAGGAGAGACCCTTAAAATCTTTTTGTTTCAAAACGGCATATTTTGATTCTTTTTATTTGCCTTATGGGTTTGAGCTTCCAGAGTCAAGCCAGCAATCACAATCATGAAGTCTACAACTTTTTTCCTAAAATGGGACCTCAGGCTGCCATGAATAGTTTCTCTCCACAGATGAGGCTTTAAGAAAAATATCAAACATTTCAAGACTCATAATAAAATCTTGAGAATTGCCAACATTTTATTTCATTGGCTCCCTTGTTGTCCTCATCTCCTCCTGCCTCGAAAAACCAATTCATCCAAGTCAGATAAGAGAGCCAGAACACATGATATCCATCCAAAATCAGAGTGCATTTTGCATCTCAAGCCAATCTCATCTCACCATCTTTAATAACAGCTCCACTTTAGAACATTTGGAGAGTAGAAAATTAAGAGTAAACAGCAATATTTTCTGCAACCAAGGCTCCAAATGCGCTTTTATTTTGAAAGACCCTCCTTTAATGCACTCTAAAGCTTTAGAAATTACTCCATGGTAGAGTGAACTGTAGTCCTACCGAGTGAGGTGTATGATACTGAATAAATCATTTTGATTTGACTTGGAAATATGGTTGAGGTCTTTAGTTACTACCATAATACAAAGGACCAAATCATCTTGATTTTGACAAGTTTGTTTTGGTTTTTTTTTAACGAAACATTATTTTTTCAATGAGAAATTAGCTTTAACCTGGAATTGGGAAAAAAAAAAAAATTGAAAGCAAGTATCTGAATTTTCTTTGAAAGATCAAAATTCTGAAAACAAAAAATAATTATTTGACTACATTTTTTATGAGAAGTCTTTTAAGTGTTTCTCTTTGTGTGTGTATGTATGCATGAATTGATCCTGTTTGCCAGTTTATTCTGAAAATAAGAAACATAAAGTATCCTTTTATTTATTGTTATGATGGGAATGTTGCAGAGCTGCAGCTGAAAATGAGAGTCTCACTGTAGTACTCACTGTAAGAGAAAAGTCTGTTCCTGCTCCAGGACACATACAGACCTATATGTCAGTTAGAGGAGAGAGAAATGAGTCAGGGTGATGAGGTCACATTAAAAAAACAGAGTTTAGCAGAAAAACAGGAGTCTCAGACTGCCACAAGAGCTTTTTTCAGGATGATGTAATTTCTATTAAATCGTTTGAAATTACGTTATTATCCAGTACTGCACATACCCCAAAATATTGACATGTATGATGTTATGTAATTTTCCCAACAAGAAAAAACATTCAGAAATAATTATGATACTTCAAAATACTCTGACTTGTAATAGTGAATAGAAGTGCCATGGTTTCCAAGATTTCAAACATTTGAAAGAACATTTGCAGACCTTTCTCAAAATAGCTGTCCTTGAGTATAGAAGACAGTCCCCTCTTTTTTACAATTAACTGAATATCGTACATACATCACCATAAAACTTTGAAGGGATTGGGATCAACTTATTGTCTGACAAAGCTAAAGCAAGAATGGTAATCAATCCCTTGGCAATGGAAATTTTAAATTTAAAATAAGCTTTAACAAAGCCTTTGAACCTTCAAACACTTTATCCTTAAGAAATTAATGGGTCCCTGAAGAAGTCTTATTTCCTTTTCTGTTTCAGTTATATATACTTCAATTACATTAATCAACAATGCAACAAAATAACTGATAGAGACCAACCTCCTGAAAAAAAAATCTTCCCAATGCCTCTTTACCAATTCTCCCCCTTTTTCCCCTTTTTAGATTTAAAGTTGCTCAGGGTTCTACAGAAAAATTGTACTTTTTGATTTTTAAGCTCTGTTTATTCCAGTTTTGGTTTGCTGTTGTAGTAATACCTCCTTCCACCCCTGACCTATTCCCCTCTCCAGCAATTTGTGTTGACTGCAGCAACACCTACAGATGAAAGTATCCCTATGTGGGAGGTTTCCTTCTGCTGAACCTGGAACAGCACCGAAGAGTCCTTCAAATGTTTCTCTCTTTTAAAGGCAATTGGAACTTTATGGAACATTTTCTTTTTCCTCTTAGGAACAATTACCGTTGTGGTCCCCAAGCTGCCATGCCAGCCTCTGCCTTTGGGCAAAAATGAATATATTTTTCAAGTTTCACTACATCAAAACCTCCTAGAAGTGACCTTCCTTGTTACAGGTATAGATTGTGCCTGCCTTTATTGTGTCTACTCTTAAATCCCATAATAGTTATAGTTTCAGTCTAGCTCAGCTTCTCCTAAACATGAAAAGCAAGTCTGTGTGAACTGTTGACACTGTTTTCCCCTCTTGGTTCCTTTGCTCTCCTTAAAAACCGAGAGCCTAAAAATAAATGTCTCCTAGCTTCAGCCTTCTGACTGGTATCTCCTCACAGGGCTTTCTAAGGGGCTCATATCCACCAGCAAGCATCATTTTGTCATTCCTGTGATATTTATCCAATCTTTCTGCTAACATTACCTGGAAGACTGCATAGAAGCCGCATGTCTGTTAGTATTTGTATTATAAATGGCCTGCATAGTGGGTTTATATAACTCAGAGGTAAGAATTTGGTTTTGGCTGAAAGTCATTAACTCTCAGCCAAAATACAGAATTTTGTTTAATTTGACGTAAATAAAACTGATCTGCTGTGGCAGTTCTATTTATACTGAAGGACAGGTTTTTGCATTTAGATCAGTTTATCCAGATACCACACATGAGGATTGCGGTGTTGGCAGAAAGTCCATGGTGTTGGATCAAAATTCTTGCACCCTGTAGCACAGAAGAGTGAGGGGGTAACTCTAATGCACAGTGAGAGAGACAGACACCATATCCCTCTACTGTGGCCCTCCATAGGATGCAAGAGGACCTAAGTGATGTGATGTGCCCAGAGCAATAAAAGGAATTTTGGCCTTTTCTTTGCCCGCCATGTAGAAATATCTCTTATCTATTTGTAACTGCAGATAACTAACTGATGAGGAGGACTCTTCACTTGATGGTGAAGCACCACATAGCCACTGAACTTTAAATAGCAGCATCAGTCCTGACTTTCCTGGGTACCATTGCCTTGAAGGCATGGGGAGGAGGGGGTGGGGAGAGAAAGGGAGATACATTCCTCCTATATGCTTATGTACAGTACAGTTTTGACCATTTTGAAATGGCCCAATTTATCTGAATGTGATGCTTTCATATTCAGATTTCTTATGTTGCTATCTTTCTGCTTTTCTCTGCAATAATCTTGCATAATTTGCTTTGTAAGTATGTTCAAATGTTGATGTGTCTTTACTGAATTTGCCTTATATAATGAACCATGCACATACATTTATTTTTTAAACCATGATGAAGACAACCGTTAATAAAGATCATTAAGTTAGTTCATTAAAATAATCAAAAAGTAACATTAATGGACTGACTGTGAAATGAAATATCTGGGTTTTTTTCCCAAGGAAATTGCAGAAACAGTTTTGTGGTCGAAAATGATTACAGGTATGGGTGTGTTTTATACAACATGGATATTTAATTGCTGCATTAAAGGCACTGAGTCTTTTTTTAAGTGTTATTATTTATAACAAACTTCTGCATCTCCAAAACTGGCTGCAGCCATCTTAAAAACTGTAGACAAGAAGTGTAAGACAAAGCCGTGAAATTCACAGCACCTCCAAAGCACAGCTATCCTGAGATGACTGCTGATGACAGTTCTCCCAAGTTCTTTTAAATTTCTGTAGCGTTATAAAAATTAAAGTAAAATTGCTGGCCTCATTTTTCTGCCCTAGTATAATATTTCTGACATTTTAGTGAGGAACCCTGTTTGATTTATAAGTGGAAATCAGTGGTTATCTGCTAAGGGTAATCCATTTCTGGTTTCTGTACCCATTTCTGGCTGTAGAAAATAAGCTATGAAGTAAGCATATAGGGAGAACTGCACAAGCAACATAACCCTAATGGCTGGAAGGTCAAGTGCTGGGAAGACCTAGACTTGACTGGTGACATTAAGTTACTCCCTGATGTTTTCCAGAAATCTATAGAAACAAGCAAAACAAAGCAGGAAAAAAGCATTTGGCAAGCAGGACTTGCAGCACTTGTGGCACAGAAACATTCTCAAACAACATCATCACAGACTGTACAAACATCAAGAAACAAGATTTGTTTATCTCTCTGGGCATAACAGTGTGCAGAAACCTTCTGAAGGAGATGGTATCAAAGCTAGAAAGGTATCCACCAGTAACGAATCTCCCCAGCGTAGGACATAGAAGGGTGCACAGCACCTGCATGAGACAGGGTTCTCTATCTATGGCAGTCAGATTGCACAGGGGAAGCTTTGGAGTAGCAGATCTGCTGAAACATTCAATAGAAATTAGATGTCTTTGAAAGCAAGATCATGAGTGAGAAAATGGGGCCCAAAAACCCTTTGGGAAGAGCCACCAGAAGGGAGAGCAGTGCAGGCTGTCCCTGTGCCTTGTGACAGAAAGAAGATAACACAGGGTAGAAGACAGATCTTTGTGCCTGTGGCCCTGTCTGTGTTTAAAAAAGAAGTAGTATTAACCTATCCAGGAGGTGAATTATAGGCAATTCAAAAGCCTGTGGAGCATTCCATCCTGGGCATTGCAGGATGATTTGCTAGACCTCGCCACAGACTCAAGACTAGATTCTGACCACTGCAGTTCCCTGGGACTTTGATGCAATAATTTACAGGACAGATTTACAGGGCAGCCACAAGAGAAATTTAACATCTTTTCTTTTGCTTCTGCTGCCTGACTGGCATTGCATGCAGCTCCCACTTCTCCAGTTCAACTGAGGCTCAATCCATCACTGATTTATGTGTGGATAAATCAAGAATGAGATCAGAGGCAGACCCTTTGTATAAAAGAAAAATTTCATTTTATAGCTTGAGAAATAACAGTAATTATTAATGGGTTTAACCCAAAACCTGATGTACAGAGCACAATAATATTGTGAAATACAGATTTTGGATTGAAATTTTGTGGGCAACATTATCAAACCTAGAGAAGAAATAATAGTCTTAAAAGAAAGGACAACAGTAGTTTAAGCTACTTTGACAGTTCCTCTATCCCAGCACAAAGCACTGGAATTGGTGAAAGAATGTGATTTGACCTCCCGCTTTCTTCTCTGTAAAAAGGAACAAACTCTTCTCTTCCCTCCCCCCCCAATCATGTGATTTTTCTGATACTGACAGTTATGCTGGTGTGCATTTTCACTCTCTCCCATTTTTTCCCCTAGACTACCTACCACTCAATAATTTTTCAGCATGGTTTCAGGCATGCGGCAGAGAGAATAAATAAGAACTGCTTTGGAAAAGTTGTGGGGTTTTTTTATAAGTAGTAAACCTGTGCATCAACCAGCTCTGAATGACGTGGCATTAGAAATAAGAAAATAGGAAGGGAGAAGGTAGACCATATGAAGTTAGGCTACATAACCTACAATCCAGAGTTTGCCATGCCTGGGCAGCTTACCCTACCCTTACCTTGGTATTTCTTCCTTCACCTGTGGGCCTTCGTGGCTCTCACCTTGCCCATGCCCTGCTGTGGAGACAAGGCGTTCATTTTGCAACGGCAGGGTTACATGTACCTGCTGTGGAGATGAATGCTGCAGCAATACATCTCCTTCCAAGATTTCACCCAACAAGTGTGTTTAATGTGGCTGCTGCCATAACCCAGGGAAATCTCACAGAATCACAGAATCGTCTAGGTTGGAAAAGACCTTGAAGATCATCCAGTCCAACCATTAACCTAACATTGACAATTTAACTAACAATCTCAGTTGCTTCCTCTGTGTTTGGGGTACAGTTCAATCATCCTGACTGGTGGTGTTTGCCTGCAGGAGTTAGGGCCTGAAAGTGAACTCGTTTCCCTGGGAATTACGGCAGTCGAAGTCTAGTCAGAAGTTCATAGTTGCCTTGAAACTTTGTCCCACAGCAGAAGAGAGGTTGCAAACATTAATGACTACATGAATGCTAGTTAACTAGGCATGACAAGGGCCACACTGGAGCCCTGCCATGCCATCCTCTGTGCTGGTAATTACTAACACCTTTCTTGCCAAATGCTTGGCCACAGTTTAGGGCTGTAAGAGGGGCCAAGGACTGCTCCTAGCAGGTGTGACAAAAGAGGCCCTCCTGTTTGAGAGAAAACAGAGTTCAGGCACGTGGACACAAGCAGCACTAAGTCACTGGGTCTCAGACCCAGCTGCTTGGCCCTCTTCCATTTCATTCACTAGTACAGATATAGTCAAAATATTAGTAACAGAGGACTAAGTATATGGAGGAAAAATAACCATTTTTTTATCAGTGGGATTACTATAGGAGAGTTCTAGATCACATAACACTGTCATTGATGCACCATTTAATCTCTTCTTTGCATTTTCTCCTTTTTTCTTTAAACAGAGGTGCAAGTTCAAAATTAAGTAATGAAATACCACTCATCAGATACTATATTGCAACTAGCCATGTTCATGGTCATTCTGCAGCCCAGTAACAAAGTGCTTCAGCTCAAACTGCCAAGGTGGTGAGGGCACACACTTGGTCATCTGCCACACTTCAGGTCACCAGTGCTTGTTCATGGGATCTTGTGGGATCTTAACACCTTTCAACTCTCTATTCTGTTCCAAATTTCACCCTAGAGGGAGTATGTAGGTCAGCTGTTTGAAATACATCTGGTACAGCAAAACAACTGAAAAAAGTGGGGCTTATGGCTCTTGGCTGGTACTGGGACAGCTGTGAACAGGGGCACAGGGAGCATGGCACTTGCTCTGAACTGGAGTGACTTTATCCCAGGTTAGGACTCTGATACCGCTGAATCCCACCAACAGTAACCAAAACAAAATATAGCCACTATTTAGACATCAAATAACCATGAAGGTGACTAAAGAAACTCCACAACTTTACCTGATGACCAGCACATGGCTTTTGGGGGGAGAAGAGCACAGGTCACATACTCTGCTTTCTGAGCAGAAAATCCACACTATTGCAAAAAAATTTCTACGACTAGTTTAAAAAAGTTACAGCCCCGTTCTAGAAGGGCACTCGTTATATAATTTTGCACAGCAGAAGTACAGCTAAGTCAGCTTTAAATAGTATCCATTTCAAATAGTGTCTTCACAGACCATTTTCAGAGTTATTTTCACAGCAATAATGCCTGCATTCATAATTACAGTAGCAAGTTCAAGGCTTCTGGAAAACGAGGGTGAAAAGATAGAATAAAAGATTGCATGTGGGGAAATGAGATTGAGAGAGTTTCTCAAGCACTGAAGTGATAATATATTCTTATATTAATCTGAATAATTTCCTAGATCCTATCTTAATATGTAGAATAGGGAATTCTGTGTCCCTGATGTACTGATTTGGTCAGAAAAATCACCCACGCTGTTTTATACAAAACACAGCAACAGACAGAACCAATTTCCATTTGTGTTCACATTTTTCCCCCAAAGCATCTACTTACCATTAATGTAACTGCTCTACATTGTCCTCTTATTGTCCTGGATATGAATAAATCATTAGCCTTATTTTATTAATGAGGCCTAGCTAACAATATCCCCAAACTGTGCTCTCATATCTTGCAGTATTATAGATAGGTGCATGCTATACTTTTATTCCTGTACCAGAAAAGTCTGGAAGCTGCAGTGGGGTGATTATGTAGCATTCATTGACAAATGAGACCTGTTCCAGGCAAAGCTGGAAGGAAAAAATCAAGTTCAGTTTCTGATTATTTTTACTTAAGCACTGGAAACATTTTGCTGATTTCACAGGTTGGACTTTGCATTTATGGTAGATAGCACCTTTTATCTCAAGTATTATAATGAAAAGCCTTAAGCATCCTTGAGCACTAATAGGTATTCCTGGACCCTGTTACAGAGGACCAGTGTTGGGAACTGCTGTAACTTGACACATGGTGATCAGCACAGGTAGGAAGAGGTCTGCAGCAGTGCTGGGACTGCCTGCGGTTTCACATGGGTGAAGGGAGCATGGTAGGATCTTCCCATGCCCTTGCTACCCCTTCTTCCATACCAGACATTTAAACTCTTTTGGGATGCATGGGGGCAGGCAGATATTCATAATCTCCTTCTGGCTGCAGAGCTGGGCAAACGTGAACTTGCTCTGGCCCAGAAACTGCACAAATATACATTTAACTAGGGCACAGTGCTGGGCTTATCTAACTTTATGAATCTGGAGCCAATGCTTTTTCTGGGCCACAGGCAGAGTAGTTTGCATCTGCCTATACTCACCCATGGAGACAGATCAAGGGCACCTAATAAAAGGGTTGACTTTCTTCTCTTTCAGATCAGACACAGTAATAAGATGTAAGCAAAGGAATGACAGGCATCAGTACTATAATGGCACCTGGATTCGTCCTTTCAAATTATATTATTTCTTCCTCATGTTAACCACCATCCATGGCTGACCACCCTATGGGCCAGTCCTACCAAACAGGACATCGGTGTGCATGGTTCCTCAGCTAGTCTAGTCCCCACTCGGTCCCAGCTCCTGTGCATGCAACTAGACTCTAAAAAATGAGTCTGCTGGCAACGTACAAAAGGAGGTGAACTGCCTCCCTTAGCCATGCTGCTCTGAAGGGCTAACGAGAGCAAAGAGCAGGAAAACATTTCTGTCACTAAGTCACCAATATGACACCAATGAGTACACCCAGGCATCAAATGTGCTGAGCAAAACTGCTGGTTTTGTACAGTCCTATTACAGGGCAGACCCATGCTTTATGACATTTTTCCTCATTTTTGTCACTGGTTTGTTTAAGGGATCTCCTATGGTGCAAGCTGTGAGTGGAGACTGAAGGGAAGTGTATGAGAAAACAATTAGGAGAAGCAGCTAACATAAAAGGAGTAAGAGAAGGAGAGACACAGAAGAGGAAAGAGTAAAAGATGAGAACAGTGGTGGGCAGAAGGTTGAAACTGATTCAGCGAATACGTTAGTGGGAGAGCTGCTGCACATACCACAAAACCCAACAAGTAGGGAATATAAAACTAGAAATTGAGTTAGACTTCAGAAGAAGTAGAAAGCCAGGAGACATGTATTAACAGCTGTGCTTGCCTCTGAAGGTTCTCTACTTGAACTCAGTAACAGGCATATCCTAAGATATTTAATTCTGGCCTTTGGCCTCCGAATTGATTTACCACATTATCTGCCCCATCTGACTGGGGATAGAGAGATTATTTTATAAACAGGACACATCATCACAACTGCATGGATTAATTTCTCTCCAGCTATTACTCCCATCTTTTTTCATATTTTTGTGTCATTTGTTGACCTGAGAACAAAGAGCTTTCAGTATATATTTTCTGCCTTTTCATTATGTTTTGTAAAATTATCATTGCTGCTACTTACTTGAGCTATGGTGATACACCCTCACAGGGGATCTTTCCTGTCTGTCTCACATGAGGTACCTTATTCCCATAACAAACAAATGGTCCCTCTTGCATTCCTCACTCCATGAATCCAGATACTCCTGAGAATGATGCTATATAAATACCTAGATACATAAATCAGCAAGATATTCATTTTCTCCATACTCTAATAAGAAGGAATCTTGGGAGTGTGCATTCCTCTGTAGCCTTTTCTTGTTTTTAAAGCATCTTTTCTACCACTCCAGCAAGAGAAGATGAGAGGTATCTGGTGCCAATGAACTCTTGTACTTGCTTAGAATACTAGAGCGCTATTGTTTTTAATATTTAAAGCTGCAATGTTGCCATGTAACTGGGGAAATAGCTTTTTGTGTTTAAATATTTCATGGCTTGTTGGAGTCCAAGTACAAGAAGAATTTCTTTAGTATGCTAGAGGCCAACCATGACTGAAAAGTTTTTTGTTAACCCTTGAATGTGCTAAAATTGCTCTGTATTGCAGGAATTTATTAAGCATGATTTGATTCATTCATAGACCATGAAGGACTGGAAAGTGACTTTTTCTTTTCACTTCTGTATAGACAGACCTATGTTAATCTTTTTAGTGTGACTTACTATGTTGGAGAAAATATTTTATTTTGTATTGAAACTCTAGTTTAGTATTTTGTAATGATGGCTTTTTAAAAATATGTATTTACTTTTAAACCATTCCATCAGACTTCCAGAAGTAGTCAATATTAGAAATAAAAGCTTCATTGTGGATATTGGCTACTTACTGCTACTTCAGAGTTGCACATATTGCTCCGAATGGTGCTAACAGTCTTGGAAAAGAGCTACAGCACACTCAGCTCCTGTGAGGTATATTCAGGATGACTTTAGCTCCAGACACAAAAATGTAGTTCATTGTTTCATTATCGTTCCATTTTTTTGGTGCTTGAGTACGCATTTTGTTTATTTTCTAGAAGAGGATTATGCATGTGATTCCCTAGGCAAAATTAATTCTGTAATTCAGTCAGTTTCTTCTGATCTCATATATAATAGCTGAGGTTTGATATCTCCCGGAAGTATCTTTGTACACTGATGGTTGTGATGGTGTGACCAGAATAAGACTGAGGTTGAAAAAACCCATTTCTGGTACTGATGATGAAATAAACCCATTTGAATCTGTCCCTGCATTACTGCAATTTTCTGCATGTCCTCTTGGCCCCTCAATGATTTTTATTCCAAATACAATAAATACTGTCCTCACCTGGGAGATGGATCTTTGCCAGCTGCTTTGCACAGTGATCCAGAACAGTAGGCTTATTGTGAAGGGTGGTGAAGGGTAATACCTTGGAAACGTCTGGGAATGGTGACAATGCATCAGGGAACAGGTAAACATTTCAGTGTAACAAACACAAAACCTCTGAAAGCTTGGAAAAAGTCAAACTGTCCTTGTGAGCTTCTCCAAGTTACAGAAATATTTGCTTAGAATCCTAATGTTAATGAAGTATGTTAGGGGAAACCATAATGAACATGTTCAGAGATGGAAAAAAATCATCCTGCTGACAAACACATTTGTTTGCTCTTTACATTAAAAGTTAATGATGTGTGCTGGCAAGCAGAATGTAGTACAGATGATGGTTTGAAAGCACCCATGCCAGATGTTCACTCAACATTTGGACTAGTTTTATTTCCACGCTCTGTTATTCACATATCACTCCCAAACATTGTCTGCAAGGTTGGCCTCAGGGCTACTGTTGCAGGATGCATGCTTCCCTGGTGCTCAGCTCCCTCCTTGCGGCTGCTACTGACAGAGAGCAGCCTGCCACCGGCCATGCATCCACCACTGGCCACCTGCTTCAGGCTGGAGCTTTGGCTAGCTCAGGTCACGGTTTTAGGTAGACCTCAAAATTTTCGAGTGAAAAACAGATTCTGTCCTTGCTCACCCAACCCAACTCATGAAGAGCATCATGGAGGGGATGTGGAGGGGACTTTTGAATGTAATGTTGAGCTAAGGGATATGGTGTAGTTGGGAACTGTTAATGTTGGGTTGATGGTTGGACTGGATGATCTTCAAGGTCTTTTCCAACCTAGACAATTCTGTGATTCTGTTGGCACCTCCCTGGCACTGGGACTTGCAGCCCTGAAATAAGTGCATTCACTGTCTCTAAGACATGGGAACACTGATGGGCATCTCACAATGAGATTAATGAAAGGCAATATAACAAGAAGACACCCATGGTCCAAAGGGAAACCAGAGGCAAAACCTGTGTACTTTCAGCATTACTGTCTCCAATTCCTAGGCATATAATTTATTCTTTCCCTAAACACGATGACTATACCTGCTTTCAGTTCACAGCCACAGGTTTAGCACACTGACCTAGAATTGGGAAATCATGTTCAATTTCCTTTTCTGCCTGAAGGGATGTGAATCAAGATCTGCACAAGCAAGTGACATGGCCACCATGTTAGTCTGGGATAAATGTGTTGAAAATTGCTCTTGCTGCTCCACTGTGCATGGAGAAATTAAAAATTATTTTGACCTAGAAAGGAAGTGACTCACAATGACTCTATATTCCTGTGCTTACACTGGAGTCAGGCATGTTCTAAAAAATACTTGTAATGGAGTTAAAATACGTTTAAATATACATTGGAAGATGGAGAACTGAAATTCCTATCTTTTTTGACCCAGATGAATGCTGCAGTTGATAGACTTCAAAGTCAGGCTTTGCTCTCTTTAACAATTAGGTATCACTGGGCTAATATGGCAATGATCCAGATCGATTTACAAATGGCAGCTGTGGCTGTGCAGCCCACATGGCAAATGCAGGGCCTTGTGGACATACGGGCTTCACCTCACAGGAAAAGTGGTGTCTAGCCCCGCAAACAGAAATCCCTGCAGCCCCTGTGGGGTGGATGTGCCAGGTATGGGAAAGTCAGTGGGATATTGGGTGTGTGAGCATCTGCCATGGCACAGGTCCCCTGCAGGGCATGGCAGGACCAGGTGGGGTCACTTGCTGCCCCCAACAGAGCTTGGTGAGGGGTAAAACACCCCAGGGCCTGGTACCACCAGGATTGTACTGTGGGATTTTATTGATAAAAGTGAAGCTGTCACATAAAAAGGTGGGAGGTGAGAGAGAGTGGAAAGTGTGAGAATGAGGGGGAGCTGCTTCTACAGAAGCTGAGAGGAGCAAGCATGAGGGGTTGTGGATCTGGGACAGTGCTAAGCAACTAAATAACCAAGAAAGATGGGTTTAAGATCCATTCCTTTCTTCTGCCTGCCTCCTGCCTCTTTGGGATCTTCATATGAACCCAGAGCACTGCTGGCACAGAATTGTGCACTGAGAGAGTACCCGCAGGGGCATCACTGCCAAGTGGATCAGCAGCTCCTCATTTTCACTGGGTTACAAAGTTCCCAATGAAAAAGGCTGTGCCTCAAATCTCAGGTGATCCCAAAAAAGCATGAGCCAGACATGCACATCTGAGAGTAATATTTGGCCTGTTGTGCTTTTATCCTTCAGTGAATATTGAATTTTAACTATTAAAAATACATGAAAAGTATTCAACAGCAATCAAACATTACCTTCACCATGAAAAATAAACCTTCCCTAGTTTTGTTGCTTTCTTGAAGTCATAAACATATCAGACTATGTGCTGAATTCCTCCCTGCAAAAGAGCTGAAATTTTGCTTTCTGCTAATGATTCTCTTCACTGTAGAGACCACAGAAATCAGTATACTTTGGCCAAGGTTATCTGGAAGTCCAAGTCCAAAAGCATTAGTCATACTATAGCAAGTATTATTAGTCTTTAGTTTAATTTTTCAAGTAAAATGACAGTCTACAAAACAAGGGAGTAATGAGTGGTGTGTGGTTTAAAACTGGCATGGAGTGGCAAGTTACATACAAGTAAAAACTTAATGAAGCAACAGCAACTGAGTAAAAAGGGACAGTGCACACAGCAGATTTTCATTTCTGACTGGCATATTTTGGTGATGGTACCTGTCTGCATCTGCCAACATTATTTTTGATGATTCCAGTTGCCACGTGTGGAGTTCTTCCTATGGAAACCCTAAAGCAGAACACTTACACAGGATGCAGTGAGTCCTGGGAAATTTCAGGTTTGTATGCCTCCTCCTGCTGTTTAACTTGTTTCAAAGGACCCAGCTGTGCTCTTGCCCATCGGAAAAAAAAAAAAAAAATAGTAGGACCACCATGACTGCTCCATGGGAGAAGTTAAGCTGGAAATTTGAAGAGCTCAGGTGGGAAGGACAAGTAGAAGATGTAGGGCACAAATTCATAATTATTTAACTTCCACTATTCACAGATAATTCATTGGAGGAATAACCTTTCCTGATTTGAAAGTATGGATTTATTTTAGCAGTCTCTGAGGGGCAGAAATGGACTAAATTATAAACAAGAAAAAAATAGGCTGTGACATTTTTCCAGGAGATTTTGTCAAAATCCGATCAATTTCACAGGAAAATTAAAGTCCATTTCTGATGTCTTGATGGCATAAATGCAAACAAAATTAAACTCATTTGTTCATATTTTTAAATATTCTGTTCCAAGATGAAACAAATGTTGAAACTGGAATTGTACTGGGGACAGAAGTTTCATTTTGCGAACAGCCATGTTAGAAACTATAAACTAAAGTGAAATTAAAGAGTCTGCTTTTATTGAGACAGCTCCCAAGTAACGCAATCCAAATAGTGGTAGATATGGTCTGGAATTTTCTGATGAAACTTTTTTGATCTGAAAGTTATAGCTCCAACTAAGCTGAAGATTTTTGTGGAAAGTAGTCAGCTGAGAAGAATTTGCAGTAAAATAAAGTCCAAAGTGCATCAGAAATTTGCCAGGCATCTTACTAAATTGTCTCATGATTTGCTTGAAGGACAAAATTGAATATGTGGTTTGACTTCTTCATCATGAGAAATCCCTCATACCAGGTACTCCTGGGCTTTCGGGGCTTTACTCCTACCACAGTCCCACCATAAGGCTGCTCATGAGACATGATAAGTCCCCAAAAACTGCAGCTCCTGATCAAGCCCATTGTGACTCTGCTTTGCATCAATGAGGAGATTTAGGACAAGTAGGAGAAATGTGGATGCTTCTCCTCTGAGCCCTCACCTCAATAAGGTGATGGTCAGTTTGTCCTGAGCTGAGAGTCTTTGATTGCTGGAATGCCTGCTTCATTGCTTGCTCTCTGGTTTATCCCAGCTCCTGAAGGACTCCATTAGAGATTTGGGCAGTTGCTTCTTTATTTTATTTTAGAAAAACAGAGAACTGTTCACTTTTCCCCAAAACAACACATTTTTCAGAATGACCTTTACATCAAGATTTTATACTTTTCTTGCTATATTGGAGCAAAATGTCATTTGGCACGTGGGATTTACAATGAAATAGAAATCCTGAATTTAGAATAGCTTTACCTCATGGTCTCAGGGAAGAAATCAAATTCTACAGGAGGACGCCTCACCCAGAGAAGTTGCTACCTATCCCACACTCTTCTAACCCAAGACTTCCTGTCTTCCAAGAGCCAGAAACAGATTTTTCTTCTTTGAACTGAGAACTATAAATATCAGCTCTTGCTAGCAGCCTAACAGAGAATGACAATAGATGGCTCTTTCCCTACATATCTATTCACGTCTATGTTAATTATCTTGTAGATTTATTAAAGCCTTATGTTGTTATAAGCGTAGAGTCAAAGTTCATTACAAAGACCACTAATAACACTGTATGAGTTACATCACCAAATTGACTCATCTCTATTGCAGGAAGTCAACTTTTAATTTTTCTTGCCTATAATAGCAGAGATTGCTGGAGAGTGATAACAGCAAGCTCAGGGACTGGATGCAGCTGTGTTTGTGATGGGGAACTTCCATGGCCTGCAACTCTTTACCTTAACCAGATTAATCTAACCTTTAGTTTGAACCTGTCTTTAGCATTAGATTTCCTCTCCCCTTTCTCAGAATTATTGAGTAAACTAAAATTACTGTCTATTTATGCAAAAACATTCATTAAAGCTGAAATAACCAAGCAGCATTTGTGAGCTCAACCATAATAATACAGCGCATGCTTTTGTTCTCCACTAACAACAGAATTTACATCTTCCCCTTCACCTCACACAGACCTCTATGATTCCCTTTGTAATTGACCATTGTTGCTGTTTGTTACCCATGGACATAAAGTATTTGCTACAGAGAACTTTACTTTGGCTTGTCCTAGGCTTGGGCAAAATGGGATTTACTGCTAAATACATGATGTGAATAAATACACCAGCAAAGAAATTCTGTGACAGACTTTCAAGAAAATGCTTGTGGATCATGTTAGACTTACTTACAATTAAATCCGAAATTAGCATGTGGGTGGTAATTTATCTTGAGGGACAAAGATTGAAGCAGGCCTCTTACCACAACACCTGCCAGGAATATCTAGCCTAAAAATCACAGTTTTCCATCTGGAGGGAATAAAAAGGGGTGGGAAGCAGGCGGCAGGCCTAGACAGCCCACACAGACAGATCTTGGGTTCAGAGAGACCCAATCATATCGGCCAAAAATCCTGGAGCTAGGACTCTGTGGAGGTCCAAGTCTGCTGATGGTGATGTTTGGGAGCAGAGAAGTGTAGGGAGGAGCTGAGGACTTTTACCAGATGTACTGGCACGTTCACCATAGCACTGCAGAATCGTATCAAGAGAAAATTATTTATCTCTGGCTTTCTGTCAGGGTTTTCAGTAGCTGAGACCTTCTGCCTGTGAAATATTTCCTTGGTGAACAAATTGCCCCCTTTCACATGCTTCACCCAGTACAGTCTGACAGACTCCACAAAAATCCAGGAAAATCAGATGTGTGATGCCAGACAATGATTTGCCAAACCTCATTTATATGAAAACTATCTCAATATGGTTACTGCTGTGGCAATCCAAAGCAGAAAGTAATCCTCTATTCATGAATACACATATTCATCTGCTATACTTGTCTTTGATGGCTAGGTACCAATAATTTAGCAAGTGACGTGTTCTGACATTCACTCCAGAAGTTCAGCCTGTCTCAATAGTAGAGTAGCACCAGTAATATAAAGTACACTGACTTTCTCTCTAGAGCAACATTATTTATGCATGACATGGAATAATGCCTAACAGGAGCAATGAAAGGAAGAAAAGTGCAATGAGCCAGTGTGTATATGATATGACCTTGTTAACATTTCACCTCAGTATAATCTTTCTGTACTTTCAAGCATGATAAGTTAATGCATGCTGCTGTGAGACGCATTGGAACTGACAGATAGACATGCATTTTAAAAACCTGGTTCAGCAACTGTCACTTTATGATTAAGCAAAACGTATAATGGACAGAAGAATGAAGCGAAACCTTATAGAAACAATAAAAATCCTTCCTTGTATTCCTCAGGATATGTGCAAATACCCCACGGCTTCCATCTGCAGAATCTGATGAAAATAATCTAAATGAGAAACATGTATTGTGACAAACAACTGAGAGTTTAATCTAGAAATCACGAACGTTGGCATGAAAGACTGCCAATTACTTGTGAATCTGAGGACTTGGTACCCACGTAGAAAACATCCAGACTGGGCTATGAAAGCTGGTCTTGGAAAAGCTTATATAGCTCAAGCTTTGTGTATATTTAATGCAGGATCTCTCTTAGGAATAAACCTGAAAAGAGCAAATGGCAAGTGAATAGGACTCGTATTTAAACACTATATAAGCTTGCTTAGATTTAGGATTTTGAAACTGGAAGTGCATTTTCTTCACCACTTATGTGACAGCAACTTGACTAAGTGGGAAATTGTGAGCTGTCAAGTGGATGTTTCATGACACAACACAAATGAATGGTATCAGCTGCTTGATCCATAATATACCACTGTCAGTTCAGGATAAAAAACTGAGAAAGACAGATAAATCTTTCACATCAAATACTATACTGCCAGAGAGCAATCCTGTTGCATACATTTGGGGTAATTCTGATGGTTGAGAATCCTCAGTGAAACTGCTTGACCTTTACATAGTAGAAGCAAGACACAGATTTTTTTTGTGGGGAGAAAAATGCTGTCCCATGAAACAAGCAGTGCAGTCCTGATTGTGTTCTTCTCCTGCAATAATGCCTTTCACTTTCTCTCTTAACCAAATCATACTAATTCAAAGGAATAAAGGAAATTTTTTTGTAATATTCAAACTAAACCTCAATTGTGTAGACTCTGTGATTTGACTTCTGCTTGGTTTTAAGTTCTGAAAAGTTTGAAAATCTGTTTGTTGCCTTGCTTCTACGCAACAGCAACTCTACTGCCACAAGCCCCAGTCATTCTGTCAACGAATTTTATGGTAAGTCCTCTGTGTGATGTTTCTTTCAGTTCTTTACTGAGGTTTCTCACACACTCTGTAACATAAAAAACCACTGTTATCCTCTCTTTGAATCATTATAACTGTTGTTGCTTGATCACATAAAACATATTTGGTCTTGGCTGAAGATCTGATGTAGAACTAGATTTTTGTTTTCCAGATTTTATGGCAATTGGGTACTGGTGAAAGAAATTGGTAGTGACATGGCATTTGAAGAGAGCTGTAAGACTCCCGAAGTTTAAAAAGATTAACATCTATCTTTCTAAATAAACCAGAGTGGCCCTGAGGGGGACCTGGAGTGTGTGCTAGGGATACGAAATATTCATTTTCAAAAAACAAATTTTCTTAATTCTTTCTTTGAAAACATAAAATTTGAGGAGTAATTGAAATATATGCAGTAGTTACTTTTTTGCTTTAATGATGAGGAATACACCTATTACTCCTACATGTGTGTAGAAAATACATAAATATACTTTTAAAGAATAAAACATGAAATAGGACGCTACTGTAGAGAGAGGTTTGCTATTCATAGAGTAAAAAAGTAAATTTCCCTGACAGTTTCTCTGTGAAATAGAAAAAAATAAATTGGAAAGCATCAACAGTGTTGTCTTGTAAACCAAAAGAAAGGTTATCCATACAGGTCTGAAATAGTTGGTATCCAAAGCACTAGTACAGAAGAAATTAATATTTCTAGACAAAAAGCTTGAAAATGTACATGACATCCCCATACATGCATTCATGGCAATGTAATACATGCAGTGAAGTATTAAATGCTAACAGGAAATTTGGCCCACAATATATTGGAATTATAATTGCCATAACATTGTAAAGTTTAGTTACAGAATAATTTCACTGGGAATACTCTTCGTTGTTGAAAGTGGTTTAAATCACTGAAATGAAATGGTAAATTCAGCATTAAAGTAAATCAGTAATAACATCTCTTTAGACATTATTCCATCCTTTTCTCTATTTTTATTCTAAAGCAATTTCCTGTAATCTTTCTTTATTTCTAGTTTTTCTATCACAAGCCTTCCAAAAGGACTGAAAGAAGGACTAAGGAGGATGTTTTCCTGAAAGTTCTCAAACTCCTTTCTGTGACCATAAAACATGGAAGAAAATTTGTTAAGAAGTCTGATGGGATAGACTGTTTTCACAGCAAGCATCATATCTCTTTCAAGTCACTCTTGGATGGAAAGAAAACAAGAGGGAAAGGAAAAAGAGAGGAAGAAGGCATAGCTCTGACTCCAGATCATCTGGTGAACTGCACTTGTAAGGGTTGTCCCTCTATCAGGAGATCAGAAATTAGGCAAATGTAAACTTCAGATCTGGTATTCAGGTCAGTGTTTTATTGTAGTTCCTTTACAGAGAAAGGAATCTGCTGTAAAATGTAGATCCCAAATGGAAAATTCCCAAACTCCATGGTGATGTTCTTCTGGGTTTGCCTTCCAGCTGCAAACCTGAATCCACATCTGACCTTTAAAAGAATTTGGGATAGTCTTTTCTTTCATTTATTTTTTCTGTCTTTGGAGGGTGTGCCACTCCCTATTACAACCACAGTTGCAACTAGAGTACTTCGTCTGATGGTTTCTCTTACAGTGAGATGCATCTTTCATGCTACCATGTTGCACAAACTTAGTAATAACAAGAGGAAGGCTCACTTCTTTTTCAAATATTCCTCAAATATAATCCCCAATCTTAATAAAACCTAAGGATTTTTTCTAACTCATTAATTATATTCATCCCAAGATCATTACCAAAGTCATCAAACCCTTTAACAAAGAATTTTCACAGAAATTATGGCTTCCAAAAATGGCAGAGACACATTAAAGAGGTTAGAAAAAAATAAACAAGTATTTGGGCTCCATAAATCTTTTGAAGTTTCTCATCATTATTACTATTATTAGCTCAGTGAAATCAGTATACTAAAGGAGAGCCAATAATTGTTTCCCATTGAGTGTTTTAAGGCTGTATATCACCAGTGGTGGATAAAGCTCTAAAGGTCTGGACATGAGGTTGTTCATATAAACAATGTGCAGTTCACATCTCTATCTGTTTTTTCCTGAGATTGAAACCAGACTAAAAGAGGAAATTTATCTCCCTAGGGAGACTGAGGGGTGTCTATGCTTTTAGAATAGAGAGGCTTGGTTAAAAAATGAGACTGATATCTGCATGATCCCTGAGAATTGTTTCTGCAAAATTAAAAGCAGTTTTCATTTTCCATCATTTTATTTGGAGCAGTTCTGTGCCAAACCTGTCTTAATCATTTAAGCTGAGCTATGATTTGATGGCACATGAAAGCCATCATGAGACATAAGTTCCTTCCTCTTTATTCATCCCCTCCCAATTCTCTCCAAGTTCTCCTTTGCATCTAGTTCCTTTCAAAACAATCCCTGTCTTCAGCAACATCTCCTTAACTCCAGCACGCCCTCTCTTGCTATCCTGGGAGTCTATTGCCATTTCCTCTCTGCCTCTCCTCGTTGACTTCCCCAGACTATGATGCTGAGCTGTCACCAAAACTCAAGGGAGTTGTACTTAATTTTAGAAAGAGGCCAAGGTGGTGAATTTCAGATCCAGATCCAAATCTGAAGTTTCCTGTGTCTTTGGCCTTTTTTGATACAGCTTTCCAGCTTTGGCACTCCCATACTTATTTCATACGTACATTCCCCAGTGCGTGGGAGTGCTGTTGTTTGGGTCAGAGAACTGGAATTCTGGAGTCAGGAACTCACATTCTTCTAAATTACTCCCTTCATGGCCTTTATGACTAGCTGCTAACTTGTTTATTTAAATGGCACTGACATAGGGTGTTTCTCTTTTTTTATGCCAACTTGACACATAGTTGACATAATTTTTGGAAGCTCTCTTTATCTAATTTAGGAACCAATAGAACTTTGAAGCTATGAAAATTGGCACAGAATTTCTTAAGTTGGTCTCGGTGAAACTGAAGCATATTAATTCAACAGCAACTTTTGAAAATTAGATGTTAATACATCCAATTTATCCATCATCTACCTAAACAAAAGGCATATTTACTAACCTCACAGGATGGGGTTTGGTTGCTTTCTCTTGCAGACCCAGCTGCCTTCCCAACCTTCTTATCTTCCTGAAATCCAGATGCTCTATTCTTCCAGTCACCAGGAGGGTTGTCAAAGGTCACAGCCTTGCAGATCACTGAACTAGATTAGCTTTGCAAATTACTATGGTCCTAAACTCTCTTGTCTTAGATAGCAGCAAAATACTAATAACTTGGTTAACAAGTTTTTTAACAGTTTGTTATTATCTCCAAAAGTGCTGTTGTGCATCACAGAGCAGTTATCACTCCTTTTAGTGCACTTACCATGTCCTCCAATTTTGCAAAGCACTGCACGCTATTTTACAGTAGCTCAGGAGCTAGCCTGCATTATGCACAGCGTGTTCTCCACTTTTACTTGTTTTATTTAAGCAAAGAACTTCGTCACAATGATTTTCCTTGCTTATAGGATGAACTATTGATTCAAACTGTCACTGTAGAGAAATATTAACATTCTCTCAGACAGTGTTGGAATTTGGCTCTCAAAATGTACTGGAAACGCAGAGATAAAATTTATATTCAAGGCCATTTCTGTGCTGCACACTGAGCCAAGCATCTGAGTTTTCCTTTCAGAAGCGCCCAGAGATGTTATTGCCAAGTCTCACCATTAAACCAGGAGACATGATTTTTGGTCTTTAATTTTGTTTCTCTCTTGGGTTTGCGTTTTTTCCAAATCTAATTTACATTTTATTCTACATCTGCCTTCTTAAGAGATCAAAGTGTTCATACACTGTACAAATGTAGGTTTCCACACCCATTCCTATTTTTTCAGTTTTAGAAGGCACATTATAACATGTGAAATCAGTTTTTCGCAGAGCCAGTAGTAACAGAGGCACATATTTCTGGAGATTAATAATTCTCTTTACTGTAGATCTCATGAATTCTTCTCCTCCCTTTTCTTCTTCCCTCATGATTTCAAAGTCCACCCAGTGATTTCAATGATCAAGTCACATTTATACAATTATCTCCTTCAAAGACATTTTTAAGGAGAAAATTAAAAAACAAAATAAAAGATGAATTGGCAACATGAACAATTTCCTCTTCACTTTAATCATTACCATAACCATTAAAAAAAAAAAAATCCTTCTGATTTGAAGTGGAAAATATCTTTCCTAACTTGGTGGTATGCACCACCACTATTATCACCACCACAAAAAACAAGAGTAGGAACCAGAAGTGGTGCATGAATCTAGATCAGTCAGCTCCACAAAAGAGGATGCTTTTGAGAACAGTGGGTTTGGGTTTCCTGTCCTTAACTGTAGCATTCTGCAAGTTGCGTGTTTGCTCTGAATTAGTCATGTAGGCTTTCTCTGCGGGCAATGGAGAGAGACATGTAGCTCCCATTCTGAATAGATGATCACCCTCTGGAACTGGCTGTCTCTCTCCTTAGATTTCAGAGGGACCTACAGGACTGGCTTAGAATAGATGTCAACTTTTTGATGGGTAAATATAGGTGAGATGAATCCCAGTCTCCATGTTTTCGTAATGATGGAGCTATATTATTACCATGTATGTAATGCACATATATTTATGCATGTGTATCGCTATACACCTACATATATGCACTCATAAATGCATATAAATAAATATGTATATTTATATATATAATAAACAAATTCCACGTTAGATATATCAAAGTTGAACTGACGAAATATAAACACACAGTTCAGAATGTTTTCGTGCAACCAAAATTTAAATTGATCTAAATTGTTATGTCTCTCAAATTGAAAACAAACACGCATTTGTTTGCTCCTTGCATTTCAACCCAATCTGGTCCAGCCAAAATTATTTCCTACCAAAGGTCACCATGCCCATGTAACTACACAAACGTGCCCAGGTAGCAATTTAACTATAGCACAACAAGGCTAAAGTGGTGCTGCAGCCGGGAAGAAGCAGCAAGTCAATCCAGGAAGCGGGATTCACAAATGCTCGAGCCAGTGATGGTATCTGAGATCTTACATACAATTACTGGAGCAATTCACAGCCTTTATCAGCATTTTGCTTTATAAATCAAAAAAGCTGGAGTCAAAAAAATGAAGCACTTCTCTCCCTAGTCCTTTAAAGGAATGTAAGCAGAAACAAAGAAACCCATAAACTATATTAGGAATGTACAAATATTTCTAAACCTCCCCTGAATTCCTTTAAAGCTACTAATTCAAAAAAATGATGGTGAAAATGCTCAATTAAAAGCGTTAGTAATTTATTGTACTATGAAACAATATCTGTATTATGACGTATTATTAAGCACATAGAGCAGCTATGGAGTTGGAAATCATGATCTGATATATACATAGGATACCATATAATATGACGATTGTCCCATATAAGTGAGATATGGAATATACCAAAAATTCAGTGCCCATACAGCTAAAGCTTGGAGCTTAAGCAGAGCCAATGGGACAGTGTGGCAAGCATTTGTTTTCCTGAAACCTCAACACAGATGGTAGCTCTAATTACAGGCTACCAGCCTCAGCAATTCCTCCTTCATGCTGTTTTTATTTCAGTTTGTTTTCAAATGATGTATTTCTTCTTTGGTGCCATAAGGACATCAAAATAACAGTCTGAGGCTGATGATATTACAATTTCTAAACAGCAAGCAAAATAATATATATGGGTGAAAAGGTTATTTCATTTTATTTTTTAAACACCTGGAAGCTTGTAATATATCCTACAAGCCTTTGTGGAAATTGTTGTTAATAATGCAGATAATTACTTTGCTTGGCCTCTGTGAGGGGAATAGCCTTTTTATTGCAGTGAGCAGTGTAATTGCACGGAGGTTGAAGCTCCTCTTATGAATGAAACATATCGATATGTAGAGATGTATATGTATAACATATCCTTGTTTTGTTTTCATTTTTATGGAGTTCTAGTAGTGCTTGGTACTAGTAAATGAGTGTGCAGTTACCCCTATGCTTTTCTGGTCCTGTTTTTTCAGACTTCCTGCAGGGTCTTCAGTGAGAAGCATAGTAAACAAGGTGGGCAATGCCCATCTTCCCGTGGTAATGCCCATCAGCACACAGCTGGACTAAAAATGGTCAGCACAGTTGTGATGATCTGGAACTCCTTCATTTTAGCATATTTGCCTCTGGGTTTATTACACTTTGCCTATTTTAAGTTAAAAATATGGTAGAAAAACTGGTTGCATTTTTTTGCTCATTTGTACTTCAATACCATAATAGGACATGGATGATCAGAGATGAATGTTATAAAAAAAAATCAGCACAGACATACTAACAGCCTAGAAAAATAAACAGCATCTGTCTTCTTACAGAGCTGATCATCCATGTTTACTAATTAAACTCTAACAGAAAATACTATGTTTCAGGGACGGTGTCTTTTCTGTATCATTATCACTGTATACTACTTAGAATTTCTTTAGAAGGTGAGGAGCTGGAATGGGAGAGAAATCCTGGCAGATGAACAAGGATTTCTTAGATGGAGTCCACCCACTGAGATGTTTGTGGAAGCAGCTGTAGGCAGAAGAATGATACAAGTGCGATCTGAAAAGGATCCTCAGAATGAGTGAAACAACACGAGTACTCAGCTCATTTCCACCTTTACACTACCAAAAAGAAAAGAAATAATGCTGCACTATTTCCAGCCAGAAAGTGTGTTGTGAAATCCTCAGTACTCCTCATCAATCTATTTTGGAAGATATTTTTTGGTATTAGGAACATTGATAAAATTAGAAAAGATGCACTTTTTTCTCATTAAGGTTATTTACCTGCTATTGTAGAAAACCATATCATCACACTATATGAATACAGTTATCAAAAATTAGCTTCAAACTGTAGTTATAGACCCCAGTAACTTCCTAGAAGTCCAGCTGAGACTCTCACTCCTTTCATTGCTAGTCCTTTTTGTGTCCAACATGAATGTATTCACATCTGTTTTATATCCTTGTGCCCTTCAGAAGAAAGGTCCTTTTCCTCCTGGAGACATGCTTAGAGAAATAAACGGTAGCTTCTCTAAGACTTTCCTTTGCTGCATAAAACTAACAAAGTCCTTTTAACTTCTGCCATGTGATGGGTTCTCCATTCTCTGGCTATTGTCCTAGTCTTTGCTTCCACCTATTCCCATCTCAGTTCACCTTTCAGTGGTAGAGGTAATCGAGACCACTCTAACAGTGCCCTGTGTAATCATGTCAATGGTTCTTTAACTACAAAACATACCATAAATCCATGGTAACACTATAAAAAAATTGACCTGGGAGAAGCACATAGACGTGCAATATTCTTATTTGGTTGAAATTCAGACTCATGGGTCACTAAAGATTTAAACGTTTCAATGGAAAAGTAACTTGTACATTTTTCAGCCAAAGGACATGACTGACCTTCTCAGCATACAGCTAAGCATATCAGTTTCTTAATGATATTAAAGAGAGGAAAATTTGATAGGGGTGGGACTTGTGGGATTGATTGTTCCGGGCTGAGAAATTTCATATTAGCTTTAATGAGAATGTGATAAATCAGTAATAAAAGCACAATTTATTATTTGCATTTTTTAGATCCTGAAGTCTAGTGTCTCCTTCAGACAAAGAAAGAAGTCTGCATCCCTGCCCACCCTGTCCTCCTCAAACATGGGAGGAGCCTGCAATCCCTGCCAGTCCTGTCCTCTTCTCCCTTTCTGTTTTTATAAAACATTTTATGTACATAAATTCTTGCTTAACCTTTTATATCGTGTTATGTATTTTTTTTAATGTAAAAAATACTTACCCTGGAGTTGGAAGAGAAAGCTGTGAGATGGTTTAATATTTATCCCCATTCAAATGTGGCTGTCTGTTCTGGAGGATGCCAGGTGCTTCAAAGGCTGCCAAACATATGGCAGGGCTGCAGTGCAGCCGCCTTCGATGGGGAGCTGAGCTAATAGCCCCACGTGCATTTCATTTAAAAATATGGACAACTATTCAATCAAAATGAATTTTGTCATCTTGGTCAGGACTGCATTCAATCTGCGTTGAGAGACATGAAAGGACACTCCGCTGCCCATATTTTATAACAATGACTCATTCAGCTGCTATAATCCCAGTCAGATACAGTACAATGCTATTCCTTGCCTGTTTCTTTTCTTTCAGCTATAACTTCTCCTCTGCTACGCACAAAACTCAGTGGTTGTCAAGAAGGTCTTGTTAGCACCTGCTTTAGGGGTTAGCTACTTATATCCAAGGCTTTGCACTTTCATACTATTTCCCCCCTCTAACTCTGACCCTTTTTCTCCAAGTATGAATACGCATCTCATCTTTCCCTTGCAGCTACAGGATAGGAAAGCAGCTACGGTTACAGATCTGTGCGATACAACCTTTTTGCCTGATTTGTCTGATGAAAAATGTATAAGCACGTAGAAAACATTATTATCCCAAAGCAATTCGTATACAAAAGCATAACAACCCTACTAACCCCAGCAGAGGCAGCAGATAACTCAGCTGTATTATTTTTTGTTTAAAAGGAATTTACCTTCTATCATGGTTTCCTAGACTGGTTCCAACACTCATTAAAAGAATTGGATCAAAAAAAGCCTTAGTGAAATCCTAGACCAAGTGAACAGTGAACCGCCTCCAAAAAAAATCAGAAATAATAATAATTGGGAGAAATAAGCATATAAATTAATCTGTGAGGCTCGTTAGAAAGATATGCTCTGTTTCAGGAAATAGACTAACTTAGATATTAAAAGCATGAAGCAATTTTAGAGGCAATGATCAAATTGCCTGAAAAGATTTTTTTGTCCAAAAAAAAAAAAAATCAAACATTCAGTGCCAGGTTGCATTCATATCAGGATATGCAATTTCCCCTAATTCAGCAGGAGGAAAAAAAAAGTAAATAACAATTATGTGCAACCCCCCCCCCAAAATTAATAAACTATATTGCTTTTTAAAAATCTGTTACCTTCCTCTATTACTCCCTCTCCTCCCACTCATGCTGGTTGGGACAAACACTAGACACTGGGCTTGATGTGGGATCACCCAGCCAAGCATTGGAGACCCACCTCTCCCCACCCAGAAAAGGTGGCTTTGCTGGTGCATCTCCCCTAATCTCAGGCCCCAGTGGGTCCGAACACACTGTGACAGCCACCCCGCCACGGCCAGCCCAAACCTGCAGGGCAAAGAGATGGGGAGGTTCCGGTTGGGGGTCCAGAAGCCAGGTTCTGGTTTCTTTAAATGGATCTGCAGTTGGTTCTTGTCAGGGCAGAGGGAACCAAAGGAGGAGCTATGGGTAGATTATTTCGGCTAAATAATCAGCAGACTGAAGTAAGTGGCTAGACCACAGGTATTTGGAGACAGTAACTGTAAACTTGGTGTATGCACTGACTAAAATAGATTCTCAACAGCTGTAAGTTATTATGTAAACACTGGGCTCTTACATCCTTTATTAACAGTCACTGAAGAAACTGCTCAAATTTAGTTCTGTCTTATGCACAGTGTTATGAAAAAATATTGAAAAAAATTCCTGTATAGGTTGTTACAGCATTTCTAAAGACACAGCATGTTATAAAAATCCAAGCTAATTGAATTGGGCTAGAGCTTATTAAAAGCCCAATTTGTTTCTAAATCTATAAACTGTATTAGGGACATCCAAAAGGAGGAAATATTTGTATCTACCTATGTATGCATAGCTCTTACTTGGAATCAAATCAAAACACTTGAATTAAAATTATTATACTTATGGCCGATGAATGTGACTATTTCTCAACTTGTATGTGTGTGCAGGGAAGATATTCTCCTGATTAGGGACTGAAGGTCACTCGTGCCAAGGTCAGCAAACATCTTGTTCTGATTCAAAGACGGTGACAGACACACTCCTGAGCATTGCATCCGACTGTGTTCATTGTGTGTGTGAATGATAACAGCTGGACATTGTTTAACATGCATCCTCATGAGCACAGGCTACCTCTTACCAGATAAGCTGCTTCTGAGGTCCTCCAGTGTGAATGTGTCTACATTTATAGAAGCAGATCACTAAATAAAACAGGTGACAGTCTATTTCCTTGCAATTTAACCAGCCAGGTTATGTGCTCTCACTTGGGAATATAACATGTTTTGAAAAAAAAACCTGAAGAAAGAAGGAAAATTCTGCTAAAGGCATGAAAGTTATACAGTGCCTGTCCTGTATAATGAGTGAAAGAGAGAAAGAATTCCTTCTGTTTAAGAGTATAACAAATAAAATGCAAAACAGACTCACAGGCTATGGAGCATATTTTCAAACTGATGAGGAGAGACAAGTTGAACTCCCGACCGGGCAGGAGACACAAAGATCCTCATCAGCTGTAAAATGGAGCCTTACAGCTTTCTGAATGGGGCGGCGTGGTAGGCTAAGGAGGAGATCCTGATATCAGAAGTTTAAACTTGTGATGAGCCCTTTTGTCCTTTGTATCCAAAAGAAGGAAGCATTTGTTCATTGTGTTCATTTGCACCACAGCTATATAATCTCATGCCTCAGATTTTTCCTGGCCTTTATAGAGACCTTTTATTTCCTTTTTTCCTACAAACTTGACTTCTGTGATTTTTTTTGGCTCCCATCTGAAGCATTAGAGGTAGGTCTCAACTCCAGACAGGACAGGCTACATTGGTGCTTCTACTGAAATACAAATTTTGTGCCTTTGAGGTATACCCAGCAGGTTATACATACCACCTACCAGACCTGGGGTTGCCAAGGAATTTTCCCCAAAATCAGATTGGTGGGGATGATTGAGTGTTATCTACCTTTCTCTGTAGGACAGTGTGTTATAATTGTTAGGATCATTAACTAATGGCATAACTGCTAATGAAAACTGAAATCAGCAGTGAAACCCTTGATCCCCCCAGCTGTCTCTGTGATGTATACCAGTGTGTTTGGGCCTTTTGCTATAGATTTGCAAGTTGTCATTGTGGCTCCTTTGTGGCTGAACAGCTATTGAATGGTCAAAGGAAGTAAGAGGGGGTTGGGCTCAGTGACCTGAATGGTCCTTTTCAGTCCATGTTCATATAATAATTTTACTTTTCACATAGGCTGGGCAGCTATGCAAAAGAGAGAAAAGTAAGCGATGCCCCACAGTAAGGGCATCATGAAGTGGCAGATTTTCAGCACACTCAGTTTCTAGATGAATGGCTTGGTGGTCTTTCACTAGGAGCTGAGGTCATGAGTGTGTATGTAACACTACCAGGAGAGATCTGCTGAATTACCAATAACAATCTTTTCTAAAAAAACACAGTGGCAAAATTCAGTGTCTGTTTTTGCTCTGATGCTGTAAAATTCCTATTCATTTGTTTCACAAAAGCTTCTATTTCAGTATGTCTTAAATATCTTATTAAAAGAATTATTCTGCTATTATCATTTAATCCAGTGTGGTATGAACATGACATTTGACAGCCTATGGCTGAAAATTCCAGCTGCCTTTCTGGATTACGAGCATAAAGTTTTACAGCTGTATGTGGCGAGCCAGTAGGGTCAGCAAAAAAGGAGCCTGAATTTTCTATGCAGATCAGTAAAGCTGCTGCTGAATTGTTATTCTTCCCCTTAGTGGGAGACCCAAGAGACCAAATGAGCTGAATTATCTTCTCTTCACTAGTGGACCTATCTCTCAGGGGAAAGGTCAAAAATAAGTCATGGCAGGGAGTACAGGAAAAGGGTGCTTTGAAGTCTTCAGCTCAGTGTGGCAGCCTAAAATGCAGGCGTGAGGGTCTGGTTGAAGGGCCATTCTGATTCCCACTCCAGAGAAATCCTCACATGAATCTTTTTCCACATGGGAAGACATTTTTTTAAGTGGTCAGGCTGAAGCAGGGTGAGGGTTGTGCTCAGCAGCAGGTGATGGCTTCTTTGGAAATCGGTGACAAAAAGGAAGGCAGACAAGTATCAAAGAAACCACTGGCCACTGCCCAGATGTTCCTGCCCTCCATACAAACAAGGATGGGCAGTGGTACATCTTCTACCATTGAGGTCATGACACAGCAGGGTGCTCACAGCTTATCTGTGATAAGTCAGGAAAAAAACAAGAATGAGAAAGCCAGAGAAGAAGTAGTTTACCCAGGGGGTAGGAAAGCAGTTTCACAACACTAACATTTGCTAGCGATAGCTCTGGGCTTCAAAGTGCCCAGGATACAGTGCAGGACCTCATTATGCAGTGTAAACCCCAAACAAAGAAACCATTGCTATCCCAAAGTTTTACTGAGTAGTAATTTAATCTGAGTAATTTAATCCAAGAAATTTAAACTTTAATCTCCATAAATCAGACTAGTAAAATGTGAGTAATATAGAAGGTACAGAGCTCATTTAATTTATTTATTCTGAAAAGGTGGAAGAACATCCATTTAGGAAACAGACTTTGGGCATCTGACAATCAGGTGTGACTGAGATATGTCACAAAACTAGGAGCTGACTCAATTTCTGTTGCTTTTGTTCTTTGTATTGAGTTTATGTCATTATACCAGTTGTTAATGGAATATATTAAACACTGTCCAAATAGTTAAAATTCTTTAGAATTCTGAGTTAGAAAAATCACAGCTTGTGTTGAGGACTGAACAATATCAGATCAGGGAATATAATTCTCCCTCTCAATACTTGAATAGATGTTTTCTGAAAAATGTCCAGCAAAGCCACTCTGAATGGCTTTAAAATTATGTTGAGAAACACAATTGAAATGTATTAAAAAGGTTGTCACATATGAAAAAATCATTCTTCTCCAAAAAGACCAACTTTTGCTCAGTCATGAGGAAGAGTTCAGTTAAAACACACCAAAAGGCACAGAAGTCCTGATCTTTTTCCTCGGGTTGTTTCCTGGGGAAGACCAGGTGAAACACAAAAGCTAGGCAAGAAGTAGATGGAGACAGTAAAGGTAGGGAAGAGTGGATTTCAGCCACGAAGAGTGTGCTGTCAATAAGTTGGCTTCCCAGAAATGGGGACAATGCAGTCCTTCCAACACCATCCCATGTCATCAGGCATGGAGCTCAGGCTGGAGTGCAGGATCCGGGGAGACACAAGTTCACAGTTTTGAACAGCAAAATAAACCCAACCACTCCAAGTCTGTTGTTTTCCTTCTCCTTCAACTTGCACTCTACCTTTTCTGTGTGGGTAAATTCCTTTCTGAGTAAGTCTATGCAGCTGCTTTGTTTCTGACTGGGATGGTCCCTATGCCACCATTGTCCTCCCTGCTAACAAAAGGGGAGAGGGAGACGGGAGGAAAAATATGATTTGCATTAGAGTAGCTCCTCAAGGCTTCCACGAGGCAGGCATCCCACTGTGCTTGGCTCTGGGTGGGGGACGGGCTTGTGCACACAAAAGGTGCCAGCAGAAACAGGCAGAGATGGGAAGTGCTTGTGGTGAGGAAGGGAAAGAGGACTGAATAGACTTGTCTGATAACTGGAGATTAATATTGCTGCACAATCATAGTTTAGAAACAATCTGCATCATTTTCATTTAAATGACAGATGTACCAAGGCTAAGCCCTCCCATTGGAGCCTCTTTTGTCACCTGGCAGGTCAATGGCACAGCTGGGGATAAAACCCAGGGGTGCAATTTGTACCCCTCCTCCAGTCTTCTTCTGGTGGATAAAAGGGCTGGAGAAATGTAAAAGGGCTTGAAAAACCTTGACTGTAGAAAGGCAGGGTTCTCCAGACAGGTGGCACTGGGACAGTCCGCACCGGCCCCAGAGGATCTCCTGAGACTCTCCAGTGCTGGAACTGTGCAGGGACCTCCTGGTGGAACAGTATTTGGACACAATAGTGCACAGAGATGTCGAGCAGCACATGAGCAATCCATCAAGGACAAAATAAATCACACTGACCTGAAGCTGCATGGGAGCCCCTTCAAACCTAGAAGAGGATAGTGTATTTAAGCCACTTCACCCTACCTGACTTCTGGGCTGAGCCTCTGCCTAAGTTAGCATGATTCAAATATTTCCTAGGTGTGAGTGTGTGGGTGTCAGTACTGAGCATTTGACTTCTGGCACCATTTTCTGCTCAAACAGCTGTTCCCATCTCTGTTGGGGAAGAGGCAGGTATGAGGCTGGAATGTGCTATCCCCAGGCTGCTGAGGCTGCCAAGGCATGGGCAGCACCCAAGCACTTCACATTGTCCAGGAGGCTCCCAGAAGCCTTCTCATCTCACATGGAAAAATCCTTACTCACAGCACCTGCAACTGGGGATTCGTTTACAGAATAGCTTTCATTAAATTTTGATAAAAATTCAGTGTTGGCAGGAACCACTTTTTTCACTACCAAGGCTGCCTTTTCTAACATAAAATATGTCAATGGCAGCCAGTTAATTGCAGCAAGCATTCTAATGCTAGGGATGAAGTGAGGAATGCAGAAGCAGCCATGGGAATTTAGGGGAGCAATATTAATTGAATTATCCTAATTGCAAGCAGAGCTGTGATCTCTGGAGTCTCGCAACCACAGAACCACAGAAGGGACAGGGAGAGGCGATTTGGTCCAGCTCCCAGCTCCAGAGCAAGGCTGCTGATGCTAACCCCTTCCTGGCAGATGTTTGTCTGAGTGGTCCTTAGCAGGCTTGGTTACAGAGGTCCTGCAGTCTGCCTCTGCAACCCTGCTGCTGCGCTTACCTGTCTTCAGTGCCTGGCAGCTCAGGAGTGCCCAAAGCTGGCTTTAAGCTTAGGCCCACCTATGAAAAATGTACTCCAGAGTTTAACATTTTCCTTCTGAAAAACTGAAAACAATCTCCTGCCCAATAAGGTGCGTTTAAAGGAAGATGAGCTTCACGACCTTTTAACTGTTCCCCTGATTTTTTCCTTCTGTCAGTCTTTCCTGCCCCCTGTAATAAAGCAGGCAGGAGGTGTGATATAAACAGCAAACCAAATGCAAACACCTAGCACAGTCCCTGACTGGATGCTCTCTAACCACTGGTCTTAAACCTCTACTTTCCCAGGAAGAGCAATTTCACCAAGTGCCTTGTCAAACAAAGGAATATGAAGACCTCAGCATTGAAGTGGTTGACTTATCAAGGAGACAATAGTGGGAATGCAATTTCTATCAGTAAGGCTGATTCAACCTTTTCTATTCATGAAAATTTGGATGCATTATGTGAGATCAAGTCAGGCAAATGTACACACCATTACATTAATGCAGTAAAATGTTCTTCGGCAGCTTATCCCTAAGTACCTCCACAGGACTATTAGGGTGCTAACAGTGTTGTCCAAGTCTACAAAACTCATGATGACAGTAAAATGGAGATATCTGAAACCACTGAAGAAGCATTGCTTCAGCTGAGTGGAGCACATCACTGTCCAGGGACATGGCTGCTTTATACCTACCCTAATACTTCTACTGAGTGGAAATTAGATGGGCAGCATTGTGCTGAAAAATACGGGCTTTGCTGCTTAAGGAAAATGTATTCCCCTTTCAGGAAGGGCTGCATGGCTATGTTCACCAATCTCAAATCGGATGCAGAGGTATAAGGAGAGTGTAGATCTGACCGTGAGGGAGCTTGTTACACTCCAAACAAAACAAAATCAAACAAGAGGGGTTTCTGCCTTCTGCAGCCAGAAATTATAACAAGGCACTGCTGTGACTCACTGCATCAATAACCATTTCCCTTGGTATCTGAGCTGCCTGCTGGATTTGTCTGTTTTCTCTTGTCTTATGTTTAGTTTGTGAGAAATCTGGGAGTGAAACCATCTCCTCTGTTTGGACAGAAAGCATCAAGCTCCGAGAGTGCTAATTGCTACCCTAATATAAAATAATAGACAATAACAATCACCATATAATGACTGAATATTGGAAATTATGGCAGGGCATGCTGTTCCCTCTGGTAGCAGCTGATGTTATAGCAAAATTGGGTAATCATCATCTACTGCTGAACAGAGCAGAAAAGGCTATGTCCTGTATTTATATTGGTTGGGGTGCTCTCCAGTTTATCTGTGAAGTCAGGCTTGCAGGCTCTTGAAATGTAATTTGGGAGATAACTGGATCAGTTCTTCCCAGCGGATGTAAAGCAATGAAGGCTCTGATGAGAGACAAAGGGAGAAGGATTTGGTCACTGAAGAACATAAGTTCCAAATTAAACACAAGAAAAAATAAAGCTCAAAGAAGGGCTTTAGGAAGGAAGGGGGTAGAAAAGCAGAGATAAAGGAAAATAAAGAGATATTGTAGAAGAAGCATAGCTGCCTGTTGGAGTGCATGTCGTTGGGCATGGAAATGAGAGGAGATGTCGTCATTCCACTTTCTGTGCACTGAATCTTTAAATGTAGATGAATCTCTTTCCCTGCTGTGGGGGCAGCTCCAAGGCAGCTGCTGTCTTGTGTTTCAGTGCAGATGCAGAATAGTACCAGAGCAAGATGGTTTCCTCTTCTTTGTTGACCAGCAACTTCTTTTAAAATTATTTGATTTTTACTTCTATTCTTTTAAATGTTCCCCTTCTACAGGAAACGAAAGCAACCTAGTCTGGAAAATATAAGCAATATATTCTGCCAAATACGAAAATTCAGTCTTGTGGGAATTGCTGACAATATGAGAGTGCTGGGCACCTACTGCCAACCAGTTAGAACCATCCCTGCTGCTGAATGGTACTGGGGTTGTTTCATCCACCAGGAAGAGAGGACCACAGGATACATGGACACCCATGCTGCAGTATGACATACACACCCAACTTTCTCCTGTCCCTGTTTGGATTATCTCCATCACTACCCAACCTCAAATTCCTCAAAATCAAAACATGCCAGCAGTGGTCAGTTCAGCACATCATGCCCTGAAGTGCAGTCAGAATGACTTAAAGTGCACCTTTGCTTGTCCAACTCTGTTTTGAGAGAGCCATAAATCAGTGGGGTCACAAGTCTCAACTTTTGCCTTGGGCTCCCCACAGTATTTCTGCCTACACATCATATGCTGTAATGCACTGTACACATACATACCTCATCTCTCTCTGAAAGTCTCTGCCCTTTGCATAATTACATGCAAATGGGGTCACTGTACCACAGACCTTTAACTAGCATTAAACCTCTCAAATATCACTTGCAGTAGAAGACCCTAAGCATTATTCTCATTCCAGTGTGAATTTATCCAGAAGCTAAAACTCATACATATATTTTTTTCTAAATATGCAATAATAGCCAAAGTGTTCATCCATTAACCTCATATTGATGGAAACAGCACAAAACTCACAGGGTTGAATTCTAACCTGAGTTCAAATTGTGCACCTCAGTGCAGTTGAATGCATAGAGCTGGGCACTAATTGTGATTCATGCACGAGAAAGGCTGTGTAAAATGTCCAAGTGACTATGCAAAAATTACACATATGAAAAATTACAGTGGTGCAAGTCTACCCATCAAGAAAATGACAGCCTACAGAAACTGTAACTTGCAGCCCCCTTCTTCCCCATCAGTAACATGAATTGTTTTGAAAACGTTAAGTCTGACCACTCACTACATTGGCTCCCTATAGAGCTTCTCTTCAGAGTCATGCTCCCATTAAATGGCCTAAAAAATTTGTGGAGACAAGGAATGTACTTGACTACTGAATTACTTTGGCATGAAGGATCCCTCTGTAATAAGAAATAATGTCTTTTGTGCAAGACAGAGAGCTTTCCAGGAAGCAGAGCAAATGCTGCGGACATTGTTTGAACTGCCCTGTGCATTTGACAAGGTCCTTAATCCATTTCCATTAGTAAAAGGAAAAAAATAAAGTAAAATGTAGAGTCTCTAACCTTCCAGAAATGTCTATGTACATGAAGAGAAAGCAAAACTGGGAATGACATGTGCGTCACATTACTTTCTGTCCTCTCAGAAAGCATTCAAATGAAAGTATTCAGCCACAGTGGTGGGTAGCATATAAGAGCTTGAAGAGAATGAAAAAGAGTATCTATTAGAAAATTACATACAAAATAAAAAGAAATGTATGGCCTTTCAGCCATAGGGTCACTGGGTCAAATCCAGCTCACATGAGCAGTGATGGAAGTCATTGCCATTTGAAGGCTTCGTGATCAATATGAAGTTGGCTTCTGAGCCATGAACTACAACATCAGAACTGTTGTTCCTTCCCAGGAAATGAAGGTATGACATGGTTTCTGTAATCCTTTGCTCATTTAAATCCCAATAGCATTAATATTTGATAATTCCTGGTAAAAGCATGTACATCTTGAATGCTCTCCTACCCTGCATCTTATGCAGCATTACTGCTAAACAGTGGTACAGTAAAAATGCATTTGGTTTTACACCATTTAATAACTTCTTTTAATTGGTGAAAATAGCCATGCAGAATACAAACTAGTGGAAAATCAGACCACACCTGTAATAAAACTTCTCAGACAATTGAAAGAATTCTGGTACATTTACCTTTAATTAAAAAAACTCTGGAGTGTACTTACAGTGGCATATCCAAAACATTTAGAGAAGGAGAATCAAATGTAAAAACTCAAGTGACTAACGGCACTCATGATTATAGTTTCAGAGGGGTAGACAGTCCTTCAGACTTTCTCGTTTTAAACACGACATAACATAAGGTGATTTTCTAAGTATCTCCAAAATGTGATTGGTTCCCCACCATGTTTTTAAAAATCAATAATATATTTTCAGCTACAAAAGGCTTTGCAAAAATTTACTGGGAACATTGAGTAAAAAGGGGTATTTCCATTTTTTAAGAGATTTTTACAGTGCTGAATTTAAGCCAGCAGCATGCAGGCTGTTGGTGGCAAGTGAAATATTCGCAACTATAAAGAGCAAGAAAGGTAACCAACCTTTTCAAAAGCAAGTAAACTTGGGTTTGCCTCTGCAAAACCCATCTGTGTCACACATGCAATGATGAACACTAGGATGAGCTTTTACTGTTTTTCAGAAAGTGAAAGAAATCCCATTCAATGATATCCCTTGTCAAAAAATACACATTTAGCAACTGAGTTGGAGCTCAGAAAGTGAGAGAGCTATATACTTCAAAAAGAAAGGCTCTACACCTTACACTCTAAATAAAACATGCTTATAGTTGCAACCTACTCGTGTCAGCAGGACAACTCTTGCACGTGTAAACGAGTCAGTAGAGGATCCACACAATCAGGCCCTAAGTGGTCACGTCACTGAGTTCAAAGAGTTAAATAAAGTGAGTGTGAATTTCACATTGGAAAACTCAGTCACCCATAACTTCTTTGCCTATAGGAGATGCAGGCAGGACCAGCCGCATGCCTGCTCCAGGCAAGACAACAGGCAGGCAGGCATTTTTGCTGCTCCTCCCAGAGCACAGCTCTGACCCACCAGCGCTGCCACGCAGGACCAGGGACAGTCCTGCCCACATGCCACCAGCAGGACAGGGTTTACAGTCTTCTTCCTTATTACCACAGTCGTTAATTTTTACCATGTAAGTTAAATACTTTCATTGCAATCTTACTATGCCTCTTGGTACCTCTTCAGCATCTTTCCTCCAAGGTTCACATTCACATCTTCATTGCTCCATTTTACAGATTACAGACCAAAGCAAGGTCATGGCAGGATTCGGTAGCTCTGGCCAGCACAGCAGCGGGATTACCTGCCTGCCCTCTTTCTGCATTACCCAGAAAATTATTCTCCAAAAGAACTAGAAGGTACAGGCACATAATCCTCTCTTTCGAGAAGAACGATCTTAAAACACTTACTCATTTTTGCATGGTATTCTGTCCTCCCCAAGCAATTTTATAGCGTGGAGTATTTTAACAAGAATTCTACATATGATATGAGGACAAAACTTCTATTTTTTTTTCATGAGTGAGAAACCAAGTGAACAAAGGATATACTGCTGTTTCAAAAACTAAACTGTCCTCAGGTACCTTCAATCAGGAATATTATTGTAATATTAGGATGAATCAATCCATCTTCCCTCTGACAATGATCTTTTCTATAAACTGTTTTATGCTGCAAAACTTTAGCAGCACTTACTCGATAGATACTTAATCTTACTACATTTTCCTTGGCACAGATTTTCATCCTTCTACCTCCGTATTTTAAAATGTGTTTAGCAATTTATTCTTGAATCCATTTGTATCACTGCTTAATTATGGATTTTAGTTGGGAGTAAAAAGCATTTCAGTCACAGTCAACTTTAAATTTTCCCAGTGCAACTACACGTTATCTACATGAGGATAGGTATGAGGGGGGAATGGAGGTTAGCTAGATAAATTTTGCTTGAAGAAGGCTTCATTTTGCAAATGATGAAATTCACGTAGTCTAAGATAAAGGCTTGAAAGCTGGCTATACAGGCTTGAAGACTGAACCCGATCCCTCTTGCAGAATCCATCAGGTGCATCAGGACATCCATCAGTTTTACCGCCAGGGAGTTTGGACATTTACAAGCTCTTAACCTACATTGCAGCGATGGTGATCAGAAACTGCAAAGAAGTCAGAAGTCCAGCCCCATGAGGAGGTTTGAAGATATGCTGCCTATGTTCTGCAGTAGACAAAGCATCAAAGTGCCTCGCCAGAAACTCTGCATCCTTTCAGCCACCCTGGAGGTGATATTATTAAGCTTCGGTGGGATAAATCCAGTGAGAAACTGCTCAGCAACATGAGTAAGGGCTCCACAATCCTGCCCTATATTTCTGTTTCTGGAAGCCATTTTTTTAATCTGTCTGTAGATGAGGGAATTAAATGCTAAATTTCACCTCTCCCCCTACTCACACTGCAAGGCTTATCTAATGCATGCTTGTGTGAAGTCTGATACCCCTGCTAAGTGTTTCTACTCTCCCACCCAATATGGCATACAGTGAACAGGGCACAAAACAAATTTAATTGATTTGTACAGGTATTAAAAAAGATTATCATCTACACAGATTTGGAAAGCAGACACTGTGTGTTAGCCAAATGGATGATGCAAACTATAATTATTTACAAAGGCTTTCAGAGAGCTGGGTATTAGCAGGGAGTAGATCATGTTAGACAGCAAAAGAATTTCACATTTATCAAAAAACAAAAAAGGTCCAAAATTAATCATGAGATGATTTGTATATCCAGGAATGATTGATTTAAAACATCAGCATGGATATTAAGAATCAAATTCTCATGCAAAGGCACTTGATTTAGCTCTTCCTGCAAACCATATGCACGATGCAACGCACCTATTTCTAGCGCAGACCAGAACTTTCCATCCAGGTGTCAACACAAATAAACGCCTCACCCAGAACACACAACTGAGCATACGTGTGCAGTGCCAGCTACATATTTCTGCTTAAAATCTACAGCTGCCCACCATCTAGAGGAAAACACTGACATAATGACATATGGCTGATAAATACGCAATCCAAATATCACCAAATCGCCACCTCCAGCATGCGATTAATAAAGGAGAACTCTAGGAGGGCACATTAACAGTCATCCTGTCTCTTGGAAAGGTTGTCTTGAATATTTGAGAACACTGTTACCTGTGCAGCCTGCCCATCTCCACTGCTTCTGCCCATGCTCTGGTGTGACATGGGGACATCAGGACAGCCATCAGCTCATGCCACCACTCTGACCCGACCGCAGCAATGGACAATGCTGGATGCCTGGGGAAGAGCGTAAAACCAGGGCAGGCATACAGCGATCTCTCAGTGCAGTATCCACAATGACCGTACTTTTATATTAAATGAAACTGTGGAACGAAAATGAAAAACCTTGCCTGAAGAAAAAGGAAGCAAGCTGTGAAGATGTCGAGTAAAAGACTCCCTTCTGTGTGCGAAAGGGGGAGGCTGTTTTTCCAAGGGCACGGGACGCTTTTACACAATCAGGGCTATAGAAACTGCAAAAGAAATTGTATAGCAGGTTCTTTAATCAAATGTCTATGACAGCTGAATTAAAACATTATTTAATGGAGTTAGCTCTGAGATTTGAAGTTTGTTTCTCTTTGTTCTACAGCCCAGGAGACCACTCTTTTTTTATGCCTCCCTGATGTATGAAATCACTCTAGTGTCCTTTACACTGTTTCAGGAATAACGAAGGCTGGAAAAATACTTTTCTTGGGTAATAAACTCATAGCTGGCCTGAATTTTTTTCCCTTCTACACTGAACACACAGTCAAACAGACTGCTCTTCTTATTCAGCAATGACCAGTGCACAGCTCTGACCAAAACCCTGTTGTTTCAGCTGATTTTGAGAGGTGTCTTTTAAGAACAAGGTAAACTCCAAGGAAACTCTCTCCTGTGAGTCTGATGCTGTTGCACGATTACAGACATCATAGCTTCTAGGCTTTGATTCAGAAAAATACTTAAGTGTCTGTCTGCAGTGGGATTTTTCATACACTTAAATCTCAGTTGCTTGTGTACTTTGTTGAACAAACATCTGAGCACAATGTGTTAGCAATAATTATTATTCTCTGAAAACATGCAAAAAGCATTCAGGAAAGGTTGGGCTTAGTGTTTGAATCCTGAATAATCTGAAATGTTAATTATTCTATGGTACAATAAAAACAGAAGACAAAAGAGCAAACACTTCTTAGCAATGGTCTGAAAAATATGAATCCATTCTAGAAAGGTACCAGAATTTATTTCATAGTTATAGAATTGATTTTATATCTACATAGAATTTTCCATCACTGAAAACCTCAAAGGGCTTTATAAACCAGGACTGAATTTTATCTCCTAGTTATAGGAAACATACAGCTGCTGTTTTCAAAACCACAGTCCAATTTCTAGTAAGCGTCTCCTTGGAACAAAGGTCAGTCACTGCTTTTGCAATGTATCGTCTGAAGTTATCATATGCAGGTCCAGCACAGTCCTCTCCCATCCTCTGGACTAATCCTCCTACCTGTGTATTACTTTCTACGTTTCCTTCTTAGCTAGTGGAATAAAGGAAACCTGACCAAATTTCAAAGACTGAAATATTCAGTGTATGACTAAAAAAAATAAAATTAAGATTGATTGTGGTGCAACCAGATTTTATCCAGAGATGTTAGTGGTATTAGTTTTAGAAAACAGTGAAATAATAATAATAAAAAAATCTCATCAAATAAAATCTTACAGTGAAATCGAACATTTCCACTGAAATTGGAAAATAACATATTACGTAGTAATACCACAATTGTGAAAACATGTCATGTAACCTTTAGTTTCTTCAGTTTTAAAGTATTTATTTATGGTACCCACCACTGATCTAATCTTATCTTACCATCAATTTTTTAGGCAACAGTTATTTCCACAATAGCCCTTCTTCCATGGGTAGAGAGGTTTATACTTTTATTATGGCTAAAGTGCGAGTACAGCTGTTGTCAGGACAAAGTGATTATATCAAACACAGACCTGATCTAGCCTAATGATGACAAAGCTACACAACTGAAATGCATGCTCCTTTCCTCCTGGGAAAACTCAACCTCACAGAGGTGTTGCTGCAGGTAAATACGTCTTAGAGGTTTTTCAGTTTCATTGTTCACTGATCTATTTGCCATTACTGAAAGAGGATGTCATGGGAGAGAATATAAGGTATTTTTTGGAGACCGGGCAACACAGAACTGGCCCGATTTTGTTTTTCTGAAGTTACTTGGCACTGAAGATCTCTAAATAAATATAAAGTCATTCACAATCAAAGAGGCAAGCAAGAAATGACAAGTGTTTTGACAGTGCTCAAAATACTTTGAGGTATTTTTAGCATATTTCTGAGTGGTATTAGCTTAACCTGTAATAGAATATAAATGAGCCCATATGGCAGAGATGTAATTATGTTCCATGTGAGAAATCCCTGTGGTAGATTTGGGGAAAAAAACTCACCACATGTGCCTTCTGGAGGGCACGATTTACACATGATTACCTACTCATTTGCATCGAGAAGAATATGAAGCAACACAATGCTAACAACACAGTAATGAAAAGGGCAAGCAAAGACTCCAGATCCCTGGGGGTGCTGATCCCTCTGACTGACATCCAGTTAGGAGCAGGGAATTCGTCCCTTTAGGGAGTACATTTTATGAAGCGATCTTTGATTATGTGGGCACAGTAATCACGAGTCTTAATTATTATTACTGTGAGAGAATGGGCTACAAATCTCCAGGGAACGTCTCTGTCACAGATACTTTGCCGATGAATGCTGAAAATGAGTGTTTTCCCAAGGATCATTTTCATTCCAACCTGATATTTAGCTGAAGTTTCTTTGACTACTAGTCATGAAACATTAAATATAGATTAGAGGCAGAGAGATGTTGAAAGTTAAAATTCACCGGAGGTGCACACCCGTGCACTTGAGAGACAGCCCCAAATGTTGTCCAGATGTTGTAGCAACAAGGCTGAGGGTTCCCAAGCTGCAGCGCAGCCACAACAGAGGAGAAAGTGGATGTTTAGCATTCCACCAGCCTTCTGTTTAGTTTACTTGTAGTGTATTAATTTAGCAGAAAGTCCTAACAGCCTGTTAGCGGTAGATGTTACCAAGTGTACACTACCCTGAAAGAACGAAGAAATTCTTTTATAGCAATAAAGGGAGTAATTCAAAGCATGTAATTGATTTTCCACATTTTCAAACTGTGATAAGACTAAGCTTTAGCAGCAGAAACATGTGTTTGTAGTTTTGTCAGTGTTCCTCAATGAATAAAAAAAATAGGAACCTATAACTTACTGGTTAGATCGTTAACATGCACTGGGCATTTCAGTGGCTACTGAAGCACTTGCCAAAAGCATGTCATCTTCCAAACAGATTCGGAGATGGTATGGATTGTTTTTTGGCACAGGGCATGTTTTTGTCATTATCTAAAATCATTCTTTTCCAGGAGGAACAGGACAGAAGAACATCAAGGCTTTCTTAATGAGCTATTGTCATGTTTATGTGCTGTCCTCCTTTACTCCTTCCATGCTTTCCACTCGGGAGGGGCAGAGTAGTGTCAGGGCAAAGCTCGAGTCTTTGCTCATCCTTGCAGCATTTCCACCTGCTGAGCAGCGTGGCTTCTGACAGTCATGCTGCTGCCCCCAGTCGTCACACCAGTTGTTAGGGTGCTCTCTGGGACTCCCCATGAACCTCCCTGATGATGTTCACCAGAGGAACTCAGAGCAGAACCATCCAAGCAATTTCTGAATGCCAGGCAATGTACTCACTGCGGGATGGCTGGAGAAGGCTGAGGCGAACTCCTCCAGCTGCCATTGACAGATAAAGTTTAAATCCAAAAAGAACATTTAGAATTATTTAACCCAGCCTTTTGCTTCAAACAAGCCACAGAATTGTATCAGTAATAGCTGTATCAAATGTAATAATTTGATGGTGTGTAAGAGCTTATCTTTTGGGAAGATAGCTCATCTGGATTTAAAGGCTCCAAGTAACGGAGCTTCCACCAAAACTTTTGGATGTTTCTCTCCTTCAGCAGTTTTACTGTTAAAAGTATGTGCTTCTTTCCACATTAGCCATGTCAAAATTCACCAGTGGATTTCAGAAAGGTGTTTGGGCTCTCCTGACACCAGAAAGAAAGACAGTACAGAGTGCAGGGGCCAAGCTAAAGAGCCAAGCACCAGGCACTTGTCATGATGCTTTGAAAAGAGGGCATCTACTAATGCTTTGGAAACAGGTCACCTACCTGTCCCCTGAAACTACAATTGCGGCCTTCTTCCTATCTTGCATTATGAGAAACCTAAGATGCTTTGTAGTTTCTTTGTGCAAAAAGAGAGCACATATCCTCAGAATAATCTATTTATCAGGATGCACAAGGGAAATACGGAAAATTTGTGTCCTATTCCCATTCTCTCTGCCTTGGGGCAGACATGTGGACCCAGATTTTTAAGTCCCACTGGGTACGCTAAGCCCTGAACTGCAGACTCAGACTCCCACTGCATTTCAATGAATACTTGTGGAGAGCGATACAGACCAAGATGGTGACACTCATCAGGACCTACCAGAGAACAGCAAAGTTTCCAGTGGCTGAGGTAGTTATGGTGGAGAAAAAAGCAGAGGTTCATGTTCTTACTTGCCAAAGTGAGAAGGAAACAGCTTAGAGGGATGCCTGCCCACAGCCAGGAGGGAAGAGGGTGTTTGCAGCACGGGGGTCAGGAAACCATCTTCTGGCATGGTGAGGAGTTGGCAAGGCTGACTGAGAATCAAACAGGGCAACATTAGGGCAGGGGGGAAAAAAGCCCTCAAAGACTAGAAGCAAGCCGGTTCATGTTTACTCCCTCAGGACAGCACGGAACATCCCCCACAGTGGATGATTTCATAGGTTTGAAACCAGGTAAGCGAGCTTCAGAGAATAGGAAATGGGGATACAAGACCCTTTAAACTGAAGTCTAAAGGTCTGAGTTTGGCAGACAACGGGAGTAACTAAGTTTGCCACCATCTCATTACCACTGGGTGTCAGGTAGCAGCATAGGATGATCTTGTATGGCTTCCTCATGGACAAACATGCAGCAGAGATCAGCATCTGAACTGAGGCAGGTGCTTGTAGTTATGGCCTGGAGATGGAGGAAAGGGAGCAGGAAAAGCAAGGAGTTCCTCTGGGCCTCCACGGGCAGGGACAGCTCTTCTGGAACCAGGGGCTGACTTTGCTGGTGCACACCATGGTGGGTGATGCATTTAAGGTGTCGTGGTCTTCCAGCACAAAGAGAGTTTTTAAAACACATGAAGTATGTTGAATGGCTGAGCAACATGCTTGCTGCTCCCTCCCCCATAGGAACCAGTGTATTGGTAGTGTCACAAACAAGACTTTTCTTCTACAAAACAGTAAAACTAAAAAGGCAAAACATGGGTGAATTCATTCTGTTATTTAATCTGACAGCCTGGAAGAAACAGAAAAATAAACAAGATCCCCAATGGTTGCTCCATCCCATCCCTCCTCCATACGTGCCTCCTCCTTTTCAAAAGCTATGCACAGGAAAAACAAAGAAGGAACATGGTTACCTTTGCTGGGGGCTTAGCAGAGCCCTTTGCTGTGATGACTGTAGGCACTGCTGCTGTTTACACAAATACATTACCAGTGGCTGAACACAACGCCTCAGCTCCAGTCCTTTGCAAAGGGTTGTGCAAAGAAATACCATGGACGGTGCAAGGCTCCCATCATGGGGATGATGGGAATTGAGAGTACTCAGCTACAAGTATAACCAAATCCTTGATAATCTCAGCTCTTTCTGGTTTCCACTCTCAATTTACACTGAAGAACTCCAAACAGAGCCCTCATGCAACAACACTGCTCAACAGACAGCAGATTTATTTTGACTGCCTCCTAGCCTTTTTTTGTTTTGTTTGGAACATAATTTTTTAAAAAGAGAAAGAAAAAAGGGAAAAGATACCGGAACCATGTGTGCTTCACTGAAAATGCTGCTGATGTAATTCTCTTTGAAGTGAGAAGCAAAACTCCTTTGGAGGTTAATGAGAACAGGATCAGGCCCTCCACACTGAACTTGCACTGAGATCAGATAAGATCTTGAATCATTCAGAGCCAAGCATGTTATTTGTGCAACATGGGCAGGCTGAGTCAATCTCCAAATACTTTTAATGGGTGTCAACATGAAGTGTTAATTCCACAAGTTAATGTTGTTTTGCAGTTTGCCTGTGCCTGTTCTCCAGGCTGCCTTCACGGATGGTACACATCCTCTCACTGGCTGTGAAGAAAAGCTATTTCCAGATCTGCTGCAAGAAAAAACACTTCTGAGAAAGTACAAAATGGGACTTTTACAAAGAATTGGAAAAACAAATGATAGCAGAAATACCTGCTAGACATTCAGATTGTCAACCCACATAGAAATAAAAGTAGCCCCACACTTCAAATAGATTACAACTTCTTCTACAAAAAAAAAAAAAAAAGAAAAAAGGACCCTAAAATCAAACCAATATTCTGTAACTGATCATTTTTAAGAAACTAATCCTGATTTTTTTTTTTTGACAAACAGGAATGAGGTACTGAAGTCACAAATGCTTAAATAATGTCTGCCCCTGGATAGTACCTATATACCCTTAATAAACAGGATCAGAAAAACTGAAAATATTTTGAAGCCTGATGAAATGAACTAAGCACTATGAACAGCTTTTGGATGAGAAATCTTTATTTTTTTACTTTCCCTTTTTCTGTCCCCAGGATCTCCATGCACTTCCTAATGCGTCTTGAAGCCGAGATGAAATTACAGCCCTCCTGAGGCCAACGGGAGGCTCACTATAGCCTTCAGCAGAACTGGGATTTTACCCTTACTGTAAAGATATCCTAAGAAACACTGGGCCCAACTGCCCACTTCTATGGAAAAAGTAATCTGGAAACATAGCAAAGTCTACCACACAATTTCCTTTTCGTTCTCCCCTGAGGGGAGCTTTTTAATCTTGGAGTGGAAAACAGGATCCAGGGAAATCTGGTGGAAACCCTGTGGTAGCCATCTAGAGCAAGCCGGCTCTGGTTGGGCTCCTCACCCTGCCCTGCTCCCCAGCCCACCACCACCCACAGCCCCACCTTTGCAGCCCACTCTCCTTGTCCCTCTTCTGTGAAGCAACAAAGAAGCTTTTGTCTTCTTGTGATTCAGAAACACCCAGACAAAAAGCTTTTTCCCTGCCTCCATCTTCCACGACTCTGGGACACATGTTGGAGGACCTCCCCATGGTTTCTGCACACTCTGGGAGGCCGACCCCTTCCCACATCTGAGTTATGGTGGCCTTCAACTACCCTTGGCAGGAGAGGTACTAAGCCTACACAGCCATAGTTCCCAGTTCATCATCTCAAACCTGGCCCACACAGACAACCATCTCCCACTGCCTTGCCCCTAGCAGTACCTCTTCATTCTCCTGCCTCTCCAACCTCTCCTTGTCCACACACCACAGACCCCTGCCTTCCCCAGCCCCCATTTCCATCTCTCTCCCCTCATGTCCTCAACACCAGGGGACAGCAGCCTCAGCACAACCCCAAGGATGCCAGGTCTAGCAGCGTTCATCAAAGCAGTCTCCATTTGTTGTCACATGTGGGCTTAAGGCCAGTACACGCCACCACTCAGGAGCTGCAAATCTTTGCCTTTGTGTCAGGAAATGGGAGACTATGCTCAGACACCACATTACAGCCATCCCAGCTGCAGCTCCTAACTGGAATTGGTCAGATCCCATTTTCTTACTTTTGCAGCTGAGCACCATTTCCTTCCATTAATTTCAGTAACAGTGAAGTGCCCAATCCTACAAAATACTAACCCCTTGAGCATGTTGCCAAATTTTCACTTCCCTCTGAATTAGAATTTTTTTTAATTAAGTAAATAAATAAACTACTTGCAGTCTTTTAACAGGGCTTCATGCTAAGAAGTGACTAATTCCCCCTTCCTGTTCACAGAAAATAAAAGTGACATTTTCACCACTATAGACAAAGAAGTACTGAAAAGTTAACAAGTCATAGCGAAATCTGACTTTGTGATGAGCTGTTTATCCTGCAATTTTTTTCATTTATATAAATATTTTGAGAAGCCCATCCTTAGGTTTTGTGTTGGCTCTTTTTTAATTATTTTATTTCCTCTTTTGATGCATTTGTACAGAAGTAGGCTATAAATGAAACGCTCATTTTACTGAAGGCAATCATGAAGTTGTGATCACACCCTTCTCAATTTCACATAGAGCCAATTTATCATAATGCACAGTAATATTTGTATTTGAACAAGTGGAAAATCCTTATTTGCTCACACTACACTCTTGGTATTAACTCAAGATCAGCTCCTTGGGGATAGTATTTGTGCTTGTATTTAACAGTAAAATGTCATGAATAAAGAGAATAAAGAATCTGTCAGACAACTTGTCACTTCTCTATTTGGACAGCAATGATTTTGTGATGAACATGATGAACACTGCACAGTGAGTCCTCACAAATAAACTGGGATCTGAATGAGTTATATTCTGGCAATGGTTAGAGCTAGGCAACTTCCAGTGAGGTTATCCAAGAGGGCATGGGCAAGCGAGCAACAGATTATGAGCCACAGGTCGGCTGGGGGTGTTGTAATGGCACATACTGCCCATAACTTTCTCTGTCAAATGCAGGGATTAAGAGCAGCCAGGATAGCCTCCACCCTAGGTAGGTGGGGGAAAAACAAGAGCCAGCACATTGCTCAGGCAGCCAGGAAAATGAGCCAATTCAGCACAGCCCCATTAGTGCTGCTGCCAGTAGGACATCCATGGAGTCTGCAGAAGACTGCAAACGTTACCTCTGAGGGAAGGTGACAGTCCAGCGCCCAAGATGCTGCAGCAGGCATTGAACTGGTGGTAGACAGACTGCCAGTGGGAACTGACATGCTCTTGTCTTGCTCAGACTGCATGCTCCTGTGGCTATCAGTCCTGTCCTTAACTTCTGTAGTACTCTGAGCATGTTAGTGGAGGTCAAACAAGCCACCAGTAACAAAGCAATAGTAATTAACATGAACAAGACAACAGGACAAGTCATAGAGCATTGGTGAGTCATACTGTTAGTCTCACTTAAACAGAGCAATGAGACTAGCACTGAGTCACAGAATGTAAAACAGTTACAAAATAATCCAAATTATGCAAATGAGCATGCAAGAAAACAGCATCAGGACATCCCACCTGAGGGACACAGGCCACTTTCATTTTTCTTGTGATCTTTGTCATCAAACTATCCCACGATAAGTGACTTTTAAATTTGTCCTGTAGCAAGCAATTAATATTAGCCAAGTTATGCCAGATCTAGACAAAAAACCTGTTCTCCCTAACCCAAGGGATCCTGGTGATATTATAATGTGGACAAGTTCCACATAGTGTGCTGCACTACTGACATACAGTGGCCTTATATGTTAACCTAGGATAACAGTGTATTAAACATTACAAACCATTAATAATGCAACTATCCAAAACACAGCTAATTGCAAATAAAAGTCTATCACTTCAGTATTTCTCAAGATGTTATTTCTAAGATAGTCCATCAAAAATATTTTTCATGGCGGCTGACACAAGCCTCCCAACGCAGCACGTTTACACCAGAGTTTAATGGTTATTGACAAATTTACACCTGAGTGCAGTTCAGTCATGTCCAATACTTTCATGCACTGCAACAAAGCCTTTGGGATACTCGGACAAGGCTTGTGGGGTCTCAACCCAGCAGCATTTCACACAAGGTCAGTGGCTGAATGTGGGTCTTCATTAAGTGTTGTCTGAGTAGAAGACTAGAGTTTATTTATTCAACCTCAAGATAAGCAACTTAATGCTGCTGATTTGAATGCAAACGAGGGCAAGACCTCATGCCTGGAAGACTCTGATGTGGTTACCCTGGAAGTTTAGACTAAACACAAGTTGAGATCTGAAACACAGTTGTCATGGCATACAAAATCAGCATGTTTTCTTAAAGCATTTAAAATTTTAAAAGCACTGTCTACAACTAAACTATCAAAGTGGTATTGCTTTTATCTGGAAAATGTTGCACTTGCAATTATATATTGCTTATTAAGGCCCATTTTGCTAATTCACTGAAATCTCTCCCATATGACAGAAATGGTATTTGCTTCTCCGTTTAGTGACCTCAAATAACTAAGTAAAGGTGCAGAGTGAATTTCAGCTGGCAAGTAAATGCAATTATGCCATTCTTTTTTTTTTACAGGTCATAGTATTATTTACTCTGTTTTAATACTATCACTGGGCTACTCTCAAATGACTATGGGGCTCATAATGCTTGCAGCGTGTCCAGGACCTAATCCTGGCGTGCTTAGTTTGTCCTTAAGCAGCTATTTCATATCTTAAAATGCTTGGAAGACTTCTAAAAACTAAACTGTGAACAGCAAAGCCTAAGCATTAAGTCACCATGCTTTGCTTCCTAAACCTGCTAACCCATTTTTAAAATTAAGGTACTGCTATTTCAGAATGGATCAGGAGCTTCAGAACACAGCACTTCTCTGGCGACACTTCTCTGCTGTAAACACACAGGCAGCAAGGGGTTCAGTCTGAAGAAAAACAAAAGTTCCGTTTCTCCATATGAGCGTGAATCATTGCCTAAGCCTTCCAGCTCAACTGATGAACAGAGGCAAGAGATTTACAAATATGACAAGCTCCCACAGCTACAGACCCCAGAGCAACCCTCACTTCTAATGGGACCAAGCAGCTAAAGAACTTGCATTTTTAAATCAACGTTTGAATTCAGAATCCAGACGATCCATTCACTCTTAAGTTTGCATAACATGCAGAGCAATGATGCTTTGGGTTCAACAAGTGCAAACAACAACTAGTAGGAATCTAGGAGAATTAAAAAGGGGCAGGCTGATATGCATAAGTGATTTTGCACAGTATTGACACACAATCCTGTAGTGCTGTCACTGGAAACATCAAATATAATGCAGTTCCAGTGTTTGAGCACTAGAGGGTCAATTTGCGATGAAAACAGAGCCTTACCTCAGTTTCCTTATTTTTACAGGCAAGTATTTAAGCTTTTACTGCCTCTTCAGCTTTCATGAGTTTTGCTCGCTGAAGCTCCTTCTGAGGCCATGCAGCACTGGGATGGAGAAGTTAACGTCACACAAACGCAAACGTTTTGCAAGGGTACCCTCAATAATTTTAAACTAGTTATGTCACACCAAACCCACGATTGCTTTTTCTGGTCAGCTGCAGGCTGCACACCTTTTCAAGGGGATCACCGTGTTAGTCTGGAAGTTGTCTCTTGTGTCTGGGAGTGGCAAGAGACTGATGAGGTACTAGCCTATAGGCCATTTTGGAAAATATTCATCCTGTACATATACGGCAGCCGCTTCTCATGCCTAATTATCATTCTTTGAATAATTAAAAAATGCAAATACTGTCCATTTAAATGAAAGGGATCCTCAGCCACCTGTAATTGTACTCCAACAACAACAATTGCCCAACAACAAGCACTGGGATGGCAGCAGAAGGGTGGGCATCACCCAGAGGGCAGAATTCAGGCCCACTAGGTTGTAGCTCTGACACTCAATTAAAAAAACCCAACACTGCTGAAAGTACGTGCATATACCAGAAATTTGGAGCATTACTGTATGAACAAACCAGAAATCCTTCTCCTTCCCAATAGGATTTGTTATGGAAACAGCATATAATTTCACTCCCAATACCACAAATTTGCCACTACATTAAAGAGCATTACTGTTACTGAAGGATGAACCGTAAATCAGCATCCCCAGCTCTCCAGGCTACAGCCCTCTTCAGGGGAATGGTGATTCTGAGTGCCCCTTCATTTCAGGCTATAAATATATCCCATGAGAGAAAGCAAAGCTGTTGACTAAGGAATGCCTTAACAAGTACTTCTAGCCCAACAAACTTTGTTATAGCACAGTTTTGTTCTTGTATTATCTTTCTTGTCACGGACAAGAGAACTGGGCAACACTGCATCTTTGTATACAGCGATATTTTCTCTGGTAAACATGGTACATCAATTATACAGACTGTGTTGTAAAAATCCCAATCTAAATTCCCTGGAGCAATGGATAGCTTGGTTTTAACAGTGAGGTAAAACCTTAGTGAGGACTGCAATATACCCATGCAAAAGACACCTTTGTATCATATTAATAAAGAGTCTCAAATACCATTATGTGTTGAGATATAAAAGTATAAAAAGATAGGTGAGTCATACAGATAGCACCACAGAATTTAGTAACAACTGTGACCTTGGCAAATTACTGCCCTGTGAAAGTTCACAAAAGCTAGCAAACAGAAAAGCAAGGGGTTGCTCTTTTAAATTATTTTTAAGTGATCACATTGTGCTCTCTAGCAGATTTATTAAAATAACCAAGACTGAACATGGAGCTTCAGCTCAGCAATCTATGAAAAAAATCCCAAAGAACTGAAGGGGATCCATATCTGCTGCAAATCATGAACTGCAAATATTCACATTTTACTTCATGTAGAAACAACAATTCTATTATTCATCTCTTTAAAGTTTTTTTTAAAAATTGGTCCTCCCATCCCTTCCGTAAATACAAAGTCTCCATTACAAATAAACGTCTCCTCCCATGCATAAATAAATCACATACGTTCAGCTGCAAGAAAACAGATCAGTCAAAACGGCTCAAATGTAATTATACACCGACCAAAAAGAATTCCACTGCAACTGAAATGGAATGGTTTGTACTTCATTAGCTGAGTGCTGACCAGTACAATTTTAAATGCTAAAATATAAAAGAAAAAAAAAAGGGGGGGGAGGGGGGAACTTGAGAAAAATGTGCAGAGTATCTGAGAAAGTAGGAACTATGCTTATGTAAAACAAATTTTAAAGTAACAGAAAAAATCTTGCCCTCTTGTGTCACCTCCTTAGAGAAATTTTAAGCTTCCCTTACTTCTCTATGGATGTTTACACATCATGATTTGAAAAAATGTAAACGAGCCACAAATCATTTACATCTTCCTCTAGATCTACAGAATGAAATGTTGTACTAGCTTATAACACTGGAAATAAGAAATCAAGCCTCATAATTAGCCAGTCTTTCCTAACAAACTCATGCTTACAGAACACCACTTCGAACAATGAATTAGATAAAAAAAAAAAAAAAAGGATGTGTTGTGTTGAAAGGTTTAAGAATGCCTGTACTTTCCATAAAGCTGAAACGCTTCCATGCACATACCGTTTAACTCTGGATTAACCAAACACCCCAAGTTCAGGAAAACAAAACTATTTTACTCATTAAAATATTCTGTCAATATTATTCTGACATTAGACTGAGTGTCATTTTGAGCAGTGAAAAAATCTTTTTTTTTTCTTAATAGGAAAGGGAGAAAAAAGGCTACGTTGAGAGAACCCTTTTCTTTAACAAAAAACAAAACCAAAAAAAAAGAACTGGTGAGCTTCTTTCTTCTCCTGCCATATAGCAGATCTCTTCTTGGATTTCACACCACCGACCATACCCTGTCAGAGATCTTGAACAGTTTACATTACTTCTTTTGAAGGATTAATCTAGACCGGCCCAGAGATAAAAACCAAAATGCACAATGAATTCCTACACTGAATTCCAGCTTGTTACTGTGAACTCAACACAAGAAAAGAAAAAAGGAATCCCACACAACTTGTAGTATATAGTAAAAGCACAGTATAGTATATACAATGCTTTCACATAGTATTTGAGTTAGTCAGAGGAATACGTAAAAGGACAAGATAGTTTTGTACAAAACCTCAATTTATTTCAGAGAAATTAAAAATATGGTATTTAATATATATAAATTTCTATTCCTCTATAAATATAGATGATCTTGTGATAATGAACAGAAATAAATGCATACCAAATTCAAATAATTTTGCATTTCAGGGTATGGTAGCCATAGATAATGTTTATGAACCTAAATACAGGCATTTGTAATATAAAAAAAGTTTAAAACAATACAATCAGGAGAGAAGCATTCTGCTGTTTTTCATACAGAGGACTAAATATTCAAATGCATCTGTCGAAAGTTACAATTTCATTTTTAACCTTTTTTTTTTTGTATGAAGCACAATCCCACAGACCCAGGAGCATACAAGGTAGTAGATATCCTCAACACATGGTATCTTATCTTTGCAGTATGCAATGTTATTACTGTACCGAACAAAAAAGAGGAGAAAAAAAAAGACAGCAGAGGCTCTTTAAGGTCTCACATCCGACCAGAGCGCTTAAACGTTCTGGCTTTCTGTTTTCTCTTCCTTTGTTTTTACTACTGGCAAAAATCATCACACCCTCATAATGTGTAATGAATTAAATGTCAATGAATTAAAATTCAGGGGAATGGCAATGGCTCCAGTGTTTCCCAAATGAAGAGCCAGCGTATGGATATAATTAAGGAGAAAAAAAAAAAATCTGAATGCTGCGTTTTATTCCGATGACGCTCTTTTTACTGAGCCCGTGTTTCCTGATCCTGCCAACCCCAGCCCGCGGCAGGGAGGGGGCCGGGGCCGGGGGGAGCGCCCGTGGGGTGCCCCGCAGAGCCCCGGCCTGGCTCACACCTTCCGACGGAAAAGCGCGCTTAAAAAAAAAAAAAAAACAAAACCACCAAAACAACAAAAGAGAAGTTTGGTATATCTATGTCCCCATCCACCTCCTAAGCCATCAGACGTGCTACAGGTGCAGACGGCGTTAAACCTCAACTCCTACAACAAAACAGGCCAACTCCTCTCAAACGATATGCTGCGTTTGCATCAATTTTATAAAGCTGGAAGAGAGCAGCCGGCAGGCACAGCCCCCCCCCCTCCCCCCTCCAGCCCCGGGCACCGCGGAGAGGCTCTCCCTCCGCAGAGAGGCCGGGCAGGGCTGGCTGTTGTTTCGGGCCCCGCCGGGCTCAGCGGGGCTCCTCCCGGCCGGGCCGGGCCGGGGCGAGGCGAGGCGAGAGGCCGGCCCTGCGCCGCGGCCGGCCGGCTGCCGATGCCCTCCCGGCCGGGGCCAGGCGGGGGGACCGGGGCGGGAACGGGCGCTCCTCCCCAGGCCCACCGGCCCCGACCTCCGGCAGCGGGGAGCGGGGTCCAGCCCCCCCCAGGAGGCGCCCCCGGCAGCAGCCTCGCCCCGGCCCTGCCGCTCATGCCACTGAAACTCCCAGCAAAGCCATTACAGAACCTGCGGGGGGCAGAAGAAAGGGGTTTCTTTTGGTTTCTCTTACCGGTAGTTTTTCCCGTCCTGCCCTAAGAAATAAAAAATCCAACGCTTTTTTTTTTTTTTCCTTAAATAAAAAAAAAAGGGGGGGAGAGGGGCGAGGAAGCAAAATCCGCAAACGGGTTAAAAGTGTCCTAAATAATTAAAAAAAGTGAGATTTTTGTAATTTAAATACAAATATACTTACAAAATCTTACAGAGGCTATTTACATCCCTCTCCCCCAACCTGCCAGCGCGTTCAGTTCCTGCAGGAGCCAGCCCGAGAGGAGCAGGGAGGGCAGAGCCAGGCGGGCCCAGGCTCGGGGTCCCCACCTGGCTCATCCTCCACTCCCCGCCGCCTGCGGGTCCCCAGAGTTTGCCCGGGCTGGACAAGGAGCTGCTTCCCCAGGCAGAACCCCGGTCCTCCGGCCAGCCGCCATCCCCTCGGCCCGGCGGGCAGGGGTCTCAGACGGTGGTCTCGCCCTGCTTGCTGTTGGTGAGCCTGGTATAAAACTTCCTCCAGGAGTTCAGGGTTTTCCCAGACCAGATCCAGAAGCCCGAGGTGATGCCCACGATTAATGTCATGAGATACTTGATCATGAAGACGGTGAAGTCGGGGCTCATGGGCGGGTGGTGGCTGCTGTGGTTGTTGGGGCAGGGGATGGCATAGCTCTTACAGCTCTGCGTGACCCAGCTCCTCTCCCACTGTTCCCTAAAAGCTTGCTCGTAAAAATAGCAGGCAATGACGATGGTGGCCGGCACCGTGTAGAGGACGCTGAAGATGCCTATCCTGACCATGAGCTTCTCCAGCTTTTCTGTCTTGGTGCCGTCATGCTTCATGATGGTGCGGATCCTGAAGAGGGACACGAAGCCGGCCAGCAGGAAGGAGGTGCCGATGAACAGGTAGACGAACAAGGGGGCCAGCACGAAGCCCCGCAGAGCATCCACGTTGTTGATGCCCACGAAGCAGACGCCGCTGAGGACGTCCCCGTCCACCTGCCCCAGGGCCAGGATGGTGATGGTCTTGATGGCCGGCACGGCCCAGGCGGCCAGGTGGAAGTACTGGGAGTTGGCCTCAATGGCCTCGTGGCCCCACTTCATGCCGGCAGCCAGGAACCAGGTGAGGGAGAGGATGACCCACCAGATGGAGCTGGCCATGCCGAAGAAGTAGAGCATCATGAAGAGGATGGTGCAGCCCTCCCGCTTCGTGCCCTGCGCCACGGTGCGGGAGCCGTCCTCGGCGAAGCGCTCGTTGCAGACCACCCTCTCCTCCAGGAGGAAGCCGGCGATGTAGGCCACGGCCACCGCCGTGTAGCAGCCCGAGAGGAAGATGATGGGCCGCTCGGGGTAGCTGAACCGCTTCATGTCCACCAGGTAGGTGAGGACGGTGAAGAGGGTGGAGGCGCAGCAGAGCACCGACCAGATGCCGATCCAGGTGCGGGAGAAGCGCAGCTCCTCGGGCCCGAAGTACATGAGTCCGTAGAGGCGGCCGGGCTCGCAGGGCGCCCCGCAGTCCTTCTCCCCCAGGAAGCGGTAGTTCAGGTAGGAGGGCACCTTCAGCGCCCGCGGGCAGGAGAAGCGCCCGCGGGGCTCCCCGGGCCCCGCGCCCCCGGGGCCGCCGCCGCCGCCCCCGCGCTGGGGGTTGCTGGTCCAGCTCTCGGGGCGCAGAGCGGGCGTGGGGGTGCCGCGCTCGGAGGCGTTTTGCCCCACGCAGAGCTCGCCGGCCCCGTGCACCGGGAACTTCTCGCAGCGCAGCGTGTCGGGCCACTGGAAGCCGAACTTGTTCATGAGGGCCTCGCAGCCCTGGCGTGCCCGCTCGCAGAGGGAGCGGCAGGGCGGCAGGGCCTGCTCCAGCACGGTGCACACCGGCGCGTACATGGAGCAGAGGAAGAACTTGAGCTCGGCCGAGCACTGCACCTTCACCAGCGGGTAGAACTGGTGCACCTCCAGCCCCGCGTCCTCCTGGTTGGTGTGGCCCAGCAGGTTGGGCATGATGGTCTGGTTGTAGGCGATGTCGGTGCAGAGGGGGATGGAGATGGGCTGGCAGTAGCCGTGGTCCGGGATGGAGATGCCCCGCTCGCCGTTGTACTGCGGCGCCGGCGGCTGGCCCCCGGCCGGCAGCGCCGCCGCCCACAGCACCAGCACCAGCAGCCGCGGGCACCGGCCGCCGCCCGCCCGCCGCCCGCCGCTGCCGCCAACTTCCCCGCCGCCGCTCGCCGCCGGCCCGCGCCGCTCGGCCATGCTCAGTCGGTGCCGCCTGCCCAGCCGGGCTCCCGCCGCCCCGCCGCCGCCGCCGCTGCTCCTCCCGGCCCGAACTTGCGACTCATGAAGGGAGCGGCGGGCAGGGACGGGGCAGCCCCGGCCGCCACTCGCGCGGCCGCGGCGCGCAGCTCTGCCCGCACCGGCGGCAGCGCCCGCCGCGCCTCCGCCTACCGCCGCCGCCTCCTCCGCCGCCGCCGCCGCCTGACCATTTGTGCCGGCCCCTCGAGCCCGCGCCCCGCGCCGCGCCGCGCTCCCTCCGACCGGTTTCCAGGCGCCCCGCAGTCTGCCTTTCACCGGGAGGGAGGAGCCTTGAAACCGACGCCGAACTTTCCTGCGTAAGGGACCGTCTCCCAACGCCTCACCCGGGGGCGGGCGCAGGCGGGCGCGGGGCTGCCCCGCGCCGCGCACAAAGGCGGGGGCGGCGCGGGGGAAGGGGGGGGCCGGCCGCGGGGGCGGGGGGTGACCGGAGGGGCGGGGGGCCGGGGGGCCGTGGCTTGTGGGTCGGCAGCGCGGAGGGGCAGGGGGAGGCCGGGCTCGCCCCGCCGGGGCGGCTAGGCTGGACGGCGGCGGCTGCCCCGCGGAGACGCCGGGGAGCCGGGTCACGGCTGTCCCGGGGGTGTTTTCGGATTCCCCGGTGATGACGACAGTGGAGGCCGTGGAGCTCTGCGCACCTCGGCGGGGTCCAGGGCCCGGCACCCTCGGCGTCTCCCCCGGCGGCCGGGCAGCTGCGCCGGCTGCGGCTCCATTCGCAGCGCGGCAGGGGCCGGGCGGGGAGGGGAGGGGAGGGGGGGGGTGTCGATATTTGGCAAATAGCAACGGGCAGGCTTGGAGGGGGGCGGTCAGAGGTGTTGTCAGGAGTCTGCGGCAGGGAGTGGTGAACAATCGGGGAGCAGCTTGGCAGGGCTGAAACCTAGAAGACGGCTTTATTGCAGTAACTTGGGGCGCGGGGAGGAGCGGCGGCAGTTTGAAGGCAGAGACCGCGATGTTCCATCGCACACACGCACCCGGTGATGTGCGAGTGGCCAAAACTCGCCTCGCTCCAGAGACGCTTTAAGCGTCTCGCTGGCGAGTTACTGCCAGTGGTTTGTGTGTGTCTTCTGTCTACAGCAGCAGCCTGAGATACGAAAATAATCACAACGGGACTCTCCCATTCCCTTTCCTCCCTCTGCCCCGTGGGCAGCTCTTCCAGCTTAATTCGAGGTGAACGCTGTGTGACTTGCAAATGCCTCTTGTCAGGTGTTTGAGATACTCGCTCTAGTCTGGGGAGGGGGTGAATGAGCACGTAGTTAACGCCAACAGTGGCCGTTTCTTTCTGCACGTCTAAAGCCCCGTTGCTGGCGCAGAACACAGGTGAGGTTGGCTCCTCCGAAATGCGTAGTCCGGAAGGATGATGGAGGCTGAATGGGGGATTTACTGTACTCGCTGGAATTCAATAAGAATAATAAACCGTGCTCCTGGAGAGGAGGAGGAGAAGCCTACCATGTTCTCCAAATTCAGTAACCAAGCCTCTGTGTCATGGACGTGAATGTCCTCATACTTGTCCAACGGTTAACACTGCCATGAACCGGGCAGAAACTTCTCCAGCCAGCTGTCTTCCTTCGATGCAGCATGCTCCCACCCTTTCCACTGTATACACTGATGAGCTGAAAAAATCCATTAGGAATAAGATGAGCCCAGCATTTATTTTTAGCTGTCACAGGTGGCAAGGGTTAATAAAAGACATCCATATTTCTTGGATAGCTACAGCTAAAACTTAGACCATGCTATTTAGGCCACTTTCTTTCTCCCAGCAGTGCTGTCCCACATTCAGACTAATTAATAGCAAGATCTGTGCTGTGTAACGACTGCAGGAGAGGGATCGTGTTTAGAAATTGCACAACCTTAAGTATGTCGATGGCTGATGTCCTTGTTTACTGAGGTTCATTGAGTTCTGTCAAGAACTCTCTTCTCAGAGGACCATAGTTCAAAAATGATACGCACAAATATCTTCTTCCATCTTCTGCTAAAAAAAGTTTGATTCCTTGCATATTGTATTTACAGTTTTAAGCTACAGATTTTCTTCTTCAGATCTGCATCAGTAATTAAAATTACTAACGCCTTTCTAGCACAAAATCTCATTTATATTCAGCCCTAAATGACAGTATTGTTTTCCTATTCATCCTAAAACAATTGAACGCTGGATCTTCAGATAGGAACAAGTATTATACATGATCTTTCTCATAGAAAACGAGTGTGAATTTCTAACTAGTCTCAGGAAGCCTCTGTGGCTTTCTGCCTGTGGTGTTCAGACCTGGGGACACATCACACAATCCAGGAAAGGTAGTTAAGACACCTAAGTCCATCATCAGTTGGCTGAAATTCTATCTACAGGGGTCTGCATTTGAAATATTTAGGAAATACTCACTTCTCAAACTGAAAAACACTGAAAAGTCGCTGTTTTAAGTTGCTGTGTGCAACAAGCCAGAAGATCGTTGTAGAAGAAAGATCAGTGTATACAGGAAAAGGTTTGTAGGTAATAGCATTTTTCAGACCAACTGGTATAGAAGGAAAAATAGACAAATTTCTGGGTTAACAAGCTATTTTTTTTGTTCTGAAGCAGTAAGTACCAAAGCTAAAAGCAGCTTGAGCACAACTGCTTAGAGCTTAGATAGAGATGTATCAGTGAGACCAGCTCAGAAAGAAAAAGTGGAAGTGGGTATTGTGGGGGGAAGAATGAGAGCTGAGAGCTGGTAAGTTTGGGAAATTTCCTAGAACTTGCTGGTTTTAACTGTCTGATGATTTTTCACATAACAGAAGAAAATCCTGTGTGAAAAGAATCTTCCCAGAAGCACTTGTCCTACATTTCGAGCACCCCAAACCACAAAACTCATCATTAGAAGCATAATTCTCTGTGGCCCAAAACACCAGATCAGTTTAAACTGTGCCTGAGCAAGAAATGTAAGATGTATTGATGCCCATCCGCTACTACATCAGCGAACACCCCCTGCCATCAAACCACCAGTATCCTCTGGTCTTACATTTGCAGTTCCAGGACCGTAACATACTTCATCCTGTGCATGGCTGCTTTCCTGGTAGTTTTGCTGCTGAAAATGTCCACTCGGCACCAGCATGAATGCCTAGAGACAGTCTTCATAGACCAAAACACTGTGCTGTTGCTGGGGGAGTTTCTTACAAAACAGGACATTCTCCCTCTCTGCTTTCAGACCTGATCCTTAAGGGGAACTACAGAATTTGTCCCACAGAAGTGAGCATGGGAACTAGGTTTCCTAACTTGGCCCAACACCCAAAACCGGGGACTCTGAGTAGAGATGCTGGTCTGATAGTACGTTATAATTTTCTTCTGCTTCCACCCTGCCCTCCCCCCACTTACTTGTCTCCAAATCAACAGACTGTAAGGTAATTGCTTTTCCTTTTTGCTTAGCTACTAAATGCCACTCTTTTTCCCATCCTTAACATCATTAATGTCATTAACGTCCTCTCTATGCTAAAGCTACCATCTTCCTTTCAGAGCTGGCTTAATTAAAAAGTACCTTAGTAAATATTAAGCAAGTGTTCTTAACTGAACGCTGCATCTGGTGTTTCTAACCCAAAGAAAAGTTCACATGACCAGAAGTTTGTCTCATTTTTCCACCCATATGTCTTGCTCTAATAAAAGATACTACATCTTCATGCAACCCCAGTACTGCACATCACATCCACGGGGGACTGTCACTGTGTGTCTGCCTTGTTCTTTTAATGATTCCTTAGGTACACACCACGGGTGACTGTTGGAGAGAGGAGACTGGACAGGATGCCACCTTTGCTCCGGTCTGTACAACAGTAATCGTGTTCTTACAGTGTCTTCCTTAATGCACAAGCACTCTTCCCCCTTGCCATGGAAATAAAATCTTCCATTCTAAACAAAACCAAAATTTGGGCATTAAAATCATTATTTTAATCATTCCTTAAAAGGAATTTCAGCTTTTACTTATAAACAATGTGCTGATGTTACTTGTTACAGTAGCCACTAGGACTCTGGCAGGTGGGAAGAGTACAGAGTTTTGTCCTCTTACATTGTTTATATCCCAGTAGTATCCTCACTCTGCTGCTGCTGTCCTCAGGGTGCTGGTTTGTACTGCTTTTACTTGTTACGGAGGATGTGGGACACAAATCTTCGGCCCCCAAAAAATGAAGCTATCTAAATCTTTAATTTTGGAAAGAAACAAAACAAAAAGTAGTTGCAGTACTTTTTTGTTTTCCTTTAAATGGCTTTAAGCGAAAATAGGATAAAGTGAATGCTTCCTTTCCACAGCATTTAAGGAAAACTTGTTTCTCTAGAGGAAATTATTCAGCTTTATCTCACAGGCCTATGTTACATACAGAGAATGCAAATGTAAGCATAAACTGTATTTGTAGTAAGGCTAGTGACCACCCAAATGAATAATATCTAAACACAGATGATAACGTAAACGTATTTTTTTAAAAGTTATGCTCAGATAATTAGCTTTTTAGTTGATTCAAGATTTCATTATTTAAATGTCAAATAAGGGGTTAAAAGTAAGATCATCATAATACAGCAGGACAAGTTAAATGTTGATTTTTTTCTCATGTTGAACACGAATCTTGGTTGGTAAGAACAGTTAATATTGGGGGGGGGGGGGCAAGGTCCTTAATTCTGGATGGAAAGAAAGGATTTTTGATAGCTCAGTAGAGAGAGGCGTTCAAGTATGTAATCTGTGATGGACAGCTATGGCTATACTAAATTCATGAAGTCTCTTGGAGTGACCTAGGGGCTTCTAGATGAGACAGCACAGGTCCACAGCTCAGGTGAGTCTCACTTCGCCTCTCAGTGCTGGCAGTACACATCACATCAGGTCCTCCCGATGTACAGACAAGGAAGCTTGCTGAAGAATCGGTACGAAGAGTGTAAATGCAGTGAAATGAAGGAGAGGTGATTACATTGTCATACATCTCAAATAGCAAGGTGAAATAAAGTACTCCCTTACATTGCCATGCTAAAGCTGCCATATATTTGCGGTGATAAAATCCTTAATCCAGATAATATACACTGCTTAAACTGTTTGACCCTAGAAGTTGACACATGGGTCTACAGACCAAAATTCTGGAGTGTAAGTATCTGGACAAGACTCCCAAGCAACTTTTACACTTACGTGGTAAGATATTTTTCACTTTGTAACATGCCAATGACATAGCCATCTGCCCCAGGGCCATGGGCCATAGCATCTCGCGGATTTAGTCTTGCCAGAAGAACAAAATCCTTAGAATTTAAAATCCTATCTTGAACATTGACTATTTCTTGGAACATCTAGAAGACTCTTGGAAGTATGCCTGTGCTGACAAAAATAACAAACACATGCAGTGATTGGCAAAGAAAATCAGTAGGAGCTGAACATGAACCCTAGGCGATAGTGCAGTCAGCATCCAGAATACTTACTGCAGTGAAGGGTCTCAAGGCTGTACAGCCAAGTCCTCAGAAAGTCATGTCGGAGCAGAGGCAGTTGCTATAAGCAGGCATTTGACAAGATACCAAGTAATATTCTTACCATCAGGTGGCCCAGGTCATCCTACCCTCAAATTCATCCCAGATGCCTTTATATGTGCCTTTTATTAATTGGCTGTATTAATCTGCGATTGTCAATTTAGGTAAAAATTGTGCTTTTATTTGTGTTTGGGGGTTGTGGGAATAAGAGAAATAGAATGGAAATGCAGCTCTAGCCACTGCAGTCAGTGGTAATTTACTCCTGCTGTGTGACACCTATTGTAACCCAAACTCCTACCGTGTAGCATGGGCTAGGAATGAAGAGCAACCTTTGACTAGCACTCGTGTAAGTCAGCCCCCCATTACAGTGATTTTATATGCTTTAAAGAGGCATGAGGAGAAATGGTACATGTAGTCAAAGCGGACTACAAAGAGTCTCTTCCTCCCAATACCCACAGCATTTTTTCCTTAATGCTGTTTATTCAAGATAGATTGAGTATGTGGAGATTTGATTTGGTTTTCTTTTCTGTTCAGAAGAAATGTAGATGATCCCTTGCAAATTAAAGCCGTATGTTGCCTGCCTTCCCTGACATGTTCTGCACTGGGGTGAGAGGCGCAGGGGCTGCAGCCTGGCTGCTGCTGCCAAAAGTTTTCCGGAGAACAAGAAAAAGTCACAACTCTTAAAAGGGCAATTGCAGATCACAGCTCATTTTGTTCAGAGAGAATGCGAACATTTTTACTCTCTTTTTATTTCCCTTTCTTGAGTGAGTTCTTCTACAGTTACATACAGGGCCTGAAAACACAGACTGTCTCTTGTTCTTCAAACACAGAGGCTGATTTAAAGGCCTAAGCCGGCAATCCTTACTCCCAGGAGTAGACCTGCTGATTTCACGGATGCAAGAGAAGCAAGCAGAGCTTCACAAGGCTGTGATGCAAGGAGAAATTACGTGATGAGCTCTCATTGCTTTTGCCGTGCTTTAAATACATTCCTTTTAAAGAAATTACTTCCCATTTCCACCAAAGTAAATGAGATTCAGATCATATTTTCTGCATTAGTATTTCAAGATACACAAATTGAAAAGGTATGTGTGTGAGATGGGGGGATAGAGTAGAGGAAAGTTGTTTTTCTGTGTCTTTTAGCTGTGCATGTATTTTCCATGAATGTTATTGAGAGAGTGAGCAGGATGAGATCAGAGCAGGGAGTAATTCACAGCCTGCATCTGCCTTTCTTCATGGAATGTGGCTTCATACATGTTAAAGAACAATCTCAACTTTCACTGTAGAAAAAATCTTTTGGGCTTTTGCTTTACTTTGGAAAGATAATTTTAAATATGTAACCAGTGTAAACAGGCAAACTGCCCAGCAAGACTGAAAGGAATGCGCCACTAGGATCTGCTTGTAAGCACTTCTCCCCTAAATACATTCTTCTTCATATATAGGAGGGGTCAGCTGTATTTTGAAGTAAATTCTTTTCAGAAACTTCGGGCTGGTTGTGCGAAAGAAATTGCCTTAAGAATAGACAGTATTAGTGTTCTAGACCTTCCTCTAATTCTGAAGCTGACCTTTCTAGTTAGCATTTCCCCTACTCTCTGAGCCCAGCTGCACAGCAACTGCTTGACACTGCGGCACCTCTAGGAGTATATCAGATACCTTGTGTGGGCCCCAGATAAACCATCCTTAGCCAGACCCCACAGTCCTCAAGGAGGAGAAAGAAAAGCACATCAGAAAAATCTCAAAGTTCACAGCATGTTACCTTAAGGATGATGAAGTTTCATTCCCCGTTGTCACAGGTGGTCATTCTGTGTAGCTCACATATACACCCACAACATAGAACCCAACTGCAAAGTGTTCAGGCCTCTCCTCCCCTAGTATCCCTGTCGGAACATTAAGCTATTGCACATCGGTGTGCATCTGGACTCTGCTGCTGGATTTCATGATGCCTCTGTTTTCCATAGTGACTAACAAGATTGTGTAATTTTTACTGGATTTGGATTTATCTGTGGAAAGCCACACATTTACCATCTGCAGGGATGGTTATTGTAATTCTGTATGCTTTCATATGGTATTGCTGACATTAAGAAAACTATCACAGAGTTCCCAGCACTGAAGACCAAGAGGACAAGCCACGTCATCTCAGTGTTCCAGGTCTTCTGTTCCCTTCAGCTGGCCACATGCCAAATACAGTGTCTATCAAGGTTTTCTTCCTCATCTCAAAGTCTCACACTGGGCTGATCCAAGTCATGTCAGGGATGGCTGGTCTCAGTAGCCACAGCCCCATTACAGCAGCAACACCCTCAGCCTCGAGTCTGCTCAGCAGGAATCAGCCCATATGCAGAAGACACAGAGAGTGCAACAGCTGGTTGTCTAAATCTGTAACATCTAGAAGATTCTGGCATGCCTATGTACTTCTGTATTTTCAGAGGAAAACACCTCTTTTTCCCACTTCAACTCTCAATAGTAGTTGCATTGGAAGCAAGGTCCAGTCACACCCTTGGAAAGCAAGGGAAATTCCATCCTTGCATACTCTACCAGGAAAGGGAGGGAGACGAGGACTTCTTGTCTACTCTTCAATTATGGAAGCTCTTTAATTCATGAGGAACAATATACATAAAAATATGAACACTGAATAGAAAGCAATAGAAAGGGATGGGAAGGGAAAAGAAGGGATGTCTATCTTCTGGCTCTTACGTGTTATTACCAATTAATGTTGAAATAATTGTTAAAGTTCAGGAAGCACTTTGCTTATGTGATTCTTTCAGACATTGTCTGTTGCTCTGCCATTTATTAGAGCTAGACAAAGTTAGTATTTCTGTAAAGCCATTGAGTTTTTATATTTCTATTTATATACTTTTTTACAATTGTATAGCTGCTTCTTTGAATACATCATGACTTTTTAAAAATGCAGACTCTAGACTCTGATTTAAATATTTGCTTCGAAGTCTGCAATACAGTGCACTGTGCCTACACATACATACTTCAAAATACATATGTGATGGCAATTAAGAGTTGGAGGTCTGGGTCCTCCTTCTGGCAGAGAAGGGCTAGCAGCAGCTCGTCCTAAACTTTGTCTACACAACTGCCACAGCAAGCAAGAGGGTTTACCGAACTGCTTTGGGGGGCACTTCTCCCTCCTTCTTACAAATGACATATTTGTGGCTTCCAGGTTTCATGATACAAAGACTTCATAGCTGCAGCTGATCTGCAGCAGAATTTAGGCTGCCATGAAACCACAGCCTTGAACCCACATCTCTGGGATATGCCAGTCAGCATCATTTGAGCCATTAAAAAACTGACAGAACTGTGTTCCTACATAATGTGTTAAATAGCAGCAGACTTAAAGATGCTTCAAATCATAGCAAGCTTAATTCTGAGCCAATGTAGCACTCAGAGTGCCAAGGACAGGATATATCTTAAACCTAATTGGTTTTGCCATGTCTACTGTGCCACTTCTCTTACTTTTTTTTTTTTTTTTTTTCTTTTGAAAAGCACTAGGGATATGGGGCTAAAAGGCTTGTCTTATTTGGGGAAAAAAGTGCCAATATTAAACTAACCCCCTGTGTAGACACTCTTATTTCAGTTTAAAAGTGCCTTTCATGGAATTAGCAAGTTGATTCCTTGCTGACATAAGCTTAATCAATACGAGGCACTCAGCCTGATATAAATTTATCTCCATGATAGGGTTGCACCAGTTTCTCTACATGTCTTTGAAAAACCATTTAGTTAAATCAGTTGTTTCTTCAAATTGAAGATTTGCATTACAACATTGTGACCAGCTGAAAAATAAAGCACCTCAGTAAAATGTAAAGAACTCTTTGCCTTTGTATGGTGCCACCCATTGCAGCTCCGAAAGCTGCAAATATCAATAAACTTAGAGCAGCTTTGCATCTGTGTCCTTAATGCCCATTTTCTAAATGCAGGAATCTAAACGTGGAGAAATGAAGTGTGTTTCCAGAGTCAAAAAAAGAGTATGTGGTAAAGCTGGAGAGAAAACACAGAGATGTGGTTTCAGAAACAGACCAGTGACTTTGAATACCCCTGGTCCGAGCATCTTTCAGGGACCTTACATGTAAAAAGTGCTGGTGCCTGTGCTTTCTGGTAATCGACCCTTTAAAATCAGATTGCCAGAGTTGGACAGATGTATCCCAGAATAACTAGTCTGTAATCTCTCATCTGAGTTGTGTAAATATAAGACTGACTTTTTCTTCTTCAATTAAGATCTGCCCTTGTAATAATATCATCACCTTAGTAAATATTTATTTCTAGTGGTATTCTCCTTTAGCTATAAATACAGACATTCTAATCTCAAATTCTAAGGCAAAAAGGATATTCTACCACTTGTTATGGCTACACCAAGTATATTTTTTCTAGGGATAAACATTTCAAAAATTACTCTGTGAGCAGAGCTTTTTAGGCTAGGAAGAGGACCACAATGACAGTATTGGTGCAGTACTATGTATCATCCATTTCTGGAAAAATGGTTGTGGTCCAACCAACCACTCTGCTCTGTATTAAAGCAACTTTATTAGTCTGAAGCGCTGTAAGTGATGGGCCTGGTCACAAACAAAACCATGCATTAGCTCTGTTGGAAAAAAGATGACAATGTCAGGTCTGATGAGCTTGAATTGATCTCCTCAGATCAGGCTGAGATTCGGATGGAGTAAGTAATGCTATGGTATAACTGACTGAAAGGTAACTTCATGTAAAATAGCCTACAGCTGGTGTTTTCACCATGGAGTGCTTGCTCACTCTGTTGTTGAGTGGTGCCACTAAAAGTTACTGAAACTTAAAACAGTGAAAACATTTTTAAAGCCCGAAAAAACCCTTCCATCCTTTGCCATCCATCTCATCCTTATACCTTGAATTCTATTATCTGGAATTCAGTTACACCAGTGATTTGCCAAAAGCATGGATACTTACAAAATGTTAAGCTACAAAGAATTTAGCTGTGCAGTACAAATGCTGTCTACAATTAAGGCAATTAAAAAGGGAAGCTTGAGGCAGAAGCACTCTAAAAATATTTGCAGACCTATCAAAAGTCTTTCTGTGCCCCTATTCCCAGAGTACCTGGGCACTTCAGCACCTCAAAATCTCTAATGTGTTTGTTCTGAAAGATAAAAGTACTGCTCTGTCTTCGTTTTGGACAGGGAAATCTAAGGCAGAAAGAGATTAAAATGACCTGTTCAAAGTCAGGTAGGAAGTCTGTGATAGAAAAGGGAATTTAACCTAAAGCTGGCACACACATTTCTTTTTCCTGAGGCCTATTTTTCCTCCCTGGAAAGCTTTGGAGGGCTGTGAATCACAATTGTTTTAACCCCCCCGAGGGAGATGGTCCCCCACTTCCTCCCACTCGCGGCCGTCCCCCCCAGCCCTCCTGCGTGCAGCAGCACCCGCGGGGCAGCGCCGAAAGCCGAGCTGCTGCCCCAGCGGAAAGCTTCCCAGCAAAACCCACTGCGCTTCCAGTTGCACCACTTCCCTTCTCCAGCCCTTGGCAGGGCTTGGGGGTGCCGGTGCCAGCAGAGGGGAAGGGGAAGGCATGAGCTGAAGGATGGGAGAGGGGGGGATGGCTCCTGTCGGCAACAGCCCCAGGTTCGATGGGTGTCAAAGCAGTCGTGAAGCTCTAGTTTGGACTGCACCTTCACAAAACAAATTTAATCATTAGTTATTCTGACTTGAAATAAAAAATCTAGACATAGCTGGACCAACCGCTGAGGTGACAAATATCAGGAGAAATCCTGGTTTGTTCCTTTCAATATTGCAAACGGACAGCCCAGGTTGAGGGACCTGGGATTAGAAAAGGCCTTGAGTCACCTTGATGCTGCCTCACTCCCCTGAAAAGAGGGGCCATCATTTATCACCTCCCCCCTGCTATGTATGGCAGGACTCTTTACAATGGATTTATTTAAAGTCACAGTATTATTCTGTGCCCAGGCTATCACCTTAAACTGCATTCTCTCATAGTAGAATACAAGCTTAATATCTATTCTCTTATCTTAAAAGCAATCAAGATGACAGATGAATGTTCTGACTAAGCATATTTATATTTATTTATTTATGTAACTTGCTTCGTTGCCAGTTTCCTCTCCCTACCTCCCTTTTATGCTCTAACTAATAAATGTCTCTCTCAGCATGCCATTGTCGATAGCAATTTAAATTACACATCAGATCGTGTAAGCAGCACACACATTATCAGTTAATAGGAAGGGAAACCCCGAGGACAGTGGTGCATAGCAGTCTTGCCTCTCTACCAATGTGGGTTGCAGATGACTGTTTTTGAAGGGGCTGTACTCCTCTGTTGCTGGGAGAAGATAGCCACCTGCCACTGAAAAACTCTGGACTGGGCATATGGACTTAATTTAATAGCCAGATCACCTGTGATACATTTACTGTGAGTGGCTCTCCCAGTACCACTACTCACACTATACAGCTTCTTCTTCATGGGAGAAGAAGAAGCCCTCGGTAAAGATTAAATGGTGCAAGAGGAGACACAAACTCTATCCCTTTTATGTTGTGGATAGGAAGTAAAGAGTCCTAACTGCTTCTCAACAAGCCTAACCAATGAAGTTGAGAACATGCCACTGACAGACGGGTATTTGTCATATTGTGCAGCAAATCCTCCAGGAATAAATAAAAAAAGGGCTCGATAAAAGAAATTTGACCAGAGGCAGATGGTCAGTGATGATGAAAACTCACATGTCACATGAAAACTCAACTGTCAGCTGAGATAGATTATCATCCTCAGGATTCAAATCACATTGTAAAATCTACATTGTAAAATATTTGCAGTAACTATTCAGCCAGAAACTTAGATATGGAATTGCTCAATTAAAAACAATGTTGAAAAAACCCAACGTTTTTTTTTTGCTGATTAGTGTTGGGGGATTATTTATCTCAAGCCAGTCAGAGAAGATTTGGCTGGGATTTGAAGTGGAAGTTTCATGGGCACACAGCCTTTAGTGGTACCCAAGTATTTCACCTCCTCTTCCTTTGGCCTGTATATAGGAAGTGGTAATTTGGTTGCCACTGAGAGCACATGAAAATGAGTTTTCCTTCAGCATGTAGTTTGCCTTTAAAAGGATCATCTTCCACTTTTTTCCATTTTTCTTGAGCTCAACAGTCCAAGAGAATCAGGTGATCTTACAGAAACAAGAAGACAAACCATGGGGAGGGTTATTTACTACAGAGCTTGAGATAACAGCCTTTTGGCTGAGGTAATGGACATGACACCTAAAATCAACAAAAATAATATTTCGTAGAAGTACCTACCAGCCTAATCAACAAATTCTCTCTGCATGCACACAGTCATTATTTCACTACTCTTTGTTTTTCTTTAAGAATTCTCTTTCTCTTTTCTTAACGCAGTAAAGAACCAAGGAACTCATAAACTCATACTTATGCTAACAGCTTTTGACCCAAGGAACATAATCTGCCTTTATATTTTATCAAGATAAATTCCAGACATAATTAGTCTTCCCAGTCCCAAGTCTTGGCCTGTATTTCTCACAAGTGGATAATCACCCAATAAAAATAAATAAAAATGTCACCCTTCCAAATTCATATCTGACATTGCTCATATCTGACATTGTTCAGAGACCCCTTTTGCATTCACAGGAGACAGCCGTGTCTTTCTCACTGCTGCTCCCTGACCAGTTCTATGCAGCCTATGTAGTGTCTGCCTCTGAACTTGTCATGCATAGCTTTCTCATGTTGCTGTAGACTAATGACAAAGAAATTGGGTGAGTATTTTAGGAGATTCCCATTTTGTAACCAGACATCTATCCTATCTTATAACAAGAGTCTTTATAATGTAGACTGGCAGTGCTACATGATTACAGTTTATTTCCATGCCATGCTGGAGGAGAAGATAGTTCTGAAGTTGAAGGTCAGAGTCTTTAAAGAGTGAAGAAACATCTCCTGCAGGTGCTTGGTTTATAATTGTCCAGCATAGAGCTTCTCTGAGGTTGGTTGTCATTATAAAGTTCCCAAGAAAAACAATTATCATTTATTTTTTTGTCCTGGCATCTATCTGCTGTCAGTGGATGCCCACAGCCATAGCCGGAAGTATGCTCCCACTTCTAGCCTCTGATCTGAACTGCTTTTGCTCCTGCCTTGGGGAGCTGCTGGGCAGGCAAAGCAATAGGGAGCAGGCAGCACCCCAGGTGGTAAAATGTCCTGTTTCCATTCTGCTCTATGGAAAATTTTAAAAGCTTTGATGTCTGAAGGCATATGCATTCCAGCAGAGAAAACTTCACATCTCATCCTCTCCCTAGCCAAGAGTAGATCTTTTCTATTATCTCACAAGCTGCCTGACAACACAACACGTATAAAAATTGGAGCTATCACCATATCAGATCATGAACCAGCTTTCCTGAATGTTGTTACTAAGGCAATTCTTAAGTGAGATAAAAATTGGTAGTTTAATAACTCTCTTTAGAAGGATGCTTGGTACACCCGAAATAAGGCTCAATGCAATTAATTTGACTAAACAATTCAGAAGAAATTATCATATTAATATGAAAAGTATAATGGAGGAATTACCACATGAATGCTCTAATTGCCTGGATTCTAAAACACATAAGGGTATCAGGGAGCTGGCAGACACCAGAATCCATCATTTCCACTATCATATGTTTTTGCAATAGAAAGTAGAATTAAGCAAATACATTCTTTGCTATTTAATTAAAGGAATGTACAGTTTTACAGATAATAGTCTTGATAGTAGAATAGAAAGCACAGCTCTGTTCACATGCTCATAGGCAAGAAACTGCAACCATTTCCTCCAGGGAATATACTGTGGTACGTGATCCCCTTGGTACTGAGCAGGTAGAATATGCTCTCTTGCAGGACCACTCTTCAAATTCATTATTCAGCAATGGAACCAGAATACGTCCTCTCATTTATGCTTCCCCTCACAGTTCTGCTGCGCTCCTGCATGGGGAAGAGAGGCAGTGTTTGATCTGACCTGGGCAGAAAATACCCAGTTCTGACCAGGCACAGCAGTACCATGAGACTGAGTTTGCTGGAGCTTTGCCCCAGTTTGGTTCAGAAAGCCTGGCTGTTTTACCGGCTTTGGACAGCATGACAGTTAGGAAGACTGAGTAAAAGAAGTCAAGAAGAATTAGGAAAAATACGATGATATCTGAAAAGCTCTTGCAGTGAGTGTCTGCCTGGAGTTGGATGCCCAGGATTGCAGACAGAGGTGCTTCGGTTTTTGTGTCTGTGACCACAGCACAACTATGGAGTCACAGCCTGCAGGATGCACAGGTTTTTATGGTTTCATACCCCTGTTTCCTTTGCATTTTCTACAAGCTAAGAATGAGCAGTTACCACAGATCAGAAGCTGCACAGTAACCTGTGATGCTCTGGTAGCTGATCTGGGCACACAGTTTCTCCATCCAAATTCAATTAAGGTCAGAACCACTGAGGAGAAGAGACCTGATAGTGCCGTGAGCATTTTGCTAGCCATGTATGTCCAGTGCGGAGCTGGCTCTCCTTTTGGAACACCAGCAGCAGGGCAGAAGCAGCAGCTATGGCAGCAGTGACAGCAGGAGAGACAAAGGATGCAGCAAGCTCCCATCCAAACAGTTCCCGCTAAACCATGGAGATCCACAGAGCAGATTTGATGGCCTGTGTTGCCTTCAGGCTTCATACAACTGCCTGCTGCAACCAAAATTTTTAAATCTGGCTACATAACAATGCATGTTAATGCCCATGGGATGGTTTTCAGAAGCTGTATCCTTATGTCCCATGAAGATGGAAATCTGCTTTGGGAACCATTTGGAAGAAATCAAACCTCAAAAAAATGGTGTAAATATGGATATATTAGCCATGCATACAGATGTGACCAACTGGGCCTTGGTCCATTAATCCTGATCATGGTTTTTTTTAATAAATTACAAAATATATTAACAACTCTGACTTGAAAGGTCGTGGTAGCTATGTTGTTTGCTATATTGGTTCTACTTATGTTTGCAGACAAAGAAAAGCAAGAAGAGCTTCTGACGTAGTCAGAAGTGGGATAGCTGCAGGAGCAGACAGTGTAATGGCTGAGCTGTTGAAGGCTGCCAGTGCAAGTGCCAGCAAAGCAGCCACAAACCAGATACTTGTATGTTATAGGAACACCAAGGAGGTAGCAGGTAAGCAGGTAAAGGTAATACTTGGACCAGCGTTAAAGAAAGGAAGATCCTGCCGATCCAGATAATTAGAGAATTTTAACCTTAGTCACTGGTGGAAAAAATCATCCTGAACATAATTACCAACAGATTAAGTCCAGTTACAGAGAAAGCAGAGAGCCAGAAACAGTGGGACTTCACAGCAGAAGCAAGGTGTATTGATCAAACCATCACTCTTGACAACTGATGGGAGGGGAGTAATAAAGGTGGATTAAAGCTTTTGGAGGAAAACAACTGACTTGGTTTGAGTAAATACAATATAGAGGGTGTGGATATCATGTGGAGTTTCAGATAACTGTAATTATAAAAGGTGCATATTGAGACTCCTGTAGTGCAGTAAGAAATGGTAGAAAAATCAAGCAATTGGGTAAGTCAAAGTTTGATTTAGGAGTAGGGGACATGGAGACACACTCAGTTTTCATCATGAAGCTGAATGTTGCTGTTAGATGGCTTAAAACGTTGCTGTTATGGTGGGCATACTTGTGGAAGATCTATAGCAAAGCTTTTCAGTAAATGTAAATGATATATCACCACTGGCAAATATGTCTGATTTAATAAAAGCATTATTTGCCACCTTGGAAAATTAGTTTCTTAGACTTGAACTTAAAACTAGTTTCAAGAAGATAAAATGGAGTTCCAAGAGGATGAAATGGCTGCATTTCGGAGAAGGAAGAGTACATACTGTGCTAGCATGCAACATAAGGAAAGTTACAGACAAGTGTAGTCAGTCCTACATGTAGTTATATCCACATCAACATCAATGGTTCAGTAAAGACAAATTAAAACAGTCATGTACCTTAGTCACAAATACTGCACAGTAACTGATGAGATTATGGATCAATAAAGATAATACTTTTAATATTCATATTGTTTTTTTTCAAATTTATTTTTATTTCATGGACTGAAAACAGCTCCAGTAAATAAGATAAAAATGCAGAAGACTGGAGACAGTTGAGAGGAAGCTCTTCAAAAGATTGCAGGTAGAAATGGTAAGCATTTGAAAAGATTGGAGGCTGAGTCAGGAAAGCAAGGCAAGGGATTGACTTCAATTAAAAAGATTATAATGATGAAGATACAGCAGACCACACCAATACATGACACACACACACAAAAAATATTAATTTGAGGTCTAAAAGCTGATATCAAGTTTATGACTGGACACTGAATTAAATTAAGCTCTGTTTAATAGTGCAATAATCCCTGAATAGGAATGACCAGCAATGGCATACTGTTCCCCAGATCTGGAAGGACACCCTAGAACAGCCAGAGAAGAAAAGGACCATTCACCTATTTTGGATGATAATTAAAATACCTAAGTTTTCCACAGCCCTAAAATTTAGCTGGGTGGGTATAGAAATAGTCAGAAACAACCATCACCCTTAAAAACTTGTAAAAACCACCCAAATTGAGAACTTTTGTCAACAAAGAAGTCAGTGTAGATTCACTGTCCTACGTATTTAGAATACATGCACATACAACACACACATTTGCACAGCAAGAAGAGAGAACAGATAAATCAAATACACAGAAACTGCAGAAATACGAAGTGCTTGCCAAGACTCAGACACAAGTCTTCACAGGAGTCAGCTTGTAAGCCAATTCATATTTGAATAATTGAAACGACATCTAATAGAAATTAAATATATACAATAAAATATGTGTGTGTGTTCACCTTTATGACAAAAGTATTAATACAAAGGTACAATATTGAGATTGTCTAGGAAAACATCTTGTCCTAGAAAATGTAAGTGCTTTGTGTTCAAAGGATTTAGAAAATAAACTCCCTTTCTGTGGAGCCCTGCCCCTTGGGATTTGGCATAAGAAAGAAAGAATTTCTAAGAAATATCAGGATTTCTTTGCTGGCGTATTTTTTACTTTGTTCTGAATGGAAACAACTTGAGCTCAAAAGGTAAATTTCATTGACTGTAGATTTTACTAAGTGTGAGTTTAGCAGAGAAAGCAAAAGAAAGCGAAGGATGTACTAAATATGACTGCATTTTACAACCCCTTTCTTCTTCTCCTTTTGATAAGCGCTTAACAGAAGTCTACTCAGTGAAAGCTGCCAATTCTTATTTTTTGCCATATGTACAGATCGAGAATGTCAGAGGAAATGTGTATGGCAAATTAGGGTGAACTCTGTGGCCTGAATGTTAAATGAGAGGGCAAATTATGCAGGATTTGTCTACTATTTCACTGCTCTCATTTGTGATTTCTTTGGGCAGGGCACCTTTATAAGACTGTCCTGAAGATATTATCATAATGGCATGTTTTGCATAATGGAAAACACAGTCACCTCAGATCTTCTTTTGCATGACAAACCCTTGATTAGAAAAATAATAGGATGGAAATGGAATTTGTATTTATACAGGCAGGCATCAGAGCCAAGGAGACTGGAAGCTGACCTCAATACACTGGAGAACTGACATAGGCAGATGCAAAACCTCTCTCTTTACAGTAAATTTAGCCTAGAAATAGACCGGGAAACAAGCGGGAGTCATATAAAAGTCTGCCTACAGTGAAAAGGTCCTAATTCATGAGAAAAGTATCTGTGATATACAAAAGTTATCACACATTTTCAAATGATTCATAGCTCTTGTTACACTGTAAGACCCACATTACACCCCTGTGAAAACGAGAATGTTTTGAAATTGAACAAAATGGTAAATGTTTTACATTTTCTATTACACTTTTGATTCAACTTTGGCAACTTACAGTCCTTAGGTCCAATGATGTACAGTTAGAAAATGGAGAATAAATATACTGGCCTAAATCAGCATAGCCAACCACTTACATAATTAGGAGCTGGATTATTATTTTCAGAATTGAATACAGCCATGTTCCTGTACTCATTTGAATTCATGTTCACGTCTGCATATGCATTTATAGGATTGTTGCTGATGTGCACGTGTTGTCAGACACGTAAACCCACTGGATTTATTTAATTATTCGGCATTAATAACAAAGTTTATTTTGCAAACAGAAACAAAGAAATAAACTCTCTAAAGCGTACAATAATTTGGAAGACTCCGTACCTTCAGGGAAATTGTAAAATAAAAAGGTAGATTTTACTAACTGTTGCTTTCTTACTAATCTAAGAACACAATGTGCTCTCACATGACTGGACTTAACATATGTTCAACTTGGAAGACAACAACATAATTTCATTACTGTCAGTGATCTCAAGAGCACAAAACTGTGTTGGTCTCTGCCAAAATCATATTGTGCATAGGTCTGACATAGATTTTGGTTGATAAGGATTCCAACACAGATGGTTTACAGGAGAAGACCCTAAAATGACTGGTTAAAATGCTTAGCTTAAAATATGCTACTTGTGATGGGAAGGTAGTGTTGTGACAGTGGGAGTTATTCATGCTGGGAGAGTGTAAGTGCTAATTACAAATGTAGTCATGCTTATTTCTGCAGTTATCCTGAACTAAAGTGCATTGGCCAGTCTTTATACTTGATATAGCCCGGGAAAAGAATCAGTATATTGCTCTGAGCCACCTCACCTCAGTCTGATAAGGATAAAATCTTAGCCTGTCTTTGGTTTTCTGATAGCCATTTCCTCTCTGTCTCCCTCACTGTGATTTGCTGAGACGATCTTAGTCTGATCCAAAGGCTCTGAACACCCAGAACTGCCGTTAAAAGCAGCAAGGATGGGTGTATCCAGCATCTCTCAGGATCGAGCTTATCATTTTTAGCTGTAAATATCTGTATGACTAGACTTACATGTGTCGGCTTTGAGATAATGTCATGATTTCATTGCAGTCAAAGATCTTGAAAAAGCAAAGCATGGCTGATATCTGCACAGTGTCTGTTCGTGTTATTATCTTAACAGTAAACTCACAGCTGATTGCAGTTTGGCCCTTATCAGTTTTTCCTTCTAGCAACGGATAAAATCATTTCAGCTTGCTCAGGAACAGACCCATCTTAAGTAAGACACAGCTTTACAGAAAGCTGAAACATAATACTAACCTTTATTTTTCAGCAAAAGTGCCTTTTTAACATAAAAAATCACACAAAAGTGGTCACAACATTTAATATATACGTATGAACAATGACTAATGAAATCCAAGCATTCAGCTTTTCAATGCCTGAAGAAGCAGGCATTATACCTGCTTATACATTAATACCTAGGATTAGCACTGCAAATTGCTTCACCTGACTTCAAGTGAGCTGTAAATAGACTGGCTGATTAGAAGACTGAAAAGATAACCCAATTTAATGATCATACATAACGTGCCTACCAGGATCCCCTACCTGAACAGCTGCATAGCTACTTCCTTTGAGGAATACTTCACAATGTATGAGAGAATAAATCTCCCCTCTTCTTCGATAGCAAGAGCATGCCAGCCAGACAACCCCCTACTAGCAGTCTGAACCCAGAAGCACATCCATCCGTGTTCCCAAATGCTGCTTAATTTACTTTCTCTAAAGTGATAGCAATAAGTCCTGCACTGAGATTGCATACTTAATGTATTTGTTCCCCCACTCTGCTTTACATTAATCGATTAATGTCTCAAAGCTGCACTTAATCCATTATGACAATAGCGTCATTGTAAAAAAAAAAAAAAAAAAAAAAAGAAAGCATCTGTAAAAAAAGTTCTGAAATAATCTGAATTGTACTAGAGTCTGTTCAGTCCATGCTCAGAGGCAACTATGAGCATGCCCTCGGGATTACTCCCATAAACCAAAACAAAGCCAAACTCTGTAATGACACCACTTGCAAATGCAGTAGTCATTTTTTCTACTCTCCCCACTTCCAGTAAGCAGATCCTGGATGCCTTTTAGCCAGATCCAATTTTGGTGTCTCCTCTATCTGACCCAGTGAGAAACACACAAACAAACAAATCCCGTAAGGAAGGGCAGGAAGTTGTGTGAGCTGTTACGTGGTTATTGTTACTAGGGAAACCACTTCCTTAGTATTCATGTGTTCAGCAGATCTGTCTGGCTGCATCTCTGAGTCCCAGGCAATGTCATGAAATGAATGGCAAGTGAGAGAATAAACCCAAACCAGCACAAAATGCCCTACAAGTGTCCATGACACAGAATCAAAATCTCATTTTGTTAAATCAACCCTAAGCAGAAATATTTTCCCATAACATGCTTTTATAACAAGAGTGTGTGTGTTTGGAAAAGTGTGCTATACTGCATTCCTCTTTTCCTTAACATTAATAAAATATCTGTAAAAGCAATCAGTACTGATAGGCTAGGGTTAAAATCCTAATTCCAAACACCCACATTTTTGGCTGCTGATCCTATCTCCAATTTCACAGGCAGTATCTTCATCCAAGCAAAGGATGGGTAGAGCTAGTACTTTGCTTTGAAAACCAGGCTGTGGTGTTGGGACTCATGTCTAACAACAGACCATGCATGCTCCTCCTTTATGGGACAGGCTTTTGTTTGTTTTTTTTTTTTTCTTTAAAGATGCAGCTTGTTTCTGAATTCAGTCACAAAAGAGTGTGACTTACAAAACAATCAGTAGAAGTATCTCAATCAGCAGCCATGCCTCTTAATGTTCCCGGTACCTTTCCTGGCATAGTTTAAACAAGCGGCTGTTTCCCAGATTCAATCACAGAAAACAAGGCTGGAAGGGTTCTCAAGAAATCAGCTGTGCTAAGCAGGTTGTAATATACTTAGTTTATACACAGATGCTTACCAGTTCCTTAATCTCCCTGGTGATGGGGATTCAATACATCTCATCTTCAATAGCTCATCCCCTACAGCTGATAAATTGATTTTGCCTCTTCTCCATCTTGGTGAAAATCTCAGCTGAGTGATGAAGCCTGAAGAGGGTTACACACACCTTCCCTGAGCACTTCCATCCCTGGGGTGCCAGTTCCAGGACTAGCCTTATTGCAAAAACCACTCAGTGTTACTGCTCTTCCCGATGGACTCCAGGCGCAGAGTAGGTTTTCTTGTTCACCAGAGGCCCAGGGCTGGCACTTAAGAAACTTCTCGTTCCCGAGCATCTCAATAACCCCAAGCCCAGACAGAACTAGTTATCCTCAGTACGCTTGCTCTCGCTTTAGAGTGGAATGAACTGCAGTGGGGAAATACAGTGTGCAGCATAACTGAGTATTTCAAAGTTCACTTGCTGCTAGAAAAGGACTTTTCTAACCTGACCTTTTGGAAAACAACATACATGCACAAGGATGACACAAAGTTACAGGAAATACCACAGGAAGGATAGTGGCGCATAGTTTTCTAAAGAAATGGAGGGTGGGGGAAAGCAGCTGAGAATGAAAACACCTTATTCTAGTGTAACACTCTGATAACAAAGCTCAGATGATCAACAACTATTTGGGCCTTGCTGAAGCTGTAGGCTCACAAACAGGGTAATACAAAACTCAACCTATAAATTGAGTTAAAAGCTAACACAGCAGCTGGATAAAGAGGAAGATCCTTTTGACTCTACAGAAATCATTATTATGACAGATACACGTGATCATTTAAAAACATAGGGCTTGCTTCCATTTTCCCAGTTTTATTTATATAGCTTGGCGCTAACTATAGCAAACATATTCTTGCTTTACGACGGACAGGGCAAAACAGAAAACCAGGCCTGTGGGATTTAGAAATATTTCTGTCATGAAGACCTGCAACACAGGATGACAGGCATATCAAGATACTAAATCAGAGTATAAATATGCAAGGACAACAGCTCATTTTTCTGTCAGCATGTTTGTGTCTTTCCATGATCTTCAGCCTGATCCCCAGTCTAGTGTTTGTCCAATCTACAATGTGACTATATAAAACAGACGACTAAAGAAAACTAAGAAGAGACTTTGGCAATTAGAAATATCCAGCACAAACCAACAGAAAGAATCTGCTCATTAAGAATATCCACTGATGGTACTACATAAAGAGGCACATGTGTGCTAAACCTGGAGAATCAGGGAACTAGAGTTCATAGACACAGATAGAAGCTGTTGGAGGAAGGCAGCTGAAGAACACACAGAAACCCTCACTGCTGTACCAAATTAAAGATGATCTAATAAATATGAAGAACAGTTCCAGGTTTCTTTCAAGAGCATGGCACCACATTGCATAGGAAGCAGCCTCTACCCTTCAGACATCTGAATGTAAAGGACAAGGAGGAGATAGTGTTCAAGCCAAGCAGTGTGTTCAGCAGGGCTAGGCCTGGCTTTAGCACTGAGTCAGTTTGCTATGGCTCCTTCTGGCCATTTTGCCCAGGCTGCTATCTCATGGGGCAGTAAAACAGCATTCACCATCCCCTGACAGGCCCCCACCTCCAGCTCAGGACATACTTTAGCTGGACATTGTTGAGAGCTAGGAGACTACTTAGAGGAGGTACCGCTATGGGCTTTCTTTATTCACATATTCTTCCTCAGGCACTGGCTGCTGGGTATGGGGTTGGAGGACTGGAGGACTTGGTATTGGGCTGGAGGACTTTTGTGCCAAGAATTAAAGCCATTTTGATGAGGCAGGACACAGCCATGGCACACACTAAGCCCTGAAAGGTGTTGAGTGCTCCCGAGACCCACAGCATAGACATGGGCTTGGTCTCCCGAGAGCCCTGTGCAGTGGCAGATCAGTTCTTGGGGGCATTCATGGAGCAGAGCTGCCCTGCTGTGGGTCTCCATGTGGCAAAGCTACCCCACACAAGGAAGCTGCCACTTCACTTTCAGGGGAACGTACCACCACAGAGGAACAGCTAACAACAGATGATGACAAAAGGAGGGCCCATGTGTGGTGGTTTGGACAAAGAGGCAGCACTGGGAGTGAGGCAGAAAACCCGCTCATTTGTCAGATGAGGAGCTCAGGCAGCAGAGCTGGAAATACCTCCTGTGGTTCCCTGAAGCTGTAGCTGTTGGAACAGGGCAGGGGCCAAATCACCCGCCTCTCTTGTGCTTTGAGATTTGCGGTCTATAGCAAGTTGGAAAAGGAGACAGACCCCCCTCCAGCTGAGTTCACACTTTCATCAGTAGCTTTAATAAGAAGCCAGGGTGGCAGGAGAGAAGAGGAAGGGGTGCCACAGGGAAGTCCAGATTTACACATAAAAATCCTCCAGAGAGATGTGACATCTCAGTGGGGGTGGAGAGTGCCAGGGTACAAGCGAACAGTAGTTTCATTTCTTCGTGGCTAAAAATGTCCCCAAGGTCTGTACCCACAAACCCTACATTTTGAAGATGAAGATCTGCCTCTGGCCCATCTCTACTTTCAGTATGCCGAAGAGCAGTGCACACCAGCTAAGAAGTCCAATAATGGATATTGATAGTTGTGAGCTGCCGTTCGATCGCAGGATAGCTTGCCTGTGACAGGCCATGAGGGAAGTCAATGCTGATGATAGTGTTTTCAGCCAGCAGCTGCCCAGAATTCAAATCTGCCAAAAAGACATTTACAGTCTCCAAGTGAAAACAAAGCAAAGTGGCTGCAGCTTTTAGCAACACTGCTGAGAGATCAATTCTTATGTTTTCCACAGATTATAGAGTGAATGAATCGTCTGCCAGGGTAGAATATATATAGGCAACAGTTGTTTGATGAGGATTTTGGAAGGGGAGGACTGAAGCCATATTTATTTAGTGCCTCAGGTGTTTATCACAGAAACCAGTTTGCTGGAAAAGTTGATGCAACCACAAAACTAGCACGTCCGCCCATCCCTGCGGAGGAGGCTGCGGCTCAGTGACTGAGCAGGTATCTTAGATGTTCCCAAAGGTGAATACAAGGAGGGTGAAGTAACAGCAAGGCTCAAGCTAGGGCTGAGCACAGAGTGTGTAAGGAATCACTTAGTCACAGAAAAACACAAACACTTGTAATGTCAAGTCAAATTTAGTCAACAGTTTCACCTGAAATAAAATGTGGAAGGGATTATTTTGGTGTTTTTGCAATAGCTTTTTGCTTTGACTTTTCAGGCAAGACTTACAAGCTGGCTTGAAAACAATTTCTGAAACAACAGAAGATGGGAAAAGAGCATCCTTATGCCATACCAAATAAATTTTGTGAGACTGGAGGCAAATATCCACTCCTTCTTCTTCTTAATTTAAAGCTAGGTCTTAAAAGCATGGGCCCCCTATCTCTTTCACAGTGATACTGATGCTAGGTGGGACAACTTTGATTTTTTCCCTTTGAAGATGCTTGGAAGCAGAGACTGGAAAATTCAGGAGTGTCCTAGACACCAGCCCATACCATAATCCTCACCTGTTTCCATAGCCAGTAAATGTTCATGAGCTATATGAGGTTGGACACATCAGCATTCAAGACAGAGGCTCCTCTGTATCCTCTATAGCTACCACAGTGAATTTTCTTCACCCCAAGTACCAATGCCTTCAAGTGGTCAGGAGCTCCATACCTCAGAAAAAAGGGAGCAGGGCTGGGTTGGTGGCAGGGCAAGGACACGAGGCAATGCTCACCACCACAGCTTCTGCTGTTTTACCTGTCCCACCCCAGGGCATACAAATTGCCCAGCAGCCTTGACTCCAGCAGAGCTACCTTCCCAGGCAACATCCATTATAGGAGTTTCATTTGATCTGCCTGTGAGGCATGGTTTGGGCAGCCAGCCCTACAGCCTGGCATTCGGGACATTTTTCTGAGAGGAACACCTGGGTATTACTGAGCAGTTGGAATCCCACCTAAAGAGTGAAAGTTTGCACTGCTGGGTGCAAAAGGGGATCTCCCCTCCTCAGTCTTGTGAATATTGCTCCAGTCACCCTGCATGAGTTTATTTTCACACTGCTTTCATGTCCTTTAGAAATGTCCCAAATCAGTGTGAAATACTTTATTCAACCTGAAAAAAAAACCTTCCCATTTGCCATACAGTCTGAAAAAATCTGGTTTCATGTCAATCCAAAAATATTTTTCCTTTCTTTTTTTTTTTTAACACTGTCAGCACAGCTTTCCTCCAAATAGGACCAGTCATTCATGCAGCTCTAGTTAAAATAAGTAAGTATTGCTAGTCCATTGTGAAAACATTAGCCTCCTCAGCTTTCTAGTTCCAAAAGCTGTTGCCCAGAGTAAATGGCCTGTATTGGGTCTGGCTGAGATGGAGTTAATTTTCCCCATAGCAGCCATCACAGTGCTGTGCTTTGTACTGGCAGCTAGGAAGGTGTTGGTAACACCCCAGCGTTTTGGCTACTGCTGTGCAGTGCTCCTCTCCACAGCATTGCCTCCTCAGCAGTAGGCTGGGGGTGGGGGAGATCTCGGGAGGGGACATAGCTAGGACAGCTGACCCAAACCGACCAAAAGGATATTCCATACCATATGATGTCTGCTCAGCAATAAAAGCTAAGAGAAAGGAGGAGGAGGGAGGACATTCATTATTACGACGTGTACTGAAGCCCTACTTCCCGGGAAGGGGCTGGACATCACCTGCTGATGGGAAGTAGAGAATAAATCTTTTGTTTTCTTTTGCTCCTGTGCACGGCCTTTGCTTTTGCTTTATTAAACTGCCTTTATCTTGACCCATGAGTTTTTTCCATCTTATTTTCTCCCCCGCCCTGTCCTGCTGTGGAGGGGAGTGACAGAGCTGCTTGGTGGGCACCTGGCATCCAGCCAAGGTCAACCCACCACAGTCCTTTTTGGCACCCAATGTGGGGCACAAGACAACAGTAGTTTTGTATTAAGCATGCTATAGCTATAGTAGTTATTAAGTGGCAAGCTCCCGTGTGGGTCATGGTTTGTTGGCTGCACTGGCTCCCCGTCGGGGAATCGATCCCCCGTCTCCCAGTGACAGGCGAGGATACTCACCGCTGTATGCCTTTTTATACTTACTCTGTCCAGCAGTGGTTTGCCTTCTCTACGCTCTTTAGAAAGCTATCAGAGAAACTCTCTTTCGTAGTAAACACTGAACCTTCACTGCCTAAGGGCCAAATTCTGATCCCACTGAATTAAGCTCCCATATCAGTGGGATCAAAATTGACCCAAAGCAATGACTTTCATCTGTCTCAAGCTCCCATGGTGTCTGGTTTGGAGATGAAGGGAGACAGCATGTTAGGCCACGCATCGTCTTTACACCCAAAGGGAGAATTCAGCAAACCAAACAGATCAGTGCGCCAGGTGAGGCCACAGCACAAGGCACCCTGCAGACCTGCCTGGTTTTTTCCTTACACCAGATGAAATCATTCTTCTCCATTTGTCACCAAGTGGAATAGTGTTTAGCCCACTGATGCTTTAAACTTTCCCTGAAAGTTTGGAAGTGATGAGATGTGGTGTTTGCAAGATCCCACATCCCAAACAACTGGAGCTGAGCTCCAGCGTGCGTGTCTTTCTAGGAGGATTCTCAAAAATTCTCTCACACAGGATTCTCTCACACTGAGGCTGCTGCTGCAAAGGTTTCTTAGTAGGAGCAGAAAGTAACTCTGGAGCATCTGAAAAAAACCTTCTTTTTCAATATAAAAATACAGAAAAATATGTGTGCATAATCATCTCATTCCCCAGAGTGTTACGCACATAATCAAAGGAGAATCACTATGGACTTTGTAGCATGGAGGAATACAGTGCTCTTCCTTTATGAATGAAGCACATAGGACTGAGCAAGTACCATTACCAGGGGTAAAGGAAGTAGTCTGCTTTTAAAAAGAAAATAAATAGATGGCATCTTCTCTGTAGCAAAATGAGGGTACCCAGATCTTCCTATTTTCACAGCCATTGTCAAGATTATACTTAAAAACAGTATTAGACTAAAAAGCACTTAATTTCACTTCAGCTGATTTAAAATGCATCTTGGTGCATCGGTGCTATTGTCTAATCCTTTTGTTTGAGATGTTCTACATTAGTCAGCCACTTTTGATTCATGTGCTAACAATCCCCCTTAAGGCAGCTAATTCACAAACAATGTTCACGATGTGCAAAGTGGCACTCCAGTTCCCACAGACAAAAGTCAGTAAACTTTAAATCTCAGAGCCCCTAAACTTATTTTGCATAAATTGTCCTCACAGGAGGGGAGGTGATATGCATCTCCTTTATCAATTTAGAATTCAAATCAATTTTTTAGAAGAGTGGGAATGCTTATTAGAGACAAATCACAGCAGGAGGCAAAAGTTGCAACCAATTTTGAGAAAGTAAAATGCGAATTACCTAACTTTAGCCTCTATCCAGCCAGCTACGTCCCACTTCAATGTCTTTTCAATTAAAGCTTTCTTAGAGGAGCAATTAACAGAAGTAGATATATATTTATTAAATAATATCCTTCTGCAGATGGCATTTTTTCCTTGCATACTGAGGCTACAATAGGTAGCATTTACTCCTGTAACAAGAATAGGTTTTAAGCTTAATAACAGTGGATTTTTCCAAGCTTGCAAATGGGACCTTTATGCTATTGGAAATTAAGCTTTAAATCTTTCCACTATGATGCAGTTTCTGTCCTTAGAAGATCTTGAGATAGTGTGCTGTTTCAAATGATGTAATACTGGGCATAGGAGAAGTTGGCTTCATTTTTCTGAACTGTGTTGCTTAGACAATCACTTTTCTTTTTCTCAGAAATACATATATCTGTATTCATAGTAGAAGAAAACCCAACAAACTGGTCATCACAGAAAGGTAAAAAAGAGGACCGTGAAGCAATGGTACCAGTAACATCTGCAAATACATTAAAACAGGACAAAATCTAAACTTCTCCACCGGTAAACCACATAGCTGTTGCAACCTCTTATATAATTAACAAATTATAAGGCTATCAAGGTTGACTTCCTGCTTGCATAAGCCATCGACATTCACAGAGTGGAATCTAGCCTCAAGCTCCAATGTGTGTTTAAACTGAAGTGTCTCATCTTTGCAAGTCATCCCAGATAACGTGCTAATGCTACTGCTAGTGATAGCAGTGCAAAAAAAACCCCTCATTTACTTCAGAATTGCCAGGATTCCGATTGATTTCAAACTGCATTAAAACCACACCTCTCCTGCATAAGTGGTAATATGACCTATTAAGTCATTACTGTCTTTAGAAAGAACACATCTTAATCTGAATTTACCTATTGTCTCCTCTAGCCGGTGAAGCTTGTTATCCCCTTTTGGTAGGTTTCATTGCTAATGATGATCGGTTATTCCATCTTTAATGGGGAAATGCTTTCTAGAAATGCTTCATTCCAAACTAAAAGCAAAACCATGAACATGCTTGTGGAGTTGAAATACGGTGTCAAAACTGAGAAATATTGAAATTTCTGAGGATAGCAGTTTGGCTGGTTTCATGACAAAACAGTCATACCAATTTCTGGGATCTGCACTGCCCTATAGCTGCACACACTGGAAGATGGTGTTGGCTCCCAGCTCTATGGCCAAGAGACAAGAGTCCCTGAGATGTCCAGCCCCACAGTCATTCAGATGAAAAACTGTCACAGAGCTGAGAAACCTGAGCTCCTGGCAACACACAGGTGAAGGAAGTTAATTGAAAGAAAGTCTTTCTCTCCTGATAAATCAGTGTTTTCAAAGCTGCTGAATAACCTTGCTTTGTTGGAAAAAGCTTCCAACCAGCTCTAATTAAACAGTCCCAAATTAAGTTAAGAAAAGCAATTTAATTGAAAGAAGGTACAGGGAGGTCTGGGAAATTAGGGAAAGTGCTGAGGGACACCTCAAAGGAAAAAAGCCTGTGTGTTGCTACAGCACCAATTTCTCTGTTGGGACAATGTAGTACTGGGAGGCATGTCAGAAAAATAACCAGTGTGGATTTCTTCATTCTTTCCCTGCATCGCATCCTGCAGCTAGGAGCATTGCAGGCGGATCCTTCATCTGTTAATCACTTGTTTAGGTCTCCACTACCAGAGAACAAAGGAGATTGTATGCGGGGAAAATAAACCAGGTAGAGGCTGAGGATCACATGAGAAGAGAGATTAAACAGCACCTTTTCTTTCTCTCTTTGTAGTAAATGTCCAAGTTAAAAAAAGAAAAAATCCACCTAAGGCCATTTCTCTAACTCAGGCTCCAGAGATATCTTTAAAAGAACTTGGTTGCAATTTTTTTCTCCTCTGTATGGAAGAAATTAATAAAAGATCAGGGTCTGGGGCAAGTGTGAGTTTGATACTGTGTTTTACAGATGGCATGAAGTCCAATTCCATCTTCAGGTATTCACACACCAGCACAAACCCCTGTTACTGCACTGGCTGCTGCATGGATCAGAGGGCTGATTAGGAATCTAAGGTAATACAGTAAACAGGGCTGAAGGCATTGCACATGAACCGCTGGGTTGTAGCAAAGTGCCTTCAAACCTGTTGAGTTGGTGGAAACCCTGGCAGGTGACAGTGTTTGGATGGATGTGGAAAAAGGAGGAGTTGGGGGTCCCCCGTAGCCATCAGCAGAACAGCGGGATGCTGGCTTGCAGCTGCCGGTGTTGACGGCCAGGCTGTACTCACAGTTTGGGATGCCTCAAAGACGCGCTCTGGGGAAGAGGACGCTGTGAGAGGGGTGAGGGGCCTGGCTTGTCCCAGCAGCTGACACCCAGCACCCACTCTGCCCGACAATGCCGCGCCATCCAATGCCAGTCTGGAGCCATGGCTGAGGGAAAGAGAACCCCCATTCACTGCGGCATTTTGTAAACTGTTCAAAAAAATTCAAGTGAAAGTCTTGAACCTTCCAAAACCCCCGAATTTCACAGCAACACAGTCTCTCCACCGTGCCAAGCCCAGCAGCAGGCCACACCCTGACTAACTCTGGATTTAAACATCCTCCTCCTGCTCCGCACCTGATAGTCCGGTGTTATTTTTCCCTCACGTTGGCGCCACAGCTCCCCCTTTCACAGGCCCGGCCCCGGCCCTTTCCCGCCCCCTGGCGCCATGGCACACTGGTGGGGCCTTGCTGTTACCCCACAGCAGGGCTTCCATTTTCTGTGGGACAGCCCTTGAACGGCTCTTCAATTTAAGGTCCCTTCTTCCCCCGCAGCCCTCCTTCACGTGCTGTGTGAACCATCGTGTCTGCGGCCCCTCCACGGCGACGCGGCACCCGCGCCTCTGGGCCTGCGCCAGTGGAGCTGCTGAGAAATGCGTGTTTGTGCAAATCGGGGCATCTGAAGTGGTGTTCAGCAAGGCCAGCAAACGTAAATGTGCTCCTTGTTCGTTCCTGGCACATTCTCCTACCAGACAGATTCCTGCAGTCAAAATATTTTGGTGCGAAGCGAGCTCAGAAGCCCGAGTCGCAGGTGTGGGAATTCACCAGGCTCAGCGGTTTGAAGGGCACTGCCAGTTTCTCGCCATAAAGATACAATATACCTGCCACAGTCCTGTCAGGCACAGGGGATGAGAGAATACTGAGTGAGCCACCGATGTTTTGATTTATGCACAGTGACTGACACAGCACTGATAAGGAGCAGCAGAGAGTCCTGCTGGCATGGGGCAAAGCCTCTTCAGTTCCAGTTTGACATCAGGCCCCCAGTAAGAGCTGATGCCATTTCCAGGCTCTGGCTCCTTTCTTTCCCTGGTTAAGGTGGAGTTTCCTGCAGCCCACCTGGCACTGCTGCTGAACTGGGGTTTGTCACAAGCCTCCTCTCTCAAAAACGGGGTATTGTTTACTTCGGCAGCACTGGCATAGGAAACCCCGCTGGCTAGCACTGCAGAAACACACTGGGGTGTTCAAAGTTCCGTGTTATTACAGGCGGTGAGTATATGGCACACTTCCTCATATTTAGGGACTTGTAAGGTCTCATCCAAAACCCTCTGAGGCTCTCCCCTTTCCTTTGATCAATCGGTTGTCCTAAATATAAATTACAATTGCTTGGGGAAAGGGTTTAGGAAGATATCCAAATGTCCCTTTCACATGTGGGGGTTATAGAAGGACCCAGCTAGCTGTAGGATGAACATTCAGGAGATTTCTAAAACAAGGGAACTTGCCCATGACCGTTTCCTAACCACTGCCATGTTCATGGCTTTGCCCTCTGACCACACACATATCTCTGTCTTGTGCCCTCTCTCCTGCTTCCTCCACCTCCAGTCCTGCTGCACCAACAGATGTTGTGTTTGAGCAGAGCTCAGAAGAGTGGCTGGAGCTATGGAGCAGCAAAACCTTGTACTGCCAAACAGAGCTCACTTGCTGCTGTCTCTGGACTGGCAGAAGAGCAGGGTACCTCTGACCACTAATGGAGCTGCTCCCAAAATTACAGGTTCCTGCTATTCCAGATTAGTCACTCTGCATGCATGAGTGCAAGCTTAACAGCCAGCAGTGAAAACACGAATGTTGCCCAGATGCAAGCAGGCATTTCTGGAGAGGACCTAGTGGATGTGGGAGACCAGAAATGGAGCTCTTCTGTGATTCATGTCCCTACCAAAGAAGCAGTTGTGTTCCAAAATACCCTGTGCTGGGCTGCTTTCTGAGTGCTCAGCAGATAGACGAGCACTTGCAGCAGCCAGCAATGTACATAAAAAGGGCATGTTAGGGCTATAGTGGTTTGCATTTATTACATGTAATGGGCCAGAACAGCATGCTGGGAGAGAAGTATCTATAAAATGTTAACCACCTATATGAAAGGGGCTATTTCTGTAGAGAACTGCCTCCCAAGCAGAAAATCACTTCTGCTTTGCTCTCTGTATTGTGTGTTGTGAAAAAAAAATGGGATTGTAGAAGAACACCTGAGATAGTCTCTGAAGAGTTTGACAGTTGTATCTCTGTCTCTTGATGCAGCCAAGTGGCAGGTCATGTTTACAGTATTCCCCAGAGGAGCCGACATGATGGTACATGCAATTTCTCCTGCTCCACACTGACATGATACCGGGCATTTGGTCAACGAACAACTCTTCACGGTCCTCTTAGACCACAACACTTTGTCATGTAATGTATCAGTATGTTTCCATCTGTCTATACAGTGAAACATGTCTTGTTTGAACACAGAAGTTACACTTCTTTGTTGTGATAAACTATTCTAAAGAAGTATCTCAAGTGCTCAGTCTTCACCAAACACCAAGTAAAAGACTCTCTTCGGTGCTTGTGCCCATGCAAAGCTTTGAAAATAGAGAACTGAATCTGTGCCTTGGTTTTTGGGGTGGGTTGTTTTTTTCTTCCCTTCTACAAAATACGGCTCTTTACATCTATACGGTATATCCCAGGGCTGTGTGTACAGCTCATTTCATTAATGCATGAGTATCTCCGAGCTCTTCAGGTGGAAGCTGGGGGCAAACTATTATAATTAGCTGGATTGTAAGATGAACACCTACCTTTTTGAAACCTATGCTGCAGTCCTAATTCCAGTTGAAAGGTGAGGTTGAAATGTTTCTATGATATCATAAATGTCCTTAGGCTTCAAGACTTTACTAGGGTATATAACACTGCAGTATCTTCTTGTATAGCACTTAAAGCTGTTAACATCTTTTATGTGAATCACCATATCGGTCCTTGGAAAATTAATGTTAAAATTTTGTTTGATTTTAGTTTAGCAGTTCTTTCAAGGTAGTACAGCCCCAACAATCACTAGTGGGCCCTTTGGGAAACAGGAGAAAAGAAAAAAAAGAAAGAACATTTTTGGAATCACTTTCTTTCACCCAACTCAGTATCAGCCGGCACAGGCAATAACGAAGGGGCTGCAGGACTGCTCTCAGCTATTATTGTGCCTGGCTCGCTCTCAGCATGACTCACTGCAGACAATATGTAACACCACTCGCAAGGGGAATGAACAGTAAATACTTGGCCCTGGATTTTTTTTTTTTAATCTCTTCAGGTTTTTTTCTCTGATTTGTATCCCTTTATCCTCGCCCATGTGCTGTATAAGCTTCTCAAATCTAATGTCCATAACACCACCCCCCACTGGTAGCAGCAAGCCCTTCCGCTGCTGTAGGGTTTACTTTGCAGAGGTTTACAAGGAGAGGCATTATTGAGAAACTGTGTGTGTTGTTAACCTAGTGGCACAAGGTTGCTCCAGCACCTTCCCTCTGGTTTTTCTTTTCTCGGGGGAGGGGTGGCTGCTATTCTAGTTAAGTGCATCTCTTGCTTTTCTGTAGCAGCCAGGCTAGTTTAGGAAGAAAACCTTGGGGCTAAACAAGCTAGGAGTGCAGCCAAGGGGGTCAGGAGACGGCTTTAAGGATTATACTACATAATTAAAAGCTCACTCTGAATATGCTTCCTGGTACCCAGTGCTCAAACATACAAACCTTTTTAGGTAATCATTCTTGGTCCTCATTTGTATCTGAGAGATTTGTAGGTTAAAGTTGCCACACAGGTAGTGAGTCAGGAATAGCAAACAAATCAGATACTCAGCTGAAAACACAAATTATTCATCTAGACTATGAAAAGGCAACACCTTCCTAAATTTGCTCTAGCCAGTGAGAATCGGGGGTGAAATAGAAATAGATGAACATGCATGTGTTTTCTTAGTTTGTTTTTGTGCAATGCCCTCTGGGTGCAGCTGATGTCATTTTGTGGCAACTTTCTAGACTTAAAAGTGGGGATTATTCTCCTGAAGAGTTTTGCCATCAGAACTGGGCCAGAACGTTATTCTACCAGATAAAAACTGGGACACTAAAGACCCACAATCAAGCCTATACCATGCTAGCTCAAAGGAAGACCATTTGATCTTCAATTACTCCTAATCAGCTGGAGCCAAGGCTAGAATTTAGGTCCTCCATTATCCATCTTCTAAGCTAGTGGCTTCCCCATCAGCCTAGACAGTACAAGCGTTTGCTCTCCAGCCATCCCCCATCCCAATCCAAAGTGATGTTAAAGACAACAGACTCCTGTAGACCTCTGCATTTGCTAAAACAGCATATTCTGACATTTCAGTCAAATATTCTAACCAAGTCTGCGCAAGCTGCGTTGATTTAACTTTCATTGTCTAAAAATAGGTCCTAGCAAGGTGTCGGTACCAAAAAAGCTAAAAGGAATGGAAAGGAGAAAATACTGAAGGCACATACTGGTTATATTCAGTGTGAGTGAGCACTTGCCTACCTAATGCACAAATCAGGTTAAGAATCCAGGCAGCACATATGCACAGATTGAGATAAATAACCAAGTATGAACAGGTGTAAATCACACTCCCATATCAAAGTTGTGAAAAACGCATATCATATGTTCTGCCTGATTTTCCACCAGAATTATCAAGTTTTTATTTCGAGAGAAGTTGCATAAGCCAGAGTCTATTCTCCATACAATGACATTTAAATCAGACCTGTTTTTTCTTTTTTTTTTTTTTTAGCCAGAAAACTGGCCCTTCTACTATTTCAATTAAATCCTAGTGTACTGTAAATAGGCCCCTTGTCACACATATAACAAAATGGAAAGAGACACCAAATAATTAACTTACTGTTACAGACAGAAATGCGAAGAACCTTGCCCTGTGTAGTCAGCACTACCTTGTAGTTTTGATTAAGCTCATGTGTTTGACTGAATCGGTGTCTAATCTTTTCAACTAATTACTGTCTAGTGCCTGCCTGCTTCTAAGTACTTTTCATTCCTCAAAAATCTGTTGTTTACAACCATTTCCTTGTTCATTTTTTTGAAAACAAAAAGTAAAAGAAAGGCTTTATTCCCTCGGTTAGGTATAGATCACATATATGAAGGAGAAGAGAGATTCTGCTACACTTTATTCAATATGATGTTACAAGAAAACAACAGTTACAGCTGACAAACCATTACATCTTTCATAATACAGACAAATTACAAGGTGTAACAAATAATGCGACATTTATTTTACTGTACTGCTTACTATGCTGTTCTTCTGAAGTATATATATATATATTTAATTACATTAACATTGTTTTCATGTACCAGCCCTCCCCTTTTTATTTGTTAAAAAAAGAACACCTCTTAGTGCACCATACAAAAATCCACGTGGAAGCTGGCAAGCAGGGATTTTGTATGCAGCACCATTGAAATGCATTTTGGGGGATGGGAATTATTAGTGCATCCTTTACTTTTAGATTTTTTGCTTATGTGAAAAATGCAAGGCAGTAACATACAGTCACTCCACCTAAATGCTGGTAGGGGAGAGTATTGTTATGCTCAGTAATGCAACGTAATTCTGTTTATATGGGGTGTCTGCATTTTGCTCCCCAGTCTGTATAGCCTAAACGGTGTATATAACAAAGATTATAAACCCAATAATATTCACAGATGAGTACTTTGTATATGAGCATACCAGAGCATTGACTACATGTTCGGTTGCGTGCACTGACACACAGCACACAGGGCTGTACGTCACCCACCGGCCCACATGGAATTTATTATCGTACCTTCCTTCCCCAGGAGTCTCAAGTGCAGAACTCCTGTGCACCAAAGAGAAAGCGAAAACCCCTGTGCCTCTGTCTACTGCAGATTGAATTTTCAGTGTTGCATGTACTGACAACTTATCCTAAACCATGGTTCTGATTAAAAACAATAGTGAGAATTAAAGGGACCCAACCGATCTGGGACACTATACAGTAAAGTAATGTCGGTGCTATTGGAGTGTCCTGACTGGTGTGGTGCCTGCTGGGTGTGGATTAGAGCTGATTAGAGCAGGAGAGAGGACTAAGCCATCTCCAGCTGGTTGACTTGTAAAGTCAGGTTCTGTGAACTTGAACTTGTAAGGAATCTCTGTATCGTGCAGACCATCTCTATCACCATCTTCCCTTCCCTGTTCACTTAATATTAGATCTCTCACATAGTTAGAACATGCCCTCCCACTTTTATCTGCCTACTACACCTGCTGCCCTGTGGCTGCTCTCCCCTCTCGCAGCAAAGCCACATCCTCTCACTATCATCAGGAAGGATCTACTGGGGCTCAGCCAAGTGGTAGGAAAATGAAAGTTATGCTGCTGCTGGCTATTGACTCCGAGCGAGTCCCACAGTTTATCAAGAACTGTGCCCCAGAGACTACAGGTCACTTAAGCCAACTTTTGACTGTTGATGGCATGAAACACCACATTCCTGGCACCTGCAGCACATCTGGAAGGCCAGGCTGCTTCTTCTTGTCCCTTTGAAGATTCTGCGGGAAACTGATTGGGGAAGACTCAGAGAAAAAGAGGGTGACACTACTGATCTTTGCTGAAGCTATCTCAAGAGCACTGATGGGGTTTAAACAGTCCATTCTGCAACACTGAGAAGAGCTGTGGTGAAAACTCCACTTCTGCAAGATGCTAGAGAGGTGGGCTAGCTGTCAGGGGGTCCTAACTGATGGGTGTCAGTCAGGCTAACCATGCAGGTAAGGGCTCTGCTGGAAGGAGGAAGAGGGAAATAAGGCTGTACCGTCAGTTCCCTGGATAAAGGAGCTTCTACTTTCTCAAAAAAACTTGACATTTCCCAGCAGATTTGATGTTCCAGAAGAACAATTTGCAGTGCTCACGTGAACAGCACCAGCTTGCTGAGCCCGGCTCCCCTCCGCGCAGGGAGAACATCCCCAGGGCCCAGAGCCTCCGCAGGGGAGCAGCAGTAGGGGCGCCTGGGAAGTAAGTGCACAAGTAAGAGATCCTGGTCACTCCTTAATTGACCAGTAGCTGAGATAACCTCACTGCTGCTGAAAATCAAGTTACTATTTAGAAACCTAGGCATTTATGCACTTTCCTTTTGGCAACTGAGTCTGAAGATTTTTGGACCAACTTTATTTCAGTGGTTGCTTAAAAGTGGGAATGGGACAGAGAAGATAATCTCACGCGCACGTGTGTGTACACACACATACACACACACACACACATACATACCTTAAGCAAACACTGTACATGAGTCACTATGGATAGTAATGTGCTAGGCTTGTGGGAACAGTTGGGGAATTACTCTATATTAAACCTTCAGATGTTTAGTTAAGCAGTGTAATTGCTTGCCTCCCAATTTAAGCTGCCAAGTAGAAGCATCTATGAAACTACCCTTATATTCCTAATTGAAATCTTTGTTACATTTTCAAAAATTCTTCAGATTTTTGCAGCAATTTTTTTTTTCTAAAAATAGCTAATTTTAATCATCAAACTGCACACGATTTAAGTAGCAAAGATAATGTATAAAAGACTTTTCTTTTACAAAAAAAAGAAACATGAAACCCAAACAAACCACGTCTAAGGCAGTTTCAGTGTGTGATAATTCAAAAGTTCAGTGGTCACTTTTTCCCCCTCATAAACATGGGGGAAAAACTGTAGTAAGTTCTAAATAGGATTGTGACTGAAAGTGGCTTTCAGATGGCTTTTACCAGATCCTGAAACAGAGATGTCATTGGGGAAAATTGTCTTTTAATGGCTGTGCAAATATTGAGAATATTTCCACGGTTCAGGTCTTTGAAAGTGTAGACTCATATCCTAGTTCATTAAGAGGCCTTTCGTAGCTACTTGCGCATTCAAGGATTTGCCTTATTGGGTGTTTTTTTCTTATTAAACACTGCTGGAGTTTAATAAGATGGCAGTAGCACAAATCCTTTTCCCCTCCTTTTAAACACTGAAAGCTAACCAAAGTGTTACTACACTTCTTAAAAAATGTGATTCAATGCATCCAGCAAGCAAAGGATGTCAAATTTATGTGTAGAATAATATTGCCTAGCAAGCGTTTCTGTCTGAGCGGGACTATAACTCAACAGTGGTTTTTGCACCATACCCTGCCCTCTCTGAATGCAAAGCATTGTATATGGTCAGGGCAGTTTTATCACACCCCTGAACACAATGTTCTCCCCAACCAAAATGTAGCAGGGGCTTCCTTTTCTAAAATCACACAACTTAGTTTCTGGCAAACTTTGCATTTGAGTGATTCATTCAGAAAAGCTATCTAAAGACATAGTATCTGGTAGTGCCTTTCAATCAGCTCAGAATACCTATGGAAAATAACTCGAAAGGTGCTTTGGTGTGGAACAGCAAACAGTCTGGGATAAGGAAAATTCTCCACTTTGCTTTGTATGTGGCAAAGTAATACAGCTAGATTTAACGGCTCATTCAACAAAAGTTTTTCTGTACCTTAGTATCTGCCTTGAATTAAACAGAACAGTTTCATCATCTGTTTTCAAGAAAACATTCCAAAAGGTAAAATAGTGTGAGGAAGAATATAGAGATGTTAGCCAAGACCCATAAAAGAAAGAAATATTCTTGAAGGGAATAAAAACATAAAGAATTCATTGTTTATCTGTCAGCTGTGTACATCTCATCATTTTTGCTTTGTCTTTCTCACAGGCCTATTTTGAAAACTGGCATGCTACATAGCCTAAGTGGAGTAACCAAATTCAGAGTACTGAAGTAAACATGCAATTATTGCCATGTTTTTAAAATGGATATGAATGGTCTGAGGAGATAATGAAAAAAGAAATAACCCAACAACACTTCAGGAATAGTGGCAAGGTGCTGTAATTGTCAGCTGATCAGACAAGTTGGGCTTGCTCTGGCAGAAATAGTCTTCCCATTGGTTGCAAAATATGCACAACTCTCAAAGAAAACACACAGTCCTTTATGCCACCATTGGCTTTTTTTCATACAGTTGTTACTGAAGAAGTGTGAACACCAAATGTGTTGTCTTAACATATTTAAGACATTGCTGGTGAAAGCATAAAAATCCTTACAAAGATGCAGCGCTGCAGTGGAAAATCAAACAAAATCAAACACAAAAGACTGAAAGAGTACATGCCATGTATCAGTAAGCAAAAGCTTAATCTTCACATAGTTCTCTGAAATCACAAGGTATCCAAATGCGTGCAAGGTTTTAAATAAATTGCAGGGAAAAAACAGGGTCTTGCCAGCTTCAATTTTCTTTTGAATGAAATCCACCATAGAGAAAGAAAGGAAACAGGCCATGGTTCCTTCCTGGTGTCGGCCTCCTCATTAGGTTTTTGCTTCCCTCCTCCAAACTGGTAAATTTAATCCTGTAAGGAAACAATATAAATTATAATAAGCCTCATGAATTGCATTTTTTAATGATTTTTTACTTGGTAAAACATAGGTTAGTCCAAAGCCGGTTATTAAATCACCAGCTCAGAGCAAAGGACAGACTTCCAAAGCACTTTTAGAGCTGGTATCTCAGGAAAATTAACTTAAAACACCAATGTTTTCAGGGTGGTTGCCTAAGTGAGATATATTAATCCATATTCATGTATCTCTGCCTCAAGTGCTAATCTTCAGAGGTGCCATCAGCACTCACATTCTCCATGGAAATTATAGGCAGCCATAAATAGACAGTTGGCTCTTCTAAAGGTGGTCACACCCCATGAACGCAAAGGAAGGTTGCTAAATGCTGGCACAGCTTCAGGCGTTTACAAGCTCTTTTTGCCCCCTTTCTTGTGGAGTCCCCAGTGATCACCTTCACAGCAATGCTTGCAACTAGTTTATGGAAAGGTCTCCTCAGGTTTGCTTTCCAAGAGTTATTTGAGGTACCCTGGGGCACATCACAGACATTTCAGCAAACGCAACCAGGTTACAGAGATCCTTGGTGTACTGTGTTTAAACATATTCACCCTTATTTCAGTGTTTTTCTATTAATAGACAGATAACTAAAACCTCTCCTTTCATATACCTAAAATAATCATTGTCTTTCACTCTGCTTCACTTATGTTGTCTTTCACTCTGCTGCTGATTCCTGTTTGTATAGGCTCAAAGCAGTGATTGGTCTTGTGAGAAGGTACCATGATGTTTTTGAGACTTACACAAAACAGGAGACAGGCCGAGAATGTGGGAAACATTACTTTAAAAGAAAGCATCCAACAATTCCAAGAAGAGCCAGGTGAAGGCTAAATGAAGGCTAGATGGACTGGAGCCATTGGAAGGATTTTATAATTAATATATTTAACTCTTAATAAATGTCCAAGTAGAAATCTATGCCAAGTAATAAAGTGAGACTTTCTGAGAAATTCTGTAGTTTTCTAAAGTTCAAAATTTATTTGTTTTACAAGGTTTGTCAAAACCAAGGATTCTAACTACAGACCTGCTACATTTTTAAAATGTAGGTGCAGGAAGACAGTCAGATATGGAGGAGCTTTAGCACTTAAGAAAAAGAATACTGAAATATTCATTGAGCATGGAACTGGTTTGTATTAGCATGTCCTAAAACTATTTAAATCAATCTGGATGCAGGTGCCAGTGAATCTAGTCTAGCCCTCATTTCAAAAGCAGGAGAAAAACAAGGCATCAGTTTTGAACTGCAGTTTCAAGCATAACATTTTAATTGTGGCTTTCATCAAAACAGCCTAATCTCTACGCAACATCTAACTTTCATAATTTCCAGGGTTTCTGTCGTGGTTCTTGAGAGCTCTTCTTCTGCCCTTTAAGTGCCGAAATACCTGAACTGGATTAACAAAAGCCTGTTCTTAATGATGCAGCATCTTGGTCCCTCTTGGAGCTTGGTCTACCATCCCTTGAGTTCTGCTCCGGTTGTTTCCTAAACACTTCTGGAGTTTGTGTGGAATGTCTATTCCACATGAAAGTCCTGCTTTCCCCGGGGTCTAGGAGCTTTGCTGAAGTGCCAATAAATCTTGTTTCAAGGAATACATTAGAGCTGATCCATTCAGTTTACCCTTCATAAGCTTAAAAAGAAAAGCAGTGTTTGGAACATGCAGAGATTCACAACTACTCAGTGGTGAAACGCTGTTGACAATATTCCCCAAATCCCACGTTTCCCTTTCTTCAAAAGCACTTTTTAGGGATGACCTTTTCGGAGCCCCTCCTTACAAAGAATCAACTAAACTCCCAAAGCTCCTTCCAACATTGAGCTTGCATTTGCCCCCGCCGCCATGCACACTACAGCTGTGGAAGGTGGGCTTGTGGTTTGGAAGCCAGATCTGCCCAGACCCAGAACACCTGGCCTGATTTCAGGCTAAACCCAAATTGCTGGAGTTCCAGAGACTGGCACAAGCAGCAGGGACATCTAGGACAGGTAACAAAATGATCTGGACAGAAAAGCCTCCGGATGGAGGCTTTTCCAGGAGTTACCAAATTGCTCAGATCTGAGAATAACTGCAATTACATTAATTACACAGAACTTTTCCTTTCTATCAGTGGACCTCAGGGCAATTTCTAAAGGAGGTAAGCATCACACTTCTCCCAGGGTTGTGCTACAATTTCCCAGTGACATTTCCCACATTTTCTGGCTTCAAGTTTGGCTCTGTAGGCAAAGCTGATGACACGTTCTCCATGGCAGGGCCTGAGCGTGTGAAATGGGGAATACCTTCAACAGAGGCTTAGAACTTCCAGAATCAAGCCCTAGAATACCGAAAGCTTCCTTAGAAATAAACAGACAGCTGCTACCATTTAACACAGGGTAGAAAAGCCTTTGCATACTGGCAACCACTGCCAGTACCAATACAGACCAAGGGCAGAACACAGGGTAGCAGAGGTTACATAAATGTGCATGGGAGACTGCAAAGTTTTTTGCTGAACCCCGTTTGTTTTCCTGTTCTGGCTCAGTATAAGACAGCTGACAGATTTATGATCAGAACTCCACCAGCTCCAGCTTTGCTGGGTCCTGCTATGCCAGTGCTGCAACTGGGGTAACTGATTTCCTGTGAAGCCAAGAGCCTGTGTAGTGGTATGGTGGGCACTGCCACCTCCACCCTTATGCATAGGCTCAAGATTTAGACTAGATCAAACAGTAGACTCACTGGAAAAGAAGATGATTTGATGCCACATTTCCCCAGTGGTTCTGGCTGGGGAAAGCTAGAAGACATAGTGCAACTGGAACTGGGGAACAGCTGGTGGTGACAGTTTCTCTGAAGACATGTTGAAATGCACTGCCTGCCCGGTTTGGGAAGCGGGCCTGCATGACAGACCCGCTGCTTGCACCCGCACAGCCAGATTGTTCTGAGGCTGAACCCTCATTTTTGGCTGCCGAGACAATTCCACTGTGTGTAAAATCCTTATGTGATCTTTGACACAGCAAACAAGCCTGGTGGTTAGGAATATATACTCTGGGAATATATAACATTTTCATCTGAATCCTGAATTCACTGAATGTTTATCGTTGATTCAAAGTGGAGTCAACAGGTGAAATCCCTTCCCTTGAGAGTGCCCTCGTGGAGTGCCAGCCTTCTCCTGGGCAGTGGGAAACAGAGGTCTACCTCTCCTGAAGCAGAGGAAGAAACTGAACACTGATGTGCTACTTCTCAGAGGAGTGCTGTAATGGCTGTGCTGTGGGACAGGAGACCTCCTTTGCTTTTGTTTTGTTTAAGGTGAGACTCACATCAAATAGACACCTTCCTAAACTGGCGGAAGAGGAGGGCGTCTCTGCAGAAAATCCACAATAAACCAAACATGAAATTTTAGATTGGTGTGAACTAATCTTTTTATTAAAAACCCACTGTTTCTTCAGTGGGCTCTTGAACTGAAACATCAGTTGTTCACACACTCAAGACCTGAGGCAGGGCCCTCCACACAGGGCTGCCGTTCAGTTCCCAGATGGCTTAGTATTCCACGTTTGCATTTTTTAAGATATATTTCAGAAATATCCTTGCTTAGAATTTAATACATTTTCCTGATCATACAAATCAAAGTTTTGCCTGGTGACTTGGCAGATTGTGTTTATGGCCTCTGGTCACAGCTTTGCTTATAAAAGCGTAAGTTGTTAAATGGAATATTTACAACTTGTGATTTCCCAAGAGCAAAATAGGGTTCTTTCAGATCTGCTTTAAAAAAAAAAAAAAACCACCAAAAAACAACAAAACCTGAAATGTAACAGACTGCCTTAAAAATGAAGTTGTAATTTTTTACCACAGGTCCAGGTACTTTTGGTTTTCATGACATCTCTACTAAACCTAATAGAAGATTACAAGCAAGTTAATGATGTGCTTGAAATATCAAGTGACCTAAATCAAGTAACTCAATTGTATGTTTGTTATCTAGAGAAATCATCTGCTGCATACATCCTGTTTGTTCCAGATCTTAAATGGGATAAAATAAGGTGTTAACCCACCTTAAAAATGGCAGACGCCAACTTCAGAATGCAGTAGCTGCTGATGTAACAGTGGTTCTAGGAAGGGATACTAAAGCTTGTAATTTAAACATTAATCATGCTCTCAAGACATGAGGCAGAGGAGGGTGACTAAATCCCAGATATTTTTCTCAGTAAATATTTTACTTAGTAAAAGAATGTCCTTTCCTGTAAAATGCAAATCACCAACTCAATACATGCTCCTTTTGGCAGCATCAGAATCCTTCTCTAGGTGCTTTTAATTTTTGTGTAAATTATCACATAGGGTGGAGCAGTGCTCCCGCAGAGTCCTTAGCATGCAAAGCACACTCAGAGTGCAGGTCTATTTATGTGGCAGCTGATTTAGCATTATTATAAGAGTATTCATTCTACAACGCCAGATTTAAAATAAAAATGTGCGCTGACAACTGGAGATACCGTATGCTCTATGAGCTGAAATATGGGGGTATTTAAGATCATCAACAATATATTCTTTCTGCTTCTCCCTCCAGCACACTTCCACATGCCACAGATACTGTTCATCCTCTCTAAAAAAAGTATACTATTAACAGGTGATTTTTGCCCACACCTTTTATTCATATCTTTGTTACAGAAGTCATTTTAAAAAGCCAACCAAACATTATCAATACTATTTGCACTCAGATAATATCTACATGCAACTCGTTGCTATAAATATTAATTAATTGGATCACCAATACCCATAATGCAACTTTATTTTGACCTACATGCCCTATGAACTAGATATTTTTTGGATTCAATTTTCTTAAAACCAACTGTCAGCATCATGTGATGGAAGAGATGAAAAATGAAAACGAGCGTTCCCGCTGTGCAGGTGAGTGACCTGTGGGAGACAGCTCTGCCTGCTAGGATTTTTACAGGTACCATCAGACACAGACCAATTGATTAGATCATCTTATACCCGCCACCAACTAGGCTCAAGAGACTAATTAGAGGGAGTACTGCCTGCGCAGGCACCCCATTGACACCTAATTTGCTCAGCCAAAGCCTTTGGGGAGAATGTATTATCTCTGCAGCTGCACTTCATGCATTTCTGATTTGAGGCATAAGCAAGGAGTACTTCTTCACTCTTTTGAGCCAACTGAGCATATAAGCCCTTAAGTGCTAAATACGAGCAGACAAATTAAATCTGGCCAGCCTCCCATAAATTCTTTTCCCCCTTCAAATATATATATATACATATAATAATGCATACACATCTTATTTTGTATCTATGTCTATATGTGCACAAATGCAAGCATACAAATAATATGTATGTATGAGCCTGTGTGTGGAAAGCATGGGTACCTAAAGACATTTCTATAAACATGTGGTTTAAAATATGCAATTTTCACAGTGTATACAGTGCTTTCTTTTGCAGGGAAGTTTTACTTCTGTGAGATTTAAAACAAATGCAGTTGTTCTAATATATGAAAAATAATTGATCTGCAGTATTGTTAGCTCAGGCTCTGAATTACCGCATGGACAAGGCTCAGTAGACTACTGTCTATAAAGTTGCTCTGCGTATCTTCAGAGGTGTTAGTTCAAAGATTATTTCAGTATACAGCCTAGCTTTGTTGAAAGCTTTTCTTCGATGGACAGTACCTTGTTTGTTGTTTCCTGAGGAATAGTGTTCACTAAAGCTAAATATAAGATTACTAAAATTGCTTTCTGCTGGGCTTTAGTTTTATCTAGTTATCCATGCCCCAAAATACACAGGAGAGGCAAGACTTAAGGCTGTCATTAAAAATTTATTTGGAAAAAAAAAAATTGACACTAGAAAAACTATGATTTTCTTACAAACCAAGAAGCGTTTGAAGAAAATATTTTCTGCTATAGGCTGGTATGTGATTCCTGAACTCAAATACCTTGTAACACACCGGAAAATGGTGGATTTGCATCACTTCTAAAATAGCACTGAAACAAAATATCTTCTTCTCCATGATGTGTCTACAAAGCAACTTTCAGGAATTGAATGAAGCTGAATTATTACAGTTTAATTTCAGCTTGTGTCAAAGCCCATGTTGACATGGTCAGTTTATAGTGTCAATTTAGGATCCTGCACCATGATAACTAAAGAAATAAAGAAGCCTTAGCAAAATATGTGCAAGTTACCTGTGTGGCCACAACATCAGGTGTAACCTCCTTTGCCAAGTACACTATGAATATGACTTCCAATCTTTTTCCTAGGATGGGGCATAACTTAATAAAGAGAGAACATCCTCACCTTCCTCTTGTCACATGAGCCACATCTTTTCCAATTCACTTTACATTTCTTTAGCAATATTTAATCTCATTTAATGTTTCAATGACACTTCTGGATTATCTTGGCAACGGTTGGCTGTTATTCTTTCACAGACACAGCACGGTACAGGATACTTACTCATTATAATAATAACTACTATCAGTCATTAAAAGTAAACCACATTTGACAAATAAGTAACAAAGGATTTACCGATTAATTTTTTCCTGCTCTTTTCCCCTGTGTCTTGGTTACTGCATTGGTATTCTTATGCACACTGGATTTCCTAGCCTCTATCTTCAGTGATGAAAATTGCTGTATATTCTTCTCCATAGTTCTAATGTATGAATCATAATACAGATTGCATATGGACACATTTCTGTTTTAAGAATTCCTCTTCCCACAAGGAGTTTTTCACAGATGGACTTTGCCTCTGAACAGAGCACTGCAACTCCAAACAGAGGGATCTGCATATGGGAGGTGACTGCAGTTTCAGGGTGGGTGCGAGGGGATGACCCTAAAAGAAGTGAGCGCTAGACAAAGACTGTAAACTAGTCAGAAAATCAAAAGTTAGAATAGTAACACAATTATAGACTGAATGATTTTATGAGTATATGTACATTAAATAAGTGACATAACCTTTTAAGGTGAGAGGTCTATGGCACAGTGGATACGGGGCTGGAAAGCAGAAACCAAGATTTTGGCTTTGCTGCTGAATGTGACTGTAAGCAAGTCACTTTATCCCCCTGTAACCTCTGCTTTGTAACAGGGGCTCTGTTTTATATCCCAGCCTCCAGGTTTAGAGTGTCTCCCAAAATGAGTGCCCCGTTTTAGCTGGAGCCAGCAATAGTTCAAATTACATAAATCCAGTTAAATTTAACAAAACTGCAATATTAGAATAGCTGCAAACTTTGGAAGTTGTTGAAATCCTTACTTGGACTGTGAGTTTTCCAAATCATAGCTTTATGTACAATAAGAGTCCAAAATTAACGTCCCACATGGCCTAGAACTTTGTGAATGTGCATCCAACAGTCCAGTGTGGGAGGCTGATTCTGAAGAGCCAAGATTTATCCTTAAATTATACACCAGTTGCTAAGTAGTATAAGTGCATATCAATAATTGCAAATCAACTGTGCATACTTTGCACACAGGTCTCTTCAAAATATAATGAATTCCTTCATAGTGTGTCTTGCTAGGAAAAAAAGGGATACAAGTCCTGATCTTCACTGTAATATATTTTATTCACAATATTCACTTAGAATGATATTTGATAACATGATTGGTTTCACAGCTGATCTGTAGGTATACCTTTAACTTTTGAGTGGTTGTGATAACTTCCAAATTAGTTTTCTCCAACTCTTTCAGCAAAAATTCTTTCCTACCCTAGCTGCCACAGCTGAAGTTTTTTCTTTGAGTTGAGAACAAAGTCCACAAAGCCTTTTACAATTACCATTTGAATAAGGCTTCACATGAAAAATGGTCAGGGCTGAATCTACTACATGTCCTCTAGTTTTTAAGAATAAAGCACAGCTCTCTGTGAGTGAGCACTGGGAAAACTAATACTTCAGACGAAGATACTACAAAAATACCAGTGTTATTGAGCTCAATATAGTTTGCAAGCAAAGCTGCAGAAACCTTATTAAAAACAAAAAAGTAAGCTGAGGGTTTTGGTACACATTAAGACCAGAAAAATATTAGTGCTACTTCTTTGCAAGAACATACTTCTCAAACCTGACAAACAGCCAAATCCTTACAACTTCTTATAGCCTCCTGTTTGTTTTTCCTTTTCCAAAGACTTCAGGATTCAGTATGTTGTTTATATTTTTAATGGCTTAAAGATTTGTCTCCTCTGAAACTGAATCCCTATAAAGGCACAAATTTTCACTCATGATTATATCAGTAGAAAAACTGAAGGATGTAACTCAAAGATTTTCTAGATTCCAATATGCAAGAAATCCAAATGAGCCCCTCTACTTTTTTTTTTTTTTTTTTAATTAATGTGATATGTCTAAATTGCTATGCTTCTCACCCTGATAACTTGCAAAAAAGCCTGTCAAACTGACTGAACGTGAACTGGAGAAACGCTGTCTCCCTGGATCTACAATGAGAGAACCCAAACCTACAGTTTTTGCCAGTGTTTGACACAATAGGATCCTTATCTCAGCTGTAGCACCAGCTCTCTACTCAGAAACAGCTAAGTAAGTGCTATGCCTGAACAAAATTTGTAGATATCTTAATTAAAACATCTGAAAGAAAAAAAAAAAAAAGGGCCTATCAGTTAATGGTTGCATAGAACAGAACTCAGAAAACGAAATAGCTGTTGGAAAATGATATACAGCCATTAATGCTCTGGTTAACAGGTCTGTTACTGGTTTGAACCCCTCTCTGGAGAAAAGGAGCACCAGGAAGAGCTGGTGAGAGATTTCCTCATTGCACTCTCTGACTAAACCAAACAGCCAAGGGACTGGACACTCAACTACAAGCAACTGGGTGCAAGTGATCTGAGCTGTGGTACCCTTCTACCATGACTCATCTTTGTGGCAGAGCCAGCCTAAGGAATTCCCACTGCTCGCAAAGCTTGCTCCTTATTCCTGCCCTGCAACTTGTGCCCCTGTCACATTTCTTGATAAAACTGTCTGTGGGACTCTCTGCATGCTGGATCACTAAAAGTATCATAAGTGGGATTATTTTTAATGTAGATCTTCTCAGTGATCCAGTTTACATCAAATTTATAAACAGTTGCACCAGCACAACTAATGGGATTGGAAACTGGTGATGGAGAAAGAAGGAACTGCCTGGATAGAGCTAGGCAGAAATTTATCGCTCTGTTTTTGCCTGCAAAGACAAAATCATGGAATAACATTCTGATTTTTCATCAACAGCAGTTCCCCAATGCATTACTCATAACAAAGCTTCACTTTCTAATGTCTGAAGCCACCTACCAGCTCACAAATGGCTAATTATTTTCAGGTATCCAGAAAGACAGTGAAATCTGCCTTAGCTGGCCACTCAGGGAGAAGTTGTTGCATAATGACCTACTAATTAAAAAGGAAAAAAACCATACTCAAAAGATGTGGGAATACCCGTAAGATTGCCTAATAAGGATAATCTCCTGTACATGTTTCAAGGGAGCAGCAAAGAAGAGATGGCTGAGAGCCCATGCCTCTGACTGAAAGTTCCTTGAATTTTTTTGGTTGGTTTTCATTTTTTTTAGCAATAAAAATATGTTGGCCTGCCAACATATCAAGGATATGTTTAACAGTTTGTGAAGCTTCAAGTCAGAAGGGATAGAAAAGTATCTGATTCTTTATAGGTCAGTATCTAGCTTTGAATGAAGAACACAACCCTTCAGTTCAGGGAGAGCAGATCAACTGTGTCCTAATCCAAATACCACACGTTAAATTTATTGACTGCCAGTCTCAGGACTGAAGGTTACTGTTATTTGATAGTGTGATTTATCAGCTTGAACCTAGGCATATTTCTTCTGTCTGAAGAACAACAGCTGACCAACTCAAAAGCCAAATGAGATGATGTGCCTGACCATCTCCCTCCTCTCCGCCCCATCTAACATAACAACAAGTAAATAACTTCAGAGAAATTATTTGGAAATTTATTCCTGGTTTTCCCTGTCATAGCTTTTATCCCCAAATCAAAGACTGCTGGAGAAAATGACATAAGATAGATTAAATGCCTGCAAGATGACTCATTAGCATTCATCTCCTCCCCAAAATTAAGCACTGCCTCATGCAAAGATCCACAGGTATTTAAAAATAGGGCATTTTGTATACATGTGATTGTTAGTATCAGCCAAGTTACCTCTTGAAAGATAAGTGCTCTTAGAACAAATTTAATCCTTCTAATGTAACCAGTACAAAGTAGCTATGGGATAGTCTTGAGATGGGTGTGGACCATTTTGCTCTTTGGCTTACAGAAAACAAAGATTCCTTGGAATTTAAAGGTACCTCTGTGAGGGATCACAACAGTATAAATTACTTTAGTTCCCACAGATAAATGCTACACATTAAGAAAACAAAGTGTGAATGTTTATCATTACCAAAATCATTGTAGTAGCCTGAAAGTACTTACAGGCAGCTTGGAATTAAATTATGCTTGTTTGTTCTTCTTTGGAGAAGAAAGAATGAATGTTCAGGTGGATGAGAAAGAAGAAAGAGGGATGGGTAAACTAAGAAAAAAAAATTCCATTTATTTTTGTTAGTGTTTTTCCTAGAGAGTACTTTTCAAACTAGCAAGGAATTCTTAATTAATCTGGAATGTGGAGTTATGAATGCCTTTGTTTTAGCCTGACAAAACAGACATTATTGCAGTTGTGTTCTGGATAGCAAAGATCCTTCTAGCTAAGCACCATCTGGTTATACATTTTATTTGCTGCTGTGGCTTTTCAGAGACTGAGCATCATGCCAAAGTGGTCATGTCAAAATACATTTTTTAGGACAGCACTGCAAGCTGTAAGCACACATAAAATTAGACAGAAAGCTGACTTCACATGCTGAATTATAGTATATTAAATTATAGTATATTAAATGAATGGCAAGTTTAAGTAATAGACTTATTTAAATTCTGGAATATATTTCCAAATACTATTATGTCCAAAGCTCTTAGGCTATGTGTCCACCTACACCATGAATGCCATACAATGGCTTTGACAGAGATCAGGAAGTCTTTGGAGTTGACCTTTTCAAGACTGAATTGTTTCCTAACCCAACAGTTCTTAAGACTAGAATGGGGCAAGAGAGAAAAACTCCCAGGTTAGGAAATGCAATGGTGTCTATATGGGATATTGCCTGCCTCTGTGCTCACTCCCTATAGGCTCTGCTGGTACTGAATACTGCTATGCAGTCCTTTCACCTATACAGCTCCCACTTGGGATTCTTGCGTAAATCTATGACATTAGAAGGAGTTACTGGCAGCTTCAGGCCAGCTGCTTTTTCCCTGTCAGTTCCATTTTTACATACAAAACTATATGGAGCACTGAAACAGAAATATTTCCCCAGTGCAGTCTCTGTGGCATTAAACGGAAAAAATGTTCCAGAATTGGCACCTCTACAGAGCATCACTACAGCAATGAGGATATCCTATCCAGTATATAAAGAGATCACAAAGCAGCTCAGTGACTTTATTTCTCAGAGTTCCCACTCTGGCTGCGGTAAGAACCTTTTCCACATGTATGACTAAGATGTTCAAATATAACGCATGGTTTGGGAAATCCAACGTGAGGTACTTCTCATAGACACGACTTTCAGAAACCATGCAGCATCCACAGCATTTGAAAATCAGGCCTTCTTCAGATATTACAGACATTCCCCCCTCCTTCTAACTGTTTTTTGAAAGACTTATTTTTTTCAAGAAAGCACTCTCACATGCTTGAGAGGCTTCATACATGTGGCAGAAATAGTAGATGTCAAATCAGGTGCAACATACCATGCATTTTGTGGTATGCAAAGACAGGGATCATGGTAAGATGGAGTACTAAATACTTTTCTTTCAGTGCCATAAGCATCAGTTTTCTTGTAACTGCAAGAAATATTTAATCTTTTTTTTTGAAGCTCCATTATAAATGTAAGGTTTTGCATAGCTCATTTAAATAGTTTAAATGACACAAGGTTAAGAACAGGAAAGCCTTTCACCAAAGGTGGTTAGTCCTTTTCAAAGATTTCATATTATTTGAAGCTTACTTTCACTGCATTCTTTTACCTTGGCTGCTTCCCAAGTGGGTATAAGTTAATTAAATAGGATTTTGACCCTTTAACCTTCCCTATAAACTGCATCTTTACCTAACTCTATTTAAATAAATCAGATAAAAAAACAATCATGTAGCAGAATATGTATTTTTACAGCTGCGGAAAAAACAAACACGTCTATTAAGCTTATTTGTAAAGTACTTAGTAGTCAAAGCAACAGCCAAGTCTCATGGATGATTTTAATTAAAATAAATCTGGGTGGGCACATAAATTCATTTACGATGGCTTTTCTCAAACTGAAACTTCTCTAGCATTACTGAACAGCACTGCACTACAGTAAGTCCCATTTGTTCGTGCCAACTGAAGTTCAATCCACCTGATTAGCTTGTATTTGTTTTATGAGTCATGTAAAGTGTAGCAGGTCTCTATGAAAAATATCAAAGATATGAGGCTGAAAAAGGAAAAGAAGGGGAAGGGGAAGGGGAAGGGGAAGGGGAAGGGGAAGGGGAAGGGGAAGGGGAAGGGGAAGGGGAAGGGGAAGGGGAAGGGGAAGGGGAAGGGGAGGGGAAGGGGAGGGGAAGGGGAGGGAAGGGGAGGGAAGGGAAGGGAAGGGAAGGGAAGGGAAGGGAAGGGAAGGGAAGGGAAGGGAAGGGAAGGGAAGGGAAGGGAAGGGAAGGGAAGGGAAGGGAAGGGAAGGGAGGGAGGGAGGGAGGGAGGGAGGGAGGAAGGGAGGAAGGGAGGGAGGAAGGGAGGAAGGGAGGAAGGGAGGAAGGGAGGAAGGGAGGAAGGGAGGGAGGAAGGAAGGGAGGAAGGAAGGGAGGAAGGAAGGGAGGAAGGGAGGAAGGGAGGAAGGGAGGAAGGGAGGAAGGGAGGAAGGGAGGAAGGAAGGAAGGAAGGAAGGAAGGAAGGAAGGAAGGAAGGAAGGAAGGAAGGAAGGAAGGAAGGAAGGAAGGAAGGAAGGAAGGAAGGAAGGAAGGAAGGAAGGAAGGAAGGAAGGAAGGAAGGGCAGAACAGATGGGCAGATAATAACAACATAGAACGATACCCAGCACTTCTATAACACGTGCTCTGGGTCTAATTATCAAAAGAAAGTGAAATAGATGCACCAGGAGAACACTGTGTTGCTCTCTCCAAACAGATAGTGTGACTTTCTGTCACACTAGGACTTTCTGCCTTTTTCACCTTAAAATACAGGTGTCTGAATATAAACACCACCTATTATCTCAGATTATTAGATCCTTCCAAAAAATGACAGCACCTTTTAATTTCATCCAGAAACAAAATATAACTTAGGTATGAAGGATGATAACAGTTACATACGAAGAAATGAGTAACCAGCTCACTTATAAAGAATGAACAAAGAATTAAGCTGCCTCTTTGTGCCTAAGTAATGTGTTCAGGTCTCTGCACAGGCAGTGACAAAGACGCTGCCACTGGAGCCTGAGCACTGATCACATCTCTCACCCCCAGCAGGGATTTCATAAATTGAGCTCATCACAGAATGAAATCCTTCCAAAACACAGGTCTTTGGTTTGATATATTAATAGTGATACTATCTAACCGCCTTACTGGTGCATTATGTTCCAATTTTGCAGCCATTTGGTGAGAAATACATGCATATTCAAGAGCGTTAGGTTTTGATCAATGATTGGGACTTATTTGCCCATTTTCTGACACTTCTCTCAACCCATTATGCTGAACTAACAGCAGGAAGATGACAACAACAGGCATGTCACACATAAGAAGCCCCCCACCGCAGCGTGAACAGAGAGGCACAGGCACAGGAGGGGAGGCAGACCTGCACACCGACTCCCATCTCCTGAGGTGCAACTGATCACCTCATTAGAAGGGCTTGGAGTTTTTTAATGGCATCGCACATCATGTTTTGTCCACCTTTGGCAAACTGTGTTAGACCAGGGTTGTTACCATGCACAGGCTGTGATAACAAAGATTAATAGGAATAAACTCTTCCATTTTTCACATTGGACGGAAGTGGATCGTATATGCTCACCAGTGAGGTTTCTCTGCTCCCCTTCACTATTGCCAAAACAAAGGTTTCTAAAGTAAGGTCTAGCAGTAGAGCATGCCCAAAGGGAAAAAAAAAAAAAAAAAAGTGATTAAAAAAGGCACTGGAAATTCTGGCAATTATAATAAATAGTTTAAAGGCATGTCAACAGCCTGTAACTCTCCCTCCTCAGAACATGCAAGTAGTAACCGACAATAACGGTACTGTAAACTCAGAGAGATACATACTTTGTGCTTTGAAAGGGCTTTGCATAGAATTATTTTAATTATTTTCCTTATATAGTAAGTGGAGGATGAAAAGGATTTCTGAAATAAGAAATGTTATTGTTAACTCAGTAATCACAGCTGAGGGACTTAGGGGCAGTCTGGTTTCTGAAATATCCTTGAGCTTATTTTACAGAATTGACTAAGTTGGTGGTATCCCTGTCACATGGATTTCAATGCAAGGCACCAAAACTTCCTTTATGCAGAAGTACAATAGACAACACTGGACACTGAAATCATATCCTGGAAAAATTTAGAACACTAATATTTGAAACAGAGGATTTTTATTAATTTAAAGTAGTTAATTTTTCATTTGTAAACACCTATTTATGAGGTGATTGAGTTTAGAGTTGACGTATAACATACATGCTATGTTATTTATTTTTCAAACATAAAATACATATCCCTGCTGTTTTGAGAAACCTATTGACCCTTAAGAGTCAAAGCAAGGGCTTGATTTCTATCCTTTGATTCTGGGGGCCCCACAGACAAGGGAGTTATAAGGTTCCCTATTTTGCTCCTTGACATTCAACACGCTTATAGCTTGGGACCAGTGGAGTAGCTGGGGACAAACCGGGGATCAACATGTAGGCAGAGCTGCCAAGGGAACCTTGGGAAAAAGCCGAGACGATGGCCAGGGAGCCTCGTGTGGCAAAGCAGTCCAGGAGGGCAGTCTGCAGCCAAAGCCAGGCAACCACACAGCTACAAACTACGAGGTTTCACAGCAGAAGCTGCTATAATATGGAAATAGATTCTTACCCTCCAGGCCCATATGTCATCACACCAAGCTAAGCTGAAGTTGCCAGCTAAAATGGGCAATTTCACATGAACTTGGCAGGGTGACTGCCAACACAGAGCTTGTTTTCCACTGGTGCCACCCACTCTGCTAATCCAATTCTGCCTCCTGATTTGCTTTTAAATAATAATGAACGCAGCAGATGGGAGGGGAAAATGTGCCTGGCAGTTAAGCCAGCATTCGAGTGAGGCTCTTTGCTTTTCATATATCTTGTGCAAACTAGCTCTGAATGCAATGTCAAGTGATTAATAGTGGTTAAACGAGAAAGCCAGGATTTGCCATGTTCTCAGTCATTCAATCTTTGACCAGGACAGACAGGCAAACAAAACAGACAGAAGGATAACATGTTGAAAGAGAAAGAACTAACTTTCATAACATTTAACTTTGATAAGGAGAGGGATAGACTCCTCTTCCCATCCTCGCAAATACCATTTTGTTTTTTTTGAGGGGGGAGGGCAATAGAGGGGCATTAAGCAGCAGAGCAATATTAAAAATACCTTTCAAGTCAAACACCCAGTAATCAGCACAGGCACTATTGAGCATTATCCCATGGCTGACTCTTTTTTGACAAGAAGAGGGGAAACAGGCTGAAGCACCAGGTTAGGGAATAGGGATGTGACTGTCAAGAAAAGGGGCTGAAGGAGACATGGAGAGGCAGAGGGCAGACGGCAAAGAGCATACAGACAGAAGGCTACATGTCTTTTCAGCAGTGGCAGGAGGACCTATTATTCCTGGGTCACACAACATTATCTCCTGTCCAACAAACAGCAGGTAGGCTTGTTTGCACAGTGCACTGTGTTTTCTCTTGTGTCAGCCTGACACTGAGGATAATCACCTCCTACTGCTACCTACTGGCCTCACACTGTGGGTTGAAGGATATGAATCCCACTGGCAACACATCTCAATGAAGGTGAAAGAAGGCATCAGTATGATTCCATACACCAAAAGTTCTTTCACTTCCTTGGTTTCTGAAAATTTGGGAAATTACAACTCTTGAAAGGAGTTCAAAATGCTTGTGCAATATTGCATCTAATTTCTTTACATCTGTGGTAGTCTTTAACTCATGATCATTTTCTCACCCTACATGAGACCCTTGCCACATTCACTGCTCAACCTATACACTGCTTTTGTAAGACAAAGAGTTTTACTGAAAATAAGACCCTTGACTCCTTTATTATGGAAGTTGGAAGGTCTCAAGTAAGTTGAGCAGCAGATGAAAAAAAGTATGAATGTTTCAGTAGCTGAATGCCTAGAAAGTTGCATTTGAGTCCTGCTTCTGCCGTAGTTCCTACACAATGCTAGGAAAGTTTTATCAGAGCTCCTATGTGATGCTAGAGAAGTTATATGAACCTATTTTATTTAATTTTTTTCTAACAAAAATTCACTTGGCCACTCTCATTTTCTGTATAATCCAAGATGGTTCCTGGTTTGGGCTGCTGATACACTGAGCATTCACTGCTCCAGCTGAGGTCAATGCAAAATGAAATCCAATCTGAACATATTAAACACTAAAAGATGCTAGGAGCTCTGAGAAATCAGGCAAGAAAAATTGATTTATTTTTAACAATTGCCATTTTAATACCTGTGCCTCAGCTCCTAGTGTGTAAAATGGACACCTCTGTGCCATCTTAGCTCATGGAAGCACTGCGGAGGTGGCTTCCCAATGCTGGCAAGGAACTAAATACAATGCATCATGAAAAGCCTCCATGGAAATGAATGATTCTGTATCTGGTGCAGGCTATGGATGCTGTAGCCATAATGCATAGGATCAAACACTGAATGATGGCATGAAGAGAAACATTGACTATCTGTATTTACAATCCATTATGCTGTAAAAAGCGATTTGGGATCCCAAAGAAATACTACTATATGATCCTGCAAATGAAGAGTTCAGATGAATGCAGAAACCACAGGTGGAGGAAATAAAATTTGAAACCTTAATTTTTGTATTTCCTAACTACTGTTTGAATTTGCCACTTATTAAAGTTCCTGAAGCAGACTTCAGGAGAAGACAGTGTTGCTGAGAACTAACTTCCCAATTAGTCACAAATAGGATGAAGAGATTCGTACTACGAAACATAAGCCTAGCTCAAATTTACTATCAGCTTCTACGTATTTCAACTGAAATATTTTCTCTGGTTTGATGTTGCAAGACCACAGTAACACAATTTCAGACAGCAACCTTTAATAATACAGGATAATAGATATTCCATTGTATAAATTTTATTATCTCTGTTTTTCCATCTAATGCAGGGAGTTTAGCATATGCCTTCTAAAAACTGAAAGAATTTCATACAGGCGTCTGTACTGGCCTGTTCTTTGTACTAATTAAATTAGTTTCCTGTTGAGTAAGTAAAATACTGGCAGCCAGGAACAGTTGGGGAGACAGCTCAGAGGCTTAAGCACTGAACCATGAACTTTTCTGTTTACTACAATATTAAACAAGTAGACACTCTTGCTGACATTATGGGGAATGAAAGAGCATTCTGTTAAGATATTTGTTACATTACTGTTCATTACTGATCTTCTTAGAGATTTTTAAAGATACAAAAGGTATTTCATTTGATATAGTTAACTAAATAAACATAGTATTTGGTTTAAAAATGCGTATGTCAAAGTTAAAGCTGAATTTGAACTTCAAATCTAAGGGGTCAAACCTCAGAAGGGAGAAATAAGCAAACCACTGCCCAATAACCGAGCCTCATCTTGGGCTCTGCACCTCCACTCTAATGATCACAAAAGTGAAAACTTTATACAGTGCACAGATCTTTGGCCCAAGCACCTCACAAGTGCTCTTGACACCTGGCAGGATTAGGGCAGGAGACATCATGTCTGTATTCTTCTTTTCTAGGGGCTTTCAGCAACTGCTGGAGAGTTTGCTGTACATATAAATAAAGCGTAAGGACAAAGAAGCGCATGAAGTATATGAATAGGAGGTCTAAATAGCCATTCTTACTTCAGTTTCATTTTCCCTTGTAACGTAAGAGCTCTTAAAGTATTATACATTGTTTACATTAAAATATACATGATTACCACACTACATATACACTGAGCCTTTGTGTGCATATATTTAGCTCAAAGCTAATCTCTGAATAAAAGTCCTTTCTGAAAATAGAGATTTATAAAAAGAAACACTGATAAACTTTCAGCTATAGGGACTCTAGTGGTCACTGCAAAAACAGCATTGCAACACAAAACCTGTGTGATTTTGTGGATCACCCCATAAATCTTCCTTTGTCCCATGAGTTTAAGTTTTCAGCCAAGAAAAACAACATTCTTCATAAAATTAATGAAAACAAGCTGCTCTTTGCCTACAGAAAAAGATTTTTCTTAATTACATTTTTTGCTTTGAATCGTATATCCTGTAGTTTGATTAAATCCCCTTAGAAGTCAACTAAAAATTAGAGCTTTGCAGTGTGAACCTCAAAGGTGGTGTTTACTTGGAGAATATAAACCCACTGTGCCTTTGGAAGCTGATATTGAAAGCAAGAATAAGAGCAATATGCAAGACAGTTTTTATTATTTTCATTATGTCACTGCATAAATTTATTTTCAGGGCTTAGAGTTTGCAGAGAAATATGATCTGGCCAACGTATTTATTAGAAATAAATGGGCTGTATAAATGAATGTAGATAAAGCAAGAATACTGGAATTCTGGTTAATCCCTTGAGGCAGTAAATCAGGATTTCTAAAGCACTTAATGCAAAATATCTGCATCAAGGGGGTTAAATATATAAAATATGAAAAGTCAAAGACAAGAACTAGATTAAAAGGTTACACAGAGACGGTGCTGAAAATAATGAAGCCTGCTGCTAAACAGATATCCAACAGACATTTATTTAGGTTCACTGGCTGCAGCAGCCGCTGGCATACTCTAAATGAACTCATACAACAAACAAAAATCAAATTCTAGTGACAGTCTTTGATGATTTTTTAGTACCAAAGCAGAAAATTTCCTCGCGAGAACCTAGCTACATGGACATGATTAAGCTAACGCAACTAATTGCCCTAACTGAAAAATAAAAATGCCAGTTGTCTATACCCTCGCTGCATCCTTATGGCCTCAGTAGTTCAAATGAGCTCTGTACCCTTCCTGGCAGACTGAGTCTAATCCCCAGTGGAGACAGCAGACAGTGCAAAGACATAACTCATTAACTTAAACACTAATTGAATCAGTTCCTATTCACCTGAAAATCTCCCTCCACTCCAGAGTGAAACTGGTCCAAAGAACTAAGTCTTTGCCAGGCCTAAATCATAATTCAGACTGAAGAACAATTTTCTTTCACTCAGGCTCCCAATGCTTTGATACACACAAAGTCTTCCAAAGTCTTGTTTGTATGTACTACTAAAAAAGATTTACTTTAAAAAAAAGCCCCAAATCCTAAACACTAACCAACAAAAAATGAATATATTGCTCATATAAACAGCATGTTACATCAGATTCTCTGTGCAGCAGACGTATTCCTAACACGACTGCTGCCATCACCCACAACCACGAAGTGTTGGCTCCAAAGCTCAGAGGTGCACCTTGTTGTAAGTTAGGAAGCAACAAGACATACCTTGATTATATATATATTTCTGCTTTTATGCACACACATGGTTAAAACTGAACTTAATTTTTTTTTCTACCATATGAAGACTGTAGTCCTGACCCTTTAAGGGACTCCATGCAAAGAGACCAGTACCCACACAGAGCTTGTTTGAAGTTAGTGTGGTTTTCCCAGTGGGAGACAGGAAGAGACGGGAATTACTGAGTTAAATTTGTGTATTAGTATTTTCAACATAAATTAAATACTTGCAGCTAAAGCAATAAATACTGAAATCCTACTATGCATTGATACCTTTTAGATCTTTGGGAAGGCAAGTGACCTCGATCCTGCCTCTGTCGTTCTAAGCTTAAAAGTTTTAAATTTTAAAGGAAATTTAGTCCAGATTGAGAGAATTCCTATTCCCCACACTGGCACCTCCAGAAACTTCATTTGCTTCAGTAGGTCTTAATCACATCCCTAAAGCTAAATATTTGTTCAGCTACATTCCTCAACTGAGGTTTGTATGAATAAGAGATGAAAAGAGACTTTTCTTTGTATGACAAATTGCAGTGCTCATCACTTTTGTTCAGCAAGGTCATATCAAATACTATTTCAGAAATCAAGGAATACCTTCAAATTCCTATGAAGAGATGCAGAGGATTAGTTCTTGTACACATCTTTTTCTGTTTGAGACAAGGCTGACAGAATCTACTAAAACCCTGAACATGGGTGATATGTACTTGTTACACCTTTTAACCTAAAACTGATAGTATAAAAGTGAGTTCCAAACACCAAAGTTTTCTTCCTTTCCCTACCTCTTTGTTAAAGATACACGTCTATATTACACTCAACATAAAGTCATTCAAATGCACATTAAAATGAACTTTTACCTCATCTCTTTAAAATTTTGGTACCCTAAAAATGCATTTTAACAGGCACTTACATCTTGTTTTATTTAACGTTATTAACTGCCTGTGCAGTGGGTACTCCACTCATATCACCTAGATGTTGTCAAATCTTAGCCCAGCTGAGCAAGCTTTAGGGCATTTTCTCACTTGTTATTTGGCCTCTTGATTATCACTCAGGGATATCACGCCCAGGGAATGGCTAATAGTCTCAAAGCTACTATTTTAAAAGGAAGATATTGATAGAATTAGCTAACACATCAAAAATGTGTGAAGTGTGAATTGTGCTCATTATGCACAACATTTTATTTGTAAGAACTGGCTAGTATGATTACCATACAGTTGTCAAAATTCATTGTAAAATGACATTCTTTTGACAAACCAATTTTACAGTGACACTTAAAAATACTAAATGAAGACAACAGACAAGTACTTACTTAGGAGAAGCAAATCTTGGAAAAAAAAGGACACTTAAATCACTATTTTTATTTATTTCGCAAAGCTGATACCTTTACTCCCATGGGTCTGAATGAGTGTGTGAATGTACAGGGAACATGCTATCACAGCATTGCTAATTTGTCTGGATTGACCTCTGAGGAACAGTTTGTGTCATCGTGGAGCAAAAGCGCTGGTAAAACATTTGTCTAGATAAAAGATCTCAAGCAGTTAACCTGCTCAGCAGAGGCAACAAAAACGGGCACCAGGATAATGACCTCTACCCAAACGGGGAAGGTACATCAATGTAATACTATGACAGCAAGACAAAAGATGACGGTAGCTCAGCAGGAAAACATTAGCAATGATATAACTCTTGGTACTGTATGTGAATGAAATGCCTTAAGAAGTATAATGCCAACTTGTTTTCACCTAATAATGATTTAAAGTTTTAGTATTAACCCCCCCCAAAAAAAAATCAATCACACCCAACTTTGTTCTTCAGTTGTTTTTTAAACTCTTGCTTCCATTCCATTTTATTTTTTCCTAAATAAAAATCCTGATAGAAGTAAATATACAATGTGGGTAATAGTTACAATTCAGATGAAATCAGCCTTTCCCATTTGATACACAAATTATTGGATGGCTATGTTTTTCTGACTTCAGGTACTTATGACACTGCTCTTAAACATAAACCAGAAGAACCTGATGAGCCTTGTTTAGCAAGTCAAACCTGTCCTAACAGACAGATTAATGAATTTCTTATGCAGATTATTACGCTTCAGATATCTTTCATTGTTTATACTGAACTTTTCTTCTTTCCTTTTTAAAAAGGAGACACTGTGTCACATATCCATTATTTTCACCAGGCAGAATGCCTTGAATATTTAGCTACCGCTCTTTTAGCACCACACAAAAAGTTCTGGGTTTAAACTATTTATTTTTAAAGTAGCAGCATGATCAGACCTGCATGTTTATCTAAAGATCTTTGCTTTATGAGGGAGATTTTAGTCTGTGAGGTTTCCTCTACACATGGTAGGCAGCTGTCAGCAGCAGTGAGCAGGGTGAGGGGTCACTGCAGCTGCTCTGCAAAATCACAGGGTTCCATCAACATCGCAAAAATCCTGCAGAGTGGGAGCTGGGAGACCACGGATTAGAGTACATTGGAGTGTGTATATAAGGTCACATCATGTCTATCAAAGTGATATCAAACTGGTACACCGTACAATACATTTTACTGTGTTCTGTGTTCAAAGAAAAGGAGAATGGACATGTGTGTAGCAGACCACAGTTCAACACAGAATTTCACATTGTCCTTTCGAACAGATGGATTTACTAAGTTCACAAAGACGTGTTGAATATGTAGACACAGTGGAGATGTGTTGACTGAGAGAGAACTACATTTCATGAATTCTTCAGGTCAGAGAATAATTTTCATTAATTAAATAGTAGAAGAGACTATTAAGAGAAACCAGATGTTCACATTTCCTGAATCCTACACACTAATATATATAAACATCTGCCCTTGTATACATATGTCAATAGTTTCCCATAAAATGCTTACTGATGTCTCCTCATGAAACATCGCTTTTCTGAAATCAGTAGCTTTATCATCTTAAGATATCCCTAAAATTAGGATAGATAGGTAGCAAACACGTAGTTCTGATTTGTGGGTAGACATAAATCACCTCCAAACCTGCCTGTTTCAGAGGACAGTTACAGGATATCAAACTCTGTATCTGTCATGTTGTAGACAATGCACAGATTCTGGATATTTGTAACTCTCATTGTTAGGGTGCTTCAAAATTATGCTCCCTGACAAAAAAAAAAAAAAAAAGATACAGAGCTGACATCTTGCATGAGGAAAGAAGGAAATGGGTAGGGCAACAGAGAATTTATTTTGGCTGAAATATGGAACAACTGAGATGACTAGACAGTAGATGATGTCTCGTATTTCTGGCAATCTTGTGCAAGTTGAAAGCTGGTAGAGGTATTCAGAAAACAAGGATATATCAAACCACATCTGTCTGCAAAGTTAAAAAGTTGATGACACTATAACAATTTTATACTGTTTCAAAATAGTTTCCACAATTTTACAATTACTGGTTATTACTTTCAGCAATAGAAAATATGAAATGTAGATGCAAAGAATAAAACACTGAGAAAGCATCTTGATTACAAACTGTACAGTTGTGAAGTATGAGCTGCTGAAACAATCCAAATGCCAGAGTTTAGACTAAGGCCTCCTAAATATCTGAACCAACAGGACTCTGTGATCTTCAAGCTTCCTCTGAAGAGTTCTGAAGTTTTACTGTTTAATCTGGTTCTGTGGAGCATCCACCACAGGCACAGGGACCACTTTAAGAACTGCTGACCCTGGTAAAGTTGTCAAAAAAAAAGTTACCACCTTCAGCAGAAGTAAATTACAAACCTCCCTTTCTCCTTACCATAAATACCAACACCCACTTGCACAGTAAGCCCTTTAATCTCTTTGTCACAAAACCCTTCATGGCTGGCATTCACTTACACATGCATTTGCAGTTATTTTGCACAGCAGATTACCATCCTGCCCTTGCCCAGCTGATACCCAGCCTTCCTGGACACACACATCCTCCATTCACTTGCAGGCATCCTCCTCCATTTTGCTTCTTCCCACACTGAAGCTCTGTCTTCTTAACCACTGGCCCAAATACACCTGAGGTGCTGAGAGGTTTCTGAGCCACCAGAGCTCAGCGTAAAGGGGTTTTGTGTCTTTGGGTTTCTCCAGTTTTGTTTTATTTTAAGCAGAAAGCTTTGATGAGGACCATTTCCTGCTTTCCTGGCAAAGGCTTCCCCTTACGCTAGACAAGCAAGAGTTGGCGAGATTGAACTGAAGAATAAATGCAGACAAATACTTCCAGCAGTGCCAAGGTCTCTCCTCAGCTTCACCACCTCTGACCTGGATACAGCCCCCCACCTCTGCAGCACTTACAGTGATCATTACTGCGCAAGCACCAAATGTTCCCCTCCCACAAGGGGGAACATCAGTGCACCTCCTACCTTAAGATATGTGTTTAGGATCAGAAAGGATCACACAAGCACTGCCTATCTGTCTACCCGTCAAATAATACTTCACCTGCTTTACAAATGGTTTCTCAATCTTAAGTGAATTATCTTTGTAGATGTCCGAGCAAATAGAAAGGATTAAGGACCATTGATGGCAGAAATAAAAAAAAAGTGGAAAGTTTCCCATGGTTTTCAGCCCTCTGACTGCTCTTCTAAGCCACAGTCTTGGAAAAAAAAAATAATCTGCAAATGCTACTTTTTTTTCATGTAAGAATAGGGTTTCATATTTTTTATTTTTTATTAACTTCATTCCTAGGGACTGATCTTCCTTGGGAAAGAAAAGTTCCAGAGAAAGTGGAAGGGGAAAAGAGTCGTAAGTAACATATCTGAAAAAAAGTTTTTCACCAGAATTATGAGAAATTCTGTCATCCATTTCACTTTGAAATCCTCTCACCTACATCCTCTATTGCAAAACCACAGTACAGTATGTATTTTTTCCCATCAGTTCCTACTTTTTGCATTATTCTCAGGTTAGAGATCAGTTTCCTACAGCTAGTAGGGCACAGCGGGAGCTGAGGAGAATTGACACATGGAGACAGCCCCAAGTCTGCATACCCGAATTCCTAACTTCCACAATACCTTCTGCAACGTTACTGGGCACATGACAGATGACTATTTCCCTTACTTTCTGTGGGGCGTAGCAATTTTTCCACTGGATAGGTCAGACAACTAGATAATCAATACATGCAGACCAACAGGCCCCGAGAGTCATCCCATAAGCATGATAATTACATCCAAAACACTGTAATTAACATGCACCACTACAAGTTTCACTTAACAAATGACCAAAGCGATGATTCAGAGCACAGCCCTGTGCAAGGCTCCCATTTTAGGCTCCAGAGCTGGAAGATTGAGAACTCTTCAATAATTCTATGTTAAAAACGCCTGGTTATAATTATTATGTTATGCTGGTAATGTAATTTCATATATAATTATTAACTCATAATAGAGGAGTAGGGCAAACAGTAGCTAGCTTAAAGTAGTTAGCTCGCAATTAGCTCATAATGATTTCATTACTTGGCACATTGTTTTCTTGCACACAGCTCTCATGATTTCTTTTCTAAAATTACAGAGAGAATTGCTGATTAGGAATCTCCACGTGAGCCTGGAATTTATGCACTTGTTTTATTTGAAAATAAATAAAACTAAATTGTATACTTATGCACATATAGGCCAGGCCCACTGAGATCTTCAGGACAAACATATTCAGGCTTTCAAAACAGAGATACAGCCATTAACAAAATAATCTCTAGCTGCAAAACAATCCTTCCTTCCCTTTACAATATATGCAATAATTTAGGCCTGTAGCAGAATATTTTAACAGCAAACTTAATCGTTGTAATAGATTTGAAAAGTTCTTTATGCTCCTTACATTTTTCAACAAAATAAATAGGCATGGATTTAGCAAGAATTCTACCTGTATTGGTTACATGAGGAGAAAAGGCAAACCTTTTATTTCTTTCTAAAGATGTTGATAATATTTGCACGGATGTAGAAGTTTTTTGGAAAAATCCTTAAACATTACTAAACAATAACAGAACCACAGTCTTAATTTTTTCCTTCTTTTATTGTTTCCCTTTGTGTTGTCATCTTCTGCTTCCCACCGGTTTCCCTATCTGCTCTTCTACTTTGGTAAGAAATACTGCAGCATGTCTGGGAGAGTCAGTAAGGAAAAGAAAGTGATGCAGTGACAGAGCTGCTCTGCAGGCTGACAGTGCGAGACATGGCTTCTAAATAATTCAGTCTGGGACCAGAAATGGCAAATCTATGTATGCAGAAATACCTCAGATTTGAGGTCAAACACTTCACATTCTCGAGAACTAGCAACTGGTAAGTGGAATTTCCCCATTTTGAAATGGGCTTATCATTTGTTTTTGACTGTATGAGTAGGAAATATTAGTATGTATAGAACTCAAATCACCATCCTTAAAAAAAACCCCACCCTCAACAGTTGCTACTTTAGATTATTTGGGAGTTATTTCATTTTCTTATACATTTGAGTTCATGTTGCCTGGTCAGGATAGCGGCAGGATGAAAGCTAAAGGTGTTATCGACAGGAATAGGGATGGTACTGTAATTCAGAAATGGCAAGGCAACACAAAAAGGTAGGCTATGCAAAGAGAGCACTGAAATACCATGTGATCAAATAGTTCATATTTACACATCACATACACATAAAATTAGCTTTTTTTTCTTAAGTACAGAAACACAAGCACATTCCCATTTTCACCCATACACTTTAGGCAGTCTAAATTGTATAAATGCAGTAGGTTATCTGAAGGCTGAATACATCCAAAAGCTCTGTCCACCCCTCTTGGTGCACGCGTGCATCTCTGCACGCAATGGAGAGAAGAGGATTACTTAGCACAGTTCACTGTCCCTTTTGCACTGTTACAAAACAAATGCTGAGACAGCAATAGGAATAATACTTCCAAAACAAAGGAACTGTTTAATTTAAGTCAACAGAATGCAAGTTCACATTTATAAATACATACTATTAGGTGTGCAAGTTCTTTTCAGCTAGATAAAGCATTTTGGTTATTTTCTTTAATTATTATTTTTTTAAAACAAACTAAATGTCTTAGGTCTGGAAGCAATCAGACTGGATGTGAATGTGAAGTACAACTCCAAAATTGCTTGCAACATAACTCTGGCCTATTGCAGTGTTGTTACAGTTCCCGTTTCTGTTGGAGCTGCAGCCATGAAGCTGCATGGGAATCATTGAGAAGTGATCACAAAAATACCCTTTTCCCCACTGTCCCTCAAGCAGCATGGATCAAATAACTGCTGCTCAGCTGTCTGTCTTTTAAATAAAAATATTTTCTTCATTGTACATGTATCAGTAGCAGGTTGGAGTGTTTTGCCTCTGTTTTGTTTTTCACACCCCCAGCTGTGGATCACCATCCAGGACTGCGGTGAGAAAGGTTTTGGCGTGTTTTACAAACTTTACTCGTTTTCTTTTGGTACAGGAGAAAGTGTGTCTAGAGGAACTTTTTTCTCTTGTTTAACACAGACAAAAAGCATCAGAAAACAGTAATTATACAGACCCTACAGAAAAGCGGTGAAAGTGTGACAAGTGTGTCACTATTTCACACGACACTTCAGGTGTTTTCACGGACCTGCCCTATACCTATGATAGGTATGAACACTCAGTACTGTTGGTTTTGTTCTGTTTTATGCTACTATCCTAAGTATTTTTAGGGGGAAAAAATTATCCACAAATGGTTTTATTCTCAAAAACACGTGTTTCTTCCCTACAGAACTGGAAGTATTGGGGAAAAGCTTAGCCCAGAGTGTTATGTGGGTCAGAAGAAGACAAGAAATAGAAACAAGTTGGTTTGGAAGAGGATGTGGGAGTGGTTAAGTGATCTGCTAGAAAACTTCACATTCAATCTTTGGTAGTCACTACAGCGAAGATTTCTTGGGAGGCAGACCGGGAACACAGTGTTATAATATTTGTGTCATCTGCTCTCCTCCCTACCTACCGCTTGCCAATGGCAACTGTCAGGGACAAAATATTCATCCTGATGGACTTTCAGTCTGCCTCAATATGGATGTTTTCAGGTTTGTAGGAGCCTTGAAAACTCTATCTTGGGAGGCACTTAACCCTAAGACTATGCAAGTACTCAGGTAATCTACCTGCCTGGTGAGCTCACTCAGTTACTTTTTGAGAAAGTAGTTCTTAAGCCTAGAATGTTATTTTAAAGTTGTAGTGTAGTTATCTACAGGCATTCTTCCATTAAATTTCATGTTTAATTGTACGTATTTTGATGTTAAACCTTAACGTCAATGCTTTTTGAGCTGCAGCTCATTAACTCCTCAATAATAATGACCAGGACATACCTAATCCTGGTATAATCCTAATACCTAATCATGCAATATCAATATATGTCCTACAAATTTCATTTTTCTGCAGTAAAACACAATACTTTATGAAAAGACTGTGCATTTACCATAGTAGATAAAAATGCTCATCTTACAGCCCTAAAATGTTCTGATCATCTGTGACAGCCTCTAAGTTCATCAGCAAAGAAAATCCATCAATAGTAATTAGACATTGCCCACTAGAGTGCAACAAATCTTAGATGTCCAATTATTACCTTTCATTATCACAGATGCAATGCAGTCCTTTCAGTATTTATCTAACTGGCTGATGCTTTCCTGTGTAGGTAGGAGACTCCAACCGCATCCACAGCATCTCCCCAGCCAGGGGTGCTGGAAGAGCACCACCACACAGAGGTGCCTGCATGCTTAGTCACATTCTCAAGAACGTGAAACATTGAAAGCATAGAATCAAGACTCAGAAGTAATGTACAAAGTTTAAGTCAATTCTTTTACTTATATGGCAAAGCTGGGAAAGCAGCTTTTTATACATATTTTCTCACATTATACCTCCTCTTCTCCCACCCCAACCAATACTCTCAATTATGAGGACAGTAGGATGAGAATGGCTGAGGCAGATGTTTCTATATATGGAAGAGTCTCTGAGTTAAAGATAGCTCCAGATGACAGCTCACGTTAAATTCTCATCATGCCCAGGCTCCTCACAGTTACAGTATTAGATTAAGTGATGAAGGAAAAACCCACTATTTAACTCCAGGGGATTCCCAACAGGAAAAAATACTTGAGAAACTGAGAGTCCTAAACTCCCATCTATTTCCTCTCGTGATACCATCCATAATGTTAGTCCATATTTCCAGTGAACCGGACACCTGAGCAAGTATTTTATGTTTTCAGTTAACAGCAGTGTAAAGGTGCCAGATAATATTTGTCAAAAACAGTGCTGTTTTTCATTTGAGAGTTATCTCCATAGCCAAATGACTGTAAGATCAGTCTTGCATTGTAACCATAATTCAAACCACAAGCCTATAATATGTTCTTTCTACTGCCAACATATAATGTTTGCTGAATATTATATAAAGTGTTCCCAGACTTTAACACTATATACAAGCATTCTCCGTAAACGGACAAGGACACCAATAAGCAATGTGACTGCCATTTTTATTGGCAGTCCTGGGGTATGCATTTAAATGCATAATAGATAATTGTAAATATCTTTACAATCCTGTTCTACACAGACAGGTTTTATCCATCTACTTTGTAATTTTAAAATTAGATGTATTTGCTACAATAAATATTTCGACGGTGTGCCTTTTTCTGTATTTAGGTTAAAGATTTACCCTTGCCTAAAACCAACAAATTATTAAATCTTTCTTTCTGTCTTGAGTTCCTGTGTCACTTAAAGACACAATGAAGAATATTTCTTAACAGAAAAACATCTAATAACTAAATTGTAAGCCAAATGAAAGAGGACTGAGCATGTATAACCAGAAAAGATACAAGTCTGCTCTCACTCTTTGTGCCAGGCTTACACATAGAAACTGGCACAGCTGAGGACCACACTGCTCTGGAGATGAGAGCCTCCTCCTTCTGCTTTCTACCCTGTAGGAAATGAAAAACGGCTGACTGGTCCACATAGCTGCAAACCCATTATTTCTCCTCACCTCCCACCTATTGTCCACTCTGCCTCCAAGGCTCTGCAAAACATGATCCCATGGAGCACAGCTCCTTGGTATATGGGCAGACAGCATTTGGCATGAACTCCTGCATTGTGGATTTCACTCCTCCTCTGAGTTCAACAGGAGAAGGATAACTCTCTCTACCATACACTTAGCTGGCTGGTAAAGGCCTTCTCTTTGTAAAGATGCCTGTCTCTGTGTACTACTCATGACAGCAGGTTCGGCAAAGCTAGCCCCGGGAGATGTAAAATGCACTTTCCTTTTAGTGGAAGAGACTGCATCTGCCACTCTGGGTTTCCCTCTGAAAGGGTAACTGGAGGAGAGCTTTAGGGGCTTCAGGGCAGCTCAAGCCTCCATAGGCAATACCAAATGAGGGCTAAATCAGCATATGCAGCCTCCACCCCAGCCCTCTCCCTTGCAGCTAGCTCCTATGGTGGTCTTTCCATAGAGGCCTGCAGTGGGGCTGTAAAAACACAGCATGGTAAATTCAGAATGAATATTTCAAGTATGTGTACGCGGGCATGCATTCAAGATGTACACTTCACAGCTGGATTTCAAAACTGGCAAAGCCAGTGTAAAAAGGATTGAGGACAGTTTTATACAAGACAGTTTTTATCTTGTATAAAGAAACAGTATTTAAGGATGAATTAGCGTTCAGGGACTCCTTTTGAAATTCCTGCAGCTTCTATCCAGAGTCTTGGTTTCAGCTGCTCAATCTGCCTCTCCATCGGTAATTTTAAGTATCCCATAAACACACATGGTGGGAATGAAGAGCAGGATTGAGGAAAAAAAATGGGACCAACTTCCACTCTCATCCCAGAGAAATGGGGAATGAACCAAGCAATCCAAATATCAAAGCAATTTACTGTGTAGCTTAATGGCAGAATGGCAGAGGCTGATAGTTTCCTAAACATTCTGTAAGCAGATAATAATTATTATTATTCAGTAGGAATCTGAGTACCTTGTACCTAGTTTGGTTACAAGCTGTACAGATTGCTACAAGCTGTACAGATTTCTTAGCCTTTTTAGAGCGGATAAAGTAAAAACTTACTATGTGCTAGAAGCTTCTTTCTTTGCTGACAGGAACCAACTACACTTTTGCCCCCTCTTAAACAAACCAGTGTACTTTTCACTCCATAAATCTCATATTACTTCCTTCCTTTTCATTTATTTTGAACTAGAAGGAGGAGTTTTTAACAGAAGTGCTCTATGGCAGCAGGAGGAAAACAGCAAATCAGGGTGGAAGCTGCATAAGGAAAGTAAATCAAAAGTAATAAAATGGTGATCCAGCAAGCTTTGTGGGGGGAAATGAAGTTGAAGTTGACTGAATCCAGAGCTGGAGAAACATTACACATGAGAAAACACAATTAAAAATAGGCTGCACTTTTAACAGATGAGATGGGAAATGAACTAATAATTTGTAACAAAGATAGGAAAAAACCTGCCAGGTTTGCAAATTTCAAATGAGATGCAGGTTTGAATAACAAGTGATAATGAAATGCAAGCCCACAGTGTTAAGGGTAGAACACCACGGAACAATTTAATTAAAAGGAAAACAATATGCTCTGCAACACAGGATCAGAAATAACATACTGCCTGATGTTTCTATTCAGCTAACTAGATAGTTATTTATCCGATAGGGTAAGCAATACATTCCAGTGCTTGAAAAATTTTGCATAAAGGTTTCAACTTCACCTGAAAAATATCAGTAATGATGCGAATCTTTCCAAGCAAGTATTTTTAAAAAATTCTTTCAGCTGACTTTAAGTGACATGAGTATAAAACAAATGGAAATGTCTGTGGTCATAAGAACTTCTGCTACACATGTATACTTTTTAAAAGTAGCTTTACTTTCAAAAGCAGAATATGGCAAGCATTTACTGTAATAAAATACTGCATTTTTTTCCAGATTTCTAAGAATGGTCTTAAAAATATTCACACAGTTTTGCAGACCTTCAAAAGAAAAAAAAAAAAAAGCACACTCTGGAAATCTCCTATAACTGTGATATTAAGCAGTGCAGTAAAAGGGTAGCTTACTTTATGTTAAAGGATATTAACTGCAGTATAGGATATTGCAGAAGAAAAAGGCCTGCAGATTTGCAAATGAGTTTCACACATGATTTATAAATGCAAATGTGAATAGTAGGTGATAATGAAATACAAGCAAGTAAGCACACATGATAGATCAGATACCCTGGGGAGGTGGGGGAAGTGTGCTGCACTAAACATACTTTTTCAAATGTCAGCATTGGACCCAGATAGCATGAGAAAGCAGCATCTTGATAGAGTGGAATTATAGGAAGGTAGCATCTGGGTAACACCAGATGACATCTGGAAGGTAAAGGCAGAGTGAATGTTAGCAGTTGTGGGAGCAAATACAGTACTAAGGTGTATTAAAAATAAAGGCATTAATCTTAAATCTGAAAGAGAAAATACTGGTTATACTGACCACTAAATTTAGCCAAGATTATAAACCTCACATAGTCCACAAAAGAAGACAATGTACGTGTGTGAATATTGGCTTAAGTTAATGGATATTCTTGGTTTGACATGATTAGTAATATACAGATACGCACAGGAGACGCACCGGGAACGCAGAATCAGACGACAGTAATTCCTCCTGGGGAGCTGGGGCAAAGCAAACACCAAGGGGAACTTTTTCACTCAAAAGTACCTTTGGACACGTAGCCCAGGTGCCTGCAGATTTCTTTCCATGCAGCAACAACAGACTGAAGAAGCAAATCCATGCTTTCCTATATTCCCACTGGTTCTGTAGTTAATAGTTTAGCTGTTGCTTAGGCTGAAGGATTGTGCACAAAGAAACCTTGTGAGCCTCTTTTGAATAATTCTGTGGAATTCTTTTTAGGGATGAACTTGGATCAGGAGGAAAATGCACTAGCTATATAAAAGTTTGCCTGACGATAGACAGTAAGTGGCACACCTTGATAAGGTTGTTGCCTTACAGAGAATAAAAAAAAAAAGGTAAAATCAGAAGTCAGCACCATTAAAAAAAAAAAAAAGGAAAAATTTGAACCATTTTATATGGTTCTGTTTATTCCATCTTGGCTTGGCATCATTGCAGTAGCTGTCTGCTGTTTTTCTACTGTTTTTTAAAGCTGCAATAATTTTTGTGGTGGTATGCAGAGGCAGAGTTTGATGGGCTTCCAAATTTGTATTTACAATTTGAGGATTAGTCACACAGGGCCTTATTAAAAAGCAAATTATTAGAACACTAAGAAAACAAAACACTAAGAAAAAAGATAAAGAGGTTAAATATATAAAACTATCTGCAACTTATAACTTGATGCCTCATGCAAAGCCTATGAGTAGATAAAATGAAAACTCAGAATTGCTGGGCAACTTTGACAGCTGAGTTTTTACGGCAGGTTTCCATCAATTAAAATCAGAGATCTGCCTGAAACTGAGCCACCTAAGGGCTGGGCATCTGGGCTACTTTCCTTTCATGTATCCCATAATCTCCATCCAAAGTAGCTAAACTAGCTCAGAGAATTTAGTATAATGTTTTAGGTGACACATGGGAAGATACATTATGAACAATTAAGCATGAAATGTAAAAGCAATCCTTAGAATGGTTATATGAAATACTTTAAGTATTTACATAGAATATATAACAGACTGCCAGTAGTGCACAAGTACCTTGAGTACCCAAGATATCCCCAGGATGTTATGAGGGAGGCATTCAGAAAAGGGTATGTATCTTTCAAATGAGCTGGCTGCACGGCCATAACATTCAAAGGGTTAATTACGCAGATGAGTGTCTGCTCCATTTACTGATAAGCAGAGAATGTTGTAATTTTTTGGATTTATGAATTGCTGGGGTCAGTCAGCATCTTGCACACAACAGTGTCTGTCTAGCTCTATCCCTTACCTGCTGGGCAGAGACAATCCCTCTCTTGCCTGGAACCCTGGAGCCCTATAAGCTGCTTGCTCTGTAACCTTGGCAGCTGGGACTAACACAGTTCTTCATTTTTTTTGCAACTGAGCCTCTCTAAATAAAAACTATGGAGCCTTGTTAGCCAACAACTGAGCGTGAAATCATGACATTGCAATCCCTTACTCTTAAGAGTCAATCAATTTTTTTCATTACAGATTTGTACACTAGGGTCAACAAGAAGAAAAAAGCACATGGAGAAAAATGGACCTAACAGTGGAGAATTACAAAATGTCTTCCAAGCTATAAGCTTATTTTCATTATAATGATGTGCACTTTATAAAAAATATGCTCTTAATATAGTTTTTTAAGAAAAAATGAAGAAAACCTAGTGGTTAATATTATCCTTTGAATGCTAGCTTACATTAGACCAGACACAACAAGAGATCTGTACAGCACTGCACTGATGTATCTTGGTAGTACAATCCGTTTGACATTCAAAAAGTTTACTATTCCTTTAAAAAAAAGACATCATTTTACATTAAGCAGAGAGTAAATGTAAGTGACAGGTTTAAACGACTAAATTTTCTGCATGATATTTTCATTGCATTAATTAGGAAGGAGGATTAGATAAAGGCACGGGGCTAAGCTGGTATATTTTAGCTTGAGAATCAGGGCCAATCTGCTCCACAACACAGTTGCTACTCAGACCCACTTCCAACAAGTTTTTTGCTTAGTGGTATACACTGGACTACCCGTTTTCCTAAACCATGTTGAAAAGCCTGAAGATAGATACAAACACACCTGAAGTTACTGGTAATGCACAGGTGGTCACTACAGACTGCTACCAATTTTACTAGGCAAGCTTTACCCCGAACACTTTTTTGATGGCAGGGTAACAATCCCTAACATGAAGCCTGATGATAAATCAGGATAATTTGGTAATAGAAATTAAGCCCATACCTACATTTTTAAAACCTTATTTTTGCATAATCAGACATTTGTCTGAAACAATATTTTTCCCCTGTATTTGAAGAGAATCATCCCTATGTACCATCAAAGACTCCTACTCCCAGGAATTATTCTTGCAATAAGCCAAATAGTGTCAAATGTGAACCTATTTCAGAGCAGCTATATTACAATGTGAGTTGAATCTCATATGCCTGTACACCCTTGGTGGAGAATCACTGTCACTTAACAATACTACTACAAAATAATGGCCTTGATCTGGAGCACAGCCATCACAGAGAGATTCAGAGCAGTGCTGAATATAATCCTGCAGACCATTTTACCCTGTTCAAGATGTTTGCCAAAAGCCCTAAGGTCAAATTCTTTCCTGATATACACACCCTTGAAAACAGTGACTTTACTATAAGTCTATATTGTTAAAACTCTTTCTTCTACTGGAAGAGCATCCACTCACTTGTCCAAAGAATTCACCCATCTCACTGCTGGGTGAGTATTTGCCTTTCCATTTGTAACTTCAATTCTCAGTCTATCTTTCTCTCCTAAATCCCAAAGAAACCCTCCATCCTCCACCTCTCTCCTACAGAGTTCAAAAAGCCACAAATACTTTACCAAGGCTGAAAAAAAAAAAGTAGTTTTATAATCTACAGAGGACCAAAATGTTTATATGTTTAAAATGGCTTTTGCAAACTGAACTGTTCTCCATGTCTGTGCTAAATAGGAGAAGTAAGTACGGACTCTAACCACAGCAGGAGTAGCCAAGGTTAGAAAGTCTTTCTTGATGTAAGGATAGCAAAGCTCTGGAACAGGCTGCCTGGAGGAGGTGGTGGAATCGCTATTATTGGATGTTTTTAAAAACAGGTTAGTCAAACATCTGTCAGAATGACACAGATACAGCTGATCCTGCCTTGGGGAAGGCAGGATAGACTAGATGACCTCTCCAGGCTCTTCCTGCCCTATTTTCTATGATTCAGTGATTCAGCACATAGCTTTGAAACACCCTGGGGCTTCATTCCTTTCTCACCTCATGTTATTTTTAAACTGGTGCAACTTCACTGACTTCAGTAGAGCTTTTCCTCCCTGTCCTGCAGTAAGTGAGAGAAGAATTTCTTACACAAATGGAGACTGGGTCTACCCTCCCACTGTGCTGCACAGCTGATTTCCTGAGATAACTTTTTTTACCTCTTTAGAGCAGGCAATATCAGTGATTTAATTCAACCCTTGTATTATTTTAGTAAAAATCTGAGTCCCATTATATGCAGCAAAGGTGAAAAAAATGTTGAGTAGAAACATTCTTCGCAATTTTCAGCAACTGTCAACTTTTTCTCCCAATGCATTTCTCTTTGTGTACAGCAATGGAGCTTGAGACCGAGAAAAAGTCCACCACACCTACCAGAGGAAGCCACAGCAGATAGCAAAGAGGATGAAAGGAAACAGGATAACCAATACTACAGTACTTTGCACTACCTCAGAAACAAGGACACAATACACTACAGTTGGCTGCAACATCTTCTAGACGGGTTATTCACAAAATGTTAGAGGCTGGGGGCAGGTTTAGCATGAGAGCTAAAAAGCATGGGAGCTAATCATATTCCCATCTATCAGTCTCCAAGGACAAAGAAGTAGATAAAATATGTCAGAAGCCCCTGAAGCTACAGAGAACCTAGAATACTACTTATTTGAAAATGTCAAAGCTATCCACATACCACATTCAGTCCGCATATTACACAGAGCTGCAAATAGCCAGAGAATGTGTGGTCCATGCCACAGTAAGTGAAATAGTGTTACACTCACCAGCTCCAAACAACAGAGGAACCACAGCAAATACAGTCCATACTGCCTACTTTGTTCTTTGGCCATCATCATCATCCTCCATAGATGATACACATCCAGGGACGTCACCACTTGTCTTGTGGCATTTCTATATATATAAAATATCTCAAAAGTATTTCCTGATCATTTGATTTTGTTTTTAATGGATAATAAATTGTGTCCTCTTGTTCTTTGAGTATGAATGACATTCAAAACCAAGTAGTAAACTATGCTTTTCATATATTTCATCTAATCCAAAAAATAGATAAATGGTTCTTGCAAATTCACTGTCTTCAAAAAAGATTTGCTATACATATATCTGTACATGCAGGTGGATTTTCACATCCAGAAAAGTCATAGGAATGAAGGTTTTAAAAACCGTCAGTGTTAAGACTTCACCTGGAACATGCTGCTCAGGACTCCAGCACTTTCTGAGATTTCTAGTGGATCTTTTCTTCTGATTAGTTTCAAAGTGGTCCCTCCCTTTCTCCAACATTCCAGGAACAGCTTATGCAGAACTTCATGAAAAAGATGGTGAAGATACAAATAGAAAAAATCTCATAGGCTGATAACTCCAGTGGTAATTGAACCTGTCATATTTCCTCTATTCTGGTCTAACTGGGATTTGAATATTTGTTTCCCTCAAGTAAAGGTTGTGAAATCCCCTGAAACACAAAACTACGATGAAAAGGTCCCTAGTGTGCAAAAGAGATTTCATTTACTCATGCAGTGCTTTGAGATTTGATTCTTCAGTTAAGAGTACTCGATTTCCTTGGGATGATGAAAGACTGTCTAAAACCCAAAGGAACATGGAAAGGTTTAACTCCCACTTCTGGATTCCTTTCATTAAGAAAATGATATCTGCAGATTTGGTGGAGGATTGGGGAGTGTCAGTTCTTGGCTTGAGGACCACTGAAAAACTGGTGAAAGGTTTCAAGATGTGTTCAAGAACACAGTTTATCTATACTCAGAAAAACAATCTTTTGAACCCCTTTAATGCCAAATCACTCAAACCTGTACAGTAAGTTTCATGTGACAGTAAACTATGCAGCCTTGTCCTTAAGAAGTCCTCTATCAAGCACCCTACACAGCATGTCAGATACATGTCTTCTCTGCTTCTGAATTTGAGAAGCTGTTTTGCCCTGTTCCTTTGGTAAGGCCTATGCTGCATCTGAGTTTATCACAAGGTCATTTTCCTTTCTATGCCTTTTTCTCTCATTATATTTGCTTATCGCTAACAGATTCTGCACCTTTGTGATGGGTGATGGATGATCAGAGATAGCTGCATGGTATCATGTTAGTTCCCACATGGCAGCTCATTTTGAACTACCCAGCTCTTCCACAAATGAATGCATCTTCACTTGAATAGGATCTTTCTTTTACTTGGGTTTGTTGGTTTTTGCTTTTTTTAGTTTTCCAGCAATGCTCTGCTCTGTGCATAACTGGCAAGGCTACTCCTTAGTCTGAGTACCAAACATTCTGGGTATTTTCTGGGGGAAAAACCCCGAACTTACCTGAAGCATCCTGAATTTGAAAGCTTTTTAGGATTATCTTACTTGTCAGCTGCCCATCAGATATACTTAGAGGTAAAGACTGGAATATCTGCAATAATAAAGACTAGAGGCAATGGAGTGGATATCTTTCTAATTGTGATCCTTCGTAATGAGTTAATCAGAGGTATGCTTGTGTATTTTGTTTTTACTCAAGCTTTGTACACATCTTCCTTTGTTACTGGCTTATGGTTCTTGAACTTTCCTAGAATGACCTCACTCACTCACTCTGGTTCAGAGGATCAAGTCCAATATAGTTAAAACAGTGAATACAGCCTGTTTAACATCGCAGTTAAAACCGTCAGGGCTACCTTGTCTTCTACAGATAGAAGGACATTTCTCACAGGGTTCTCAAGAAATGGACCGAATTCTTCCCCTCAGCCACCTCTCCTGCTCATCACAGCAGTCCTTTGCATCAGTGTAGAGGCTTGGACCTTGACTCCTTTCATTGAAGGAGATGAGGAAGTAAGTAAAGTCTTTACATTGGGGACCTAGAAGCAATATTTTCTAACCCAAAAAAGTGCTTCATTTGGTTATATTTTTGTTGCACTGTTCAAATAATTACAGTTAAGAAAGTTCAATAAATGGTAGTTATTTACTTCTGTCTCAGTTTTTAGTTCTTCATAATAATGTGAATTCTATTAATAATATGCATTCACAGAATCACAGAATCGTCTAGGTTGGAAAAGACCTTGAAGATCATCCAGTCCAACCATTGACCTAACACAGACAGTTCCCAACTACAGCATATCCCCAAGTGCTAAGTCAACTTTACTCTTAAACACCTCCAGGGATGGGGACTCCACCACCTCCCTGGGCAGCCCATTCCAACACCTAACAACCCGTTCTGTAAAGAAATGCTTCCTAATATCCAGTCTAAACCTTCCCTGGCGCAACTTGAGGCCATTACCTCTTCTCCTATCGCTTGTTACTTGGTTAAAGAGACTCATCCCCAGCTCTCTGCAACATCCTTTCAGGTAGTTGTAGAGGGTGATGAGGTCTCCCGTCAGCCTCCTCTTCTCCAGACTAAACAACCCCAGTTCCCTCAGCCACTCCTCGTACGACATGTGCATTCATGGGGTTGCCTGCAATTGTGCATCAATTAACATTTCTCCTAAGGCAATATTCTTTTTATCTACATGCTATTTTCCTATATGTCCGCATAAGGCACTTAGAATTTCTTATAAGATATAGCAATACAATAATTACTTAAGACTCCCATCTACAAATTAATATGACTGGAGCATTTAAGTATCATTGAACAGGCAAGAATGAATCCCGAATGGAAAGGCCAGCCAGTTACCTGAATAAAAGCAGATTGTATGCAGAGAGGGGTAGCAGTCTGCAAAGCTGAATACATGCCCTGAGATCTTTGCATGAAAGAGTATTATTTAATATATGATTGCATGGTACTTAGCGTAACTGAACTTAGTCTTCTTCTGAGCTTGGCGAGCTACATCTTAAGATAAATGTAAAATAATGAGATTCCTCTGCCATAATACAGAGGACATATTCCTAAAGAAAGCCCAAAAGTTCTAGAGCCAAAAATGTGGCAAATTTTCAAATACTGTGATGTCAAAACCTTATTCTCCATTTCAGGCAGGTGACCAGCCACATTCTGCAGGTCCTGAATAACTTGCTAAGAAGAACAAATAGCAAAGTTGACAGCAAATACAAGGACTGATCACCATGACATAGTAGCTATAAAGAAAAAAAAAGAGATTGAATTGGATCAAGTAGTAGTTGACAGCATAAAGATGACAACTTATTACCATGTAAATGTTGTGGCTGGAGGCAAGTTAATAACAGTCATGTGTGTGTAAGTCATCAGGATTTCTTTGTGGTAGCCCTGTCAATTATACATGGGCCTGCTCTTAGGGAAATCGCCTTTTTGCACTCCTGTAGATTTTATACCAAATAAAAAAGCAAGGAAGCAAGCAGAATTATTCTTACTTACGTAGCAATTTTAAGAAATGTGAAGGAGTCTCACCATTTGGGGGAAAAAAAAAAATCACATTACATCAAAATGAATTAATGCAGTCAAAAGTCATGATAGTCCAGTCTGTCCTCTTGCACCTCAGAAGGCACACTTTACCTAATGGCTACTGGGGAAGGGCTGAGAACCCACATGTATGCTTGGTATTAGCCAAGTGCTTAAGAATTTCACTAAATTAAGACATCTGTAGGAATGATATGCAAAACTGTCAGAGTGCAGTACAGCCCATATTCAAAAATGCTAATGGGTATTAACCCACATGAATTAATGAATAATTAACATGCAGCAATCTCTTCACATTTAAAGAAGACATTTTCAAATCTTTCAATCCACTCAGATTAGATTACGATCTCTTGAGCAAGCACTTTTTCCTGCAACCCCAGCTGGAAACCCTTTCTTATTTCCAGGACATCAGGTTTTTCCTATATCTGATTCAAGATTATTATCACCATTTAAAAATAAATTACCCATCAAAATTATTTTAATGTAATCGAGTATTAGAAGATAATTTTTCAGTTAAACATTCAGGAAAGTCTGATTGACAAAAGTATGTATGACAAGGCTACAAATCCAGCTTTAAAGCTCCTGTGACCAAGTGAAAATCATGCTGACCCAGTACAATCTAACTCTGTTGTTTCAAATATGATAAAAAAATGATGGGTTAAACTTGAACCAGCAGGTTTGATGGTGATTCCTCAGTATCCAGCATGGAGTCACTGTACTCTCCATAAATGAGATCAGGTGTCCATTCTTGATCCAGATCAAATTTGTGCTGCTGGGAAAGGAGCAGTGCACAAACACCATCTCAATGACTGTGGAACCACAGACTATTTGTAGTAAATGCTGGAAAATCTCTATGTGCAATAAACATATAGAACCTCTAACATAGTGAAATTCATGCAAAAATACAATAAGCCCTTAAAATAATTAAGAACTCTATTTCCTAGAATAACAGACTTCCAGGGCTTTGAAAGACAAAATGTAGCAGAATGAAATAACAGCAGAATAAAACTCAGATGAAATAACAGTTCTTCTATACCTATTTTCTTTATGCCAAATAAAAATAAATTTCAGAAAATAGGAAAGGTCTGTGTAGAAAAAAACTGAAAGGGAATGTCTGGTCTCAGATATGACCTGATTTAACATATTTTGGAGGTTTTTCTAATGACTTTGTCACTCTGTCAGCAGGAAAGTATAATACAACTTTGACCATTAGAATAGGACTGACCACATGCACGCACTCAACACAAGGCTAACACATAGTGTTCTCCCTCTGCCAGACCGAGGTACATTCCCATAAGAAATAGAATAGAGCAAATATTGACTTCAATGTAAAGCCTAAATAAATGGCTGTACTTACAGAACCTTTACACAGGTCAGCTGAGACACAAATGCTGTCACTTCACAATGAAGAGCATGGGTAACACACTTCTGTAGATTTGACTACAACCTCCCAGCAGATGATCCTTTGGCCAGTGACTCCAAATAGCTCTGGATTCACTTGACATGCACCAAGCATGCTACTGACTATCACTCAAAAGGAGGAAGAGCTACCAGTTAAGTCCAACTCCATGGTTCAAGAGACTCCCTGCTCAGATTATTTTCTCCTTTGGCACAGGATTTGACTCATTGTCTTGAATTTTTTATTACCCAGTGAAATTCACTGTAAGAGAAACAACTCATGAAATAAAAAAAACCCTGAAGCAAACACTTTTTCCTCCCTTAAATCAAAACCACTGTGCCAGCCTGGAATCCCCTCATGACAACGCAAGCCCAAGACAGAACAGTGTCATAGTTCCTTATGATAAATCACAGAAAGTGAAATTAGTATTTCATAAATGGGAAAGCAGAAGCCTGACGAGAAACCAAGTTTCTGCCAGGACATCATTCCAAAACACAGAAAAGCAACCAGAATACAAATAAAACTGTGCAACTCTTTTGATGACTTTTTGGTGGCCCATCTAAGTCACCTGCAGAACTGTATGGAAGGAGAGTGGTACACTTTTTTTTTTAAATGAACACTGATCCATATCCTACCTGCTGTGCCATTTCTCAATGAATGTATGTGGATTTGCAAGAGGAGCTTATACTTAAAAGTTGAAGCCCAATTCTACAGCTTACAGCTTTCCAAATGGAAAGGCAAGTCCATGGCAAGAGACATGATACCATTCTGCATGCATGCACACCTGGTCACAAGCTCTTCTCATTTTCCTTCAGTTGGAGTCCATTGCTCTTGCTCAAAATTTCACACGATTTCCAAGGATTTTTCTTCTCCATTGTATCACTGGTACTGCAGTTTGCACTTCATACACATGGTTAGGTAGCTCTAGCAACTTTATAAAGTTGCATCTTGTAACATTACGAGCCGGCACTAATTTTTTCAACAATTTTTGTCCAGTGAGTAATTAGCCACTGTACAAGCATAGCGAGTCACCATAACCACCCTACTGTAACTGTCATAAATAGCAATGACCATTCCTTTATTAATATTCAACAATTGATAAGGATAGCTTTCGATATATGCTGAAATTTTACTTGGTGTATTACTCTAAAAGACTGGAATATAAATTTGTTCTTGAAAGAATTTTTGCATTCTGGTTATTAAAAAAAAAATCTTTTATTTTAATTTTTATTTTCAACAATTCACTCCCTGTTTACTAAGATGCCCTGCTTAAAGCCACATTAAAATAGTGAATCAGAAAATGGATGCTCTAATTTTCTAAATAAATTAAAAAAGAAAAAGGAAATGTAATAAAAAGATAAAGCCTTCATAGAGAATTGCAGCAATTATATCTCCACAGCTACAATATAACCCAAAACTTTGCAAAGGCTTTGATTATTGAACCATGGCTGAAGTGAGTAATTTGGCTTTCACTAAGAAAACAAGCACATTCATTCTCACCACAATGGAGAGAGGCAGTTTTAATTAAACCTTATCAAAAGATGAATAAAGAATAAACTCAATACCCATTCCACAGGACTCTATTTTCATCTGTTTAGTTTAAGCTTGCCATGTTCATGCAATAATTAACCACTGTCCAAGGAACGCTGGAGTTGTGTTAATGTTGGTAAAGATTTAATTAGTTCAATTATCTGGAGAGTACTGAAGGCTCAGCACAGTACCAATTTCTTCAGGCTTTATACATACCTCAGATCAAAATATATTAAACTGAAATATAAGTGAATAAAGAAAACTTACTGTTTCACTTCAACTACTGTGTGTTTAATAATTTTATTAACCTCATTTTAAAATGAGTTTCAAAATACGTAAACTGTGACTTACCCATTCTTCCAGATCAACTCTATTTTTTCCCTAAATCAGCTTATAAACATATTTTAAACAAAATTAAGTTTACTTTAGAAAAGAAAACCCAATACTTCTTTACATTGGAAAAAGTATAGTTCCTTTTCCATTCCCACCCCCCACCTCATTGCCTACATATTTTACGTCTTTCATGGAAAGTGAGGCATTTAAGAAGCATTGAAAGCAGTGACACAGACAACTGTTTCAATCTGTCAGACAGCATGGACAGACAGTAGGGATCATTTCAGAAAATAGAGCGGCCCCCCAGCGGCCTGACCTTCCTGGTGGGAAAGCGAACACAGTGCGGTGCTTGACAAGCTCGCCAACAAAGGAGTATATTTAGTCCCCCCAAATTCTGACACGCTTCTCACAGGAAAAACGCAAACCGGGATGAGGCATCGTTGACTACTGCTAACAAAGGGTAATTTCTAATTGGAGATCGCAATGTTACCGTGATACAAAAAGAAAGAGATGAAAAGTGAAAACATTACTTCATTCCATGCAGACTGTAAGCACTGGAGTGAGCCAAGTTCCTATCTTTAAAGACTGTTCAACTCCATATTAGATGCTATTCAAGATGTGAGCTCTCTAGATCTGTACGTGCAGCTTCTGCTGCCTTCAGTGGGAACAGAGCCCAGGAATGGGCTCCCTCTTTGTGTTACTAAAATATTATCATTAGCTATTCTTTAGAAGGGATGTTTGAATAAACTACATTCATTTTCCTGTAAGGTTTAAATGACATGTTTATTACTACCGTGGTTCGTCCTTTGTTTTCCCCACACTGTGTTTTGGAGTATGAGTTCTTCAGAACCAGTGAAGGTTGCACAAATATGGCCAGCATGTGAGAAAATCATGAGTTTATTTCCTTGAGGAGGTAGGAGGATGTTATCATTTCCTTATGAAGCAATAAAAACTTATGAGTTAATATAAAAGTAACTGTTTTGAAATTGCATACTACATTAGACCCAGGTTGGATTCAAGCTGTCTATTTGTCTCTGTAGGCAGTTGAAAACTACTTTACAGATAGCACTGCTATGCTTCCCAGCAGTAAATACCATTTGGTAAATAACCCTCGTAACACACTGTACCTTATTTTCTACTACTCACATCAGCTGGAAAGATGTAAACACTTTAAGGAATAAATTAATAAGAGAAAGTGTGAGCTGCACATTGAGTGCCAGCTGATGCCTCAATTCAACTCTTGTTTTGGCCAAAATTTGATCTCCCCTTCCAGTTTTCTCTAGGGTGGAAGAGAAAGGGAGATGCTGGAATTCAATCAGGCTTTTCTTGAGTCCAGATGGCAGATAATGCTCAGCAAGCAACTGGATACAGCACATTTTCCATCAACCATCTCCCCTTTCTGGCACTTGATTTTTAAGTTGCATCAGCTCTGAAAACTGGAGGTGCCCTGGTGCCCTATAGCCCATCCCTCACAGACTTGCTTCTACCTGGTGCTTCTGTGAGGTTTTATGACAACCATGTGGGAGCAAACAAGGCTAATAGATGATTAAGTATTTAATGATTCACATTCATCATAGCTGAACAAAAACTGAGCTGTAACACCAACGTCTGTCTCTGAGTGAGCATAAGAAAGCATCTGCGGTTAAAAAAAAACCCAAACAAGTCACAGCATGTACAACTGAGAGCCAAATTTCATCGTATGTGTAGTCATTTATTAATATTAAGAGGATTGTAATTTTTTCCTTAATTATAACTATTAAACAACTACAGAGTGAACACAAATATATCCATATAGATATATCCAACCTCATATTCTTTGGTATCTTAGAAATTGCTTCATCTTCTTTCCCAGAATTTGACCAAGCCTTAAAGATAGTACTCATTTTTATTATAGAAAATTCAAGCTATATGCAAGCAAGGACTTTACTGACCCTTACACTCACAAAGCATGACAGGGGAACATATGTTGCTTTACAATGAGTATTAGTTACAAAGCTGTTGAGAAAATGAGTTAGCTAAGTATGTACAGATGTATTTATAGAAAACATTTTATAATATTATATAAGGTATTCCCATAAGTAATGAGATCTTTATTGTGATCACATAAATAATTAAATACTATCTAAAATCATTAAGACTATGGCAACCACACAAAAACTACAGCAACAAAAAGCAAAAGCCATCTATTTCTTAGACGACCTATTTGTCCCTAAATATTAATCATATCCCTGAGAAGATGCACTTTGTCCCATCTGAAAACCTTGGAAAAGGGGTAGTATACACTGCAAGCGGATAGTCATTCCAAGGAGGAGCAATATGCCCACCAACGCTTTTAAATAGGTTTTGTTTTTGAAACACAAATCACTTATTTTATCTGGACAAGTTCTAAGGAATGGACTGGGTCTGCTACAGATTATCTACAAAAAAGGTTTAGTTTGGGGCTTCTGGCTCATCTCTCAGGTGAGAAAAAAAAATCAGAAAGTGCAGAAGAGATCTTAGTAAAGGCACAATCCTTTACCTCAACTAAATTTTAAAACACTGTTTTTAGTTGGCAGGAAACTGTTTATTAGCTTAACAAAGAACTGGTTTGGAGGAGACTGCAAGAATTTGGCTGCCTCAAGCCTGAAAGGTATCTGATTTTTCTGTTCTCTCCACTTTGAGAACATAATTCCCCTCTTTTATTCCTAGTCTAAAAACATTCTGTGATATATTAAGTTCAGCCAAGAAGTATTGGGGAACTCTGTCTACAGCAAAAAAGGAACTTTAGGGTATTCTGTGTAGATAATGAAAAGAACTTGTTCAGTTTTGCAGTGTAAGTCATTTTTACCACACAAATTCCCTGCTTTTGTGTTAGCAAAGAGGAATACTTTGAGTCTTTCAGTTTAGAAGATCTTCAAACAGACAGTAGTGTGTAAACAATCCCAAAATATATAACTTTACTAGAACAACCTCCAGTCTGTGAGCAAGGGCTTCAGAAAGGCCCCTTCAACAGATTTCCTTCTGCTCTTCACCCTGAACAAAGCCTTGGCTGACAATACCGAAATCTCCTCCTTTCTTTGGATTAAACCCCCTTTGCAGGAGAAGTATGCAAATTCTATCCGTGTTTCCCTCGCTGAGGCTACTCTAACCCAGCTATCTTTTCACTGTCTATTTTACTCCAGCAGACCATCCTACCGGCTGACAGGGAGACCAGCCTTCCAATTCAATCTTTCATGACACTGACAGTTGGATGCTGGGGCCTGCCATGAACTCTAAAAGGAGCTCATTTAGTCATAATTAACTATTCCCTGCATATTTCCTAAGGTATGGTAATTGTGCTAAAAGCCAACAAGTGAAGCATTCATTCTGGTTCTCTTTTAAACTTTTATTTTTCCACAGCAGTCTCTCCCCGCCCCCCCCCCCTTTTTTTTTTTTTTTAATAAAATCTTTTCTTTCTTTTTCTCCTCCCTGGAAACATTTAGAGTAAAGAAAAGGAATGACAGTGGAGATAAGGAGCTGGAGAAAACTGTGATGTAGGCAGTTCAAAAGGCAAAGTCTGCCATACGATACAGGACCCCATGGCAGCACTGAGCTATTCAGCTGGGTAAAACATAAAGAAAAATGAAACGGGTAGAATAAAGCTATGTCATTAATGCAGAATGATGGACATCCTATTTGGGTAACAGGGAGTCATGAATATACATTTCTAATTCCTTAGATATGGTGATAACTGATCTCTGTTTCCATTAGCACCAGAGTATATGTATCTGACCAATCTAAAATCTTCAAAAGTTATGCAGATGTAATGCACTTTACACACTACTCTTTCCTCATCCCCACAACATGTGCACAGACCACATCCCACCGCACGCAGTGGGGGTTCTCACAGGGATAAGGTATCATGGATCCAGCCCTATATACAGACCATGTTTATCGCTGTTGAGATGGAAAGCCTTGGGAAGCTGACACAGATTATTTACCTTAAAAGGCAAAATGTGACCTCATGTCCGCCCTTATCGTTTTCTGGTTTAGGTTAAATGAAGAAAGGGCTGACAGCACTCTCCATTTACTTACTGCCTTTGTGTCTGCTGGAATTCTGTTACTTTTCAGAAAGTTTGGGACTTACAGGATACCTATCCATCATAAATGTGCATAGTCCATATACAAAAGCAAGTGACGACAAAGCTAAATCTCTTCACATTCTAATCTCCCTTCCACTTGGATGTGCACCAGGAGCAGAGAAATCATCAGCTGTTGCAAAGAATCCACGATGGGGCTGGGGGTGTGTCTAGGGCAGGGGGATGTTAACGCTGCAAATTCAGCAACTGTGCCAAAAAGGCCAAACACAGCACTGAGGTTTCTTACTATACAGCATTTTTTCAGTGCCACAAAATGTGGTAGGACCTTCCAAGAACAAGGTAAAATCTGCAATCTGCAGAACTTACATTCTAGGTTTCAGAAATAAAATTAATAAACAAAGAAAGAGATAAGGGAGAGGGCAAAGCTTCAGACAACAAGGTTGTGAAACAAGTCATTTTACTCATATTCACACATTAATGATTCCGGTTTCACGTTTTAGCAGCATCCACCTACCTTTAGCACAATCCTTTATATTACATTTGCTTTAAACTTGTAGAATATTTTAGAATAAAAAGGCTTAGCAATTTTTTCTTCTTCATTAGAGTACCACCACCTTTTGAAGAATGCATATGCCTTAATGGTAAAGAGTAAGCCGGGTAAAGTGTTTCTAAAATCCTTTACCCCTCCCTTTACTTCTAGACTGTATCAAATTTGTGTGTCAATGTGGTTTGTAATAGCAGGCAAAAACACACTAAGAGCCAAGCTGACGAGCTATTGCCAGAAGTCTTAATGAACTATTTTACCATCATGGTCTGGGATTTTTGTTTTCTTAGGGGAGGAGGTTTGGGGGGGGGGGGCGGGGGGGGGGTGGTGGTGTTTAACTTCTGTGCATTACCATGATCACAACATACAGTGGATTAACAACAAATTCAGAACATTCAGTAAAAGCTTCTCTCAATAGACATGAGCTGAAAATTTTGATACTTCCACAATGTTAGCAAGAAAGTATGCTTGTTTTCATGCAAATAAAATAGGTGAGAAACACCACATAGGTAAGAAGTTTTGCAGATTTCACCTGGTGGAGCTCCTGCTTTTTTGCCTACAGTGTTCTAGCTGCTCTTGAGCAGCATTGCTTCCTCTAGTCCTGCAGTTGGAGATGTTTTTTCTACCTCTCCTGCTTCTATAGGGATCCATGCATTCAGACTGAGTTGCATTTACTCTCTGCCTTCCACCATAACTCACAGAAAGATTTCTAAATTGCTCTGCTCCACTGAGGCATATTTCAAACATCTTTCTAAATCCCCAGGTGTGCTGCAGTTCTCTACCTCACATTTAGGAGCCTGGCAGAAGGCAGGATGACTACATCCTGCTGTCTGGTGACATAAGCAATGCTGTGACTTACTAGTAACACTCCTACTTTCAATATCACACAAGCTAGTACAGTAGTTTCCCAGAAAACTGTGAGGTTTGGAGGTGATTTGGGGGAGTGACGAGTACAGCCTACACAAAAGAGCAAGTCCAGGACTTGAAAATTCAGAAAGTCTCAGCTTTTAAGTTCTCTGAGGAAATACGGCAAGGGTTAATGATCCAAAAGCAATGCTCCATCTGCTAAGAAAATCAAAATCAAGAGTTACGCATAAAGTTCCTTGTTAAGGATTCTGATGGGGTCAGGTCAAGAAATCTTCAATGTGCTTCAATCTATCTAAACATACCTCCTTAAAGATTTAGTAATATATGTAAATAGCTTGTAGGATAGTTAGTGCAGGGGTAGGCCTTGGAAAAAAGAAAAAAGAAAAAAAAAAGAAAAAAGAAAAAAGAAAGAAGAAAAAAGAAAGAAGAAAAAAGAAAGAAGAAAAAAGAAAGAAGAAAAAAGAAAGAAGAAAAAAGAAAGAAGAAAAAAGAAAGAAGAAAAAAGAAAGAAGAAAAAAGAAAAAGAAAAAAGAAAAAAGAAAAAAGAAAAAAGAAAAAAGAAAAAAGAAAAAAGAAAAAAGAAAAAAGAAAAAAGAAAAAAGAAAAAAGAAAAAAGAAAAAGGAAAAGGAAAAGGAAAAGGAAAAGGAAAAGAAAAAGAAAAAGAAAAAGAAAAAGAAAAAGAAAAAGAAAAAGAAAAAGAAAAAGAAAAAGAAAAAGAAAAAGAAAAAGAAAAAGAAAAAGAAAAAGAAAAAGAAAAAGAAAAAGAAAAAAGAAAAAGAAAAAGGAAGAGTGGTGAAGCAAAGTCTTACAAGAGGATTTTGAGAGAGTGCTATCAGTTTACTGCAGCCTACAGTTAACAACACAGATGGAAAAGAAGATTAAAAAGTGAATGGTATCAAAGTCAAGGAGTACAGAAACACACTAAAAAAATGACATGGCCCAATCCTAGGTTCAATTTATGGACTGTTTTATACTGCCCTATTTAATTTGAAACATAATACATAAAAAAAAAGTTGAAATGTTACTGATTGAACCACATTTCATCAACAGCTGCTCATGTTACATATAGTTGTTTAGATGACCTCAGGCCTCACTGGATTTTTCCAACACTCTACACATTCACCCCCCAGAAAAAGACATAGGCAATTCATACAGCAAGTGTTTTTACACACAAGTAATGATAAAAGGAATCACTAACATGGAATATGGACCATGTGTTAGAGTTTCCTCCTGGCTGAAAAGTGATTCACAGAGATCGGTAACTTCACATAATGCACGCTAGCAAGTTCCAGTGATTTCTCAGAAATTGGGGGGGGGGGGGGGGGGGGGGGGGGGGGGCGGGGGAAGATCTACAAATGAGATGATGAATATGCGATTCTCCCAATCACTGCTCCTGCCTGATCTTCCCTAGAGAGTCAAGGAACAAAACAGGATTCATTAGGATAGAGAAGTCAGGGTTTGAGTGAATGACAAACAACTGCAGGAATAAGAAGTTTGAGGAACAGTAAGGCATTTATTAATTCCTTCCTGGCTTCTATTCTTCTTTTAGATTACGAAGTTCCCAGAAGCTAAGAAAACACTGAGTCAGTTTTGAAAAACCAGAAGTTGTCTGGTTAAAAAAAGAAATGAGGAGTAATGGTTAAATTATTTCTTCTGTTTCAGGTTACACTTCTTCTACTTGCCAGAAAGTGTAGATATGTGGGAAATACTAGTTGTTTAACTATTTTTTTCTAATTCAGAGCAATAACTTCTTTGGTCATGAACCTAGGACATGCACAGGTCACTAACTTGTGTCACACACAGTCCTAGGAAAGAGTTTATCTGCACTTGCCTGAATTCCTAGCCAAAACATCCTTCTGCTCATGTCCAAGCAGCTGCTGCCAGATGCAGACAGACACTATAGCCACCACAGGTTCCTCAAATGTATCTCAGGGTTAAAGTCTAGCAGGTCTGTCCAGTCCTTACTGATCCTCTTCTTTACTCCACTGAGCTAACAGACTTGAAGATTTCCCAGACAGCTTGCTCTCTTTCCCCAATAGAGGTCTAATTTTCAAATTTCAATCAAATAATTTAAATGTACATCACTTCCCTAAACAAAGCACCAGAGCAGACATTGAGTAACAACTACCTTCTGAACTTTTCAAACTCATTTCCAGTTTTTTACTTAAATAGTAGTTGGGCATCTGGAGAGCTACCCAAGGTGAAAAAATTCTCCCATGGGATCTGCATAAAGAATATTTTTATTCTGGTATTCTGCTCTTTTTACTGAACTCTGCAAAGGACTGAGCCTGTGCAGACTATGTGAGGCAATATTCACAGTGCCTATCTGCAAGAACTTTGCACTAAAAAGTTATCTGAAAGGTAAAGAATGCCTGTGTTTACAGTGCTTTAGTAACTCTTCTTTTTAGCAAACTGGCAGACTGTTAACACTGAGGTTTTTATATGAAATACAAAACAGAAAACACTCATCTGTAAGTCTCTGTACAAATATTTTGATTAAGAAATTCCTTTTAAAAAATCTGATTCTGATTCACATTAGGTGGAGAAAGGGAAATTCAGCAGCCTGTGGTTACTCAATAAAGCAAACCCTGGCTACTCTGTTACCAACTTTAAAACTTTGATGGATAGAAGAAAATGAAAGTTGAAAAAAAGATCATCAAGGATCTGAACACTAAGCAAACATTCCTCAGCATTCAACCAAGAGACTGCTTAAGCATGAGCTGCAAACTTCTAAGAGAAGCACATGTTTAATATATAAAAGAGAAAATTCCTTAACAAGGAGAGATACAGTTTGAAAAATAGTTCTACAGGAACAGCTTGCAGCCTTTAAATCTCATTTACTCAGCCTGAGATGGTATTGTTGTGTCTACGTTAGTTTTGATAAGGGAGCCAGCCCTACTCCTGTTGAAGTCTATGGCATTCTCCCATTGTCTTCAGGAGGAGCAGAGCTAGACTCAAAGCCTCACAAAGATACCATGATAAAAGACTCCGGAAGGTACCATGGTCCCATCTTATTTTCTTAACATTTCTGAAAAAAAACATGGGGGGTAGAAAAAAAGTCTATGCAGTTTATTTCTACTGATAGGCAACATGCCTTTTATGTGAAAATATAGACCAGTGAAAAAAATGAATGGTTAGCAACGTTAATAGCCAGGGGCTAGCTAAACTGCCTGGGATGAAGAGTTTGCCTGCAATTTTATCACTACAGAATATCTTGGAGAAGACTAAGCATTTTGTAATGCTGACACTTTATACAAGCATTCTTTAAGGCCCTGTAGTCTTCATTTCAGATTAAATTTTATACACTAAACCTAAACACTTTATTTATTTTTAAATCCATATTTTCTAAGGGTATGTAGTTTTTCCTGGAAATGAAATTATATCATGCATCTCAAATTGCATTCTGATTTTATGCAGTCTGACTAAGCATTAAAAATGAGCTCTGTTATAATTCAACTTGCAACAGAAACAGCAACATTTACAACAACAGCTTGCAAAAAAACCCCAACCCCATTGCATCCAGAAAACAAAACATTGCCCCGTCCGTGTTAATAATGAATGCAGCTTATATCTACCACATTCTGTTAAATTGCTAAAATTGCCCAGATAAACCATTTGAGAGTATGTCAGGTTTAATTAATACAACATGACCTGATCATTTTCACAGTTGGGAAGAAAGAAGTTGGCATTCTTTAAATCCAGAGCTCAACCTGGAGATTATGCTAAGTTGCTTCATTCATAGTCCACACTCCTCTGCACATGTCAGGAGGACAGCATTTGTCCCCTCTAGTGATAAACAAATTATACATGAAATCAATTCCACTTCACAATAATTTTCCCTATTGGGTATTATCTTTCCTCCTCTGCTCCCTCCAGTTAAGCTCGCATCCTGTAACTTGCTAATGAGCTGGGGGCTTTCTGTTCCAGGTGGCACCTCCTGCCTCGAAGTCATGACATTTCCCATTTCGAATGCTGCTGGCATTTTTCGACAGCTCCTGCTAACTAGCCTTTTTGACCTGCACTAAGAGGAACTCATCTGATCGAATCCTCTAACCTGCCAATCATGCCAGCAAATGATCTTCACAGTCACTCCCAAGGCAGGAGGGGAAAAAAAAGGGAGAGCAAGAGAGGGGGAGCGAGGGAGAAAGCTAGTGAGAGAGTGATGGAGTAGGCAAGCAGGCAGCCTCTGCAGCTACCTAATGAGAGTACTTTAAGTCTCCAAGGCAGCTGAAACATTGAAAAACTGGTGGGAAAATTAGGACAGAACTGAATGCCTGGTGCTGTAATTACTTATTTCTTTCCACCCTGAGATCATTTTGAGAGCAATACCTCTGAGATGTGCCATTTTCTGAAGAACACAAGTTAATTTTACCATATAAATAGAAGAGAGATATGTTTTTCCCTTCCACCATCAATATGCAAACCTCATAATTCTGCTCTGCCAAATGGCGTTCTTTACAGAATTAATTAGGAGCTGTAAGCTCGTTAAATGGGTGTCTTCACCTAGGGATGATTATGAATATTTTTTTGTTGTTGATGCAAGCCACAAATAGCATTTTTAACCTAATTTAAATTCTGGCAACATTTACACCTCTGTATTTACAAGTGTCTGCACACAGATACATGAAACAACAAATACAGTATCTACATAGTCTAGATGTGACTTTGTGGGCTGAAACCAAGCAGAGTCACGATAATGACTCAGTTGTTTTGATTTTGTTCGTTTTATGATGTGACAGATTACTTACTGCTGAATCTTTCAAGCACACAAGGACAGATTTAACTGTGTAGATTTTCTTTGCCTTCAGATAACTAGTTTCCTTCTTAAACTTAGCAGGTGGACTGTAAGCCAACTAGATTTTAACATGCAATGCACATACTGAACGAGAGGTATTAAAAGAAATCTTAAATGAAAAGGCTTATACTATGATATTACACATGTTGTGACTGTATTGTTACAATATACACACCAGGAAATGTAGTGCACAATCAGTCCTTATATTAACATCAAAAGATGGTTACAGAATGTCTGTACAGAATTAATAGCTAGGTACTAATGGCAGAGAATGATCACCCATAATTACTAATTCAAAATACATATATGGTCCAAACCAACATTAATAATTTATAACAAGACCACAAAATTATGGAAATACCCGATTTTGTTCCCGCTTCTTAAAATATCCAGATACTGTTTCAGTGTTATTCTTCTATATTATATATTTTTATTGGAGAATTTAGTATTTTTTCCTGAATTTTTTGGGTTTTCTTCCTCAGACTTTTCATAGCAATTAACAATAGGAGCATGTGGGAAACCCATCCACCCCCATCCCAGTTTATGGGACAGAAAAAATTAATGTAGCTTTATTAACTGAGTTGTAAACTATTGCTGCGTTTTTAGGCAAGAATCTCCCCACAACTAGGAGTATTCACTGCATATTTACTGTAATGGGTGTTGCCTTCAGAGCCACTTCTGCAGTGGTTGGTTTAGTTTCTTTGTTTCGTAGAGAATCAGCCAATGTAAACTACAGGCTCAAAATAGCAACACAAAGCCTGCTCTCCACAGAAACAATTCTGGTACATGGCATTACTAAGATTTATTTTTTGTTTATGATTTGGCTGAAAATAAAATGTTCTGTTAATTCTAAATGCTGCAAATGATGCCTGAGAGGCGATGCCTCTCATTAGCTTTGCTGTCTCCCTGGGTTACGGGCCGTGTGTCAGCACTGGAAGCCTCTGCTTTGTCTGGAAACCTCAGTTTCTCCCCTTCAGTGGTTCCACTTTTCCTCTTAGACAAAGCCTAACTGAGGAGTCACGTGAGGAAATAATCCTAAAGGAGAGGTGACTGTCCATGGGAGAATAGAGAGAGTTTAGACCCGCTTTTTCCTCCCTCTCAGTCATTGTCATTTATACATTGTCCGCTCCGCATTCAAATGTCATCCCAGACTATCAGTCCACTGCAACTCAAACGGCCTTTCATGCCTAAACACTTAAAGCATCAACAGACCACAAAGACCGTAGTGGGAATCACTTGCTGCCCCAATATTAATAATACAATACAGTGCACTTATGGCACAGAGGATTCCACCTTCTGTCTCCCAAATTTAAGAACAAACAAATTGGAAAGACAGATAAACAGCGCTGCAACTGAGCACATGCATTCATGCAAATATCACTAATATCTTTCCTACAGCATAAGCGACGGCTAAATTAAAAACCTCTACACTAAAAATTACTTGAAAATGAATCTTTATAGTGCTGAAGGCAAGTTATCATGCATTAGAAATGAACTGAAAATAGGCTCCAGACTATGCAATGGCATAAGAAAATATGATATTGTCCCTTTACAAAAGTTATTCATGATGGTAGCAATGCTTCCTTTTTCTTCTGCCAGCGCTGCCGCTGATTTGGCCAACATTACAACTTAAAAAAAAATCATGCCAATAAGTATGTAACTGCTAATTCCACATAGAATAACATGAAGTATATAATTGCAAAGAAGACATCAATATGTTCTAGCCATGGAGGTTTGAAATACTTGTCCTACTAAGTACAGTAGGTAATAATAAATGTGAAGTCCTCCCCTCGCTGTCCTGCTTCCTTTCTTTCCTCCTTCTTCCTTCATTCCTAAAGAAACTATCTCTCCTCCCAGAGAGGAGGATTCTCCTCCCAGAATCTTGCCCATGATTTTGGAAATCCTGTTCATGCTTACTTATTTCCAGGCACAGATGTTTTCCTGGTCTTTCAGTCTACGGATCAGACAGACTTTCAGCATCAGTGTTCAGCTTAGCGAGACTGCAAGATGACTTTCACTGGTTCGCTTTCCATACCTCTATGCATTAGGTTACCCACTCTGAATGAGGATTTTTATCATGAAAGCCATGAGATTGTGTATTCCACTACTTACACTGAGTGCAGTTAAGTGACGGGGTATTTCACATGACAACAGACAAGGTGAGATATTACAGTACTGACACAGGAACGCTATTAAACATATTTTTAAGTCCCATGAACTCCTTGATCACATGGTGGGTTCCCTTTACCATAGCATACTGGGGGACCTGATGGACTTCTGTATGGACAGTTGCTCCATCCTCAGTCCCTATGTGCCACTTAAGTGAGACAGGCGGTTTATATGAAAACAGCCTTGCACTGGCCAACTATTTGCTCAGTCCATTTCACCCTCTGCACATAGTCTACTGAATACAAAAAGATTTTCCTTATGGCTTAATAGAGGGCAAAATTTAGTCTATAACTCATTTTAGACTAATACGAATAAGATAATAAATTCTTAGCTATCAAGAGGAGAATGGAGTCCAATGCCTGGAGTTTTTCCCTTGTGTGTTAAATATAGGGCATATTCTATCAGTGTGGTGATCTTATTCTTTGATATTAAGTAAAGCACAGCTGGAACAGTCTCATGAAACCATTATGTTGTTAACATACGAAAATAATGGCACTAAAAGTACTAGAGAGCCAAAAAATATCTTGGATCCTGCAGTTATCTTTCACAGCTTAATACTAATTTAACATTTTACAAAATTGATGTTACAATTTCAACTCTGTTTAGTGCTGTCATTACTGGACTCAAACCCAAATTGCTTTCAGCTGCCCACCACAACTGCATCTTATTAGCCTTTTCACGAAAGCCAATTTATGCAAATCCAGTATTAGTTAAATAATTAAACTGACCCTCAACATTCATGTATAGACATTGTCTGGCACTAAAAGATGCAAGAGAAATTTAAAGCTCCCATCTTCAGTGCTTAGGCCTCCATCTTTTCAACTGCAGCAGCACAATGACTGTTTGTACACATCTATTTGAAGCCATCTATTAAAAAAAAGAAGTGCATTTAAAAAATGAAACTGTTAACTGCTGTGCTTTTATAGCTCTGCTTTTCTCTCCCAAGCTGGGTTTACACTGAATTTCAAGATCTCACACCTATAAAGCACTACTGGCTACTTTCAGCTTTTGATTAAATCAACAATGACAAAAGCTGGCTGACATACAGTTACTCAGTCCAGAATTTCTCTTTTATGCAGACTTTTCTCCACTATAATTACCACAGTTTTATCCCCTGAAGCTGGAGAGATGAAGACTTAGAAGTGCAGTACATGCTGCTCCATGGTGACTCAGCAACACTGGGATACCCAGGACAGTGTAAATGCAGGGGAGTAGTGAATGAGAATGGCTTTTCAATACTGACTGCTGGACACATACACTGCTGGACTATAGCTTCCCTGCGGCTCGACTAGGGCAAAGCAGGCAAAAATTATGTTCCCACACAGCAGTGCTGAAGAGGCACTGTTACACAATTTGTAAATGTCAAACAGAAGATGACAAACAAAAATGAAACTATTTGGATGAAAATGCAGTAACAGTCACCTCTCTAGCTAGCAAACAGAAAAAGGTCATTTTACATAACAATTCTGTGCTGCTGAACATCCCTGGCCAGACGCAACCAAATTAGTAACTAGCACTTTTTGCCATTATAGTGGTAACTGTCATGTCTTCTGCTTTATTCTGTTTTACACAGCTGAGCTGACCCGAATGACGCCATCATCCCGTCGATTGGCTGGGCCGGTGTCAGTTGCTGGCTTAAATGGACACAGAAGAAAGAATTCAGCAATCTGTGATTGAAATTCAGGATTGCTTGGATCCATGTGCGTGTGGTAAAGCAATACAAATAAAGACCACTTTTTGTTTTGCTCCAGTGAATTGTCAAAGAGATTTAGAAAGCCAGGGGATCTCATTATGGTAATACAGGTTAAATACTTTAAAAGCATATGGTGTTACCATCCTGAATGAAGCTGTCCCTGCTGGCTCCAGGAAGCAGACAATAGGCCAGAAACACATCTCGTGTCTCTGGTCCACCAATGGGAACCGAGGATTATAAATCACCACGAGAAAACATCGTGTGCTATCTGGTATCAGGTAATGCCTTGTCTTTTCAATTACAATTTGACTCATCCTTCTCCAGAGAGGAACAAGCTCTAGCCATGTATTCCACTGGCCAAAGGAAAATGCATCTCTAGAGTTTCTTATGGTCCATTCTTGTCTCAGTAAAACAGTATCTGTAGAGATGGATGAATACAGTATACAATATTTCTCAATAATATATGTAGAGATGGGAAATGCTTCCAGAGAGATGCCTCCTGCCCATGGGGAAAAAAATATCAGTGAAAAGCATCAGGCACAAAATAAAAATGTTTTTCTTTATCACAAAGCTTTAAAGATGCCTGGATATGGCCAAAAGATTTCTTTTCTTTCTCCCTCAAAGGCCCTGTCTAATTCACCGCTGAACAGATTCTTCTGTGTGAAATAGAGCTCATTACCACATATTTGCTCATTTTCTCCAGTAGGGAGCAGTCTCAATATTGACCTTGCTACCCAAATGTCAGCTCTTTCCCCATGGGCACTGAAATAATGTGTTGTCTCTCTCTTGGAGCCCAAGACAATGACACAGTGTAGTCCACTAAGACCCTATTAGTAGTCGGAGCCTGACAGGGATTATCTAGGTTTTCAGAAACTGTCCTAGGTTACTGATATTTCAAGGAGTTTTTTGGATTTGTAAGCAGCTTCCAGACAGACAGCTGAAGCACCACAAAATTTTAAAGATAGTAGAAATTCTCAGAGCTGCACCAATTTCTTCAGCTGCTCCTTGCAGCTATTTCTGAGGGCAGCATTGGAGCTCTAACAAACAATGATGGAGCCATTTACAAAGTTAGTGACTTTAGCTCCACTCCTTCACCAATCTGCCAGAAATTGCTGCTTCCAAAGTTGGCAGATGATGATGTTTTGCCCATGTCTCAGCCACTCCTGAGCGAAGTCCTGTCTCTTTGCTTTTCAAACCTTAAAGAAAGGTGGATTTAATTCAGTGGGTGCACTATTAGGGCAGTAACATCTGGCAAGCATGTGGAGAGAACAGCAGGAGGTGATAATTTCTTAATTTATCACAGCAAGATTTGACACAGCTTCTCTGTTGGTGCTCTCAATTTTATTTCCTATTCTACCCTGAAAAAAGGAAATTAGGAACACTTGGAAGGAAGGACCAGACACAAGACATAAGACTAGAATTTCCTTCAACACCATTGAGGTTCTGGAGGTGGTTGAAGATGGTTCCTTGTTTGGGTTTTTTGTGCGTGTGTTATAATAAGTTCCTTTACAACATATTAAAATATATAAAAAAAGGAACCATTCACCTCCATACACATCAGAGGATTTAGAGAGCAATGATACACAAATTCTTCTTTTTCAGAGCTTCTTGATGGATACTGGAATATTTCAAAATTCCAGCCCTTCCTAACTTCCGTACCATCTCTATATATGCATAAAGTCAATTCAAGAAGATGGGTAAAACACATATGTACCTGCCTTGTCCAGAAGACATGTTATAAGTATTTTTTGCCCCTGTTTTTTTCATAATCTGATCTATTACCTAGCAATATTGGCACCTTTAAATTTTCCTTTATCCCCACTAGCTGTGATGTTATCTGATCATGCTCATTGACATTTTAACAGCTTGTACTGTTTGCCACCATCCCTCTAACTCTGCTTGTCTTGCTTACCTGTTAACTTAGTGACCCTAGAGAGCTACTGTCATCTTTCTTTTTGCTTTTCATGCATCTTTTTGCTTCACTGAGCCTTGTGAATGGAGACTTTAACTGAGTATCTCATAATAAATACCCCTTCCTTAATGCTACTATCCTGCTTACTGCAACTCTAGTCTTCTGCTAGAATAACTGACTCAGCTCTTAACTCATCCATTTTACTGATTGAACATCCTACTTGCCAGTCACCGCTCTACTGCTTAAAATCACAGGCACCTGCTACCCAGATTAAGCCTTCACCAGACCTCCTTTTCACATTATCAAAACTGCAGTCTTTTTTCCCAACTACTTTCACTCTCCACACTGACTCTTATTTCCTCTTGCTTGGTGGTCTCATCCCTTTAAAGGTTTCCACCCATCCTAACAATTCCTCACCCAGGTTCAGTTTCCATGTCCACATTTCTCCTGCCTCCCCTGCTATTTCATCTCATTAGTTCCCAACTCTCTACATTGTACCAGTAAGAGGACTTCTATTTGATACTAATACTCTTCCAGTGTTATCCCCTGCTCCCCATCTTATATCACAAGTCAAATACTACAACCAGGAACTAATATGTTATTGCACTGTAAGCACCTAACACAGCAAAGTCCCAAGCCACAGTGGAAAACTGTAATCAATAATGTCACGACAGTTGTTAAGTGGCTCCAGATCTAACACAATGAAAGGTGCTATTCTGTATTAAAGCTCTGGTTGAGCAGCCATAACAGTACAGTCAAAGGTGCACATGGCTCACTCTTTCTGCTTACTTTAAAAACGTCATCTGTATCTGCTTGAATAGATACCCAGTAAGAATGATAAATGGTTCTCTTTTGTGCTATTTTACATGCTTGTTTGCAAATACAAACTTTCTATTGCATATTGTATAAATGAAAAATTACATTTGTTTGGAAACAACAGAAAGAAGATTCTGTACATGAGAAATGAGATTCTGTATGTAAGCTTCCACACAAAAGGTCTTTAGCACAGATGGGCACATTCTAAATTTACTTTAGATGGATGATATGTCACGTTAGAACAGACAAGGCTGAAGAGATGTCTGCAGGGACACAGCCCCAGGAAAAAGTAGGGATTAGCTTGTCAATAAAGATGTAAACAGACTGCTCTGAGGCAGCCTCATTTCTGACATTAGAAAATCTTAAATGGTTTGCTGGCGAAGAGCTTGTGCAAAAATTGGGGCAGGCTGTCAAGAACAAAATCTATTCATTTCAGTTTTTCAGTAGTTGCTGTCTGTCAGGCAAACAGCCTCCATAACACTACAGGGTTAAAAAATAAATTGCACATAAACATACAACAGTAAAACTGAATATAGTTCATTAGATAAAGTTATAACTGATATTGTAACAAGAAGACTTAAAGATAGATTCCATGAGAATATAATCTACATTTATATGAGACTATACCTTCAAATAGGTACATGAGCAGCATGAGCATTTATCTCAGCTCCTAGAACTTCCGTAACAAGCTGTTATAATGGACTCAACATACAATAGCAACCGTGACTTTAAAAAAAAAAAAAAAAAAAGGGAGGCCTGGGTTTTTGAATGAAATGAATCTGCACTTTGGGTATTTTGCGAAACACTGTGGTATGAAACTATTTAGAGAAATATAATAAGCGAAGCAGCTATATAAGGGAATACTGCTAATCTGGAAGAGTCTGTCAAGTGGTAAATCCCACTGAACAAACACTAGGGTGATGCATATGGGCAGAAGAGAGTTAATGCCATGATATAACAACCACCATTCCCTTACTGTAATTTGGTAAGTAGCCTCTCTACTCACCTGCCCTTCCCAGGTTCTGTTCTACTCTTAAATTACCTTTAGTCATATTACATACTATTTCACTGCTGAATAACTATGATTAAAAAGATGGGGTACTGAATGAAAGCCATCCAAGAACAAAACCAGTTCTAGTAGATCCAGTGATATTGATCAAATTCACTAACATGACAGCACCTCTGTCTCCATCAAGAACAACCTTCTGCTATCAAGGCTACCAAGCCTACTAAATGAATAATTTCTTGTCCTTGCCCCAAAGTTTAACAACAGAACTGGAAAGAGGTATTTTATCTCTCTGTATTTTACCAGGGGAAAACAATATCAGTCCAAATTAAAGGCAACCTAGTGTTTAAAATCTGCTGGCACCAACTTCTGCAATATTTTCAACGTGTCAGTGACAATGATCCTGTCCACAACACAGAATTTACACTGCAAAAACAGATTATCTGCCTGAACATGAGTAATTTAAGAAATGTGCAATTTAATTTTATACTTTGTTTCTCTAAAGAGAACTGAAGTAAAGAGTACTTTCAAAGATATACATTCCAATAAACATGTCTTACCTGCATTATCAGTTGTGAACATAGGTATTCTTCAATGTTTGCTGTTTGATACACCTTTGCCATAACTATTGTTTTTTCCAAAGACTCTCATGCTTTCTCCAGTCTCTGGCTGTAATCTTACATTCGGTACAGTAAAAATAGAAGACACTGCAAAAAAGAATGTCAGTTCAGAAACTTCTTTTTTTTCCCCGCAAAAGTAATAATTTAAAAATAATTATTTAATATATATGGCAAACACAACACTGAGTAAATATAAGCTTTTACTTATACCACCTATTTATGCAAGTAAGCACTGTAAAAATTCTGAATGGAAAGAAGCTGCATGCATTATGATGGAAGCCGTATGATGCAAACATTAGCCGCATGCATCTTCTAAAAAAACCTGCTTCCAGGTTTTGTGTGTTTACTTGTCCTGTACACTGCTATACAATTAACATTTTCCATTTAAAAATTTCCGCTCTGAGACCATTTAGAAATAAATAAGAATGTGAAAAAATACAGCAAGGTTTTTCAATAATTTGACATCACATATTACATCTTCAGAATCCTGATGCCAGTAGAACTGAGCTATTTTATTTGACTTCATTTTATTAGCTGGTAAAGACAACAAGGCTTGTTAAAAATATCCCAACAACTCAAAAAGCTTTTACCTAAAGCAACCCCCTTCTGCATGAGATAGAAAAACCATGTAATACCAGGCAACTAATTATTAGTAGACATGATGATATTAATCACAGGAATCAAACTACAAATGGTTAAGGACTCACACATTGATGATACGAAAACTCATTTTTACTTAGGATGCCTCAAACTGGTGTGGAAAAATCAATGACTTCTAATACCTTCTGAGAACAAATGTCTGTATAAAAATACCCTCTGAGAACTGCCACTGCCTGATTGCATGAGCGAATGTTAATAGACTGCTTAAAGAACTGATCGGGGCCGTAACATTTTTCTTTGGTTTTGCTCTAACAGCCAGTGTGGCTGCAAGTTTTTGGATCTACTCTTTCACCTTTATGTCTTTAAAAGACCTGGCTATTGTTTTAGGCACAAGATCTTCCCACTGTATTTTTGACATATCAACTTGCATTATCCTTGGTAACATACATTATGAATGGCATGTATTCTGTGCAAATAAATCAATATGAGCTCCCAAATATGAAAGTAGAAAAGGGGGAGGACTGATTTTTTTTCAATAGAAAAGACAATAATAAATAGAAAATAAAAGGGTTAATAGAATAATAGAAAATAAAAGGGGTAAGGGGTTAATCTATAGATTACTGCTCATGTCTGAGATGAATGAAGGCTATGTTACATCATAAATTGTAGTGTATTCCCAGACAAGACGTTTTTTGCAGAACTGCACAACTCTTACCTTTTTAATGTACTATCTTTAAAAGTAGCTAGATGTTAGACAGAGCTTATCTGGAAATTGAACTTCCAACCCAATTGAAATGATGCCTTGATTTGAAACCAAACCAAATAAAAAAATCAAAATTTTGCTTCTCACATAAAATCATTTTGCACACATTTTTAAAATAGAACACAAGATTAAATTTTTTTCCTGTAAAATATTACATAGAATATAAATACATAGTACTAAAGTCAAAATGAGAAGATAAAGTGAAACACTTTTTTTTTTTTTTTTTTACTTTTTCAATGTAGGCAGAGTCACCATACTTTTGTGAAATACTGTGATTCCAAAGGAACAATACTGTCTGATGGAAAATTGTTTGACTGATCCCCCCCCTGCCCTCCCCCCCCCCCCCCAGCTTTTTTTCTTTCTCCTCACTTGTGAGTCTTTCTTTGGTTTTTAGTGCTAAATCTCCAAATTTGCAATTCAGCACTAGAACCAAATTGGATAAAATACGATGAATACTAACCCCGTCAGAGATTTTCAAAATTGCAGTGGTGTCCTGATCAGGAAGCAGTAGATTTTGTGTGTACACACACTTCTGTTGTGCATAAAAGACTCAATGTGTTTACACCTACATTTAATTAACTATCAATAGCAAGTGCTTCCTAACATAAAATATTAACCCAGAGAACTAGAATCATAAAAACTGGTAATTTCACTACACAGTAAATAAACATTTTCCCAGCTCTCCAAAGTATATGACTTCTTTGTTTTGTAAATATGTTTACAAGTATATCCAAGTCATACTAAATAGAAATGATTGTAGTATTTGATACTGGGATTGTCCTTTCTTGCATCTGGATTTATGCTTCATAATGATTATCTACTAGACACAGAAATAGTCCTTCTGTAACTCAAAATTTTACTGGAGGCATTTAGAAGAACCTTGCTTTAAAATATAATGATTTTTCATCTTTATTCTCCCCCCTTCAAAAGGTTTCACTGCTCCTGATGTTTAACGTTATGCAAAGACGTGTTTCTGCCAATGAATATCGCCTTATGGTTATGCTTCTGCAAATAACCTGCTGTGAGCTGATAAAAGGATTAATGCAGCCAAAATTCTTAATCTGTGAAATTACAAATTAAATTCTCATATTAAAAATACCACCCTGAGGTATTTTTTGTGGTTTTAATTCCCCTCTGGTGTTCTGCATACATTGTGCTTGTTAATGACTAGGACAAGACTGTCTCTGTTGGCAGCCTGCTGCAGAGTGATAATGTGTAGGCATTTACTTCACTGATAGAACTGGATTTAACCACTGACTGATAAACTAAGTGGCAAGTGGGTAATAAGTCCATATTAACAGAAAAGTACTACTGCAGAATTCAGAATTCAAAATCCTGGCTAGACTAAATCACACAGTCAGAAGGATTGAGATGTCACCACTGCAGAATGATTTTTGTTTTCCATTTAGTGGAAAAAGGATAAATGAACTGGCATTCTTGATGTTTCATTAGTCCTGAAGAAATGAATCTCTTTGCATCAGTTTCAGCAAAGGCAGACTTTCAACAGCAGCCTTAATTTACACTGCATCCTTTGAATTTTCAGCTTACAAAGTACTGCAGTCAGCAAACCAAGTGGTGGGTTAGCATTGCACAGGAGGAAACTGGGAATCTTTTTGCAGAGCAAGGACACAGCCTGTGACAGAGCTTGTGATGGACAAAAATTTATGGTGCTAGTTTGATTTTAATGTTCATATTCTACAAATGGGAGAGAGCTCTTCAGAGCAGAGTTGTGAGTAGGGTACTTGGACAACCAGGCCACAGAACCAGCTCAAAATGTGACTACTACAGAGCTGTTGAGGATGGAAAAGATAAACTTTTGGAAGACAAAAGTTTTCATACTGATACTGATGTAAACAGAATCTATGGTGGATTAATATTCAGAAAGGGAGGTCAGTTTTTACCAGCAAACTTTTAAATCAGCCATAGTTACACGCACATGTGTCATTGTTACATCTCTGAACTTTTTGCTTCAGTGTACTGCAGTTAGATCTTTTGCTAATGGATGTATGTTTGAAAGCAGAAAACATATACTGTTCTAATGCAAGCATGCTTCTCTTCCCCACACTGAGTTAAAGCAAAATGCTGATTGTTACTCCCCTGAGAAACCTATTTTTAATAACAGAACATTCTCTGAATTAAAAATATCATGCTTGATAATATTTTTCCCCCAGAATAAATAGTAGTCTGCTTTCAACACCAGGAAAAGATATGGACACGTATGATATAAATGATTTACAATTATTAAAGAGATCATTGACAGCATACATGATGATAGGAACATTTTTGCCAAGTCAACTGGAATGCATTTTGTTTAATAAAAGAAATAGAAAGATGTATGTAAATACTGAAAGCATTCTTAGTTAATAAAATCATCTGCCATCCTCTTTTTACACAGTCTAATTCAGCAAATTAACTGACTGTCTACTTCGTATTTCTCAGACTTTCAAATGCCAAGTCCTTCCTTAAAGGTTACTGTTGAAACAGATAGAGATTCTGTGAATCACAGACGGCTGGATTTTTATCCTGTGTGCTGCAGCTAGTTAAGAAGTACTGTATGTTATAAAGTGAAAAGCACTAAATATGTAAATTGTATTTTTCATTTTGCTTTATGACAATTCAGATAATTCTCTTGGCTGCTCACACAATCAAATACAAAGATAGCTGGCTGCAGACTGCAGAGCAGAGATAGCAAAAAAGAAAAAAAAAAAAATCCATTTTGTCCTGTGTCAAGCTAACTATGTAATTTCAAGCTACACAGTTGCACTCACATATTTTGTGTGTGGCTCTGTATGTCCATGAAGCTGTCTGCATGTGAAGGTTAGCATACACACATGCATCTGTATGAACTAACATCTTTCTTTTTAATCGATCTGGAGGTGGTTATACTCACTATCAGTTAACTCCCATAGCCGTGGGGGCAGATCACTGAAATACTCATGGCTCAGGGCTGCTTGTGCTGACAGTCTGTTCTTTGGGAAACACTGGAGTAGTTTGGAGGCTAGATCTTCTGCATGATTCACATAGCTCAGCCTGAAACACAAACAAGAAGGTTTTCCTGAAAAACAATCTCATTATTCTGTTTACCAATTCTATCTGCAGTCAGCACGGTTGAAACACCAAGTCCTGGGAGCCAGGATAAAGACAAAGTCTGTTTGGGAGCACTACCAGGAAAGATATTCCTCAGGTTAAGGAGTCAATGAATTACTTCTGGATTGACAGCTCAAAATTCATACAAATTTTACAAAGATAGAGCATATATTATACCATATCACATATGCCCTGCCTAGTATGCTAAAGGATCATGAGCAACAGCATCTTGAAAGAAACTGTTTTGATTCTGCCATTTACATTTTACTGAGCGTACTCACAGACTGAAAATTTACAGCACTGGAAATAAATGGTTATTACCATCTAAACCCATGCAATCTAAGCTTAAAATAACAGCTGTATTCAAACAACTTTGTGAAGTATCAAATTTTAAAATCCAATGACACTTAACACGCAACATACGCATCATGTTTCATAAAGATGCGTCTTTCGGGAAGTACTGACTTCTTACTTTTTCATATATTCACACTGCAGGGGGTTGACTCTTCATTAGGTGTTAATGCAATGCAAACATTCAATTGTAAGTGAATTATCTTTTCTAAGCTACCTTGGGAAGTCTGAGAAAACATTGTTTTACTGGGAGCTATATGCTTGGGAATATTGTAAGAAAATATAAACTAAAAATAATAGATTTGGAGAGGAGAGAGTAAAATGCAAGATGTGGCTTGGGTCTAGTAACCTACAGCTGCCTCCTAAACTTCCAAAGCCACCAAAATTATGATAACATGCAGTTGGAAAAGAGGTGCTGAATCTTGTCGACATTGTGTTGCTATTATTAGTATTTAACATTGTAAATTCAACCATGCCTTTGCTCAGTAAAGATCTCATCAGGCAAAAATGCCAAAGCGTAAAAAATGTCTCCTATTTTTCAATGCACAGGTTTCCCAAAACAGATAGTCCAAAATACCAAGCAGTTCAAAATACTGCAGTGTTTGAAAAAGATGGTGTTATCCTCTAAAATCAATAATCCTACAGCATGTTTCATGCAAATGTTAATTTTTGTTCAGCTCAAGCTGACTTTCTGGAAAGGAAGATAGATTAAACGGAGTTACTCTTTTATTAGTCTGACATGGCATAATTTATACAGATCAGTGTATGCACAGGTGACAAAGAACAGACAACACTGAAAACAATAAATGAAAAAAAAAATCATTATTACAGCGAGAATTTTAAGTCACAAATGTCATAGACACAACTTTCTGTCCATGTCCATACTACACTCAGTGTGAAAAAAAAATAATTTAAAAGTCAAAAGCATCTCTACAAAATGATGTGCTGGCATATGTATAATATGCTGATATTTGTAATGATTCAAAAAATATGCCACTGGCTGTCTTTTTATTTTTTAGCAACTGTACACTAGATAGGAGTTTTTGAATACTATGCCTATCTGATCTCTTCAGGATCTGTCAGGATATCTGTACAGAAATTACCCAGGGATGAATTGCCCAGAAGTGCTGATTGCTTTAGGACATTTTTTCTCATCAGCCATAATCTCACAGAAAACCCAGGATTAGGATTTGGAATTGCTATTCCAGTGTAAATAGATGATGAACTACAGTGTTTCTGATGGCCATCATTTTTTGTTTTCATTTTCAGTTCATGACAAAATAAAGGCATCTTGAATGAAACAGTCATTGCCTATAAATGAGATTAATTCCTGACTCCTTAAACTACCAGATTGTAGAAACTGTTTCATTAAACCTTTGTGAAAATTACAGGAAAATTCATTACAGAGCACAGCAAAATACCAGAAGAAAACACCATTCCTAACAAAGAAAAGAAAATATTCAGGGAGAATTGGTATTAATTCTTCTACACATCCGAAATTTTCATGGACCAGTGATTATATTGAGTCTGTGAGGCCTGTCTTGTGTCCTAATCCCACCTGCACCAATTATTCGCTGGCAATCAATCAGGTCCTGGCAAATCATTTCACCAATATATTTTTTCCCCACAGAGGTAACTGCATCCTTTTTAGGAGCCATAGTAAACTTTCTCTGTCTTGAATGAAAGCCACTGTTAAGCCAGAAAAATGAGGTCACTTAAGTAAGTAGTGAAATATTACCCTCCAATATAAGAATTGTACCATTCCTTAGCTGATCTATAGGTATAGTGAAGATGCTGTTTAAGTAAGGCAAAGCAAAAGAAAAGAACATTCAAACATTAGCGAATTCAGAATTGGAGGTAAAATTATGGATGATGACACCCTAGTTCCTTGGTACTCTTGAACAGAGTAGTGCTGACATTTTGACTGTATTAAAAGTCACCAAAGTACCTGGCATAGTGCTAAGAATTTTTTTTAGCAAGAAAATCAGATTAACTAATATAAATTAAAAATATTTTGAGTAGGAACAGTTTAGGAAGCCAAAGTCACCTTCTCCATTTAGAAACAAAAAAGATACCTGTTTACTGAGATCAATCAAGAAGCCGAAGATAAGTATCAAGTATCAATCAGCAGATTATACATTAATACAATATAAACCCAACAAAAATATCTAGGGCTGGAACATAATCACAACAACTAATGACGTAATTGTTAATAAATCAGTCAAAATTAGAATCTGCTTTATAATTAATAAATAGAAAAAAGACTAAATTCATTGCACAGTCTGCAAAAATAGTTCAATCTGCTATAATTTTTACATTTACCTGCCCTGATAACACTCTGAGTAGTGCTGAGGAGGAGGGTGGGTGGTGTTGCTACATTATTACTAGTATGTTCCCAAGCATTTATAGATTTTAAACTCAGAAGGGACCACAACAATCGAGTCTCACCTCCTGTGTAATACAGGACGAAGAAGATCATCCAAGTAACTCATGGATCAAGTCATCACTTTTAGCTAGGCCCAGCTGTATCTTTAAATTTCCACATCAAAATTCTAGCTTTGTTTACAGACCTTTGCAGAGCAATGAAAAAATTCTTCTCCAAAACCCATGTCTTCTGCGAAGGTCACTTCTGGAAATCAGTGGACGCTGCAAAAGGCATATGTATGTGGGCTCCTAAGGTTGTCAGTCTTAAAACTGATGCCTTAGTGGAATGCATGACTAATTTTGCTGCTTTGTTTAAAGACAAGCTATTCTTTTACTTATGAAAATACACTGTATGATCATGTATTTAAATTACATCTACTATATCAGAATTGTTTGGAGAAACCCATTTAGCGCATAACCTCAGTGGTCTGCTCTTGGAACATTTGGTTTTGTTTCTTTCCTCTTTTTTTTTTTTTTGCCAATAGTCTCTTTAAAATATCCTCCTTAAAACATTAACAATTTTTCTGATGTAACTTTGAAACATGATTCCTCAATAGGAACAAAGGCTGAATTTTCTCATGGGGTTCAGCAGTTAAATATCTAATACAGAAAAGTTAACAAAGAGAACTAAAGAAAAAAAAAATATTTGATTTTTAAATACACCTCCTTCAGTATGTGACAGGATGGAATTTCATACAATATGGCTTTGTGTCTAAAACATAATAGCATGTTTTGTCTCACAGCAGTTGGGCCATATAGGAATTTGGCATGCATGATATGGCAAGTCTCAATACTCATGCTTCACTTACTGTCACACTAATCACTGAGGCATAGTTACTAGCCATGACAGCATACATACTTTCAGAAAATGTGGTGTACAGCAGAATACAGACAAACCTTTGGCAATGAGTATTAAATAATATGTAGATACTGTTTTGAGAAATATTGGGAGTATTTTTACACACATACTCTGATGACATTTGTGAACCACGTTGATTTTCAACTTAATCCCAAAAGCTGTATATGGCCTTAGCTCAAGAAAAACAAACACCATATGAACCTGTCTCACTTTAAACATATATGAATCTGACTAGACTTGAGCAGTTGTAAATCTCATTGGATTACAAGAATTTGATTTAATTTCAGAAAACAGGCTTAAATGTCTTTCTACTGCAGAGGAAGGTCAGTATTTGGTCAAGCAGAACATGACTAAGATCACTGAAGTTTGGTTTAAACTCTTGAGAAAAAAAAGTTTTGGGCATGTGCAGTGAACTTCTGAACTTGGGGTGATTTGCTTTTAAATGCAATCAAGAAGGCAGTTCAAATTCACATTAATAATTAAGATAAATGGGCATTAAAACAAATGGAGATAATATGCTGTCTATATACTCCTAACAGCACGAGGTAAATACTTCCCAAAGCAAAAATCGTTTACTGTGCATATTTTCCATGTGAAGATACAACTCTCGCAGCGTATCATTAATTCATTTCACGACTGGTGTTTATAGCATGGCCTAGAGGAGTGAGGCACCTAATTCCCTTTGGAAATCTCAGCTCTGCTTCTTTATTCTAAGTAATGTCTTACAACTTGAAGTACTGAAAGACAAAACTACAGTTAACCTGAACAGTATCACCATTTAGCAGAGTTTAAAGTTTAATGGTAAGAAGAGAATAAACAAATTGGTGCAAATCAGGCAGGCCATACAGTAACCCTCGCAGCTTGTTTTGCAGAGGATGCCATGGTTCCCTCAACAATAGGACTCCTGTACAGTACCCTGTACTCCTTGTGGTATCTCACCTACCATTGCACCACCACGAGGGCCGTGTTCCCCTTTTTCACCCAAGTCTGCTTGAGGGTGTCAGTCTTATCCCCTTGTCCCAGGCTTTAGGCCTCTCCTGAGTTCTGACATAAAACTGTGCCAACACTGTATATTACAGTTAATGTTATCTTCTGACCAGTTGATATGCACATGCTCTCATGTGCCTTGATAGTTTGCACCTCTGAGTATACATGCAACCCTACCAGCAGCAGCAGCCACGCAGCACACAAACTGGAGCAGGGCATACCTTAAGTAACATTTCCTTTTTACTAAATATCAGCAGCCTTTTCTGTTGTTACAGCCATGCCGAGAACACCTACTGTCTTCAAAGACCTGACGTGCCAGCTCCAGCGTGCAGGAGCTGCTTCCCAAACGCACCTGGTGCGCCTCCACGAAGCTTTTGTAGAGTTTATTTAGTCATCATGAAACCATCGCAACAAGTGAACACAAGTTCTGATGTGATGCTTTTAGCTTTTGATACAGATGAAGGTGTAAAGCGGCACCTCAAGACGAGAATCTAACGGAGTAAAGATGTTACCATTTTTTCAGTGTTTTACACAGAGGGTACTGAGGACTACAACTGATGAACAAAGAGAGACAAAAGCTTTTGAAGGCTCACTGAAGCAGGATTTTACTTGTTGCTGATCAATCACAAAATACAGAATTGGCTCTATAGCACAGTGTAGAGGTACTTCAAGCCGAACTATACAGTAAACATTACAGTCAAACACTGCCACAGGAACCACATTTCAGTGTTGGGATTGTCCCCTACAACTGCCAACAGCAATCCTAATGTTGTGCTGGGCTGTGCACATTCTTTAGGAGAGGCATGTCTCCAAACACCCAATACCCCTCTTCTCTTCCCAAACTGAGGTGCTGGCAGTTAGATTCAGAAACACTGAGCTCTCTACACATGCAGGGCAGGAAAGTATGGTCTCCAGGTTCCCTAGGCCATCGGTTTAATTGTACTCTTCTGGCTTGGTACCTCACTAGAAACAAGGCTGCAACATCCCTCTCAGGCTTCTTAGATGACCTAGCCTGGGGCAAATCCTGCACTAGCATGGCTATACTGCTCCCAGCATCTGTCCTTGCTCTGTGCTCCTGCACAGCACTGTGCTCCACAGTCTTCAGACCTTCACAATTTCCGTAAGGGTGTATGAAAGGATCTCTTTGGAAATTCAGAAATTAGTTTGATCCCTTCAAATTATATTACTATATCACAGCATCAGCAGTCTTATCTGTTGAAGTGCTGAAAAGGTGGTCAAATTATTTATTATTAAAAAAAAAGCCATGACAACCAATGATAAGTATTCACTAATATGGGACAGAGATAAAAGTATCAGTGTTTGATTCTTTGGTATTGCTGTTAATGCCGATGTAAAAGAGGTCAGAGCCCCATTTGAAAATCTGTGGAGGTAAGTTCATTCAGTGCATTCCAGGAAGGTAATAATAACCCTGACCTGTCTGAACTAATTCTCACTTGACAGATGCACAGACACCATTAGCTGGAACGCAGCCAAGATGAACAGCATTTCATGAAAAAAAGTAAATGTAACAAATGAAGGTTCTAACAATATAGGCAACTAGGGTTTTTTTCTATTTTAATTAACATAGATTTACCTCTAAGTATATCATTTTTATATACTTGGTAAATTTTTAAAAGAATCTACTGACCCAGTAGGTAAACCATAATTATAGTTGCAGCTCCTGAACTCAGAATGGAGAATTAAGATGCTTACTTGAACTGCTCATGAGTCACAGGAGGCTTCAGAGACTCTGTTTGGTCACACTTAAGCTAGACAATGAAGTGATCCAACTTCTCATGGCAATTCACGTTTGATAATGGCCATTAAGCTCAGTCATGACTAGATCATTTGTACGTGTCATCACTGAATGTAACTCAAGACAAAAACTCAGATATGAGTCTATTTCTCCCCGACTCTTTCTGCACTAGATTTGATGTGTTTTAGTGTCCATTTCAGATGTATTACTGTATTTCTACAACACAACACTGCTTGCGATATCCAGCTTGACAGGTTTGCTTCATATAGAAAGCAGAACATTAACACCCTTACAGAACACAACACCTCTAAAAATTGAATTTGGTTGATTTGAGCTTTAAATGCTAAGCTTAAAGAGAATCAGACAATATACAACAGACTTAACAGTATCCTGAGTTTTGTCTTTCTACAGCCTGACAGGCACCCGGGCTAGCTCTTGCTCTGATGCCTCAGAATAAATACTCTGGACTATGAAACTTTCTGAAGAAAGGTGCCAACTATTGAGAGTTTAGGGCATGAAGACAGCCAATGCTGTTCATTGACACTATTGCAGATATTTCCCCCACTTGTTCTATACCAGTTTGATACAGAATAAGGTTTACATTTGATATTAGGTATCCTTTTGCCAGGATAATATATGCTGGAATGTCAAATGAAGCAAGAACTATGAGGTCTGCATGGCAGACATTAAAGAGAAGAAAAATAAGCTTGTTTAAACAGCAAATATACAATATCCAGTGACAACATACTCTAAGCTACTGAGAATGTGGCTTTCTCTGATATGATCACTTAACTTCCTCAATTCCTCGGAATTCTGAGATTGTGATATTCCAGGCAACATGACTGCTGGGTACAGTGTTCTGCTACTGTTTAAAACCACAACTAATTCCTTAAACTAAAAGAATAATACCTGAAATATTTCACATTATTTCACTCAGTTTTCAGCAGTTTCTCTCAGATACAGGTATTTCTCAGAAAAAGTATTTCCTAAGAAATTTTAATCAGAACATGCCTTACCATTTTGCCCTAGAAAGAATTTAGCAATTACTTCTTTTTGATTTTACATGGCACCACCAAACAGCTATTTTAATTCTTTCAGCATTCCAATTAGCCCAGCATTAAAGATATTAATTATGGAAGACACAGTGTATTACTTACACCATGACAGACTACTACTGAATATGCTAGATTTATAGTTTACTGGAAGATCTTTGCTTAAGTGCAATTAATGAAGAACAACAACATGGCGGCGACATTTAATCAGAAGCTTTTGATTATTTTGAAATTCTTTAAAAGGCATGAATCTTCTGATCAAGAAGAGTGTTTTTTTAAAGGCCTTCGTGCACCTCAGCAAGTTGAACAAACTATCCTTGGAAAATAAATAGAGCTAAAAATAATTACTAACACCTCAATCATTTTATGAGCTATTATTTCACCAGAAAATAGAGAAAATATATCTTTAATCCTGAACAAAAACTCTTCAAGGTTTATGTTCTCTATAAACCTTTCACTGAGAACTGAAAATATAAGTTAGTAATGCAATAAATGCCCTAACAAATATATCAGATTTTTCACTTAATGCTTTTTACAGGCTTAAACCAAACTGAGTGAAAGAAAATCACCTTTTACAGTCTGACTCTTAAAGGAAGAATGCCTTTCTGTTATGCTTTTTAAAAGAAGGCATGGTGAATTTATATCAACTTCAGTGAATCTTGGGGCATGATAAAAGGAAAAAAATACGGCAGTATAGTTAACATTCCATAGTATTCTTTCTTCACATATTTATTTCCTCACTGGCTGGACATAAGCCAAAAAAAGGAGGGAATAAACACCACCACCCCCTACCCCCCAACACAGAAATAGCTGAAATAAACCTTTGGCACACAATGCAGTCAAAGCTCTGTGCTTTTCCTCCTCCCACCCTCGACAACCTGGATTGTTTCTCTCCAAAGAAATCCAAGTCAAAGAAAAACCAACCAAACTTTGAATTTCAAATTCGTCAAGTGGGTGCAGCCACTAGGGTAGTAAAGAGTTTCCCTTGTTTTCCCTTATTAAATGACAACAGAAAGAAAAAACAGCTGTTTTGGACCTATTGCCTTTTGAAAACTAAAAAAAAGACAGAACTAAGTTCTAGCAAATAAACATTAGCACTGCCTTATAAATCTCTGCCCTCTTGTCTGGTATTTTATCATCTCAGGTTTGAGAAGTCTTAATTTCATTCTAATGTAAATAAGAACTGGTCTGTTTGCTCAGTATTTCAACAAGAATTTGCTACAAGGTTGCAGCTCGCAGGCAGTGCCCTGAGAAGGGTGACCTCGCTTTAGTCAGTGAAGCCAAAGATCATTTATCACAGTTAACCTACAAATCTGTCTTGCCGGGGCCTCAGATCCGTCAACCACTTGGAAGCAGCTACTTGTCCTGTCCTCCCTAAAACATCGGATGGGTCTGATCTTTTCTATTATTGTATACCTCTCAGCTAAGAAAATATATTTTATGGATATGGAACGAACAGGAGTACTTTGTATTTATTTATACAGCTCATTAAAGGTGGATAGAGATTTGGAGGCAGAGAGAATGCCTCAAGCCTAGAAAGCTCAGGAAGACAGACCCCAGGCACATGCATGTATTTAACTTTATGTATATGAGTTGTCTGGCTGAACCCAATAAAACTAAGCAATTACGTACAAGTAGGCATCCTGTTCTTTTTGCAACTATACTCCTAAGCTAAGACATGACAGGGAAATGATGCAGAAGTAATAAACATTGAGAGGAGGAGACCAAGATGCTTATAATGAGAGCATGTGGACAATATATTCAAAGCCACACAGTCAAAAATACTTTATTATGTATTATTACGCCTATATATTTAGACAGACTCACATCACACAGAACTAGTTGCAGCTCCCTGACCCTCAGGTACTTGGTTCAGGTGATGTTAGGAGAACACAGGATGGGATGCCACATTCACACCAGCATCATAGTGCAGAAGGTGCCGTGCCATTCCTTCTCCAGATTCACTCTCCTGATTTAGCATACCACCCTTTCACTTTACATTAATGGAGATAGGTACTTGCTAAAGGGAACATTAGGTCATCTTCCCACAGGGAGAAGCTGACAGACTGAAAAACTAGTGTCTGATACCAGCAGCAGTAATACTTAACGAGACAAATGTGCCCGTGCCAATCTGTTAAAAGAAGCCTGAATTTGACTTTGAACTTGAACAGGGAAAAAAACAAATGTAATTATTCAAGGGTTTCTTAGGCACAGAGACCACTGAAGAAGTAAAAAACAGTGATCTCTCTCTAGTATACAATTTGGAGAAAACATAACACGATTTTTGCATTGATTTTTCTAAAAAAAAGTGAAACATTACATATCCACATGTACCTGTACCGAAGTGTCTTTTTAAAAAGTTGCTCAGATTTAACACAACAGTTTATGCCTTTTTAACTATAAACAGGTTGGAGCTGAATGACGAAACCAGATTCCATATATTTTAGTTATCAGTTACTGAAATATGTGGATTTTAAGTGCTTGTACTCACATATGTGTGAGGATGCAGTGCTATCTGACACTCAGAAATTGGCTTGCAGTAGGGAAGGACTCAGTTCTGAACTATTTTTGCAAATCCTAACCCGTCAAAGTAGCATAAAAGAGACACAGCTAAGCAGGGAGTTACTGCTATTTAGGCATAAATCAGCATAGGTGATTTAAGAACTAAAATCAAAATTGTTATCTATAATAGTGACCACTAAAGGTCAGATTTCCCAAAGAGCCCGCTATCACTACAAATTGACTGCTAGTAGAGCTCAGGCCACTTCTAATGACCCAAAAATAGGCAGGTAGATTTTCAAAAGATTTTGCACATGTGGAACTGTGGAATCCGTGGAGCTCTGTGTCACAACTGGTCACGTGTGCTGCCACTGAAGCAGGACTGGCAGGTAAATAAATATCTGAGTCCCATTTTAGGGTCATAAATGGATATTAAACTTCTGTGAAAGCAGACATTTGTGGCAGACAAGGACTAGTACCAGCAGCTTCCAAACTGAGGACAAGAAGCCTGAAGAAAAGGACCGCAAACAACTGGTAAATGCACTATCTGGGCACAAGCCCATCTGATTCCCAGAAAGGAATACAACAGTTGTGAGTCTGCTTGAATTATCTAAGGGACAGGAGAAGGCCTAAATATAAGGGATCACTGACATAAAAATAGGGAACAGGAGCAAATACACAGCTTTGTGAAGGAAGAGAGGAAGAGGCATAATTATGGAGGATTTTGAAAAGGAGGAGTTAAAAAATGATGGAGTGAAACAGCCAGTGTTGGGAAGGGAGCTAAATGATCCACAAAAAAATAAACTGAATTTAGTGGTTGCTTTCTATATGATCTGAACAAGGGCATTGGTCAGGAGAGGACATAAGGAGTATATTATGATAATCAAGACCTGAGTGACAGAGTTGGTAAGGGAAGGAAAAAAAGTATCTTGGAAAAGCTGGAAATTAAAAACCAATTGTAAAATGTATATACCAGTGTGGATGCATGGTATAGGAAATGAAAGATAAAAAACATCCCTAAAGTTTCAGGCCTAAGTGACAAAGGAAGCTAGCATTACGGCACGAGGAGAAACTTCACTGGGAGCACACTCAAGTATGCACAGGGCAGGGAATAGTAAGAATCTCCCTGTTGAACCCTGTATCGCTGAGTTAATAAGCAGGGCTAGGGAGAGAGCCTGACCACTCAACTACTGAGTGTCCACATTCCCCCCTGGATTATTTTGGCCCATGCCAACTAGTATTCTCGAAAACCACTCCTAGACACAGTTCAGAGAACAACACATGCCAGGGACCATTCCCAAAAGGCAGCTCCTACAAGCAGGGCATGCAATATATTACCTTCAATCTTATGCTAGAGAACACAATTCCCTTGGTCTGCAACATGGGTATTATGTTATTCTGGAAATTTTGAATTAAAAAACTAATACTGAACACCCCCAAAATAATAATTGCACCTGCAGCTGCATGGGGACCACATAAAGCCCACAGGAGATACGTGCCCAAGTGTTACTTAGTACAGCTGTAGCTAAGGTCTGCCACATGGCCTCAGGGCCAGAAAATAGTCCCTGGCTCTGCTTTAGTTAGCAGTATAGATGTAGGCTGTAGCTGACAGAAAAATTATATTCACCAAACACTGTCTGTCAACATCTCAGGAAAGATTCATGCCCTCATGGTTGCAGAATAAAGCTTGACTCAAGGGCACTTTAAGGATCAAATATGAAAGAAATAAAAGAAATATAATACTATTCTACAAAAGGCACAATGCTGAAGGAAGGCCAATAATAATCTGGAGCATGATTTTTTTACGTCAGGGTGTTGAAATTAGTTTGAGGCACACTAACAGTACACAGCAGTAAACAGAGTTTTAAGACTGCTATAGAATCTAACCAAAGAAGGCAATGCAAAATTTGATGGTCCATTCTTGCAATGGTATTGGAGAGAAAAGCATAAATTTCACCTATTTTTACAAGATTTCCTTGGATTTTGTAAGTTTGGGTCCAAGCAATAGCAATATTTTAAAACTATTCTGGACTCCTTAAACAATAGGAACAAAAACCCCAATAAATACATTTATGAGAATGTGACAAAAGTAAAAATTTTATTTTTTCCATTTAAATTCTTTGCAGTAAGATTCTGAATTTATAACTCCAACATAAAAAATTAGAGCTTTTATTCATTTGTATTTCCAGCCTCCTACTGCAGCAGTGATCATAAAACAAACACAGCTGGCATCTTTATTATTTTATTCACTGAAGGATTTAGCTGGACAAATGTCACAAAGATGGTGGCTGCTTTCATTGAATTTATGATCAAATATGCTCCAGCATAAGATCAACTCTATTACATCAATTATTATGAAATGTGAATAATTTAACAGGAAGTTGTCTATTTGTTAATCAGATCTTATGGATATAAATTCAGCTGAGGTAGCAGACAGTGGATATACAGCGTATTATACATTACTTATTTGAAAGGATGCATTTTTTTTTGTGAATCACGTTTAGTGATAAATATCATCATTCAGATTTTTGTATCCAGAGAGCTGCTAATTCAGACATTTTGATATTTTATTTTAAACTTCAAATAAATTTATCTTTATCAGAGAAGAATATAACTTAGTGATGTCTTTCAAAATTACAGAATATATTTCCTATAACGGCTTAATTAAAAACAGCACACAAATTACTATCACCATCATTTTGGGTTTTTTTCCCCTAGATTTTCACCAGAGTTTGTTGTTCAATGTAATACCAGGAGAGTTATAATAATTTTAACGCAGAATGTGTGCCTTAGGATATGGGATTGACTCAATGCCTGAAAGAAAAAGGTCAGTTCCCCTTGGAACCACATGTCTCTCTGCCCTCCAGCAATGACAGGTGCACCAGTCCTATGCCGACACTCGTTATTCACAGTGTGTTGCTGAAGATACATAATCTGACCTCTCCATTTTAATGCATCAGCAAGGATTATTGTCTCCTATCTTCCCATTTTGACACTCAGGTCAAGCAGGCACTGAACATATTTACATGATGATCTGCCTGCATCCAGCATATTTCACAAATTCTCAAATAATAGCTTCAAACTTTCATTATTTAAAGAAATTCTTACATTATTTAAAGAAATTACTAAATTTAATTATGGAAACTGTTTGGCTAGCAAATAATTTCAAGTTTTGAAACAAAACACTCTTTCCACTAGTCTCCGACAATGCCATGTGTTTCTGCATCACTAATTAAAAAAAAAAAAAACCTGCATGAAAAAGCAAAAATTCTTGTTTCTCTGTCCTATATGGCAGGAAAGAAGTCAGAAATATGAAGGCAGATATGTGAAGCACCACAGCCAGAAACTCACAAAAGGAAGCAATTAAGATTTTCTTGACAAAATTGCAATGAATTCTGGGAGACGGTCACAGGAGATTCTCACAAATGGCAATATCTGAATACCTATGATTACCATCCTACCGCAGAAAAGGTGGTGGTTAAAATTACACTGAAAAATGCACATCAAATCATCACAGAAGTCAGTAAAGTAAGTACTTGTCTAACATAAAGATACTGTCTGTAAAGTCTTTGGCTGGCAACAGGGCCAAACAGCGTGGGTTTTGAGATCAGCTTAAACTATCTGCAGAGGTGAAAAAACTCAGTAGTATTATTTATATTATTACACTTATTGCCTGTCTGCACCATCTCCCAAAATTGTATACACTTCTGAGACCCTAAGATGAGGATCAAAGGAACTGTTGTGTTAAAGAAAAATTATCTGTAATACATGACAAAAAGCAGTGGATAGTATCAAGCCACTTAAGCCAAAAGCAGTTGCTTAGCACTAAGCACTTTGGAATCCCAGCCCAATTCTTAAGGTGCCTTTCATTTTGGCTCTCATTTTGGAAAAATCTTGCCTTTAATGGCTACACACAAATAATGAGATACCCAGCAGTAAAGTCTACTTCACTTATATTACTGCCTTCACCGTGTGTCTTCAATTCCTCAAATACTTTTAAAACACATCTCAGAGACCCAATTTTGTCAGCAATGTCATTATCTGGAGAAGAAAGATTTCAGCAGAGGGGCCAACAGTACAGAACTCCAGCAAGAGGACAGAATTAGGAATGTGAGGATGTAATGATGCCTGGTGCCTCTGATCAGAAAGTATTAGACTTCAAACCAAGAAATGAACACAGACACTATGGCAACATATGAGTAACAGACTACCAAAAACATAATTCTGAGAAATTAATAAAACATTGGCATGTAGAAATGCATAAGGAGAAAGAACAACTGGAAACATCTGAAAAGAGTTGATCAGCAAGTACTCAAAAATGTTAATGAAGAACATACTTTGAAAAAAAAATCATACCTGGAAACACCAAATAAACATGTCTATCTGATATATGTCTCAATATCTTAAGGAATTCTTAAGGAATTGGTGAGGATAGCAAACAAATGTAAGGCACCTTTTAAAAATCTCTCCAGGAAATCTACACAGGAAGAGTTTTTCCTCATTTTTCTTTACAGGCTTATTACTGTAGATAAGTTACTGTAACATTAGCTAATTTTGCTCTGCATTCTAAAGTATTGTACTAGACTTAAACCCCAACACATACTTCCTTTCTGGTTTTCAAATAAGAAGAGAATCTTGCCAAATATTTGCCAGACACTGACAATATAGAAGCGAAATATAGACAATAGAAACAAAACATAGACAATACGGAAGCAAAATTAGTTTTCGGAAAAAACTAAGACCATCAAAAGAAGAGATGACTAATGAACAAAACATCAGATAAATTAATTATTTTTTAAAATGGACTTAAATCACTGGTGGAACAAAGCAACAAGAGATAACATTTGATGTAATTTCTCTAAAAAGTTTTGCTCTGTGGACAAACGCCAAAGATCTGGGATGTGATACACTACCTCATATTAATGAACTGGACTAAGGGATACACCATATACTGAATCAATTCTTAAATGGAACTAAATGTTGAAAACACCATAGAAGACAAAGAAATTAGTACAAAGCAGCTAGTAGAAGTGAGAAATGTGGGCAGAAAATCTATAAACAAGATAGAGCATAGAGAACTACAAACAATTATTTCCAGGGAAAAACAACCCAAAATATGAATAGGTTCAATAACGCCAACAAACTCTAGTCCAATGCCAGAAACTGAATTAAATGTTGCAGAAGACAACAAAAAACGTCCATGTACATTTGGGCTGTATTTTCACAGCTGTCATGGTTGGGAAAGGTGTAGGACAGTAACAATGTAATTTTTCTAATGAAATCACATAGAGCTGTTAGTACTATGAAAAAGAGGACAAAGGCTTTTGTGGTCCAGTTTTGGAGGTTTATTATTATTATTTTTATCTGGGACAAGAGGATGTAACACAATACCTAAAGCTTACCAATACACAAGAGGGGGAATTTAGAATAAAGTAAAAATAAATTGAATGATAAACATTCAATCAATGAGGCCTGTTAGAAATAATCTCCCCCCAAAGTTCTAAAATGTATAACATTTGAGCAATTTACAGTTGCTCCAATTTGAAAGAAACATTCAAATACAAACTGTAAAGAATTTTTTGACTTGGCAAAAGGATAGAGAAACTCTAGAGATCTTTCTCAGTCATTGGCTTCAATCAGCATCATATAATTCATTACCATAAAGCTGACAAAACCTGCAATGCATTTCAGCTTAGCGTTAACCATTCCTGAGCTGGGCTGAGAACGTTGCCTTTTGCAGCTGAGCCCCTTTATGGTGCCAGAAACATATAAACCAGTACTAAGTGGGTGCAACGTACAGTAGTAGACACAAAAAAAGCACTTAAAGTGTAAACAAGCAGCTTCCACCACCCTGAAGATAATTTAATAAACCCCATTAAGTAGTGAAATAAACAAAAGAGTGGTGTTAGGAAAATATTTGTAACACAAATTCTCGGCCTCCATGGAGGGTCTCTGGGTACAGAGGGCCCGCTGTGTTGGCTCGAGCGCTCCCCCTCACGCGGACAGCACTGCCGTGCTCCCCCAGGCCTCCCCCGGCCCGGAACATGTGCTCATGGCCCACCACTGCTCCACCTGAGGGGTAAACCTGCCCGCTAGAGAATACTGGAGAGGTTATTTTTAAATAAAGATAGTGTAATAAACTTGCTACCTCGTAAACGACTTCTTGTTTGTATCGCAGGTTAACATAGGCTTTGTCATGATACGATTCCTAGGGTGCTTCAGGCAAAAGATAATGACTGATAAAGGGATATTTATAAGAAATATGAAACAAAATGGGAGGTTAAAAATGTTTTTTTCAGTACAGCAGTATCACTGCATGTCATCTGGAGACAGAGGCAGGTTTATATGCCTCTAAATCACAAACACTTCTACAAAATCTTTTCATTTTGTGTCTGGTTTCCATTCTTGCTCCCCCCTGGCATGATTCTTGATCCCTCCTCAAATGCAAGTGAGGGGACAGCCCCAGTGCAACCTCAACATACTCAAACTGCACACAGTCCTACACATATAATCCACCTTTTGCACAGGTACAGTTTAAAATTCTTATTGCTTAGTTTTATCCATCAGGAAAGTTTTAGCAATGACAACACTACAGTTTTTTGTTCCTACTGTGCTTGAGAGCTTGAATATTCTTTCAGTGGCATCACAGACTACATTGCAATGAGAAATGCTGATGAAGGGACAGGAGGTGAAGAGGATAAAAATGACAATTAGAAGAGAGTTTTATCTGTAATCAAAACCCCATTAAGGCAAAGATCTTCTTAAAAACAAAACCCAAACAACAGAACCCCAAACCAAAAACCCTTCCCAAGTCTCAGCTCTAAACAATTTCATAGTCTGTGTCATGCTTGAAATGAAATACTCAAAATATGTGGACTCATCTCTATTCACTCACTTTGCTTTCTTCAGGAAGTTTTCATTGAATAACAGTCCCAAAATAGGCCAGTCCATCCTGGAATGCAACTTTTAAACACCCTGGCCTCAGGAAGGGAGGTCCCAAATACAGAGGCCATCTTGTTAAAGGAAGAAATCCCCAGCAGTGGGACTAGCTGTGAGAATAAAGTGTCATTTATGTAATAAATACTGCCATGTTGGGGAATTGCAAAGTAGTAGTCCTATTTATGCAGAGCAGAATTTGTTTTCAACTGCACCTTTTCATTCCAACCTAATTTCTCACAATGCAACCCATTATGACACAAGAATCTGAAAAAGCTTTTTATATCCTACCAAATATACACAAGGATAATTAGTTCTCTTTTGTCATTCTTCTGTAAGGGTTTATTATGATGGAGAAGCTTTTGCAAATTGAAAGAGGTTGCACTGCATTCTGAAGGCAGAGCTGTTCTTGGTTTTTATTGTGTAGAGATAATTGAACAGAAAAGTTCAGGAAAAAAGGTGAAAATATAATTCATTATGAACTCTATAGGAAGATCAGATTACCACATCTTAATTCTTTTTAGACCAGTATTTTATAATCACATTCCACAATACATTAGGTCATGCAATGGAGGTGAAGCTTTATACTAGATAGATGCAAATGTCAATGCAAGTTTTGTTTCCTAACATTATAAACACTTCTACAAAATTTATAAATCTCATCTTATCTAGTAAATATTCTCTTTATCATCTTTAAGTAGTTTGACAACCAGTGAAGAAATTAAGTGTTAAAACCTCCAAAGAACTTAATTCATTATAAGTGATAGTTACATTATTTCCCTCAAACATGTCCCAAAAGTAGCCTCTAATATTGACCAGTTCTATTTTAAGAATTTTAGGGATCTGGCTTCTTATATAATGAGTCTGCTGGGTTTCACTTTGTCACTGCTGTTACATTACACACTTTTAGCTAATTTCCAGTTAGACTGGGAATTAAAGAGCCATTGGCTTGTGTCCATCGTTGTTCCATTGTCTGGCTCTGCCTTTATAATACACATCTCATGGAAGCTGGTGTAGTCAGTCAGGTGCAATTATTTTGCCCCCAATCTACCACCTGTGGATTTTTTGGGTGGTTTGGAGCTTTTTGCCTCTGTTCCTTCTGCCTTACAGACATAAAGCTGATTCTGTAGATGTTGGAAGAGTGTTATTCTTCCTTCTAGTAATCTCTCCTTACATAAACGGAATTAGAATGTATGTTTTGAGGTAAGCCTCTCTGAAGGCTTCTAAACTCATATTCTCACTCTTCCATGCCAGGACCTCAAAACATATATATACAAACAAGACAAAGGGCCAGACCGTGCCTGAAAGATGGAACGGTAGATGGTGAAAGCTCCATTGTGTTTAGAAAATTAAAAGTGTTCTCTTCCAATTTGGGAGCATGAAGTTCAAGGTTGTGGTCTGTTTTACAGTTTCTATGGCAGTTTCTATGTGACAAACTCCTTAATTTCTTTGTATCTTAATCCCTTCTCTATAAAATGCAGTAACAGGACTTCACCTCAGAGAAGTTTAAGCACACACGTAAATCCTTCCAAGGCCATACACATTGTTCTTTAAGGCGTATCTTTCAAAGGTACTAAGATGTTGAGAGGAAGTAATTCTGTAACAAAACCAATACATACTTAAAAACAAAAGGCTGTATGTTTTTCTCCACAACTTAGGTCTCACATTTATCCAAACTGCCCTTAAAACAATTCTATTTCAAATGAGACATTTTTGTATCATCAACAGCCTTCAACAAATTAATCCAGGGAGTTAAAAAGGAATATTGGGGTTTTTTTAAGATTAGAGATCGCTACTTCTTGAAACATGCTAATAAAGAAAGAAAATTTATAGAATGGATCAGTCTGTCCATGTGTTAAATTTTATAGCTGAATTATAAACCCTTGGGAATATGATGTCTATAAGAGAAATGTTTATACATCCTTAACTACAGCTGTGCAAGAAACAGTGCTCTGATGCAGCACACAGATAAAGGTTTACACTGAAAAAAGAGAAAATCCTTTACATTTCGATTGTAAATGACACATAATTTCGAGGCTCTGAATATCTCCTATTATAGTAGAACCACATATATGAAGTGCTGAACTCTATGTATTGTCATTGCTTTCAGTCTTTCAGTCCCTTCATTTATGCTGAAAAACGGCAAATCCTTTATGCATGGAACATTGAAAATGTATAAATATTTTTGAAGGGGTTTCTTAGAAATTAAAAACCTCTGGTCTTATTTGAGTCAGCCTATGATGTGATCATAACTTGTGTCAATTATGAAGTCTCACAGATTGAGGGTATGTTTTAAGCAAACTGGGTTTTGTTCTTTTTTTTCTATTTTACAAAACCAGAAATTTAATGCAATGTTCTTGAAGGAAATATAAGATAGTAACTTCTAAAATTCAAATCTATTATTGTACTTATTCATACACAGGAGATACTGCTGGGTCTAACTGCTGTTAAAATATAGAAGAACACTCAGTCCACGCCTGCAGAATGGATGGAATAGCGTGTCACTATCTATTCACATTACTTACACATATATATGCCCCCAAGCAAAGACATTCACATCAATATTAGTTTCCTTGTCCCTCTTTCCCAATCCAGATCTAATTGCCTATGTTGTAATATAATTGCTTCTTCCAAGCTTTTGGATTTCATTAACTACTTTCAAAGAAAAAATGAACTTGCAAGTTTGTTCGTTGTTAAAGGACAGAACATAGACAATTCTAGTGACTTACTTTTGAAAATGAAAGCTGTGACTTTCAGGGAATTACATTATTCCAAGCAGCAAGACTGAGGTAGAGTCAAACATTGGATGATCCCTGCAAGGATCACAAGAACTGGCAAAACTGTTTGAGATATTCAGAAGATCCAACTATAAGTGAAGCTAATCTTCCTGTTGCTCTCTCTAGAGTAAACAGGAGATGGACTTTTGCACAAAAGCCACCAAATTAGGCTCCCAGCCTGAACTGGACAAGTATGGAACTTCTCTATAGACTGCTGAAAGTCAGTTAACTCAGGTAGGTGTCATTTAACCTTTGTGAAAGCCTGCACTGGCTTCAGTGCCAGTTTTGCGTGTCTCACTGCAGGAATCATAAAGTAAGTCCTAACCATGGAGGATCCAGTAGTAATGCAGAGCTAGCTACACGGTCATGAAAGATGCCTAGCACTGCAGAAATACAGGTTTTGACTTAAAGGATGAACATTGATGGTATCACATCCAACAACTAACACCTAATTTTAACTATGATCCTGTTACTTTAAGAGATTTCTCCTCCCTCAGTTAACTATAATTTCAAAAGTTGGTATGTGTTGGGTTTTTTTTAAAATGAAAAAATGCCTTTGTGCTTCAGTGCAAAACACTGGACCAAATTAGTTTTGGAAGGAGCAGATGGAAAAGAAATAATAGAATGGCAAAGTGAGTATAAACCTCATCACATCTTGGGCAAGAGACCATGTTATGAATTTTAGAGCTGTAGACACACTCCATTGCTAATAAATTAGGATATTGAAAAAGGATTTGGACTTCTATTTTATTGGTAACTTTTTTTTCCTTGTAACAAGGAAGTTCTTTCACCAAAACATTTTCTATCTTCAGCTTCAGTGGTGAGCTTGGAAGAGCAGATGCTTCAGTCTCCTGTTGATTTATCTCTTGAACTCCCTGGTAAACTACCAACAAGACAGCCAGTGGGTACCAGCAATAAAATTTGGAATGAGTGTCAGAAAGAAAACAACAATGCTGGTGCAGCAAAGGCTTAGCCTTGTTGCAAATAATTTTGGTCAAAAGAGAGTGGAGAAAAATGCTAACAATTTTTCTGGCAAGACAAGTTGTTGACATAGCTGTTTATCCTGCTGATCCAACTCAAACTGTGTATGGAAGTATAAAAGAAGTTAATCACTCAGTGCAGTGCTGCCCAAATATCCTATCTACAAAGATTCTTCATGTGCTAAGAAATCTAATAAACTTTACACAGATGATTGCTTGGGCATTCCTGGTTTACCAGGCAACCTTTCTGGATTTTGAGCACAATACCTTTGTATTAGTGTCCATCTGATTTAAATGTGACAAAATTCAGGAAACATTAAAAGGAAAAAAAAAGGCAGTGAATTCATATTGACTTTTTTCAGTCATGATAATTAAAATATACAACAGTATGGTCATCAGTTCACAGCAATGACCAGATGAACCTGGCAACAAGGGGATGATTATGTGGAAACAACACTCAAAAGCTGATTAAAAACATACTATTTAAAAGTCTCTTACTTGTTATAGTGGAACAGAGAAAAGAAGATGGCCCAAAGCAATAACACAGCATCTCTCAATAAGCTCAATACACTTGCCAACTGACATACCCCAGGAGAAAATACAATGCTATACAGTTTCTCCCTATTTACAGGTAACTGGCAATTCAAAAACATTCAAAACTGGCAGAAGCAGGAAAGAATAATACTTCAGTAATTCCACATTTCTACTGTAATTAAAAAGGATAGAGTAATTTTAAGTTAACTATGATAACTTCAGGTACTTATTGTACCTCTTTACTATGATAACGTGGCATGAATCACATAATTGAAGAGTCAAAAGTGTAATTTAAAAAAGCCAACTTACTTATTCCATGCTTGTCTAAGGTTTTTAGGGCTGTACTGTGTAAACCGTTCTGTAAGAAAAAGAAGAGACACATTCAATTATTTACTCTAAAACCAGGATTTAAAAAAATATATATTTATCTACTGTCAATTTTCATCATTTCATCATTTGTATCTAACTACTGCAGCTCAAGTACCAGGACAGGAAAAGAAAACCAGCATAGGAGCAATTGCCATACAAACAGGGAGAAAATGAAACAAAACCCAAAAAAGACCCCAACTTGTTAAACAAACAAACAAAACAAACCATCATGACCTAAAGCTCATTTACTGCAGCATCACCAGAAATGGAAATTTTTACAATTATTTCTAAAGTAGTTTTTGACTGGTAGAGAAAAAAAGAAGCCTGAAATCTAGCATTTTTTTTCTTCATCATACATACAATTCTCTGTGACCTCACTGTCATGTTTTTCTCTGTGTGACACTCAGGGATGTGCAAAACATGATGGCCACATAAGAGTCCATTTTCTACAGAACACATATAAATAACGAGCAGAAGTAACAAGTACAATGACAGCTTATTTACTCAAACATTAAGTTCTTAAGTTCAGATATAAGTACTTCCCCTCTCATATCCAAGAAGATTCTTCCTCTGCAGTAGGACTCTAGTTGGCAGAGAAAGATGCTATGAAAGCTCCTGCAGAAGTGAAGAGCCAGTATTCTGTTAGCCCTCTGAACAGGAGCTAAGTGCCTCTCAGGAAGAAACAAATGCAATCCAGCTGGTGAATATAATAACATTTTCCATGAAGCCTCATTGCACTGAAATCCTATCGTGTAGACTGGTACTTGCCCTGGCCAACTACCCTAGTGTGATGGCATTAGTTGCCGTGAAGAAGTCAAACTTACAAAATACTCCATAAAACCTCAAAAATTGATTTTAATTCCTCTCCACCCATGAACATGACATTTAATAGGCACACTGTTCAGTTACAACATTTTTCATATATATATATGCACAAACATATGCATGCATCTTACTGTGCAAAACAACTATAAATGTAACTTGAGAGGGGTCATGTTCAAATTCCTGTATTTGTATACTTTGCTTATGTCAGTTCTAAAGTTGTCATATATACTTCATACATAGTCAGTTTAAAGGTGCCAAAACTATGGCGCATACAAAATCCTAGCATCAGTGTGGATGATTTTGTTTCTTATACCTATTATATCTTTTTTTTTTTCTTCAAACAAAAATGTATGCAGAAAATTCAAGTGTCATTGACTTCACTATCAGAAGCTTTCATGGTAGACCTGCAAACTGTGCCTGAGGGCCACTTCACATTTACAAATTTTGTTGCTTTAACTATACTAATGCAGTTAAAGCAATGAAATCACTCCCTCTTAGCTATGTATGACAAGTGTCCTGGAAACTGGAAGCTACATGACTGTAACTAGTTTTAGCACCAACATAAATTATAAATATCACTTATGTAATATTGTATCTAAATTTACTCAAATAACTTTCTTAACAAAAAAAGCCAAATGCTAACTATATAGGCATACTGTTAAAGGCTCTTAGATGTAGATGAACATATGAAACAAAAGTCTGAAAGGCGTTTCTGTGGGTTTTGGGTTTTTGTGTTTTGGGTTTTTTTGTATTACCAACTAAAAGTTTCTGCACTTGAAAAATATTTGACTACTGTACGTGACCATTAAAGTAGCACCTAGCTGACTTCTGTCAGAATTAAGATGTTTAGCTAAGAGATGACTCTCAGCAACTCTCAGATACGCTATCATTTTACACAGTTCTCAACAAACTAAAATTATCAGGCTGAATTTTTATGAATTGTGTTATACAGTATTATAAACCTTAATTTGTTGGTAGGATTAGGATATTGTAAGAAATAAGTTATAGGTCATGTGGTACATTTTACTAACAGAAAATATATTACTCCATAAATATATCTCCCCAAATAAAATATTTTTATTGCCAACTTTGTGCACATTTCTTAATGTATCTGAACTAATTTTCAATATGTCTCATTGTTGAAAATGCTACCATATTACTTCATGTGAACTTGAGAAGCATTTAGATTGAATACCACACTACTGACATTATTCTAAATTTTGTAAATTAGAAGCTTCACAGTACTTTTCAATTACTGATAAAGTCAGTTATCCCAGGCACTTAGCAGCTTGGATACTATAAAAAGGAGAAGTAATTTAAACCACTGTGGTAGTTTTTGTCTCTACTTTCTGTTAAGTCTCGACCCTGCAATGAGTGCAGAACATAAGGGTTAAAGAGGGGAAAAAAAAGAAGTTGCTGGGTACGTTCTTACTGAGAGCAGCAAGTGAAGAGATTTCCTTACAATCTTCCATGTGCACATATTACAACAAAATAACTTATCACACCTGAGGCATCCAGATTAAAACTATAGGAAGTGCCAATTTCTTTTTATCTGTATTATGCACTGCATGTAATGCATCTACTACAGATGTGCCAATGCCCCGAGGCAGGTCTTTAAATCAAACAGGCAAAGCAGTCAGGATCATTATTAGATGCAGCCATGGTTCAGTACCAGCAACATGGCACTGGAGTCAGTGCCTGTGATTATGTTTTAATATACAATAGCACAAATAAAAACTCAGTACTGAAGTACGTGTTCTGTAATAACTTGTTCAAGCATCGTTAGCATTGAGAGTATGACCCGAATTTAGAAGGGGGAGGAACATTACAGTTAATAGTCAAATTGCACTGGCCTCAGCAGGACCTGAGCTCACCCTTGAATTTCAGTTTACAAATGTGAATTAAAAACATATATGCAACCAGATACTTATGCATAAAAACTGGAAGAAAATAAAGACTTCCTATACTTTATAAGTAAATAGTCCAACCATAACACTGTCCATTCATTTATGACAAAGGACTGAAAAATAAGATGCAGCTAGACAGTGCTGCATAACAAGTCTGAGATACACATGGGAGTTCAGCTAATAAAGTGCAGATTTGCACATTAATCTGTTTTCGTACAGAAAAGTCCTGGGTGAAAAGAGAACTGAACCGACTTGAAGCATTGCTGAAAAGCTAACCTAGATGTGGGGAAAGACAGATTTTGATTTTATCTGCCATTCTGCAATATGTTTTGGTCAGATACTGAGCTGGTTCAAACTGGCACAGCAACACTGACTTCAACAGAGCTATATCCACTTAAAACAGTTGAAAAGTATCATATACAACATATTTTCTTGACTGGACTGTCAGGGGTTTACTTTAATCAATTAAAGCTATTTTTACTGTGGGAAGAAAACACAGAGTCAACCAACTGGCCAAATTGCCTTAAGGTCTTCATGTCCAAAGATCTGTTTCAGTTCTGCAAGAAACTGAGAAACTATTCCTATGCCAGAGGAGTTTTTACTGAAAAAGTGATACACTGGAACCAGTTATGTAAATGCTGTTATAAAGGATATGCATAAGCAAAATGAACAAACTTCTCAAAGGGATCTTCCTTCTTTACTCAGTGTACTGCTCTACTCTAAAGCTCTTTTAAAATAACTACCTTATACACTATATTTATCAGGCAGGAAGAGGGAAAACTAGAGGGAAAAACATGGACAGGGTTAAACCCTGTCTACAGAGAGGCAAATATTAGTCTTGAATCCTTAACTTCAAACACTGTTTATATGCTGTGTGACTGCAGATCATGCTTCTCCTAACTATTGGTATGAACTCTTTCTCCTCAACTCCAAGCAAATTAGAGGCTCCTTGCTTTAAATTCTTTATAAGGAAATGAACCACATATCAATAAAATACAGCTCACATTTTTCTACACAATTTTGTGGTCATGCCTCTAACCAGAGTCTTGTTAACTTTCATGGACAGTATAACTAGATGGGACTACTGTGGTAATTAAGCCCAGACTTGTGCACATGGCAGCTCTTAGGCCCTTCCTGAATTAATCCTTCTTTAGAGAATAAAAACAGAATAACAAAACCAGCTGATTTTGATTTCAGAGTTGTCAGAACAGAGGAGGTACAATAACCTTGTCCTCGAGCTTCTCCATCATGATCCAGTTTTTTAAGTTCTGAACTGTGAAACCACAATATTACATACCTATGAACACCAATCTTGCAGTCACAACACAGGCAAAAAAGAGGTAACTTAACCTTCCAACTTTTATCTGAGGATCTCCTGCTTGTGTCCAATTAATGACCAAACTGGAATTCTGTCTCACAATTACATCCCCAAGTTTTCAGAGTGAACGACTCTCACACATCTGTATGAATGTCTCCGTCCTTTCTTGCTAGATGGATTTAATACAACCAAATCTAAAGCTATACCTATCTGTGACCAGCTGCATGAAATTACATTTTATGATACTTTCAAGCATATAGCTTTAGCATTTGTTTTTTCAGATGCTCCCATTGATTTGATCATAAAAAAAATAGTAATATCAGTCAGTAGGTCTTGGCTGTATGTGAGATCCTGGGAACACTGCAGAATTACCATGAATGCTCCCCCCAAAAAAGAAATTTATTATAAAAGGCAGCAACACAGGTGATCCAAGTCTCAATCCAACCTTGTGGAAGAAACTCCATGTAGTGAAAACTTACTACTACCTCCCTCAGAACTGAAAGGCAAATAGGTACATGTGAGAATTTCATGCAGACAACATCATCATCCACCCACACAACCATCCTCCAGTGCACGCAAAGCCACTGTCAATAACGCGAGGCACATCATCCTGCTGAGGCAGCTGCTCACTCTCATAAACACTGAGATTAAAGAAACCTGAAAAACTGTACATTTACAGATCAAGATTTGATCTCAGCTGTATTTTGAATTTTTATAGCTGAATTGTGAGTACATATACTAGAGTTCAAACCTTTTCAGATTATTATTATTATTGTTAAGTGTGCTTATTTTGAATAAAAACACTGGAAGACTGACACAGTAAGTTCACCCGAAATTTAAAGTAAAAGCGTGATTTTAATTTCCTTTATGCAAGCACTTAAATATTTGCAAATCTTTTGGGAACAAATTTGGGAAACAAAATTTGATCCTCTACATTTTTATCTCAAATATACAGTCATCATCCTCACTAGCAACCATACCTCAGTGTTAAAGAGCTGGCTTTTCACATGGGTGCTGTATTTCACTAGTAAAAGGTGGGTTTTGCTTATAGGAAACAAAAGAAGGAAGAGGTTTTTGGTTTTGTTTAAATCCCACAGCACCTAAAAGTGTTTACCATTTGCTTCTTAGAAGGACAAGTTAGCCAAATCTTGATTGATCGAGTGGCGTGTTCATAATCAAATGCTGTGTAAAGCAATCCCTATAGAGAACTGCATAAATAAGAGCAAACATACAGTACTCATATTCTTTACTGGAAAGAAGCACCAATTTCAAGATCTTCCTGTAGCATACCATTTACTCTTAAGATTTTAAACGGGTAAGCTAACATCCACACCTTCAGAAGCCCAGCCTCAGAGCCAAGATTCACTGTTCTGCTGGGCACTATACACAACCCACTCAGAGATGCTGGGTGGCGCAGTTGCTCAAATGTTCTTCCATCAGGAAATGAATTTGACTTGCTCTTTGCTTCAGACCTTGCAGCACAGCTTACTCAATGCCTCGTGTTTTTACTCAATGCCACGAAGTTTTTAGGACTGTGCCTCACAAACAGTAGCATCGATGAAGCTATTGGAATAACAACTGCAAAATGGAATCAGAAGTGAGCAACCAGAGGGAAGAGAGGGAGGAAATTTCTTGAGCTGGTTGATTTGACAAACTTGATGCATCAAAAAAATTATTTTCTTAAAACAAATGCTCCCAAATTGTACTCAGCTTGAAGATTTAGGGCAAAGAAAAGCCTGTGCCAGAATGTTCATCCATTACACCCAGCTGTATATTAAACGTTCGTAGAAATGACAGTATTTCTATTTCTTACAGAAATACAGTATTTCTTTTTCTTTCTGTTTCTTATTTCCTTTAGAAAACCGCTCTACAGCAATACTGTTATATATGCATACTCACTTGTGTGCCCACATACGTACCCACATGCTCTCCACTGCAAACATCATTATCTGCCTGATAAACACACTCCATCTGACAGCCCTGCATCAAGGGCAGGTTCAAACAGAAGCGAATTTCAGCAGAACTCACTAGTGAGCTTATTAGCAGACCACTGAAGGAACTACTGGTCTGCTGTGAGAATTGAAAAAGTAAGCACTTGCATTTTAAGTAACATAAAACAAGATGAGGATTTTTTCTCTTTTTATCAGTCAGAAAAACACATGAACTATTATACCTCTGCCACGTTTGCCTTGAAAGGACCTGGAATAGGCAACAAAAGCTACATAAGGAATTAGAAGCAGACTACATTTTTATTTATTAGCTCCTTTTTAGCACTATTGATAATCAGCTTCTAGTCTAAACCAAAGAACTTAAAATGCAGTTTGACTTCAAGGCATTTTTTATGTTGTTAATCAAAACATGCTGGCTACTATGCATTCCTTGATTAATGTTCTCTATTTAAAACCAAATGTGATTAGCTTAAATGCAAATATTTAAACATCACTATAATTAATATTTTCAAAAGTCTAATGCATTATTTCTTTAAACGGGTTTTCTTTACATTTAAATTAGAAGTCTAAAGTGACTAACACTGTATTGTGATATGTAAGACTCATGTGCTATTTTTATTAAAGATTCAATCCTAAAAATATTGCACTAATGTGCAATTAGAATTTTTACTGAAGTTCCATCACAACTGGAGTTTTATCATCATGAGTTAAACCTTGCTTGTTTGTATGCCAAATGTCTTGAGAAAAATTACTTCAAGTCCCCACCCTCCATCCCCATCCCCTCTCTCCTCCCCTCCCTTCCAAAAGCACCTGATTTAGCAGAGCACAGATTGTGTAAAGAGGAAGGATAGATTTTTTTTCTAAACTCCCTACTGATTAGAAAATGCAATTTTAATAGCCAGGGTTGTCTAAAGCACTGGACTTCTACATTAAACAGTTCCACCTTTTAGCAGTGGTCACCCTTGCTCCCTTGCATATGCAATAGTTACTTAAACTATTCAGTTTCATGCAATTTTGTTTAAAGAATGGTGAAAATACTGACAACTCTGCTTCCCTTGGGTTGTGGATACCACAGACTTGGGGAAACATCAAATATTACAATTTTGCCAAAACTAAAGAAGAGGGGGAGAAATTTGAAATTAATTCTCCTTTACAGATCCCTCTCTCTCCTTTCTTCAAGTACTCAAATTCTTGAAGACTACGTCTATACCAGTAATTTAAATGTGCTCAGGACTGCTGTCTGGCTGAGACACCATGACTGTCCTGTGTCTGTACTACTGCAGCACCCTTTCACCTCCGTGCTCCAAGAAAGAGGTGGGACCATCCTTCTTACGGGGAACAGTCCCCAGCCCACACTAACTCCCAAACCATGCCCAGAAATTAATTATTTGGAAGTGCTAGTTGTGAGTAAAGGCATGCCAGAGGCTGCTCTAAGAATTTAACAGCAGAGACTCCCACGTCACCTGGGAACATTCGCTGGCATCAGTGTAGATGTAAACAAACAAGATATTGGTTCAGCATGTAACAAATTGTTGACAGGCTTTGGTGAAACTCTACAGGAAAAACTGTTATGAAAGTTTGAAAAGCCTTATGTACTCATATACAGTATTTCCACAGGTTTGTGCAAAAGTAGTTTAGTCTCTCAGCCCAGTCCACTGAAGACTTAATCCTTTGAAAAAACTTGGCTATCAATCAGCTGTTAAGATGCAGGTAGGCAGATCACATTTCTGAACCAAATCTATATTTATTGATCATCTGGGAAACAAAGCAGAATTCCTGAGTCAGAACACCAGCTCTGCAGTGGTTTTGTCAGTCACAGAGTCAGGATTTTTTAATAAATCCACGAAGTATCTGTCAATCTCTGGCAGACTCTGTGTTATGCAGTATTTCCTATGAATGCTCTTTTCTCACTCTAGTTTCTTTTTGTCTTCTGTTTTCTCCTCAAGGAGAGTCTCTTTCTCTTAACTCTTTTCATCCTGACTTTAGGGATTCTCTTTTAAAAATCAGTGCTCAGTAGATGTTTCTATTGCCTCATAAAGGCACCTTTTCAGGTGTATTACTTTATATTATATCGGATCGTCTGTTGAACACAGTGAGGTTCAGGCTCCTACACCACCAGCCCAAGATTAAATATTTAACTTTCTCTCACCTAGAAACAGTATTGTAAGGAAACTGATGCACAGTGAACATTAAAAAGCATTCTCATGTTTTCTCCACCTTCCTAACAAGCTGCTACTTCTCCTTGACCGTTACCATCTCTTCATGGCCACTGTCACTTCATTTATCTTCCATTGTGACCATATCTTACCTTCTCCCACTTTGCTCACTGACAGTACCTTCTGATAAATCTCTATTTAACTTCCCAGGATGGAGGTTACGCAGCATCAGTCCCAAACACTAATTGAGCATGTAGGAAAAGTGAAAACTTGACTTAAGTGTAGATGTTGATCCAAAGGCTTATCTTGCTCAATTATTTGGGCAGGACTCTGAATCCAGGAGAAACGGCTGGAGAAGAAAAGAAGGTAAGACTCCGGACTAAGAAAAATGGGAGATTTAATGACAATGTAGAGAGTAATACACAAAAATCAGGAAGACTCAGAATCAAGAGTGAAAAGGAAGCAGATTGTTTTGGAATACTGCTTGATCTCCACTCATACAGATGAGATATAGCAGATGACTAATTTCATTTCATTCTTGGAGATATTAGTCCAGTGATATAATCAGTGGTTGGAGCTGTTTTAGTGCAGCAGATCTACATATTTCTTGAAGTATTGTAATAAAAGAATAAATAGTGAAAATATGTTCTCCATGTCATGTGTCAGAGGGTCATGTTCATCATTTACAGTGTTTCTGTCCAACAACCTGTAACATGGGGCTTCTAAACTGGGTGAAACCTCAAGATTTTATTGAAACAGCAACACATACTTTTCTATAATTTCCTCAAACTGCCTTCTTACTTGAGGGCAGAAAATTTACTTTCACAGTGATCCAGAATGCCTGGGTTTCTTTGGCGATACATGAGTACAAGAAGACCCACTTAAGACTACAGCAGTCATACCAGCTTCAATGTGAATCACAGAGGTAACCTGAAGTTACTGAAATACTTCTGAAGTATTTCAGGATTTTCAAATGCATTATTTATATCATTCTTAAGTAATGCAGGACATGTGTGCATGTGTGTCTGTGTGCACAGGTGCAAACACAAACTGAGAGGATGGAGGTTGAAGCACAGAGAAAGCTCAAAAACCAGGCCAACTTTTAGCTTTAAATATCTCCCATACTACTTAGAGTATTTGTAAGATAGAAAGTTATCAAAGATCTCAAAGTAGGAAGATAAAATACAAGTTGTTTTCTGTCTTTTTAAATGGCAAAACAAATTACAACCATTTTATTTTCACAACTACAGGCTGTTAAAATCACTGAGGTTAGAGGTTTAGATGACGTAGAGCTACCCACAGCTGGCCTTAGGAACACATTCAGCCTCAGAAATGTTCCCGCATATTAAGATGACAGAGATCATCCTTGTTTATGCACTGGCTGTTTTCCATAATAATCAGACCCTTGGCCACTCTAGTACAGAAGACACTAATGCCATGCTTTTCAGACATGTTTCTCCTAGTAAACTGTGATTACCTCTGCAGCACAGGATTGCGTCCCATCAAATCACAGCATGAAATGTAGTTATTTAAGTCTGTATGCAAACAAGAAATACAATGAAATTTTGTTTCTACTCTCAACAGTCTTCCCAACTCCACAGGCATTTAATGTGCCCAGCATTCTTTAAACTATACTATTTATCGCTGATACTTTCTGTTCAAATCCTATTGTTTTATGCTTACACAACTCAGTTTATAGCATCAAATCCTTGCCTGAGTGGATGTTGATATCTTCATCACCAGTGCTCTCTGCACTTCTCAATTTATCACACTTACTGTTTGCAGCTATCAGTCTTAAAATTCATAAAGACATGCAAAGCACAGGAGTTACTTAACCCCATATCATCTATATTTAAGTGGAGTAAATCCACAGATCTTAAAGAATAATGGATTTGGTTCAGATTTGGAAAGACATTTCAGGTTTCCCCCCTGTTAAGGAAAGGAAAGATTAAATCATCTTAAATGTTAATTATTAAAGCATTAACCTCCTTTTTTTGCTCCAAAGTCAGACAGGAAAGAAGAGTCTTTCAGTCCCATACGCTGAGGAAATTTTCTCAAGGATGTAACAATAATTTCAGATCAACAGGGAGGGAAGCATGGCTCACTGAGCATCTGTGGAAGGGGACAATGCAGCCTTGCCACAGCCAGAAAATTTTTGTGCACAGGATGGCATGAAGGAAAGCATTTATTTAAGAAGTAACAGAGAACCTGGTATCCATGACCAAACAGCTTCAACAACCCTAATAGCATGAGCAAATTGTGTAATTCCAGTCCAGCCCATATGTCAGAGCACTTTGTGCAGAGCATGCTTTAGATCCCAGTACCCCAGTATGATCCTAGAGGTAATGTGTTTTGCTGCTCTAACCATTCTGCACTTTACCAGCATGAAGTCCAGTTACTCAGTTTTGGAGTATGTAAGCCAAATTTTGGTTGTCCAATTAGATTATGCTTTCTATTGCTGTAATTTCTAAAATCATCAAATAAGGAACTGTAAGACAAGAAAAAATTCCTTTTTCCAAAGTGGTACAAAGGGAGTGCAGAACATAGTATGTGTACAGAAGAGAGTTTTTTCATTTGGAGTGCTCTCAGACCTCCACAGTGTATGGGTATTAAGGGGCTCAGTGCTTTGCATTAACAGGCCCTAGAAAGATTAAGTAATTGCCAGCGAGAATAGTAATTACTCTGACTTGAAAATCTACATACTTCAGAGACGTGGAAAGGATCCGAGAGAACAAAGACCACACCATGCAGAAATGGTGAAAATACTGAGTGACCACTTTCTATCTTGGAAGCATCTTTCCTCCTGTCCCCATTCTGCATTTGTATAAGTATTACGTGTTCATGGCTGACAAAATCTATAGCCTAGGATGGACAAAATAAAATCAAGTCTAACACAATGCCTGTATAAAAATTAGATTTAATGAATTGCCTACTGTGGATTTATTTCCTGATGTTCTTCTGTGGTAAACCCACATCTCCTAACACACTTGGAAGCCAAACAGAAAAATGAAACCAGGAAATTTCTTGGCTGCCATCTGCTGTTCAAAACATTCCTGTATCTCACAGAAGAATAAAACCTAGAACAAATCCAAAGGGCACTCACTGACATCTCCAGGTTTTCTCCTCCTCTTTACTATTCTTGGATAAAAACAATGTCTTTGGACTGCTGTTAAAAAACACTATGTTTCTGTAAGGATTCTGTGTATATACTCACCTTTTAATCCGTACCAAGAATGAGAAACACAAAAGCTTGTGAACACACTGATTTTGGGAAGAACACTGTAGTATTTTTAGTATTTCAGTGAAAAAGTGTAGTTGTGAAAGAAGTTCTAATAATTCACTAGAGAGCACTAGAGAGTGATTTCACTACACAGCAATAAGACAGCATGAGGACAGCGACTGAAAGGCAGTGTGCAAGAAACCTGGCTGCCTTCCCTTTTCTCAAGGCTCTGTGTTACTGTCAGGGTAAGCCCTACAATATATTTGTTTCTCTCTCTCTTATTTTGATAGCTGACTAAGTCTCTTTGTCCTTTGCAACTCCTCTGCCCCATCTCCTGCCTCTTTACTGCCCCAAAGAAGCCACTATGATCCTGCTGATGAATAAGACAGGCTGGAATGAAAAGGGAATCTTTTTCTTTATGTCTAACCTATAAGATGACTTGGAAATTAGGTTTAAATGACATAGGATGCCAGGTTGCCACAGTTTATGACAAAAGCTGAAGGGACTATCATCTGCAGTGAAGAAGAACCAGTAAAGGAGACCTTAGGCCTGCAAGGACAAAAAACATCTGAAATTGGATTCCTGGGGCAATTCTGTCACTCACTTCCAGACTTTAGTCATATGGTTATAAACTGAAGACTCATCCTAGTAAAATACACTAAGAGACAATTAAGTGTTTCATCTGAAAGCATCTAGTAACCTTTATCATCTAGTCCAAACCCACCCACAGCAGGTCCAACAAGTTCAGGCTGCTCAGGCAGGGTGGAGATGTCAAACCTCTCTGGACAACCAGTTCCAGTATTTTGCTACCCCCACCAGCCAACATGTCTCCTACTCATTTGTCTGCTTGGCATGTTTTAAAAACAGTATTTCCAAGATCACCACTCAAATGTTCACAAGACTACATATATTACGTACATACATAGCATAATGAAGCTTATCATGTACTCCTAGTCTCTATAGAACAAACTGCTCCCGGTCACACAGAGGTATTAGATGGTAAAACAGCTTTTCAGGAATGGTTGTAGAGTATGACACCTTGAAGTACAACAGCACATTAAAAAAATGGAACCTTTGTAGAAAGTTTCTAACACGATCTAGTAGTAACTTCAGCTTCCACAAAGTCTTTTCTCTACTCTTTAGTTTCTTTCAGTATTCCTCAATGTTCAGGATGGTCTGCAGAAAAGTTATACCGATCAGGAATGAGCCTACCAGCAATCTGAAAGGTACAATACTCAGTGGCTAAGAAATGCAAGCAGGACAGGCTCATACTGTAATAAACAGGAGAAAATGCAAAAGAAAGCAAAGAAATTAAACAAAAGAAAACCCCCCACCCTGAGCTCAATAGAAAGTAAGCAGCTAGAAAAAATGCATTATGGTTCGTGCGCTGCGTACCAGGTAATTTTGAAGCTTGTGGGTGGCGATGTAATTATCTGTGTCCCGTACTTCCAGGAAGAGAATTTGGACGAACTTGGAACTTACCTGGTTTGAAATGGGGTAAAGAGTGAACTCCGGGCCACGTATCTTCGTTTGGTGTTCCAAGTACCTGTGCACAAAAAGAGAAAAAAAAAAAAAAGAAAAAGAAAAAAACCACATATTGCTTTAATGGAAAAGACTTAACAAGTCATAGCATTGCATAAAGCCACTCCTCATTGTAAGCTCAATGTACCTTACAATCCAAACTTTAAATAGGCTTAATTACTGGGGGAAGAGGGTACAAAAAAAATTAAATGATTACCACATTCCAAGGTACCAGCGGAGTCAGTAAAGCACATAACGGTGCTGTGTTCCTGTCACATTGCCTATTTGACCAATATATGTTAAAACTACTTTCCACTGACAAGTGTCAAGCTACCTGCATATCAGAGCACTGGTGTTACACAGGTTAGATATGTTAGCTCAGAAATAATTTCAATCCCTGTAAACTTAAATAAGATGAACAGATACCTAATAGATGCTAGGATAGAAGATTTGCTCAGATGGTGAAGCAGATAACCAAAAGCATGGCATGAACAAGAATGCACAGTGAATAGCTGTCATTTTAAGTGGATGTATACACAAAACCAGTAAATTTTTAGGAAATAGACTTTATTGACTCATGGATTATGCTCTGTTTCTATTCATTTCAGCTGTCCTTCTCGTAGTGTAACTCAGGCCAACTTTCAGCAGCAAAGTATTTGACACTTCTCATGTGCATCCTATATCCTCTGCTCACACAAAAAGTTCGCCCCTCCATTTCTTCGGCACAAATAATACGTAAATGGAGAGAACTGCTATAATTAGTTCTCCCAAACCTGGTTTTGCTTCATAAGACATCACTGTCAACGCTTGCTTTAAGTGAGCTGAGAGGAACACCTAAATCAGTAGCTCTAGAAAAGCATTTCTGAATGAGTTATGGAATTTGATCTTTCACTAGTGGGATCTTTCTTGTTACAAATTTACACCCAGTTTCTAACATGAATGAAAATGTTAGGGACTGTTTTCAATAGCTGTTATAAGCTCAGGCCCTGGAATAAAAGGGTGATGTTTTAAAGTGAAAGAATTTCACACCAGTCTGGTGTTTGTTTTGCATTGTCATAAATATACAAAACCCCCTGCCAGCCCTGCCCCTACCTGCACTGCAGATCTTTTGAATATATCTTTTGGACCTGCATATCTTGAGTCACTGTGATATTCTGTGGTCACTTACATCATCAAAAAACAAGCACAAAGTTAGCATGAAAATCTTTGGTCCATGTATGTGAAGGCGTGTGATACTTTAGAACAAGCTACAAGACATCTACTCCCAATCATTTGGAGCTGAAGAGAGATACTTTTTTTTATTGTGTCTGCTGCAATATACATGTGCACTAAGAGCATTAATGGAAAGACCACTAAAACATTTGTCACACTTCTTAAGCTATGTAAACATTTGTTCAGGTTGACAAATACAAGCTTAAAAAATTCTTAGAAGCAAGACTGGGAAGACAAAACACAAAAAACTTCTCTTCAATTCTGACAGAACTTTATTTCATAAAATTTAGAAATGGGCTTAAAAACCTGAGGCAAACATAAGTGAACTCTTAAACAGATGCAATTCTTACCTACAAGGTGCGCTTTATGACTCTAGGGTCTCAAATTTGTTAAGCAATTTACAATACTAACATATTTCTAATCTAAGAGTATTAATGCAAAGATCATTTTTCTCCACTATCAAATACAACGAGCAAATAGTCCAATTTAGATGTAGTGGGAGGTGAAAGCAGAGCACCAAGGTGTCAGAGAAACAAAGATGACAGTACCAGTACAATTAGACAGTATACATTGATGTGGTTATTTGGATATGCAAGCTCACTGATTTTATTTGTAAATACTGTTTGTAGGACATTGCTTTCAGTCCCTGTGACATATGTCTTAATCGGCATTTGAGTAAGATAAACCTGACCCTGCAACCCTGGTTCATCACAATACCCATATCCATTTCGTTATCGCTATTATGGAGAGCACAATTCTCTCATTAAACATAGAAGAAGAAGTTAGGAGACACCGTTGACACTATGTCACTAATTTGCAAATAACTTTCACTCAGCTCCTGCATTAATCAAGCTCCTGGTGCCAAGCACCACCCAGACCAGCAGAGGGAGCCCGTGGATTAAAAACAGAGATTCTCGCATCCTCAATTTAAATTAAGAAATGCGGTCCTGAATTTTGCAACCCCTCTTCTCAAATCAAAGGAATATTCTCTCATGAAACGTTATGAATAGAAAATTAGCCACATCCTTCTAAACGTGTGTTCTTAATCGCCTCTTATTTTAGATGAGACAGCCAGCTAAGGCACTGTACAGATGAATGTTAAGAACAAACCAGCTAACAGTTACCTGAAACTTCCAGTGCAAGGTAAAATATTTATCAGATCAGTTTAATGTAGAACTTGGAGCTAAGGAATGGATTATTCTGATTTTCAAAGTTATATCAGGTCCAGTAACAGAAGGCTTACTTGATGGAAGATCACTTTTGTAATGAATTTTATGTCACCCACAATCTTTTATTTCACCATTTATTTAATGATACTCCAGCACATCTGCTGCTACAGTGTTTAAGAGCCAGCCACAAACAAGTTCTGTGCACTGGAGTTCTCTAACCACCTACAATAATTATACCTTCTGTCAAGGGTAGAAGTCAGGCTAAAAACAACAAGGTTTTCTATCATCTAAATGCCTAACATTTTTAAGGTAGAGGCAACCTGGTAGTTCAGGCAAGGATCCAGACACTGCATTTTAATGAGTTGTACAAACACTATAAAGATCATCCTTCTTCCACACAATTTTTAACATGCACGATACAGAAATTCACAATACATGACTATCAAACAACAAATGAGGACAAAGCAGCAGTGAAACAACAGTGGTTTTGGATAAGATGAAACAGTCACTGCCCACAGTTATGTCAATGTAAAGAGATTTGTAAGCATCACCTTGCAAGTGATACTTCTAAGCAGCAATCAATCCTGTTTTGATGAGGTGGGATTAGGCAACCCAAAGCAATGAGTTTTGACACTTGCTGTAAGCAAAGCAAAGTGGAGTTTACATATAACACCAGGGTGGGAGAGGATCTGCCTTGTTTTGTGGCTTACAAAAGAGAATTAAGGGATCAATATGGAAAAGAAAAGCGGAGGAGGAAGGGAAAACCCAACAGTCTTCTGGTTTTACTCCAAAACACTGTTCCTTAACACTTAGAACAGATGACCCAGACCAAACCACTGGCAACATCTTAGCATCTAACTGATTATATGAGGAAGCCAGCTGTAGCAAACCACTGGCTGCCCCACCAGTGCTGGAGAGCGAGTCTAACCTTACAGCAGCCAGTAGAAGCTGAAGATACTGGAGACACAGCAGCCTGGGACAACAACTGAACACCAGGAGCTGTTATTTTACAGGTGACCTCCTAGCCCTGACTATCCTTTCATGGTTCACCATTTACTTCTCATCCCAAGCACGTCACCGGGACTTCTGTCTCTTCTACATATTAACGCTTTTTCTTCCCATTTCGTGTTCCAAAAACACGTAAATAACCACCGCTGTTATGGCAATCAAGCCCAAATTTAATATTGGAAATAAGCTTTTATTTACACTGACAATTATTTGAAAAAATAAGACTAACTTGTTTGCTTTCTCTACTGATAATTTGCTTCTCAGTGAGGTAAACATTCACCTTGCATGGTTTGATATCCTATTTTTTTAATTGAATTAATAACACAAGAATAATCTACAATTCTCAAATTTTGAATGGATTTAATGTTTTCTAGGGACCAGCATGGTTATGGTTTCTGTAAAGAAAACTCAAAAACCTACTGGGTTTTTGCTGCTCCACACTAAATACACCACTCTGGGCTCTTTTATGCCCTAACAAATGAGATAAAATGACCTTCTCCATTGAATCTTGCTGTTCAAAATCAGGGCCAGATTCTAATCTAATTTGTAGGGTAAGAAATCTATTCATATGAAAATAACAGATTTACAACACATCAGGGTTCTGAGGGCCAAGTACCCTTACTGCCAGTTGACATTGTTACAGTTTGGCAGAAAGTTAGGAAAACAGAACCTGCTGTTCAACTCTCCACATAAAAGTGTGATATAGAAAGATTTCCCAGGAAATGCAAAACAAATGCATTAAGGCCTATTGCATTACACTGATTTTTTAATATAAGGAAAAAGTTGTTTGCTTTTTGCATCTGACAAAGATTTATCATTCCATTAATTAACCTGCTCCCTGGTGTGCAAGGGAATCATTATTTTACAGTGAGAATTATGCCATTCTACCAACACAATTGGTCATATTGTCCTGCATTTGGCTTCGAATGCAAAAACAGTCACTACTACTGGCATGTAATAACTTATTCTGGGTAACAATTTGTCCGGAGAAGTCCTCTGAATCTCTTGTGAGATTAGCAGCAGTGCAAATCTTTCCCATCAGCTCTTTCCCAAGTGCAGGCATAATTAATAAAGATCAAGCATTTTCATTTGCACTACAACTTTTGAATATACAAAGCTGTATATTACTGAAATAACACTTTAACCCTTGTTAGATTTGATGATCCTCAAGAAAGGCGATGGTTTGGACTTCAACAAGACAAAGAACATGCAGCCTGTGGTATTATTCAGGGTTTTGTAGCAACAGAGCAGAATGAAAAACAAGATCAGCATGCAAATGAGCTGCCTTTCCTTAGATAACTTTTATGGAAATCAGGCTACGCAATTTGCTGAATTGTCACGTTTTTTCACATTAGGTCAAGTTGATGAACAAACAAAGTTTAGTCAAAAAAATGTCAGGAGAGTGAATCTTTTTTTTTTCCCCTTCAATAAAAAGATGTTTTTGTTGAAAAATGCCCTAGAATTTTAACTAGGAAAAGTTACAAGCTGGATGTAAAAATGTTTTCTTATTTTATTTTTCCTTTTAAGGATCATTAAGATTTCCAGTCTTCCTATCTGCTAGGTAAAACATGCTGCATTTAGCGAGTCCTTAGATGTGAGGTACTACCGGAGACTACAGCTGTCTGAGGAACCGAACTTAACAAAAAGAGGAAGAGGGTAAGTATTGCACAGCCATTTCCAAATCAGCAATCTTTTTCTGTTGAGTGAGATTTGGAGGTTTCAGATGTTCTGTTTTTCAACAAAAATCTGCTATATTCTTCCAAAACATGCATATCTAATGAAGCTTTGAACTTAGTCAAAAACCTAGGAGTTCTTTTCCTTTTCATTAGCTGGAAGTAGGTTACTGCTTTAGATTTGTCTCTTGAGAAGCAGTACGAGTTCCAGGGTTTCGCTACGGCAGCTCCATCACTCCCAGAGACAGCTCTGAACATGGAATTTCCCATCCAGTCTGGAAGAGGAGAAGCTTATGTGATCTCTCTCTCTTGCAGTCTGTCATGGTGCTAAGCCATTTGTCGAGATGATCCACCTACTGCCGCATTTCCCTCCCAAGGAGTCACTGTTAGGTAGAGCTTAACCACATCTTCCACAATCAGGAAAAGTGTTGTGTTACCACCTGGTAAAGTCAGTGAGCACAAAGTACGTGTAGTAGCGGAGACCAAAGGAGGAACTTCATCCTTCAGCTTAGCATATGATCTTAGTATAACAGTCTAGAAAGAAATAATTCAGCAACTATTTGTGTATTATGCATGCTGACTCAGAGTCTGCTGATTGACAACTGCAGCGAGGCTTCCTTCGACTCTCTGCTGGGCATGATGGATGACAGCTGAGTGTCAAGTTTAATATCCAAAAGATAGAGACAGACATGGAATTGCCTCAATACCAGTTGTTTCTTCACATCAGGAGCTTAGCAGTTCAGTTTCCATTAGGGACAATAAATCTATCAGTTTGCGTAGTGCACTTAAGAGTTAGACTGAGGCTGAACACATTTTAGCTTTGGGGAGGTTGTGGATGTTTCAGGGTTCCCGGCTGCAATGAAAAAGTCACCTCATTTTTCGCTACAGAAACAATGTCTATCAGCTAAGATGGCAACCATATATTTATGTACATTCATGAAAAATAAAGACCATATGCCTATTCATTGTTCTTCAGATTTAAAATATTGAAGCCTTACTTCATTAACTGAATGGCAAAAATTATGCATATAGTTCCTAAACCAGGAACCCTCACCAACTAGAAGTTAAAACAACTGCAAGTGAGACTGTGTGATCAAGGCAGTCTCCTCCCATGTGGAAAAAGCTAAAGGCCTTGTTCAGAGCGTGAAAACTGTATTATAGTAAAAATTATTTCTCTTGCATAGGAAACTCCTTCTGTAATTTTTTTCAGTCAACTGTCATCAAAACATTCCTTCGTTATTCCCACACAGGTAAGAAAGAAAATACCAGCAAAACAGAAATGCAACATAGTAAGTATACAGAAAATGTAATATAACTTGTATGATTCCTTTTCAGAACAAATGTGTTAAACAAGAGCTCATAATTCTTTACAGACAAAATCACTTTCAAATTCTTATTCTTTATGTATAAAACAGGTTGTATTTTTTGCTTCCTTATGTCTCTGTAAACGCTGTCAAAGTCATAAAAAAAAGCTTGCAGTGATGATACATGGTAAAAGGAAAAAGAAATTCAACAACCATCATTTTACACACACAACAGTAATACGTAGCAGAATGTTTAATGTGATCTGCATTCATTCAGGACATTAAATCAGAATTATGGATTTAAGAGAAAACAAGGATGGTTAGAAAACAAGTTGATTGGAGTATTTCTTTTGCAAGTTACTTTATGAATGATCTAATCATTGACTTAAAAAAAAACCAAAACAAGATATTAAATTCTTTCAAGAGCTCTAAGAAGTACCTGCTACACAGACAATGAGTACAGGACATCACAGCAACAAAAAAGAAAGTAGTCACCTCCTTACTGACCCCATAAACTTGTTTCTGCTGTACATAAAGTGATGCTGTTTTGTGAAAAAATAGAAGTTACTGAGGCTTATTCTCTAAGGTTAAAAAAGAAGCAGAAAGAACAGAATGAGGTTCATCTGCAACAGAAGGCTGACTCTTTCAGGCATCAAGTGGAATATCATCATTCCATTATACGTGGGTAATAAAACCACTTGCTTTGAGCATAAAGAGTTATTTATGATGAAGCTGGCCTCAAAAACATTTAGGTAATGTGCCAGTATGGATGAGGGAAGCAAAACAAGAAATTACTATGAGCATTCCCACAAAATTTTAACAACACACATAAATTTTAAAAAATCAAGTTCAACTAATATTTGTGCTTTAGCTTTGCCAAGGATGAAAAATGAGGTACTTGAAACAGTAAGGGACCCAACTGTTCTTAACATCCTTTCCCCATAGAGGCAAAATACAAAGAAGTCTCATCAGGAAACCTTTTTAATATGTGACTTTTCCAACCTTACTTTGTGTATATAAATGATATTTGAGTAGCTGCCTGCATTGAAAAGTTAATTTTATCCCAACACTGTTTCCACACCGTTTGCGGCACAAGTAAACAAACTCATCTTTCTCTTCATACCCATGGCAACCACAGCTACCTTTTTGAGGGACCCTGGCAGAGACACTACTGCAACTGTGCTAACTTGAGGAAGATGATGGGAACTGGAGACTTCATAAACACACTTGTCCGCCTTCACAGAGCCAGGCTCTACCTACTCTCTCTGCACGAGCTGGGTGCGACAGCTGGGAGGAGGAGGAGAAGGAGGAACAGAGCAGGCATCACCACCGACCCAGCTCTGCAGACTATCAGGACAGGATTAAATTAAATCCTCAGCCTTACAACAAAGCACTACTGAGGTTTGATATGCCACTGTCCTTAACTGCTCAGTCAGGAGAGTTTTTGTTTATTCTGAAAAGGACCTACTAAATACATACTACACTTTGAATCACAGAAACAGCTCCATCAATGAGATGGCTTTTAGAAACTAATTTTGTCCATAATCCAATCCAAATTGGAGATAGAGCAAACCCAGAGTCATTCGATCTAAATTTCACAATGAGAAAAAAGCAAGTGTGAAACAACTTGTACTGGGCTGGAGCATCCTCTTCCTACAGGTAGGCAGCACATCTCACCATAACACCCTATTTTAGTAACTTACAACTTTCATAAAGGTTCACATAGTGGAAGAAACTGGTTTTTTTTTATTTAGTGATTCTTACTAAAATATTTCTGTGAATGAAACAAATGTTAAAAACACTAAGGAAACAGGATTTGGCAAACTTATTTTGAAAACAGAGGGGCCTATGCTTTAGGGAGAGAATCTGAAATTAGCAGCAAAAGGAAAAAAGGCAAACTCCTGTCAGGGACTGCACTTTCCCTCAAACCAGTGCAACCATGCAGCAATTTAGCCAAATTACAAGTTAATTAAAAAGCGGTGTACATGCTAAAAGGAGACACTGTTTAGCTTCAAAGTGAAAAGAGGGCTCCTCTGTGAGATGTGCTCCATGCTGAAGCAGTTGAAGCAAAAGAACTGAGAACCCGTCCCTCCAGCTTTCCCAGCCACCTGTGCCGAGGAGTCTCCTTCCATCAGCAAACAATCCCATCATCAGAATAAAAAAATCCTGATATTAAACTAGACCTAGTGTCTCTGATACCTGCTTTGGAGCTGCAGAAACTATAAAACACCTCAACAGGATGAAACCGATCCTTAGTAAGAAGAGAAGAGAATTTGAAAACCTTTGTAGACCTTGAAGCTGTGGATCAAGAAAAGACTGGGAAGAAAACTCATGCAGAAGCCTACAGGTGACCTCAACAGATTTCTCTCCCCTTCCTCCAAGGAGGCAGGTTTGCTCTTCGGGCACTACCAGAGCTTGTGAGCTCTCAAATAAGGTTACAGAGAGCGAATGACTTCACCAAGGAAGATCTTTGTGTTAATACATGTGAAGCAGCAGCTGCTGCTGACTTCTGTGCTGGAAGGTCTCTTCCTTACCATTTGGGAACAAACAGAATGGTTTTCTACACTGCAAAGGAGAAGGAAGACAGAAATTTTCTGTCAGAAAGACCCCCAGCTCACAAGTCATGCTTGTTTATGTGTCCTTTAAAATCTGCTCTGGTTTACTCTGTACAGAAAGGTGTATAACTCCTCATTTCAGATCCCCTATCCTGTTTGTGTTATAAAGCCTTTGGAATAACCCACCCAAACAGACAGTCCTCTCCTAAATATGCTCTTTAAAGATTCATTTCAAGTCTTTTTACTGACTTTTTTCTTTAAACTGAAAAAGGGAGGAAAAAAAAAGCCAAAAGCCTGTGGGAGGCTTTTATGAAATGTACTTCCACAAGCCCTGCTGTGCTGGCTCAGCAGCTGGCTCATTTGAATTCCAGGTAGGCACTACACAGGGTTTTTTGGAAATGCTGGCTTATCAGAAAAGCAATGCTGCTTTTGGATCATCAAACTGGCTTTACGGTCTTTCTGAAGACCATAAAGCTGGCTTAGTTAACACAGGAATTCCTACCGACTGTTGCAGTGTCCAATCTCATCGGCACAGGCAAAGCTACACTATTGCATCAGGATACTTAAGGGCTTAAAGCTGCCGTTCAGCTGAAGAGCTTATTTAAATAATTAACAGACCAATTTTATGTATATTCCTATGAATCATCAAAAAATAGCACAGAAAACATTTTTATTCACAATAAAATGATGCTTCTTCACTATACCATCATTTAACTACAACTATTTGAACACACCATCACATTTGGGATCACATCCATTCCCCATAAGGATCATCACCGCACCAGGACCTGACCCAATGGTTTTTATAGAAACCAGTCCATGTTCTCCCAGAGCAAAACCCCACTCTGAAGCAGCGAAGCACGCTGTACTTCTCAGATAGGGGAAACCCTTTGTCTCTGGCCTGATGCCCAGACACAACACATCGGAGGAACAAGTGTGCCTCATTATGACACCACACCAGGACTCACCATTCCTTATGCACAAGGAACAGCATATGCATGGCACAATAGAAGCTCATGACATGTGCTGCTTATGTGACAGAAATACATATGCAGTGGAGAGGAAAGCTGTTGTACTAAGGCAGATAGAATATTATAGCTGGGCTAACTGAGCTGCTGAGTTCACTGTCTGAAAAAAAAAAAAAAGTAGTATCATGAAAATTCTTTTTCTCACCTAAAAATCCTGGGGAGGTAACATATACCGAGATACTATATATTAAGCCCAGTGCTCAGCATCACAGAACAGCATGATACTGGAATCTGATCAGACCATCCAGAAGTTTGCCAACTCCTTATTTTGGCAACTAAAGTCTTGATCTTGTAATAACCTCACTTTTTAATAGATTTGTCCAGTCACATGGAGACCAGTGAAGCAGTGGGTAATTTGTCAAGTTTTTTTAAGTGACCATTTGTTCAATCTGCAGTAAAAGAAGGCAGCCAGTCATGCTGCCATTTGAAGAATGTGCAGGTCCAGGTGTTACAATATTTCTGAAACAGTGAGAGCATTAATAATGAGGTCCAATTGTGTTGGGTATATGTGGTGGATATAAGAGCACTCCTCCTGGATGCTGAAATATCCTGCTGATTCCTACACTGAACCTTATCAGAATTCCCGAATCAAATCACTTTTAAAAATGTCTAACCTTATCACTAAAAATCCATTTCAAGTGATTCAGTTTCAAGTGTGCCTCCTACAACAAACCACAGCATGATGCTTGGTGTATTCATTCCAAACAGCAGTATTTTGCTGCTAAAAAAGCAAGAGTTTTATACTACTAACTTATCCTTTTGAATCACAGGAACAGAACAAGCAAACAGAATGAAAAATGGAAGTCTCTAAGTAGTAGAGAAATATTTTTTTTTCCCCAAAATGTCAGCCTACTTCTGATGGAGAGACACTGGCTATAAAAGCAGCCAAGACATTTTAACTGGGGTCAGGGCAGAATCCTAGGGAGATACCAATTCTCACCCAGAAGACAGTAAGATCAATGGGGAGGCTGTGGCTGAACAGAACCTGTATCCTCCACTGCAGTGCAACAAGCCAGTACACCTCACTCCAGAGCACTTTGGAAGTTCCCAGTGAATCCTTCGCTAGAGCATCTACTCATTTTCCTGACACCTTCTTTACCCATTTCCTTGCAAGTCCAGTATGAGGAATGGGTTCATTTTCCTGACACCACGAGGTACATGCCCAACTGTGGAGAACAGAAGTGGGTTTTGAAAGAGTGCAGAATGCTGAGACACTCGAATTTTCTGAAAATTTGAAACTGCGTGATTTAACCATTTATTGGCCACTTAGCAGCTGCGACTTTAACAATAAACTGGCAGGTGGCCTAAGACTTTTCATTTGCCTTATTTAAATGAAGGTGAAAAGCAGGTGTCACTCAACTGGAAGAGGCAGCTGCAGTCCCAGCTTCAGAGAACCCATTTGTTTGCTTTGACATTAGTGCACTCAGTAACTTTGCCCTTGACTTCTGAGCTCTCAAGAACACCAGGCAGGAGGGATTAGGGTGTAGTCATCTCCTGTCTCCATTTAAACTTGCTCTAAGCCACATGCAGGGCAGCTGCAGTGGCAGTCCTTGCCATTTGCAGCCTCACTTTTGGGCAAAAAGGAACTACTTCCCTGGAGCTGCTGGAACCATTCCTCTCTATTCACTGGAGAAGGGAGCTGAGAGGACTGGACAGAATTTGGAGAATATACTGCCTACAGCTCCAAAAAGAACTGAGGGGGCTTGCACTGAAACAATCAATGATGAAACATAAATGAATGAAGGCAAATCCTCAAAAGACTGAAGCTGCTTAATACCTGTATATCACGGTCCATCCTTTTTTAGAAAAACAAAAAAACCCAACCAGAGGGGGAAATGGATAAAAAGATAAATAGGATATGCAAATATAAAAAAGAAAATTTGCACAGACACATGACAAAGAGCTTCAGTATAACTAGTAGTCAATAATGATGGAGAGGAAGAGAAAGACTGGAGTTACAGTTTCTTATCCCCCACCCCCAATACACTAAAGTCCACGGAAATGCATAGCCTGAACTATTGATGACACAAAGGCTGAAAAATGATGGGGGATCAGGTACAAGAACAGTAAAATAACTATATTAATTCTTTAACATGAGCAAAGCTGCTATTACAAGGCAAATCATAACATTTCAGAGGTAAATTTTAAAGATCACACTGAATTAGTAGAAAGGGAGATGTTACACCAATGAAATAAGGGTAACTACGCAAGTCATCAGAGAGAATAATCAGCCTCTCAACAGTGCAGGCACAGCTGATCTCTTGGACTATGTGAGGAATGCAGATGAGCAGCATGATGTTATCATTAAGCTAGTTAAAAGGCTGCAAAAGCAACACAACCGTGAAAACCATTAGCAAGAATAAGATAATATAAAGCAAAAGTGGTAGAAAGTGGCACTGAAAATATGTTCTACTGAAAGTAAATGAAGCTCAAAGAAGAGATGACTCTAGTACGAAACAGGTTTTTCAGTATCCTTAGTTTTCAGCTACATTTACTGGTCTGATAATTTATATTTTTTTTTATGGAATAGGATACTGCAGGGATTTCATGAAAAGCTCTATAAAACAAACAAAAGAGGATTTGCCCTGGCCACAGTTATTACCCTGCTTCGAACTGCTGAGCAGTTGATCAAGTGATATGATGCAGGGAGGTCAGCAGGACCTCATCTCTATCCCTCTCTTTCCAAGAGAAAGGAGCAATATTAGCACACTCTAACAAGCTGGTCCAGCAGCATAGCAATGTTATTAACCAAGTATCTCAGTCATCAGACCAAAGCAGACTATACCAAAATGTCCAGGATCTCCAACATCCAAATTCTTAAGGCCTCTTTTTAAGTAATTAGGGCAGCATGTTATATGGGTACACACCAAGATGAGACATGAAGGATAACTAACTGATTGACAAAATCCCTGCCTGCGTTCACTGTGATTTTACTGAGGGGCCAGTTCAGCAATACAAAATTTATGCAACTTTTCTTTCTCTTACGAGAAAAGCACAATTACCAGCTATTGTAAAATAATTACATTCAGAATACAACACAGGGGAAAAAAACCCACAAATATAACATATTCTAAGATGAAAATTAGTTATAATGCAAATAATTCCTTTTTGAAGAAAGGAAGTAACTGCAGAGTATTTTAAAATAACTTTAAAAGGAATTGAGCAAGAGTTATTCTAAAAACATAAATCCCTCTTTACGACACAGAAAAGTTTAATCAAATTGAAAGTTTACAAGGTCAACTGATTTCTCACCCATCAAAAGCTATAGAAATCCAACTGTAAACTTTCAGTGCAATAAGTAGATGCCTAAAAATTTCCCTTGATTCTCCTTTGGATGTAATCATCAGGGCAATCATGTTTATGTGAGAATATACCTATTGCACCATACTACACTTTCTGTTAAGAATTTACCTTATGCTGTTCTGCTCCATCACTGACAGGTTTGAGAGTTTACACACAGCCATTTGGATCATGTTGTGCCCCAAAAAAGCACCGTGAAGAATTCTCTTTATGTTCTCACAAAATATATTATTAGCTCTCTCCTATGTACTCAGAAACAGACCTCAGTTGCCAGAACTACTGCTACACAGTGATATACACACGCATTCTAAAGACAAATAGCGAACACAGGATGTTTTTCTTCCTCTAACTGACAGCTAGAGAATCCAGTTTTGCTATGGCCTCCAAGCTGTTTTAAATGGAGCACTCAGAACACTGGGGAAGGAAGAACCAAAGCAACAAGAATAAACCACAGTATTGTATACTTCAAAACCTGCTCTATTTATTTCACACTCAAACAGTTGAGAATACCTACTGCATTGAGATCCTAGTCAGGTAATTTTCCTACTCTCAATTCCTGTATGAGACCTCTTTTTTTGGACATCATCTTATGAAGCAGAATATATTCCATTTCTGTAGCCTTTTTTCTTTCCTTTTCCTACTTATTAATACTGCCTTTTCAAGGCAGTTTCAAACGAATGCAGCTTTTTTCCTGTTGGTTACTTTTCTCTTACAATAAAAAGACAGTAATAATAAAAAAATTAGAATAAAAAAATTCAGGGGAGATGCATTCCTTCTGCTTTTCTTTTCTCTGTGCTAGTCACATAAGTATTGGCAATACACAAATAGCAGACACATAGAAATTGTGTGATAGCATTTTTATATCCATATTTAAAACTCAGATGAGATTATACAAAATTTTCAACATGTGCCAAATTAAATGCCTAAATTATTTAACCATAGCCATTTCACGGACTAGAAAAGCAGATGTTCTAATCAAGGTGGACTAATGTTAGTCCTTGAAGACTTGAAACCTCTTGAAATCACTAAGCTTATCTGAAAATTTACATTTAGCGTATAGAAGGATACTGAGGAGCAGCAGCTTATGTAAATGGCAGTGATGGTTGAAGACACTCAATCTTATGGCAAGTGCTCAGCATCTTGCTAAATTAATACCTAGTCTAGGGCACCGATTCAGGAAAAAAACAGGTATTAAAGTCTACCTTTATTCAAATTAGGCCTATTGCAAATGGTACCTCAGGCATGTGCATGGGCTGAAGGGGATGTTTCCCCCAGATACCATGACAGAAAAAGCTATATACTTTTCCAGTTCTTAGGAGGACAGAAGAAATCAGCTATTATTCTTGAAGTCTTTTAAGAAACATGTGCAGACAAGTAAGGCATATCAATCTTAGATTCTTATAACCTGTCTCTAAAATCATAATCTGAAACTGCCTCACATTGATTTTTAGACATTTTCAACTTTAAGGATGTTTGAACTTGAGCTACAGATTATAAACAACTCTGGCAATCAAGATGCTCTTCAGAAAACCCGGTTTTGGCATGTGAGGTTCAATTCAGACACAAGTAAAAGAGGAAAAGAGAAGATTCATGTATTAAACATTGTTCCTTTATTTACAAAATGGAAACAGAAAGTGATACAACTGTTTGATGTCTGATCATTTATTATCTTCTCTAGTAAATAAAGCCGACATAGCAGAGCAGGTTTATGAATGGGCCTGTGCTTTTATATGGCACAGTATTATCTTGCAGCATAGATTTTTGGATAACAGACCAACACTTTTGTTCAGAATGGGCTTCAGCTCCATTTGTAATTCACACAAAGTGCTTGCAACTGCATTTCTGTTCAGTGTCACCTGCATGCAAAAATGTTTGCAATTACAGCTCCATAACATGTGGACACAGCCTGTACATTTTACATCGGAAAAAAATCTATTTCTATGAACTACGGGGCCAAGAAGGAAGGTCCCTGCAAATATGTACACCAGTGTAAGTAAACAGAGCTGCACTGATTTACACCAGCTGAGGCTCAGCACAGTTTTTTCAATGTATTGCCTGTAGCCACTCTCTTGAAGGCCAGAGGCGAGCCTGGAAAAGAAACAATGCTTCTTTATAATTATAGCCCATTTCTCATTCATCAACTGAAATATGGCAGATACTAAAGAAACATTCCAATTCCAAAGAAAACCACAAAGTCATTGTTTTCCACTGAACCAAGTCTTAATTTGTTTTCTCTTCCTGATAGCCAATTACTCTTCACATTTTGCACTACCAAGCTGATAATAAGCCAAGCTCTTGCAATCCCAGCCATGGTCAGGGCTTTGCTCAGAATTAGCCAGCTGGATGGGAACTTCTCGCAAGCAGATGACGACACCTATGTGCATCAGGTTGTGCGACTGGCTGGCCTGACATCCAGTCAGCCCTTGAAAGCCAAGGATGGGGTTACACATACATTTATTATTTCCCCTCCTCCTCTTCCCTCCTGCTACCAGCTGGTAGTTCCCCTGACAAGTGTCCATCATACACTGCTGGGTATTTTTGACTTTAAACATGGATGAATGGGAGGTTATGTGTCCCATTTTCTAAAAGAAATGTTAACAGCACGAGATATAACTTCAATATAATCCTAGGCCTAGTTTGTTTGCTCAATACCATATGTCTTTAATGATGTTAGGTAAAGAACAACACAGACTACAATGGTGAGGACTGGAGTTCTTTGTAAGAGGTATATGCAAATTAGCATCAAATACCTCATGCCTTGTTATAAGGGAAAAAGACTACACATGCAGTGATACAGAACACAATATAGTGCAGTCAGAGAGCTAAAATTGAGCAGAAACTCCTTAAAAAGTATTCTTAAAAAATCCTAAATCCTTTACAAAGCATGAATACATAGAAGATTTACTTTGCTTTTTAAAGTTCATTTTAAAGGTTAATTCACCTCATGCTTGCTTAGTTTAGAATTACTTTCATTTGAAGTTTGGCATAAGACATAAAGCCCAGAAAGAAACCTTGTAAAAGTGGTATCAGTGCAAAACCTGCAGGCAACTGCAGTAAAATACTGAATAAGTGCTAAAAACTTCAAAGAGAAGACTCACAGGTAAAGAAGCCTGCTATTTATTTAATTTCAGTGGTGCTGAAGAGAAGTGAAATATTTTGCATGTTGTTATAATAAAGGAAAGCAGAGGTAAATTCATTAGCAGTATATAATACACTGCACTTCTCTCATTTTATTTACATGCTGTGTTATAGAAGATAGAACTCAGCAGTGAGGTTTCTACTTAATTAGAGCTTCAAAAAACCCCCTCATTTTCCTCATGAAGTCGTTGGTGGGAGGAAAATGGAGAGAGATGGGAGGAAAACACAAGATTTTTATTAAAAACTTTCCCCCTCTAAGCAAGAACTATCTATTTTACAATGATGAAGATGACTTCTCCAACCAGATTCATCATCTGCAACATGTAAGGCACCACAGACACGATGTCTACACAAAATTTCAGCTCAGGTCCAGTCTCGCAAGAGCTAATGTATTTACCAAGTGACAGAAAAACATGTATTGAATAACAAAAAACCAATATATTTGACTAAATACCTCGTTACACAGCTGAACTTCAAAACCCAATAGTTACAATTACTCCTCCCTTGGGTTTAGCATTGCTAGCTTCCCAAAAGATGTTATTAACCCAATGTACCGGAAAGCATGGTTCCTTCAGTCTGTCATAATCTTAAGTGAGGTGTGTTAAAACGTATGTTTCAGGCTTTAGAGGACATCAGTGACGTGAAGCAAACCTTCAGATACAGAACCATAGGGAGAAAGCTCCACAGCTTCACAAACACCTGTTAACATTAGAGTCGCGGAGGAAACACTACTAGCCTGCCCTACATGATATAGGATGATTCAGGCTCGTAGTCATATATATATATGTATGTGTATATATATAAAAAAGAAAAAGTACTGCTAGCCTTTTAAATCTTCAATAACAGAAGTAACACTTCCATTCCCATTTAAAAGGAAAATGACATTTTTCATATCTCTCTGACATCGCAAACTCTTGTGAGTCTTTGCTGTACAGCTCCATGCAGAAGGCGAGCATTTTTGGTGTCGCCCTTTGGCATATCAGGCTGCTGGGTTCAACAAATGGATATTGTTCCTTTTTAATTACTTTTTAATACTGTGCGTTATGGCACCCAACAGAGCAATAGCATCCAATACCAGAGAGGAGTCCTCAGCTTTTTGCGATATGCGTGTCAGGAAAGACAGAAGCTTCTGGCTTCAAACTCCCACTCTCGCTGTGCCACGTTACCTGCAGCGCGCACACATCTCGCAACCATGTTTGCAGAGTTAATGCCCCTTTACAGATAAAACAGTATTTAAATGCCATTGTCCTGCCTGTGCAGAGATCTACAAAGTATCAGAGGAACTCTTTGTACATTATTTTTGCAGTGAAATGTAATTTTCGGTGTAGTTGGCACCAAGACTAAAATTCAGCCAACGCACAGATTATTCCCTTATTGGGAAGGCTTTGGAGCCTGGGAGGAAAATTCACTTTGATCTGTAGTGGCTCTCAGAAACCTCACATAAAGTGGAAAAGACAAAAATCCTTCCCACTTAAAAAAATTCTCTCCGAAAGAAAAATTAAACTAGCACAAGAAATTCAACTCTGATCTGGTTTGAATCTGTTAAGAACAGCAAGTATAAAGCATATCCTTATATCAAAATCAGAGCTGTAACCAAGCTGGTACCTCCAGTGTGGCTCAGGGTAAGGCATACACAGGCATAGTGCAGGCTTCTCAGTTTAATCAACCTCAACACTCAACTAATTAATGCTGATCATCGCCAGATCCAAGGAGCTGTCAATTCTCCCCAGTACAGGGCTAGCTTGAAGGCATTTGGTGCAGCTTTTACTCCTAGACATAATTAAAGCTTATTTACAATGGCAGAGTCTCCTTGATACAGAAAACCTCAAAGTTTGCATCTAGAGAAATGTATGATAATGAAGGAACAGGAATACACTACTGATAAAGATCTTAGCTACTCCATATCAGAAGCGATATTTCCCAGTTTTATTTTGATTCAACGGATTGCCTCATATATTTTTCCTATTCCCATGGTTTTACTGTTCAACGTGTACTTGACTGAAGCTTCATCCTGTCTTGGAGACATATTACAAGACTAAATAGAATTGCTGAGATTCCTGTATCAGATTATTGGTTTGTCAGACCTAGCACCTTGCAACAAAACTTCAAGATGCCAGTCTCAGAGAATGGCAAACCAAACAGTTTGCTGGATCTTTTCAGTTGTGCTGGAAATGATGATGATACATCACTAGTTTGATACTTCAAGGCAAGAGCTGTTAGCTCTTATAGGCCCTAATTGCACTTTTCTTTCTTATTTTCTGTGATGCAGTTCTATCCAGAAAGTAACATCAGTTCCAGTATGTAGGAAAAAAGTAGGAGTAAAGATGTAATAGTGTACTGATTAAACAAAATCACTTCTGCATTAAGACATTTTATTCACTGTTAAACCTCTTTGAAAAAGCAACCTACTTATATATGTGGTTTCCATGTTATTTGGTAAGTGCAGTTTTTTTAAAAGAGATTATTCACACTTTTAAGTATAGGTGGGAAAAAGAATTCATATTATCAGATCCAAAGTGTGACAATAACAACTTGCAGCTTGCTCATTTGTCAACATCTCTTAGGTGCTGGTTCAGTTCTGAGAACAAATTCTGGTTTATAAACCCTTGTATTTTATTGAGGCCTATCACAGTAATGAAACCTGAGAAAGTTTGTTATAAACAGCTGCTGTGACAGAAACATAGAATCAGTATATATTACCATTTAAAAACCCACAAATGTTTAAAACAATAGAAGTCAGGAAACACAAGCTTAAAGAGAAAAGTTCTTAAACAAAACTGAAGGATCAATCTCTGTTCTTAATCTATTATATACAATCACTTAACTAAGCCATTATTAAACATAAATAAACATCAATCATAACGAGGAAGAAACATATGTGGTGTGCTGGGTTGCATTTACTCTTGCTATGTAGGTATGTGAAGAATTCCAGTGGCAGAGATATGCAAAAGCATTTACTTTGACTTCCACTTGATAATTGCTGAAACAGCATACACACAACATATTTTATTTTCATTTACATAATAATGGGAAATTATACAATAGGAAATCAAACAGACATTTAAGAATTTTAAAGTGTTAGTCACATTAAAATTTGTTCACTTCTCCTATTATTTCTTATCATTTTGAGACTTTCCCACTACGATGTAACTGATTTCCTAAAAGCCCCAAGCTGCAACCTGGACTCTTATGTGCTGTGGACATGTAGCTATGACTAATAACAACAGCAACAGAGACAACACAGATTAATACACCTTTTGTTGCAAGTTGTGTGTTTTAGAAGAGGACTACCTTTTAAGAAGTACTAACTTACACCATTTTCAGAAGACTACCCTTTGTCACACACAAGAAAACCATCACTGTTGGATGTTGAAAATGTGAACTATGGGAATACTTTGTGGAAAAGTCTTTTATTGGTTGATCTGTTTCTTTCACAGCTGTGTAAGTGCTCACTCTGTGGGAGTTAATTGTATTAGTTATCTGGTGTAACAACCTGATTAATTTTGTACTTCAGCACTATTAACTGCCATACTATACATGATTCACTGGAGAATGAACGAATTTAATCCTTCAGTTCAGATAGAAAACCAAACAAGAATAATTCTTTGTTTTATAACTTTTAAATAGATAAATTCTTAATGATGCTTAGAGTACATTAGGAAGGCACTCACTGAGACTATTTAGCTAAGAGTAACTAGACACTTCCATTAGAAAGCCTAATTAATCGGGATTTAAAAATTAAATCTGATTTACAACAGACCATAAAACTATCCAGTCCAAAATTTTATCTTTTTATTTGATGGTTTGTAAAAGATCAAATTAAAGAAACAGTATCAATAAATCATCCTTTGTTATTTCAAGACTGTTCTCAATATTTGCAGCTGCAGTTTTAAAACAGAATTTTTAAAAATTGGCAGGCCTCAAAACTCATCCTGGGGTGTACTTCTCTTTGCATTTTAACATACAAATAATTACAAGGATAGGGAAGACAAAAGAAAATGGGAATATACTAAAGGCTTACAAAAGGCATACAAAAATAGGCTTATATGATACACCTATCACTACAATTTTTTGCACTATATTGTATGATTTCATATGATACAGTGCAAAAAGGCCCCCGTTAAAGGAAGCACTGACTTCTGCTGTTAGAAGTCTACTTTTTTCCATTGCAAAAATACTCACTAACATTTTGCCACAGTAAATGAGATGAAGCCGCAAAGAGGAATTTATTGGTTTCAAAATTTCACATTCTATAAATAAGAAGGAAATTTCATCCCAATAATGAGAAGCATAATAATTTAAGAAAGCAAAACCTTAACACTGGCCCAGAAGTTGCTAACTTAAAGTACACAAGCTGGCAAACAAATGAAGCAATTAGACACGTCACAGGAACTGCTCAGAACTGCTGCTCCTTGTGTAGGTTGTGGCACAGCTATTTTTCCACAGCACAGAATTTTCAGGGTATTAGCCAAGCAGGCAGAATAACAAAGTATTTTACAGAAAATGAGTTATTTTTATATCACAATCAAATAAGGTCTTGTTGTAGAGAGATTTTTTTCTGAGTCATTTCTAAAAGCAGCTGCTAAATTCTCTGATGTCCCAGCAAAAGAGATACAGTACAAGTCTGAGTAAAATGAAGAACGTAAATTTTCTAAACACATTATGAAAGACTTTCTTTCCCTCCCCATGGGCCAAAAAAGAACCCCAAATAAATCCTCTCCATTTGAAATAAGTGGCTACTAACAAAACAACCTTTAAAAGCAAGGGTGTGCTCATGCTTCCCTCCTAAATTTGTGGTCAGAAGCAAACCACAGATTGCCAGGTTGAGGGAAGAAGCTGCTTTTGCAATACTTTCCCTGATGGCCACCCCACAGTACCAGGAGCCACTCTGGCTAGTATCTGAACAGTGGCTTCCCTGAATAAACCCACCCCACAACAGCACAGTTCCCAGAAGGCACTGGAGTAAATGAAACCCTTTATCGGGGAGTCAAGAAAAGTTGCTCCTGAGCCTTCTGAAAGGGAACTGCCAAACCCAGAGCACAATGAGAGAAAGAGCAATTTAAAAATACAACCCTCCCCCCAAAAAAACAGACAAAACCCCCAAAAACCTCCACAAACAAAAAACACAACTCTGGAAAGAAAAATGTGTAAACAATGGTTTATACTCAATATAAATCACCTCTTCTTTCACTCTCAGTGTGGATGTGTCAGTGCCTATGAGCTACCCATATACCTTATGAAGGGCCCAATTAGGCTGCAGAAGTCAAGGACTCCTGTTGAACTTGAATATAAACATGATTTCTGATTTCCCATTACAATATTAGCATAATATTAATAGAGCACCAAACAGAGTCGTTTTTGTTTTGATCACTTGAAAAGTGAGGATGTCAAACTGTCTGGATTTCCATTGCCTTATATTTGGAAAGCTTTTTTTTCCCACAATGTATAAAAACCTTTCTATAGATTATTTGAAAAATATTAATTGACAAAATTAGGATCTGAACTTACTACATGGTCTTCAAGAATATATCAAGTAAACGGTAGCTCTGGGCTAGCTTGTGGACTAGGCTTCTGTTCCTTGGCTCTATCAGTAATTTAATTCCTGACACAAAGAAACATGCAAACATTTATCAATCAACCCTTTGTTGTCTTAGGCACATTACTTCAGCAAAACAGAACTCACCAGAAATATCCTTTCAAGTTGATCTTGAATGTCTTTCATTCCTGGAAAAGCAGCGACCCCTTGAATCATTTCTACAAAGATACAACCCACTCCCCTACAGAGATAAAAAAAAAAAAAGTATGCAACATTAGAAAGATTTCTTATAGATTAAATGGCCAGCAACAAAGCTTTTGTATCCATCACCAGTATTTATATGATATTTATTTATTTATTAAAATCAACACCAGGCTGAAGGACAAACACGTGCATTTACTAAAACCAATGTATGTGTATGAATACTTCTCAGGTGTTTGAACAAGTGTAGAGGTAGCAGGAACACGGATGGTAGTGGTTGAGACCAATTATGGAACAGCAGCTGCTCTCTGTTTGTATGAGTGCTTCCCAAGCAGCATACTCATGTTCCCAAATAAATTCTGGGGATGTTGGAATAGCAGTGAGAGAGCACACCCTTGAGAGAAGTTGAATGGGGACAGGACTATGGCATGGAGGCACACTGGAAGGGCTTGGCATGGAGGAGAATCTGGAAAAAAGATGAGTAAAAAGAAAAAGGGCACATGGCTGCTCACAGCCATTGAACTAAGCTAATGCCCAAATGCAGATGACTTCTGGGATGGGCTTGCTTGAGCTTTCTTCTCCCCTCTCATAAAAGAAGGAAGCTCAAAGGCCATAGCTCTGGGGGGCTGCTGGCCCCATCCCCCAGAAGCTCTGGCTGAGAGGTGCTGCAATGGGCTGAGCAGTAATAGGCTCCCTCCTCTCCCCGCCACAGCCACAACATTACAGCTCCTGTCTCTGGTCTCTCACAAGGGTACTTTCATGAGTCCCCTTCATCCCACTCAGTTGAGCCACTGGCAGAACTACTGGGAAATCAGAGCGAAAAAAGTATCTGAGACATACTAACTACAGCACAAAGAATGGATTCTCAAAAGTTGAGGAAAGTTTCTGTGATTCTTTAACTCAAAATTTCAGATAACCTTCCTGTGTCTAAAAGCAAAACAGATTACAAACTTGCATTTGCACCTCTTCTGGATGAAGAGAGCTCAAGAGTTGCTTGTTCCCTCAGCAAAAACAATTTTAAGAGAAAACATTTTCCTTGGCTACCAATAGGATGCGGAATTTGATTATATATTTTCATTTGTTCAATTACATTTTTCTATATATATTTTTCTACAACTTCTACATGCAAACACCTACGTATGCTGTATAACCATGTCTGTTAAGTAACCACACAAAAACTCCTTCACCCAAAACAAATGCTAATTCAATAACCCAAAATATGTATCAAAATGAACAAAGAATTTGCAAAACTAACTACAGTACCACCTCTTCCTGAAATTCTGAGTTGTGTTTCTGTGTCTGAAAATCCCAGCAATAACCTCTAATTTAACTTTATTTCTAGAAGTAAATTATTTGGAACATAGTAATTATATACCTTTTCAGTGCTTATGCATCGTGATGATGCATTCAGAAAGTAGCATTTAATTTTAGGGATGTGTGTGCATATATTGGTGAGGAAGTGGTTCTAGAATAAAACAACTTAATGAAAATAGATTACATATTTTCATTAAGACTGGGGCTGAGTATTTATAGATACCACTTAAATAAGACTACCGGCAGACAACCCATGCTATACTCATCTCTGAAGGCTTTGACCACTACTGAATAATGAAATCATTTTATGTTCTAGGACAATGAGAGTTGATAGTCAAATTTCTTGAAGAAGAAAATTAAATATACATCACAATTTCCTATTTCTACCCCCAAAGCATAGATATATTAAGCAAAGTTTCTCCTTAGGCATTGAACAGTGGAGTAAAACTTTGAAAAGCATAGCTGTGGTCAAATTTTAGAATAATTCATGTGTTTATAAAAGAGAGGTTAAAATTTATGTTCCATATGCTTCTGCTGGTTACCAAATGAACTGAATTGATTAAACTGCCATTCATCATTTAGTCTGGTTAGTGCTTCATTAGGCACAGATAGGCACAATATATCTTAGTCAAATACTTATAAACACTATCAGGATCTCAGGCAAGGAAAATTTCAAGATTTCAGTCAGAAGCCATTTATTCAAGATGAGAAATAAAACAATTGAATTTAGACTAAAGAAAAGAGGATTAGAGTTCTATTCTTGCAACCAGAAAACAGGTATTTGATTAAACTAGCGTATCATTTGAGGGCATGTACTGCTACCTGCATAGAAACTTCAGCTAGCTGTTTGAACAGAAATGCGGTAAAGGCAACAGGAAGATTTTGCCAAATTTTATATTGTTTCACATAATCTATTTACAACATTTTCCTCTTTTAGCAGGTTTGACACAAGGATGAGCCAAAAATCAAGTAAGAACTGCAAACACCACTACTGAAGAAAAAATTCCTGCTTGAAAAGAAGAATTCTATTACATGTTTTGGACTTTTGTGTAACCTACCACCACATTTAGTCACAAGCTGAAAAGAGAGTGAAAGAGTACTGGAGTTAAACACGTAACACAAAAATCAAAAGGTTATTAAAACCACTGAGGAGAGAAACATAAACAACCTTCAAGGTTTGAGCTGGAGGACTGCTGTTCATTTGGTCCACTTGAAAATTAAGCTTATGCTTGGTTTCAAAGGTTATGGTGCTCAACACATTGAAGAGTAAGTCCATAGAAAGAGAAGATTAAATGAATACTAAAAAAAAAAAGAAAATAGTAATAAAAAGAACTGATGGAATTGAACTGATAGGAAATTCCCAGAAAGCCATAATAGCACATAAAGGCTTCAAGATGGCTGGATGGTATTTTTGACATCTTGGTGGTATCAGTGAATTTTAGGCTTACAGCAAGTAGAAACTGAGTATATAATAGGATCCCTGAATCACAAACTGTCAGTGCACACACACTGAACATGAAAAGAAATAAAGCCTCTACAAGGTCTTGAAATTTAGTCTTGTTTTTGTAGACTTCACAAACTATTAAACAGGTTAGAGATATTTTTCAGCAAAGCAAAAATTATATTCATGCCAGAAGAACTGGTTTGTAAGAAAAAATTAAGAGAATTATGTCATTCTTTGCTACACGAAAACACAAGGGACAGGGAGAACATGATGATTCTGTATATAAAATTATGCTAAATGAAGGACAGGGAAGAACTGATTAGGATTTTAATGATCCCCAGAACTGTAGGTAGATCCAAGATAGTATAACTAGAAACAGCAGAATGCCTTTAGGAAATAAAAATTTTAACAATTGTCTATACCCAGCCTCCCGATGGACTTGAAGCTCCACTGTTATAGTCATGTAAAACTAGACAAGCTGAAACACTTAAGAATATTCTTCAGGGAACAGACTTGCATTAACAGTAGGGTGGATGAGATGATCTCACAGATCACTCCCATCTCTAGTTACTATGATGCAAAGATTACTTCTTGAAATATGAAATACAACAAATTAACTTGGCTTTAATGTGCATGCATCTCCAAGGGTATGTTATTTATGTGTAATTTGTGCACACTCAGCATACAATGACATTTTCAGGCAGTACTTGAAAAATAATTAGTGACAAAAGAACATAAGCCTAACACATTTCAGTGTATTCGATTCAGATTTTTCTACTCTCTTCATAGGACTTTATAGGAATAAGCCAAATGCTGCGACTTCATTTAGAGATCTTTCCAATAGAACAGCATAGGATAACCTTGCAAAGTAAAAGTGACAGCCATTTAATGTTGAAATGGGTGGCTTACTCTCTGTTGACAAAAAGCGTGACTAAACCTATTGATGTATTGATGAGACCATATGTGGCATACCATCTAATATTGCTCTTCTGTTGTCCCGTGTAATTTCCTGGGACTCTGGATGTCACCATACAGCCTTACACGGAGTAAGAGTTAATAGCACAGCTAAATGAGTTACTCTTGCATTTGAATTGACATAGTAAATGAGCTTGTAAAAATGAAGTTGGATGCCTCAGGAAACTGCATTTTTTTTTCTGCAAAGCTTTTATAATTCAAGAGGGTATTCCCTTAAAATTAACTTGCTTATTGGTGGGTTGGTTTTATATTTTTGGTTTAAGAATTCACATTCTTGTTTCTATGTAACAAAGATCCATACTGCAACAAGAAGAATCTCCAGCCTATCTGTACTTGAATACTGTAAAAAAAACATATGAAAGATTTGGTGAGGCATAATCTATAAAAGATTATCAGGATTGTTTCCTTCGGTTAATATTGTGATTTTTTCTTGATGGAGCCATAAAAGAGACTACAGACACACTCCGAAATGAGGAATTGTTTCCAAACCAAGTTTTAGTTTATACTTAAATCAAGATCATAGAAACCTATATGCTTACTATATATGTTTTAAATTGTTGAACTTCCTGCCCTGAACAGAACTGCTTTCTAGGAGGCTCAGTGCAGGTGATAACATTAAGCATGTTCTTCACAGTGAAGACCTATGCTAGGTCTTCACATAAGGTTTCTATCTGGTTATGAAGCCTGTTCTCAGTGTGCAGGACTTGTCCTCAGAGGGGGAAGGCATTTTATGAAAACCGAGTAATTGCTTCCAGTAATCTTCCTGGTGAGATTTCTGAAACTCAGAGGAAAGGTAGAGTTTTCATTCAAGCTTCCCAAACTACATGCAGTTTGTACTGTTAAATATATCAGAATTTAAAAAACCCCAACAAAATACACGCACGCCCCCTCAAAACCCAACTACTTGTTTTTTTATGGATTTGTCACCAAGAGGTAATACTGGATCCTCTTCCATAATATCTGCTAGTAATACACAACATGTTGGAAGGGTACAGAGATTTTTATCTTGTCTGGTTTATTAAAAAAAAAAGTCACATTTCTATATGATACTGCTTATGAACAGAACTATGAAAACAAATTTAGGGGGAATGGAATGAAAAGCAAGGGACTTTTGTCTCCTTATTTGGCCAAAGTCTGATTTAATTCTACAGTGGCACACTGCCAGAATACTCGCAGATGCTGAACTCAGTTAGAATTTGTCTTTCATGACCACTCCACTTTGATACGTGAAAAGTAATGTATGATGGGAGATACAGTCTGATCAAAGAATAGGGACAATAAGACAAACAGATTACAGTTCTCACACAAGAAGTAATGAGTGAGGCAAAATTTCCCTTCCATGATGACAAAGAACAACATTAAAATTTCTGCAGAAAGCAGATGCAATGAATGAAAAATAATTTACTTGAAAGTATGATAGTTCAAAGTATTTCTTTACAGTCAGTCTTGAAGCAATTGTAATTACAAGTGAATAGAGTGCTCATGTTCTTGTCTGTGTTGCTGAACTATCTAGACATAAAAGCTTCAGAAATCTGTTTTGGAATCCAACCCTCTGTAGCAATGCTCAGTTTCTATATGTGGTGGTTTGACCTTGGCTAAATACCAGGTACCCACCAAGTCGCTCTATCATTTCCCCCCCCTTCCCCTTTTTTTTCCTCAACAGGGCAAAGAGGGGAAAGAAAATAAGATAGGAAAAAAACCCCAAAACAACCCTTGTGGGTAAAACAAAAGCAGTTTTAATATAAGCAAAGCGAAGTAAAGGTCCACGCGCAGAAGCACAAAAAAGAAAACAGATTTATTCTCTACTTCCCATTAACAGGTGATGTCGGGCCTTCTCAGGAAGCCGGGCTCCGATACGCATAGTGGTTGCCTCGGAGGACCAAGGGTGACCTCACCCCCTTCCTCCTTTCTCCCAGCTTTATACTGAGCAGACGTCATATGGTATGGAATATCCCTTTGGTCAGTTCGGGTCAGCTGTCCTGGTTGTGTCCCCTCCCAAGATCTTGCCCACCCCGTCCCACTGTGGGGGGAAATGTCAGAAGGAGCCTTGGTGCTGTGTAAGCACTACTCAGCAGTAGCCACAACTCCAGTGTGCTATCAACACCCTGCCAGCTCCCAACATAAAACACAGCACCATGAGGCCTGCTATAGGGGAAAACCAATTCCGGCTCAGCCAGACCCAGTACACTATATTAATGAATACTGTATTCATGAAGGATTAAAATGTACATGATCTCTTTTTGCAAGAATTTTTCTACTAGATTCAGTCATTCTGTAAAAGCAGAATGCCAAAACAGTTCAAGAAAATAATCTTCAAACTTGAGCAACATTTTGCCATGAGATATTTTCCTGTTGAACATGTTCTTCCCAGTTTTCTTTTCTGGATCTAGATACCTTTGTAAGGTACTTTCCTGACACACATGAAACACATTTCTAGCAGTGGAAAAGTGATAGTAAATCTGATGTTCCAAATGGATAAAAGTAGTTTGTAGACAGGAACTGAAATGCCCTTCCAGTAACTACAGACCAAGATGGTTTTGTCACACATATTGTTTATATGAATTTGACCCTCTGAGAATTTTCCAGTCAAAAGCTAATGCAGCTTATAAAACTTTTGAAGAACTCACTGACGATGAGAGAAGTTTAATTAACAATACCTTGACAGTTATTGCAATATCCTCAATTTAATATCCTAATCCTACAGATTAGCATTTCTTTGGAGTGGAAGTCATAATCATAAAGAACATCAAGGGCAAAAGAACTAATTTACCCTACGCTGTTTTCTCTCTCAGGCCTCAAGCAGTATTTCTTCAGGGTGTACCGGGACTCCTGCTCTCGGATTTCTCTCACTGCAAACTGTTTACAGGAGATACAAGATAAAGATGCCTTTGTAATGTCCCCTGTGTAAAAACATAATTTGGTGCACCTGTGTCTAAGACAAGATCCATTTTTATTTAATAAATATCTTAATTACTGTCATAGGTCTTCATTGGTCAAATATTCATGAAAGCATGCGTGGAATTACAGTAAGCACTCAAATCTCCACTCAGAGCAAGCTATGTGTAGAAACTGGTGTGTTCCTGAATAATATCACTTTTTTTCCTAATAATAGCATAGAAAAACTCCATATGAAGAGCTTTCCCTAAATTAAGATCAGATTTGAAATCATGTATATCAATCCAGATGTTACAAAGTTAAATAACAGTGATTTAATACGCAATTTCATAACATTTGACTGGCCTAGCTTTAAGTGATTTCTTCTGCAGCACTAAACGTAGATTATGTTAGCTAATAAAAGTGAATTTAAAATATATCATGGCCCATAACTGCTTAGGTTTCCTGAACTGTGACTAGCAGTGTATTTTTTAAAAGCAAAATAACAGGATATGCAAAAAATCGCCAGCTGTTAGCAAACACAGTTTAAAGCCAGCTGCACTTCAAAATAAAATATCCCTAGTGACTTCTTGATGTAAGCAACCCAGATGTAGCAGTACATGCATTACCAGAATCAAAAAGGATTTAATAACCTGTTTAAATTGCTTCATTTACTAATACTATATTCTTCCTGTAAGGAACAAATAGAATAGGTTCATTTGGGGATTTTTTCCCTATGTTTCTGTATTACTTATATATGGGTTTTAGTAATACATAAACCCTTTACGCATTGAAGCTTATTTTCCTTGCATTGACTTTCAAAGGACTGTAAAATTCAAGGATTAGGACAAGTTACACCAGAGGCAATGCAAAGCCATTTTCCCAGCTACTAGTAAGTCCTCATCAAGAGGAAAAAAAAAAAAAAAGTGTATCAAAGGTTATCACAACTCTTTGATGCAGTCGTGGGTAGTATAATACATTCACACAATGCTGCTGTAACAAATGCTGTCAAGCAGTAAATCACAAAGCCCACCGCCCTGATTTCCATCACCAGCCTGACACCACTAACGCATGTACGTCTTCATTAATATTATTTTATTGCCAGTAGCTATTTAAAAAAGAATACAGGAGAATGTTACATTCCATGTGGATCATTAGCTTTTAGTTACTATTCTAATGCCCTACACCGGCAAATGAAGTGTAAAAATAGCCTGCAGCCTCTGCCACCTGCTTCCCAGCCACTGTCCAGTGGTTAATATTTGGACTCTTTTTTTTCACGCAGCTGGTCTTCTACTCAGTAGGAGCCCCACTTTCTGCTCCTTGGGAACCACCATGAAATGTCATTTATCATGGCTATAGCAAAGGCCCTGTGTCTTTTTTTTTTTTAATGGAGGAAACAGCTGTGCTTTCTACCGCAACATTATTTAAATATTTAGTGAAGTGGCTGCCTAGTTTTGTCATCATGTAGATCATCAATAAGGACACATGAGAGCACACACTATCTGCCATAAGGACATAATGCCAGTAATTGCATAAAAATGCTAATGCTACAAACACACTTTTGATAACAAATTACCAAATTACTTTGGAATCTGATGGTAGGTGAGCTTCTCCACATCTCCCTTCCTCCCAATCTGGGAAGTCACTAAATGGTTTTAATGTAATTACGGCCCAGCAATGTACAACCCTTGTATAAACAAAGCCCCAAGCTTGCCTGTGCTCCAGCAGAGCTCACTGTTAGATGTGCCAAATAAGCATAAGTGACCTTAAAATGCAACTACACCTCTCATAATCAAACTGGAAGCACTGTCTCAGACAACCCAGCAAAGCGGAGAAGTAAAAACCGAAAGCTCTTCTGTCACATACAATATATATTTGCTCTAATCTGAATTCTGATGTGGCAGTAGCTGAGCCTCTACATAAATTCCTGCCATGTGAAAGAAACTATTAGTAGGGCTTTTTTCTAAGCTTTTCATAGTTCTCCAGTTTGTACAGGGCAGCAAAAATTTGTAAGTGCTAGAAATCTAGTATAAGAGCAGTATGACATCATTTTTCATTTGAAACAAAACTCACCACTTCTATCCCTGAGCAAGTGGATCTTTTTTAGACGTATACAAAATGCTCTGTATAAGAGGACAGCATTTACTGTTATCACTGAAGATGTAATTATTGTCTTCTTTCTCAATACTCTTGCATCATTATGAAAGTCCTGACAAAAACATGACCTGGATTGCTTAAGTGGCATTTTGAGTCCTTCCTTATCTTCCCTGCTGTTCATGTAATTTGAACATAAACATATGATTATGAAGGGAACGCTCAGTCTGCAGTTATAATAGATCTAAAATGTTTCCATTAGTTGCATGGCTTAATTTGATCTCTACCACAGTGACACCACATAGTTTGACTATACTTTTTAACAGCTCTTTTACTAAAATAATTATTGGGAGGAACGTTAAAAGACCTGTTTTTAGGAGTTATTAAACTTTTGGGTGAATCATTCTTCTTTGTGGAAAAAGTTTCCATGAGAATCAAAAATGTTTTAAAATCCTTTGTTCAGTTTAAAAAAAAAAACAAAACAAAAAACCCCTTAATTTCAAAGTGCAATATTTTTTTAATTGGTAAATGTTAAAAAAAAAAATAAAAATCCACTGTCTCTTTTGACTAAAAAAGCATTTTAGAGGATTTCTTGAGAAGTCTGCTCTATTAAAGCATTTAAAATTTTCTGTAGTGGTTTCCATGTATTCTCTCATTCTCTTTGTACTTCCCAAATTGAGACATGTATGTACACACGTACACAGAGATGTGGGACTCTCAAGAATTGAACACATATAGATTGAACTATAAAATGAGCAGAAAAAACTATTTATGTGTCCCAGCTATCTCCACGTTCTGATGCGGTTGTCCTGCCTCACCCCAAGCAAGTCGAGCTTCTTGCTGAGAGTGTCAGAGGTGTATCTGGGAAAAGATGTGACTGCAAAACGTCAGGAGCAGATGGGATGTAGAGATTGCATAGAGTTTGTGAAGACACCAGGTTGAACCCAATCTTTGGGAAAACAGGACATTTTTAGGATAGATGAGAAGCTGAGATGCAGGGCGAAATTATTTTAGATCTGTAAGGTGGAGAATGGTTTGAAGAAAAGCGGACAGCTGATACAGAAGATGCTGCCTTTGTCTCTCTGGTGCAGTTGCAGTATCACAACGTCCACATTTGGAGACGTTTGTTCACCCACCCTTTTCCCGCCTCTTGGTTCAATTACTGTTACAGGTCAAGGCACTACAGCAGCCAGAGGCCCAGTTGTATTAAACACTCTCTTCAATATTAGATATTCTAGTACTTATACTCTGCAACCCCTTCAAATGAAACAATCCTACAGCTTCTAACTCCTGCCCCCAGGAGTCAAGACTTGACAGCACTACAGGGAAAAACTAGATGAGATTTTCAGGAAAACGTAGCTTTTCATCCCACATTCTCTGATCTCGGCTAGAGGACTAAACACTACCTAGTCATGCCTATTTCCTTTCCTCAGCAAAAAGATATTCCTGCTAGGTCATCAGTTTCAGTACTATGCTGCAAGATTACCTTGACAAATATTATTCACCTACGGTATGAAAACATAAGGTCCTTTTAACCTTATCTTACAGTTACCTCTAGATTTTAACATAATCATTAATTCTAAATTTAGGTTGCCTGCATTAAAGATATTTCAGCAAACTACAAAAAAATCATTATATTTTTCTGAAACTCGCTCAGTATATTTTTTTCCTCAAATGAAATGAGTTGTATAGATTTAAAAGTCAAATACACATTAAAAAAAATTAACATGTTCCAGAGCATGAGACTTTCTTTGTAAGGAAAAATATCTTTTTTCCATGTTTCTGTTTCTTGAATCAACATGCATTGCTGCTACTAACACAGTTGAAGCTCTTACTAATTACAAAATTTGTACAGAGATCCTGTGACCTCAAAACCTACACCTTGAAGACAAGCCTACAAAATGAAGAACCTCCACCTTGGTTTCTAACAGAAAACCAAACACCTTTTTTCAACACAGGACTAAATGATGTTATCGAAAAGGAACAAGCTGCTATACATTGTACACATCAAACTGCGTTTTCAAACCTGCAGGTCTAAATAAAATCCATAGGTTTGAAAGAAAAATTTTCATTTTGTGATGTGACACACCATGATGTGTCACACGCTGATTTCCTGCTAACAAGCACAGTAGATAAAGAAGTGAGGCTGTATCCTCACATCCAGAGAATCCTGGTTTTGTCCTTGCTTCAACTGGACATGGTGAAGTCTATCTTCTGCCAAACAAGTGTCATATCAAAGCACCACATTAATACTACAAAAGTCAAGCAACAATTCAGTCTCTTGCAAAGCGCCAATGGCTCTCCCAGTGGTGTGTCAACAGCAGGTACCAGCTGCCAACCGGTGTGAGTGAACCACAGAGATTACTACACACAAGTTTTTCAACCTGTACCACTAATCTCACTACATATTTATGTGTCAAAAAAAAAAAAAAAAAATCAGAGCTAAAGCACCTACATAGTGTCTTGTGTAATGTTTCTGTACTTACCACATGTCAAGGCAGGTGGAATATTCTGTTGATCCCAGAAGGACATCTGGAGGCCTGTACCATAGGGTTACCACTTCATTGGAATATGTATGGCTGGGAACTGATTTAGCTCTTGCAAGACCTGTGGGGTAAATATAAATAAATAAATGCAAACAAAACAAAGCAGCAGTCTGCTCCATAGTTACGATCCTAAAAGGATGTATGAGCACACATCACATTACATGACAGCATGTTGAAAGCATTTTTTTCTTCTAGTATTGGAATAAATTACTGAAAAAACATGGTAGAAGCTATCATTTAGTAGCTGGCCAAACAGAGCTGTGAATAATACAAAGGAATGATAAAATATGCTTTTCATAGTGACAACCACAGACCCAGGAGAGATACAAAGATACATTGTGGTATACCTAAATGAAAGACAAATAAACAAAAATTTTCATTTCCATTAACTGCTCATCCTCAGCCATCGACAGTCTTTCATTTCAATGTTATTTAGAAAATGGAAATGAAAAGGAAACTCCCAGACAAATAGTGCCACAGATGAGATTTGGTTTTTTAGGGAAGCATAAGGAAACTCCACAATTTACACTGCAAACCCCAGCCTACCTCTTCAAGTTTATATCTGAAAGCAGTAGACACAGTGACACACTACCATTCAAATAAATATTAATATTGCAGTAATACATTAGAAAATGGTATGTGCAAAATTCTTCTCTCTCAACAAATGTATATACGTTATGCACCAATCTCAGAAGCAGAAATAATTCCGATGAAATCTGTGGCCTACTAAAGATATACTATTTACAATAATTGTCTTTTAAACTTGTCAGTCATTTAAAATAATTCACATTACTACACAATCACAATCTATCTCATGTAAAACTGGAAAGAATTTAGGAGAGACCCTCATATGCTAAAAACAGCAGTAGAGAGCATACTTTACTAATAGTTCTCCTACAGAAGCCTCTCTCCTCCAGGAAATGGAAAAATATTTTCAGGGCTATGGTGACTGTTCCCATCACGGGCCTGCAAACACCTTTTCCAAATAATCTGCTGCTAGTTACTGCCTTGAGACCATTCGTTCCCTCACTGGGAACACAGGACATGCACAAGTAATGGAAATCGGGAGCACGCACTACTGGGGTTTTTTGTGTCTTCCTAAACAAAGAACTACTTATTTCCCTTTCACAAAACAAATGAAATTACTAAAACAGAAGGTCATGTCTTACACATTACAGAAACCAAAAAGCAAAGTCATACACTCAGAAAGCAATATGCAACACAAGAATTCACATAAGAGTGCAGATGAGAGTCCTTTGCACCTTTATCCTTAATATACTGGAGAAGCTATTTAAGAACAGTTAATCTCAGTGAATATATCTCCATAGTAATGATGGCAAATCTTGCCAGTAGATTGCATTATCAGCTGATTATAGCAATTAAACCAGTGTAAGGGAATAATTTCACTTGTATACCAGGATTTCTTCTAAAAAAAATTACATTTCAGATACGAATAACCTTTCTTTTTTTTTAGTTTTCAGGCATCCATCTCTTTTACATTTGTGCACCTGGCCACCAGCTTGACAAAAAACTTGGCTCACACAGACAACTCAGGGATTGCCAGGTACAGCCCCAAAGAGGCCAGAGGAGAGGCCACATCACACACTCTGCAGTGCCTCCACCTCCAGATTAATAATAATGAGATCAGAAACCACCAAATGCTCTAACTGGTGAACAGTTCTTATCCCTAGCCCAGAGAAACATTAACAAGTCTGAGTTTCTGAGCACCTATATCCCACATGACTAAACCGAAACAGTAGTCCCTGAATTTGTGGATACGAACCTACTATTATTAAGCTAAATAAAAATCATGAAAGGATTGAGAAGCCTGGATGCTTTTTTGCCTGCCTGAGCCTCCTTGCCTGAGGAAGACTGAATTTGGTTGCAAACGATTTCCTCTCTAATCTTCTAGCTAGCTTTGATAGGAGAAAAGGCATAGGCAGGCAGGGAAAAGGCATTTTTAAGAAGCCAGCAACATCATGTGATTTGGGGAAATCTGTCAAAAAACTGTAGAGCTTGTGAGGTGAAAAATGAACTCAAGTCTCCACGACACACAGTCTTTGATTCACACACTCAAGAAATCTCCCATGTAGGGAGGAGTGAGTACCCAACTTGCCATACCAGAAATCATACTGCAAATAATACAATATCCACACTTGCCTGCCAGTTTCTGTCACTTTACTGGCCAGGATGGAGCTCTGCAAATGCCACAGTCAGCCCAAGCACACCCTTCTTCCTCTTGTGCAACCGTTCAGCATGGAACCAGTCCTCCCATCCTGCTGGGACTGCCACCCATCCTGTATCCTCAGGTCACTGCTTATAGATCTCTGCCACCTCTAATCTGTTCCAGGTTAAATAAAATATATGTGGTTTTCAAAGGATGGTCCTTTTGGGCTAATCCCAGCCTGTTGGACAACTAAATGTTTTTTCTTTAATCTGCTCTTCGCTTCTAAAACACCATGAAAGCCTCATTTGAGGTTAGCTGCTACATCTGGTTTCGCAGTTATAAAAGGATCATTACTGGAATGGAGAAAGTTACAAACAAAACGTTAATTTGTAAGAGCAAGCTAAGGCCATACATTGGCATCAGACAGCATCACTGGGTTTAAGAGGTTTATGGGCACAGGCCATATGTTTTAAGTTGTGGCCAGCTGGTTTCCTAGTTGGGCACAAACACTACTTTGGAAACTAAATGGCCAAATGGAAAGCAGGAGTGAACAACTGAAGGAAATACTCACAAAGGCTAAAATTTGGCAGAGGAGAATTTGGCGCAGTTCGGGTTCGGTCAATCACTCCCCCTGTGCACAACTGAAAGGACCTGAATTAGGCTAACGTCTTGGAGGAGCTGCTTTCTCCCAGGGAGGAGCAAAATTTGCTTTTTCTGAATAACGCTCTGCATAAAGAAGGCATTTGCAATTATGAACACTTTCACTTGAAGACTCAAAATTAACGCAAATGTCTCTCACCACACTTAAGGCAGGAAAAAATGACCTCATCTTTCAGATATATTTACAGTTTAAAAAGAATGGTATCAAAATATAGATGTGAAACACTAACAAGATACTGCATTTTTTGTTTTGATGCTCCAGATGCAAACAGACAACAGTTATTAGGCTTTTTTTTTCAGATATCTGTCTGCAAGAAAATTTGCTACATATTTTAGACCCTTTTGCACATCCAAATATGCTTACTCATGCAAAATTTATTTAACCACATCCTTCAACGGAAAGAAAACTGAAGGGTAGGATTAATTAGCACAGCATGTTCGATCACTTTCTTTAAGGGTTCCCTGTCTGTTTCCATGGTTACACTACAGGAAGAGCGACAATCTCGTTTCAAAAAGACAGAGCTTATGGGGGATCATCAAAACTTCAAACCTTAATGGCTAGTGTGCATAAAAGCCAAAAGGTAAATGAAGAGATCACCAGGTGAGCTCCCAATATTTACATATTGCTGCTTGAGCACTTTTTTGTCTGGGAAGATGGAGGGAGGACCTCCTGACAAGCAGTGAACTCCCCTCCAGTTCCTCTGTCTTCCGAAAGATAAAAGGTCAACACGTGTCCCACTGTTGCAGCCTTATTTTGAGAGAAGGAAGCCAAGCATAAGGCCCAGTTATTACAAGTCAGGTCACGTCAGACTCACTGGGGAACTTGTGTGTAATTATGGGAAGAAAAGACACTGCTTAATGTTCTCCAGGCACTTCTATGGCCATTATTTATCCAAACTGAAAGAAGAAACTGTTCTGATGCATTACACTCTGCAAGGCTTGCACCACAGCATCTACCTGTACTGTGACACAAACCACAACTTTCTTTTAACTCATTCATTAAACAACAGCTCAGGACACCCTGTGATGCCCTGTATTTAAAATACAGAGGGAATGATCTATGCCCATGTATGTATAAGTTTTTAACACACAAAACCTCCTGCTGCCTCCTACTCTGAATTTAAAAAAAAAAATAAAATAGAAAAGTAAGAAGATATTTCATTCCTTGGTAAATACAATTTTCTCTGCTTTGTCTGGCTTTATCTTTTATATCAGACTAGAGGTTATATCTGATTTTACCTAGCATCGGTTATTGATAAAACACATTGCACTGATTTACCACTGTGATTTTAAAATTGTATTTGGCTTTTAGAAGAGGCTATAGCTATATCCAGACTCGAGACCTATTCAATACACACACCTTTGGCTACACGAGCACAAATATTAATATTTGATATCTCTTTAGCTGCAGGACAGCTTTCTAGTTAAGTTCATACAACAATCAGGAAGCCTTTGTTCACAGCGAATATGATTCTGCAAATGAGGAAACCTGTCACGTCTGCAAAAACAAGGGCTTGCCAACCATGTGCACGGTTTCCCTTTCCATTATACCTTAAATATGTTGAGCTGTTTACTATTTTGATTTAGATATATCAAAAAGGGCCCCAGCAAGGCATACTGCAAAACAAGGGGGTTTTTGTTGCTGGTTTTTTTTTGATTCAGATTCTTTCCGTGCTTCCTTTTTTAGCCTCCTGTTTTGTTTATTTTAACAATTACCCAGAGTGTGAGGTAAACGGCTTATAAAAGTGTAACTATGATTCAGTAGCAATATCGAAATATTGCTAATGTATTCTATTGTAGATCATGAACTGTCAACTTCACTTAACCTACTTGCTCAGCTACTTGTTTTCCAACAGAAATAAACAGTGAATACCTGAATGACAACAAAACAGAAGTAAAATGGGTGGAAACACTGACACTGCTTCAATGAAGCAGTCATCTCTCTAACCCAGAAGTCAGTTCTCAGCAACCAAAAGTGTCCTGCAGCCTTTAGGACCCTCTGCTGTTTACCTGAATGCATCTGTCTCTAAAATGCAGCTTTACCAGAGCAGTTAAATTCCTTTCAAATAAGATAAATTACCTACAATACCCTATGTCCGAGTCCTAATATGGACTGGATTATGATAATGCTGTTCATTTATAAAAGTTACGCACTATCAGGGAGAGCCTAATTAGGTTCCCAAATTAGTATTCCCAAAATGCACTTGAGCAATGACTGGTCTTCCAGCCTGGAGTCAGTCTTCAAGAGACGGAGAGCAGTAAGTAAGGCAAAAAGCATGTGCAACTCTGAGCCTGTCTGGTTTTTCCAGCTGTATCAGTTGTTCTAATAAAAGGCTATTTTTCCCTGCAAATTTTATCTCATGTATGTCTTCAGACAATCACTTACAGTAATGCAGATTATAATTATTCTGCTCTGTGAATGGGACTCAACTGTCAATTCGACAAACATAACTTACAGAGGCGATGCAGAAATACTTTTTCTGCTACCAAAAAGAGCAACTCTAGACCTTGTGAGAAGTGTTTTTATTTTTTCAACAACTCCAGCATCATCTCTTTCGTCATCACCTCTTTCCTCTGCCTCCTGAGCCACCCAAAGGATCATAGGCAGTAGAAAAGTCGGATACAAGAAAAAACTCAGCTGTTGGTTGTATATTAAAAGATCCCTTTGATTACTTTGACTGAAAGCCATCCTAGCTATAAAGCTGCTTTAAAATCCTTAGAAAAAATTTCTGACACATTTTGAAAAAGCCCACTGATGCTGAACATGTACTATGACTGTCAAATTCATTCATTGTCTATTAGCAGAAAGAAACACACTAAAAATTCATTTCCCATCAGAAAGTGTTATGGAAGTACAAAAGAAATATACATTCCATTTTCGACACCAGGAAAATATATCTATTCCCATGGTCTTCTGGGCCAGGATGAATATGTTCAAACTGCCTCTGCTAGTCTAGAAACAGAAAAATAAGTGTGGGAAGGAAAAAAAACCCCACAACAGTCTGCACCAACACATTCACACAGATGCAAAAGCTAACAGAACTCAAGGACAGAAAGCAACTTCACATCAAAGATAACTTCTGCATTACTGAAGAGACCTGGATTCATTATGGATATGGTATACGTGCTCACAATACCTTAACAGTTGACTGATTTAAATCTTGCTTTCCAGATGCTGGATTTTTATTTAATGATCCTCAGTTCATTGTCTCACAAAAAAATCTATACGAAGATGATGCCCTCTACTCCTTAACAACATCCCAGCATGAGCACACCACTTCGCTAATATGGCTGTAAGTGAAAATGTCAGAATTACTCATTCCACAGTGAAGTTATTAGGTTTGAAGCAAAGAGTTAACAATGGCTGAACAGATGGTTTTAAATTAGGAAGATCTGCAGAGCGCAGGGAGGAAGTTCCAGGAAGGACAAACAGGCAGAAAATAATTCTTCACTGAAAATAAGAGGTAATGCAGCTCAGGATATTTTAATATTCCCTGAGAAAAGAGAGAAAACTGGGAAGCAGCTATGAATAAATGAGGCCAATACTGGACAATGGTTTGAGTTTAGAAGAGAATAATAGTAATAAAACAATTACATGTGGACTTTTAAGACATATGAGCAATGAACTTGTTGAAGACAAGGAAGGTAACAGACAACTTTCCTACAAGTAAAAATGAACCAGCCCTTATCAGCTGGTACCTCGATAACTTATCACTGGATAAAAATGCATTAGGTACCTGACATATTGCATGAGACAGGCAAAATACAACATACAGGTAAAGAAATAAATACACTTGCTCTGTGCTGTGCAAGACTTATCTTTTTTAGAATATCATCATGTAGACAAACTGCCTTCCCCTTCATTCAGGTGCTAAGAGGACTGACACATACCAGATTCAAGCCCATGGTATACAGGGCAGCAGTACCATATAAATCCTTCTAGTTGAATGTTGTATTAAATCTGACAACTGAAGAACTGTTAAATAAGCACAATTTGGTGCTACTGTAGTGATTCACAGTCATCCAAACAGAAACACAAAAGCTAAGTTTCACTGAGAGTTTTATATTCAACCATCTAATCCCAGTTGTTTGCACTCAGGTTAGTTTTGTTTCTTAACTGACCACACAACACTGGCAGTGACAAGCAAACACATAACACTCTCTCCATCTATTAATGGGGTCCACAACTCAGCGCAGTTAATTTGTGGAGCACTGGAACACTGACAAAAGGCAACGATAGTTGCATGACCACTGAGATGGTTTTTTATGGAGTGATTTATTCCAGTGGGATATTACAATTTTGCTGATCCGTCATTTCCCATCTAGAGGTAGAATATCTGGAGAACTTTGATGAAGAGAATACCTCGTCATGGTCAACTACCAAAAGCCTGATCAAGTACCTGCAAATTTATTTACAAACAGATCAGATTCCAGGAACTGGTCTAGGATAGTTAATTTAACAAGAACAGAGCTACATGGAGAAGCAAGTATTTGAACAACATTAACATTTACAAACAGTACTTTTGAAAAGCAGATCTAACAACTATTTTATTTATAAATCAAACACCACTGCCACTTGACATTACCCTGCAGGAGTGGAATTTGTGAATTTGAAAAACTGTCACCATGTGGGTGTTGAAAGCATCAACTCTTACAGTACAAGGTCCGACTTACCTATAAATGGCACAATTCTGCAACTACCAGCCACTGACTCCTGGCCCCCGTACTGCACAGACAATGCAATTAAGTTTGATGTGCCTTATCTTCCAGCTACAGTGTCACCTGAGCATACATTTCTATGCTGCAGGACATAGCAGCATTAGTTCCATTATCCACCCTTGTCTTTAGAACCATGGCTGCCCCACCTGGCACAAACAGTTCTCTAGTGACCACGGAGTTTAATTCAGGCAGCTTCCAGTACCCAAGTCAGACTATTTATAGATAAAACAAATACTCAGCTGATTTTTGTCATTGCTACAGTATGTTACACTCTGCAGCTTACGTAGTTCCTTAGCAGGTAAAACGCTGTTTTGGCTGTTCTGCCAAAGAACTCCAGTACATTTTGCATGTGCTGTAACATTAGTACATACATTCACATACTATGTAACACCCACAGCATCTAAAAATACATCTGCCTGCTCTGGCTTAAGTCAGAGTAAAATGATCTGAATACCAGTACAGTATGGTACAGGCATTGGTGCAAAACCACCAAAACTAAAAAAATAAATAAATTCCCTCAGTTATGCCAAAGCTTTCTGAAATACATCAAAGGACAAAACAACTATAGGATACTTAAAGATTTCACTAAATTTTAATATTATTTTCACTTTGCTTTCAAGTGTGAAATCATTAAGCAGACCTGTGTAATTACTGTTGCTTCTCTAAAGCAACATTATAAAGCAACATCTTATGACAGGGAACTCTGGAGTCTCAGATTCACCTGTTCAATTGAATCGCTTCTCAAAACTCATTTAATGTCTGTGTCATCTTAAATTAGCTGAATCACAAATCTTAGAAGGAGAGTTTTATGTGAGAGACATTCCAATATGCTTAGGTCTAAATGATTATTTGACTTTGCATCAGTAATCAGGCATCTGTATTCCTGCAGAGCCACCTAATCAGTTCTTAATACAATTTTGTCACAGAAAAGAAGAAATTAAAACAGGCAACTTAATTTTAAAAAAAGTTACATTAGAAGAGCAACTAACATTATCTACCTGGACTTGTGCAAAGCATCTGACACTGTCCTGCACAACATCCTTGTCTCTAAATTGCAGAGACATGGATTTGATGGATGGACCACTCGGTAGAAAAGGAATTGGCTGGATGGTCACACTCAAAGAGTTGCAGTCAATGGCTCAATGTCCAAGTGGAGAGCAGAGATGAGTGGTGTTCCTCAGTGGTCAGTACTGGGACCGGTGCTGTTTAACATCTTTGTTGGTGACATGGACAGTGGGATCGAGTGCACCCTCAGCAAGTTTGTTGACGACACCAACCTGTGTGGTGCAGTCGACACGCTGGAGGGAAGGGATGACATCCAGAGGGACCTGGACAGCCTTGAGAGGTGGGCCTGTGTGAACCTCATGAAGTTCAACAAGGCCAAGTGCACATGGGTCAGGGCAATCCCAAGCACAAATACAGGCTGGGTGATGAGTGGATTGAGAGCAGCCCTGCAGAGAAGGTATTGGTTGACAAGAAGCAAAACACAACACGATAATGTGCACTTGCAGCCCAGAAAGCCAACCGTATCCTGGGCTGCATCAAGAAAAGAGTGACCAGCAGGTAAAAGGAGGTGATTCTGCCCCTCTACTCCACTCTGGTGAGATCCCACCTGGAGTGCTGTGTCCAGCTTTGGGGCACCCAACATAAGAAGGACATGGACCTGCTCGAGTGGGTCCAGAGGAAGGGCATGAAGATGACCAGAGGGCTGGAGCACCTCCTCTGTGAGGACAGGCTGAGAGAGTTGGGGTTGTTCAGCCTAGAGAAAAGAAGGGTCTGGGGAGACCTTATAGTGGACTTCCAGTACTTAAAGAGGGCCTACAGGAAAGATGAGGAGGGACTTTTTATCAGGGAGTGTAGTGATAGGATGAAGGGTAATGGCTTTAAACTGAAAGAGGGTAGATTTAGATTAGCTATAAGGAAGAAATTCTTCACTGTGAGGGTGGTGAGGCTCTGGATCAGGTTGCCCAGAGAGCTTGTGGCTGCCCCCTCCCTGGAAGCGTTCAAGGCCAGGTTGGACGGGGCTTTGAGCAACCTGGTCTAGTGGCAGGGGGGTTGCAACTAGATGGTCTTTAAGGTCCCTTCCAACCCAAACCATTCTATGATTCTATATTTCCATGAAGAGCATTAAGGCTGTGCCTTAACAGTATGATTCTGGAAATACGTAGTTAAAAAGGAAATGTTCCTCGTGCAGCATCTTTCTCTACAGTGATACTGAAACACTGAAATGCCGCTGCCAGGACAGCAAAATTGGAGCTATACAACCAAATCTAGTCTATTATACACAGATGTAAGCCTACTAAGTCAGTAGAATTGCAGAACCCTGTATCGTAACTGAATAAGACAAGTGAAAATTTGTTAGTACTGAAACCAAGCCATCCTTTTATCTATTCTTTCATTTAACTTAAGGAGTATGGATGTACTTCTCCATGCAATGCTTAATAAAACTACTTGTACATTGCAAGAAAAGGATCCCTGATAGTATTTTGAACACATTTTTCGACAAAATACTACTGTCACATTATTAGTACCTTTGAAATATTTCATGTTTTATTTAAACCATTTACTATTTCAAGTTTGCATGTATGAGCAAATTTTAACTACAGGTGAGCACATCTCATTTAGCATCACATCCTGCAACCCATATAGCAAAGCTGGTGGTAATCCTGAGCACTATAAGACAGAATGGGCAAAGAATTTCCAAATTTTCAAGAAGCTAACATTAGGCATTTGTGTTTATCAAGCATATTTCAGTGCGACCTTGCCTTTTTTTTTTTTTTTTTTAATTTATTTAGTTTTGTCCTAAGGTCTAGAGACAGTTCAAAGCTGAACCAAGTTTCCAGCCTCCTTGAATAGTCCATAACTTAGTATCAGTGATGACAGTATCGACATTAAGTTTTTCTCTTCTAGTGCCTCGTACTCTGTATCAGCTTTTACAATCAAATCAATCCACTGCAGTTAATATCTAACTTAAAGACCATTGCAATGAAATATCCTTAAAAGCAAATACAGCCTCAAGAGCAAATATTACTGAAAAATTTACTGTCCAAGTGACTTAAAAATTGCTGCAATAGAGAAGGATAAGATTATGTTCACAGCTGTGGGTGGGAATAGAAGAGATGACATCTGAAAGTCTCCTCCTCCCTTATTTCCAATGACCACAGAAAAAAAATTCTATAATATCTGACATGTAAGCCATAAAAACCAAAGGTGGGAAAAGCTGAACGAACATTGGAGGAGAGCTTGGGCACCTTTATCAAGGCAATGATCTAACCAGTCATTCTTCTCACCGTGTAACATGGAAGTCATGCAGCAGAATTTCCTCCCCATGCAAAGCGGTTGTTAATGTTCCCACATCATCCAGATAAAACGCTGCTGATTCCTGATCTCCCACTTTTAATATTGGTATGTTTGTGTCTTTCAATATTTTGCTCGACCTCTCAGTCTTACAGTTTGATTATTTGTAACACATATAAGGGTGTCTATGTGGAGTTAACATTTGTACAGCTCTTTGGAAATGTAAATCACTGGAGAAGTGTTAAGGATTACTACAACAAGCACTGCCTGACCTCTTCTCGATATCATGAAGGCCAATTGCTGCAGAACATACCTGCAAGTGTGATTTTCATTCACATCAGTAAAAATTGTGCATCTATAAATATATTAATATATCCAGCACTGTGTCCTTCAGAAGGATGAAAAAAACCTGCATAAATTATTCAAAATTACCTAGATAAAAACTGACTGTATTACAGTAACGTAAGGTTTTAAACTGTCTGGAGCAAAACAAACGATGCTAATAAATTACAGAGCCATCACCTCTTTAAAGTGCTATCTCAATTATGGAATTATTTCATATCGTGTTAAATGGCACATTTCTCTTAATGAAATGTCGGTCTCTGTTCACGTTAATCTTTTTCTTTGCATATCAGTATTTTTGTTCTCACTTATGATGAATTTCTTCTTTAATCCACACCATCTTCCAGTTATCCCTTAATTTCCACATAGCTGATTATTTCCTGTGTAAAATAAATCTGCATAACTATAAACATATTAATGAAATTAAAATTATTTTAAAAGTTGGCATATTTTTCCTCATTATATCATACAGTATGTTCTCTTAAATAAGGAAACATTAAACAAAACCATAATCAGACCAAAAAAGCAAAGATGGAGAGCACCAGCATGACTGTATTTGAAAACTTTACCATGAACTTAGGTGTCATTTTCCCCCGTAACTGCCATATCAGAAACAAGCAAAGCAGCTTCAGAAGGATAAAGTTTTAAAGGAAGTTCAATATGTTAAATACAGAGGCTTGTAGCCACAATAGTCAAAAGGCTAAGGCTGCAAAAGAAGCAAGATGTGTAGGAAGAGAAAATGTTCTCATATAAAACTGATAGGAGAACACAGTCATGTGACTGAGCAAGGCTTTTTTTCAATTAAAATACCCCTCATCACTACTGTCCAGATCTTAAATACATTTACAGATTCATTCGGATGGCTGGATCTCTCTTGTACAGACAGCAAATCACAGTTCTCCCAAGGTTTTTGTGCAATTATCACACAACAGACTGGTTGACACTTAGGTGGGAAATACAAGACAATGAAAAAAATCCATGATTGTGATAATAATGCAAGATTACAGTCAGCATTCAGCTAGTTGCAGTAGAGATGACATCTAAATCCCACGTTATTCTTAAGTACAAAACACTGAAACAGATTTCTCATCACAGTTGTTTTAATGGTGTCATAACCAACTTCCTTTATTGCCCTTAATGGATAATTAAGATGCTTTCTTCCTATTTAAAGGCTCAACAGAACTCTGACTTGTAACAATGGGAAACTGGATTGAACCCTAAGTAATCAGAGATGTAACAGGAGACCCATCTAGTGAGTCACACCAATCTTCAGGTCCTTAACGGTTTATAAAAAAAAATTTTAAAAAAATTTCCTTATCAGCCAATAATCCTACACAGTGCTTCTCAGTGGGAAGGGCTTAAGTTACAGCATCTACTTTAGTAATAGCTGAAAAGGCTGGTATATTTAAAGAACTTTAATTTCAACTGTTAGAAAGCAATCAGTGAAGACTGACACGGCCAAAAATTCAGTGTGTGGCTCTACTTTGTAATTTACTATTACTAGACAGAAGTTAAAGACCTAGTTGAACAAAACTGAACGTCACAGTTTTTGTCGAGTGCTGTCTCCAGAGAGTAAACTTGTGTCGAATCTATTCTTTCCCCCTAGGCTATCAAACCCAATTTCTGTCCGTAAGGTATTTTTCCTGCATTGACTCTCATGACAGTAATTTTTTATTTAGATTTACCTGATACCACAATAAAACCATCAGATCTATGAAGCAAATTAGACTGAGGTCCACAATGGGAAGAACTAATCAAATAGATATGAGAAACAAGAAACATCTGCAATGGCACTGGACCACACAGCCTCCTACATCTTCACCTCTAAAACAATTCACAAAGGAATTCTGCCCAAATGCCAGAAATCAAATCTACCCTTTGGCACTGCTGTCACTTGAGATTTCCTGCCACCTACACATCTCCTCTTCCTCTCCACCACAGATCTCTTCTGGGCAAGATGAGAGAAGGTCATGGGCACAGCACATGAAGCCCTAGCTCCTGGGAGGGGAGGGGAGGGCGGCAGCTTTGGCTACTCCCTGACAGCAGCCAGTTATAGTGTTAGAACACTGAGAAGGAACATCTGTGGATGGAGGGAAAGCCTGTCATCCTGAGGAAAAAAGTGACTAACACAGCAGCCTGCCATGAGTCTCTGGGTCCACAGTACCCACAGCATTTGCAGCCTATGTGTTTCACCCTTCCTCCAAGAGAAAAGATTTGAAGGTCCCCTAGCTACCTACCAGCTCCGCTCCTGAGCTTTGGCTTCCCTTTCACTGGATCTAGAAAGCGACAGGGACAGCAAGGGATTTTTTCACTGACTTGGTAGTGTGCATTCGAGGTTGTGCCAGGACAAATGCACAGTCTGCTCTGCCTTTCCAGGCCTCCAGCCCTGGTGCCACCATGAACAGCACTATCAGCTTCTGCTCTCAATGGAAAATGCTGTATTTACAGTTAATTACAGAAATAACTGTCTTTTATAAAGACCTGCAAGCTAACTCAAGTTTGAGCAGTTCAGGTTTCACTTTCCATGTTCCCACTTAGCTTTTTTCAACTTACAACATTGTCACTGAAGTCATCTTCATTTCACGGTATTTAATACAAATATAGCCCTCAGAGAAACCCATTACTGACCTTCCTGGGGGTTACAAGAACAAATCAGAGGGGAATAAGCTGCACCTGGGGTAACAGCAACCTCCCACAGGAATATGGAAGAGAAAAGCCCTTTTCTTTCTCTGTTAAATCCAGACAGGGTGTTAGAGGTGTTACATTTGGGGTAAGCTGGTTCCCTTTATCAGCAGCAGCCTCTGATAACAAAAATCCAGACAATTTCCACCATTTCTACAGCCCCGACAAGGCTCGCTGTTGAGGCAGCAGGAGCCCACTGCGGGCCAGCTGCCTCAAAAGTGACCCGGACTGCTCATCCCGAATGCCAGGCAGTGGCAGTGCCAGGGCCCATGGTTCCTGAAGCTCGCTGGAAGCCAGGAAGATCAGAGGGAGCCAGCCCATGTAACTAGAGATGCTCTTGGAGCAGTTTTGCAAACAATTTCATCAAGCATCACTGACAACATAAAGTGCCAGCTCTCCAGGCACCATGACAACTCCTTATACCAGCATCTTCAAGAACTGATACTCTGTGGAGCATTTACACAGAAAAACATAGATGTTATCCATACAAGCAATCTTTTATGCTATCCAACCCTTCATATGAATCTTATATGGTACATTATAAAGAAATTCCTTATGGGATTCTTACTGTGAAAAAGGAACTCATTTTTTTTCAAGTTGTCAACGTAGCTTTAATCATTTCACAGTAAACTACACAGCAATAGTCCTGTCCCTCATGATATATCCCTGACATGTTCCCCACAGAAAAATCTATATGGAAATTCATGGAAACATCCTCTTTAATACTCAGATGCAGTTTTAAACTGCAACTCCATTGAGTATAATTCTCTTTATTACAAACCTCAAACCTCTTTGCTCCTGCTATCTATTATTAATCATCCTATGTATCTAGAAGGATGCATAGTTCAATCACACTTACTTGATTCTTTCTTTAACTACATCACAGGGATTTTTATTAACAAAACTCCGAAAGCTTAAGGCAGGACTTCCACCATAATGCCGACCTCCTACAGCTTCATACTCATCCAAGGAGATCCTCAAAACCAACAGAAAGCTGACAGAAAAAGGTGGCTGCAGGGAAGTTTCACAAACAAGCAATGCCCTGAAATACAATCCCTAGCAGCAGGTTGATCAGCTCGCAGATAAAGCATGACAAGGGCCCAACTAGTAATTTGGCCAGTTTCTCTCACAACTTCAGAAGTGCTACCACTGCCTCATACACTAGTCAAGTTTAAATGTTTCGTTCTTTACACCCGTGCCCTGAGGATTTTCTCAATGCATTGAAAGGTGATGTCAATGTGCCTACCCTCAAAATCTATATAAATGTTTTATCCGAAAACTTCTAGTAACAAGTATAACTATGTATTTTTCAACCCAGAAAGCACAAAATTATGTAGGATATGTAAGAGTAACCATATTATGATCAGATTAAAGGTCCACACTGTCCCTGGAAGAGACAGAATATTAGGCTGCTAGTGGATGTTTTGGGACAGAGAACAAGAAACAAGGCACAGAAAGTGTCCTTCCTGGAAAGTCTGACACAGAAGATGGGACCCACCTCCTACCTGATTGTTATCAGCTATTTAGGGACTTTGTGTTATAATTTATTAAGTATGATAATCTGCATGCAAACATAACTGATTAGCCAATCTTGATTTATATCAGCATACAAAATAGCTAAATGCCAATACCCAATCACTAAAAACCAAAATAAAACAAAAAAAGCATGGTATATACTGAGTCACAGAACCACACAAGGAGAATTCACCTAGTCCAACCTGCCAGATTGCTCAAGGTTTTGTCCGGTCAGTGAAGCAAATGGAGATTTCACCACCTCTCTGGGCTGCTCCAACGCTGAAGCACTCTCATAGTGAACATTTTCATCCTTACAACCAGTTCTGTTTCAGCTTATGACCATTATCGCTCATTCTCCCAATGTGCACCTCAGTAAAGACCACCATCCTGCTATGCACCACCATCCTCTTGGTAATCCTCTGTTAGGTACTGGGAGACTGCAAAGCTAGTCATTTCATTACAGAAGGCAATCCCATGGATCAAACATGATTTACCTCAATTAAAACTGGCAAACACTTTCTTCACATGTACAGAAATTACTTCCAAGCACACTCTCGCCATCATTTTCCCAAGCATAGTGGTTGACTAACCTGCAGTACCCCAGATGTTCCTTCTTGCCCTTCTTGAAAATGGGTATAACATTAACCTTTCCCCAGTTATTGGGGACATCCCCCAATCTACATAGTCTTTCAGAAGATGACAGACAGCAGCCTGACAGGGACAACAGTCAGCTTTCCCAGTACCCTCAGGAAGCCTCCTGCCTGGACCCATGAACTTGCATGGGTCAAGATTGCTCAGAAGAAATCTGACTCAGTTCTCTTCCACTCACCCCTTTCCTCCCCAGACCACATCTCTGAGAACAAAGGCCTGTGAAATCTTATTCATGAAGATCAAGTCAAGGAAGTAATGGAGCACCTCGGCCTTATCTGAGTCTGTTGTGACTAAACCACCTACCCCAGTTAGCACTGGGCCTACATTTTCCACAACCACTTACTGCTTTTCTCTCTCACGCTCTTCCAGCATCTTACCTTGCCTCCTCAACACCCTGTTGTTGCCAACCTCCTCCTTCACCTCAACACATTTTCCTCACAGAACTTTTGTTGTTACCATGTAAACTCTTCCAACACCTCAGACCCTTCTGCCTGTGGCCCCTCAGAAGCATCCTCATGCAGAGTCAAAGATAATATACCTGGCAGAGCTTGTCGGTTTCTCTGGTGTTTACATCTGTATTTGCACCTACAGCCTCTGGTACATATTTCTTAGAGGTTCAAAGTGACATTTTGAAAATAAGGGATCACTGAAATGACATATGGCATTGGTTATAATACGTTCAGTATGAATACAAATCACATATTTGCTTAGATAACTATTTTGCTTAGATTACTAATCATGTGAGCACAACTAACTCTTGAAAAAAAAAGATATTCTTAGTGTTCAATGTTTGAGCTCATGCTCCTATCCCACTGCCATACAGTCATTTGACACTGTTTATAGTTAACATAAATGCATTTATTCTAGAAAGATACCTCGCTTTTAAAACTGCTTAATGACTCTTCTAAACAAAGGCTCAAAGATTATCTTTTTTTACATCAATACACATTCAAAGGCCAAACAAATGCATCTGTATACGGTGCAGAGAAAAGTTTAAGTGAGGAAACTACTAACCAAAGGCTAAGGAACAAATGTGCAGTCAAGTCTGTGTGGTAACTAGCATCAAGCACAGGCTCTATTAATTTAAGTTTGTAACTGGTTATGGTGTTACTCATTAAAGCTTTTTAATACTTTACTTCTACTGAAGACAGGCATATGTGCAGGAGAAAATAAACAAACCCATAGACAGCCAAATTCACACCACAGAACCAAAAATAATTCTTGCACTTCATTTTATAAGGAGAATTCCTAATATACTTTAATTTCCTCTGGAATTTTAATTAGATTGAAAAAAGAATGAAGGAATGGAGCTCAAGGACTATTTTTCATAGCAACAATTATTCAAGATGTAGTCTCCCCTATTACATCTTCTCAAGAAAGCCATTTTTTATAGCTCATCCATTTTTAATTTGATAAATCCTCTATGTTCCGTTCTCCCTTTTCATTTGACTGCTGAGTCTTCTCATAAACATTCATTTCCTAGCAGCTATAGCACAATGAACAGAAAAGCAAACCATGGTTCATCTGAACAAAGACACTCCCACACAGTGGAGTATCTACGTCTAGGAGCCCTGCCATAGAAAAACACATGCCCACAGTTATTCAAAGATTCCACTTCAGCCGCAGTGCAATGCACTGGCAGGCATGAATAGCCTTTCTTTTACCTTGTTTATTCAAGAACTATGATCCACTACAGCCTGCTTTTAAGTTATTTGATATCCTGCACTGAGGAGATTAAATAAACATGACGCCAAATGAAAAACTTCAGCCATGCTGTTGATTTTTTATAAACTTCTGAAACCAAAATCTGAAGGTCTTGCCCTTAGAGACTAAAAGGCCTTTGCTCGAGGATTTTATATTTATTGTGCTAGCAAAGTCAATCTTATCTCTGACAGAAAGTGATTTCTTGATAGGTTCTCTCCTGCCTTGAGTGCATTTGAAAGCAAAACACCCATCTCTCTGATTTCCATACTGATCCTCATGTAATTAATCAAATATACAATCTAAACCAACTTCCTTTCCAAGCACATTATTGTGAATTAGTCATTCATGGGAGAAGCATAAAGAGAAACAGGACTGTATTTTACATCTTGTTTAAGAGTCTTTCGTGCTGGGAAGATGGAAGATGTGCTATAATAATACAGAGTTTAAATAAGTAAATATGCACAGAGGTGCACACAGAGAGCACATGGGTGTGCTCTCATTTCTCATGCCTCCAGTGAAAGAGGTCATGACCCTTCAGACTTTAACCTCAGCACTTCTAATTTTTCATCTTGATTCTCAGAAGATAAATTTAACCCATCTGGTTTTCAATTTTACGAGGTCATGAGCCATGAAAGAAAATTTAGCTTTTTAGAAAAAAGGAGATATATAATCTTCTCTCAGATGTTCTGTTAGCTCAGGACAAATTTACAAGAGAAAAAAAATCCTCTCCACAATATTATATATTCATATATCTACTACTGGTTATTGGTTTTGGTTGTACTTACACATCTCTAGTCTCTCTCTCAAAATAATACACAATGGTCAACCTTAAATTCCTGCAAGCTGGGAAAATCCTGCCTTTGATGTCATCACTGGGATATTTAGCCTAGTGTTACAATGAGACGATAATTTCATCAGAAGTGATAGCTATAATTCTTACTACAGCAGAGCAAAAACAAACGTCCCACTCTTTCCTCTGCTCTATGACAACATCAGGCAATACAACCAGAGAGAGGTCAACCTGCATCTGAGCTGGACATTTCATTGATTGGTTCACACCTCCAGCAAGGCATTTAACAGTGCTGGTGAAAGGTGGGTTTGTTTTCTTAAAAACACAGCTGAAAAGTTTGCCGTCTCCCTCTCCCCAGATACAAAAGTCATAGGGCTTCAGCAACACCTCGCCCCCCTGCCATCTCCCCGTGCACACACCCCCCCCCCATGAAATGTTTTACATACAAAAGAGTTTGTAAAATCATCTACAGAGTTTTCATTATCCACCAATACTAGAGCACCATCCTCACAGTCTCTTGAAGGACTTATAATATGGGGATGCTTAGAAGTCAGATAAGTTCATAGTGTTTTATACATATAAATGATACAACAAAACTAGTCATCTCAAACAGCACAGCACCTTCAACAGAGGACTAAGTCATATTTCACTACAAAACCACTTAATGATTCACCTGTTTCATGTACCTAAGAGATGAAATCTCATTGTAGAATGCAACATGCAGGAATGCTTTTTTTTAAACATATCTTTAAAACACTTCTGGCATCTTCCAAGTTTTGAAAAAAAACAACAGAAAATGATATGTAAAACCAGATAATAACTGTTTCTAATACTAGTTCTCTAATTGCCTTACATCCAAAGGCCAATCAAGCTCTTGTGCACTGTGTCCACCTGAAGTCCTGTTCCCTTCTCCAGCATAGCAAATACACACTGAGCTGTTAATTGCAGTAACGCTAATTAAAAGACAAAAAACCATGACTACATTAACAGTGAAATTGCCAATTAACACATAAGGCTCCCTCATTACTGCTGCTGCATGAAATGTGAAGCCTGATGTGGATGGCAGTCATAAAAATAAAAGACATTTTTTAAAAGCCAATAGGTCACATTTTCAGCTTACTTCAGAAGTTCTGCTAGAATCAGTAGCTGAGAAGTTGACCTACAGGAAAGAAAGAAATTCCTACAACATTTTGTAAAAACCACTAAAGAAAAATATTGCCATTTTCCACAACTGCACTCACAATGGTTTTCAGAGGAAAGAGTACTTGCCCCAGTAGAGCCACTAGAAAGTGGCTTAAAAAAATTTAAAAAAGGCAAAAAGGCTAACATTTCAGTGGACAATTTCCCCTAACTCTACACTCCACATAATGCTTCCCCAATAAGGGACTAATGGATACTGAAAGCAGTCCAGGTGATCCTAGTGTCCTTTATTCTTTAGAAGGAGTATTTATTCTTGTGACCTTCAGTCTCTTTCAATGACCATTTAATGAAGGCTAATCCAGATCTCCACAACCCTAGAGCTGCTTCCATAAAGTGATTTTGCTCTTCATATAGGCTATATTTCCTCAGGTCTCTCTCATTTTTTCCTCTTTTCTTTTTAAAGGTTTTGAGTTCTAATTTAGAGGTCTCATGGTAAGTAACACTGAAATAATTTCAGCATTATCTTCCTTGTGAGAAATGGAGTATATATTTGTTTTTCACTTGCTCCCTTTTAATCAAGAATTTTGTTGACCATAATCAATTTCTTCACTCAAGAGAAAAATGTGCAATTATCTACAATGAAGAAGGTGTGTCTAAGGAATAGGGTGGGGGGAAGAGAAATCAATGGAACCATCTGTCTGACATTCCTACAACATTATAAGAGACTTGTAATTAACTGCTTGCCTACCAAAGTCTGCCAGCTTTAACTCCCCCGTGTCACTGATCAGAAGATTCTGTGGTTTCAGGTCCCTGTGCAAAATGTAACGCTGGTGGATGTAAGACAGTCCTCGCAGCAACTGAAATAAAAATAACTGAAAAAGAGGGGGACAAAAAATGACCTCTGTTAATATTTTGCATATAACCACAGGTGATTTCTTCACAATATGCAGGGTGCTTGCATATTGTGGAAACATCGTGTCAGAATTCCTCCCAAACTGGCGTAATTCCCACCCATATTTAACACAATGAAATTTCCATCTAAAAAACATGTACTTTGCAAGGACTAACCCCAGCCTCCAAGCCCTAATACATCATAGATTCAATTTGCCTACTTTAAAAGACCAAGAGCAATACAACCATGTGCAGAAGGCTCAATTTCTATCAAATTATAATTATATTCCATTTACCCATATGGCCTTAGAGATTAGGTGGTAGCCTGAAGACAGATGTGTATCTTCACTAATTATAGGAAACAACAGTACAGGGTGGAGAGGGATGGGGAGATAAGGCTGGGGGATGGGACAGTGGAGCTAAAACAAAGAAGAAATTAATAGTATAACAATAATGCCTGTGTACGCAAGGAAATCTGCAAGTATGATGGGTTTTCTCCTTCCAAGTTTTGTTTTTTTTTTTTTTTTTAATGGGAGTTGCTTATGTTTTTTTCATTAAGAAACAATAATTCTCACTGCATCTAAAGATGACCTTTGAAACCTACTTATAATAGTCTTTAAGGTAAATTTAGATAGGAACCTAACTCATCCCCACATGTTTCTTTTAACCCTTCACTGGACTCTACACATGCTTTCCCTAGAGCTAAGCATTAATATTGTGTATTTTTGTAAGTTACAATTATGAACAAAGAGCTGGATGACAGAGATCTTTTGTCCTCCCCTTTTCATCTCCTCTCCCATCATTCTCCTGCATTCTTATTGGCACCTGCTGTGAAAGGCTTTTGTCAATACAAAGGGCGAATGATCGTTTCCCAGGAGTTTTCTTTGCAGTTTTGAAAAATCTCTCCTAATATACAGACCCTTTCTATTGTCTGAAATATTTTAAGAAATACTACAGTTTCCAAACGGGAACATGAGTCTTTGCAAAGCCAAACACAGAGGATTCAAGAGTAGATATGGACCTCATGCCTCACAGCTCAGTGGCTGGTGAAACGTGCTCTCTTGAAAGATGTAGAAACCACACCAACGATTTTGGAAAAGTCAACCCAGGCACACAAGAATTTCTAATCAACTTGCAACACAAGCATCCTATTTAGTGACTGCTGAAGTGAGGAGACATTATAAAAAGGGTTACAAAATCTGATTATAGAAGAGAATAAAGGCTGACATGAAAGAAACAGAAATGTCATGTTACTGAAGTTGAAATGAATTTAATTGCATTTCATTTTTTCCCTGAGTGCAGACAAAATAGACTGTATGTTTAGCTATTTAGCCAGGGCACAAAAAGCCATATCAATCACCTTCTTGCCAGGATTGGATCTAACAATGTGGTGAGGAAACCTAAGAGCAAAATACAGAAACGAAAGAATAGCAGGAAAGTCGTAAGTAACATGCACATTCCTTTTTCAATTGTGGTTAAAATGGAACTCATGGTACACAAAAACTATTTTAATAAGGGCAGGAAGCAGAAACAGCTTTCATTACAGCCTTAAAATAGATATTAAATTCTATCAAATGACTTCAGAATAATATTTTTTAAAAATAAAAGGATAAGGAAAGTATCCAGTTTTCTAGGCTAAATCAGTGGTATTTAACTTCAAACATTATTTTTAAATATGCAAAGAAATTTCAATTATGTTATCTTACAGCACTGTAATCTTTATAACTCAAAATATATTAATGTGGGCTTTCATTTGGCTTTAATGCAGAGTTAAGTGATTTGACACAATGTGCTAAAAAAACCAAACCAAAACAAAAACTTCACAGCTGAACAGAATAAACGTCTACTCTTGAGGACAGTTTTGCAATGTTAGCTTTATTCCAAGCTTGTAGACATGCTATACTCATCTTGCACTTCCACAAAAGTCAAGTAATTCACTCACATACACTGTATCAACTGCTTCCTCCTTGAGGAGGATCCTGAACGAGAAGGGGAAAAAAAATCCCCCTGAATTCATCACAGGGTAAGCTCAGCCATTGCTTTGTTGCTTTCTCTTTTCCTTTACACCTTTGTTTTTATTTCGTAATACTAAATGTGAAAAGATTTAAGTGAAACCATGAGCCTAATGCCCGTCAGTAGAGCATTCTGCAAACTAGGCCCTTTAGGTTTGTTTGGGAAGAAAGCAACAGTAAAAGAGGCTCTCCATTCCCAATGGTTCCCCACTCGAAAAAGAAAAGACAAATTGGAAAGAACCATTTCCGGTGCCTCAGGAAATGCTTCTGCCTTCTCACAGTCAGGTTCCCTCCCCTGCTTTTGAGGAAAGCCCTCTCCAAGAAAACCATTCCCCTTCAAGACTATCTGCATTACCTTCACGAGGAGAGAAATGAATGATGGATGAGGTACCATCACCTCTTACACCCCTACACCCGATCTGAAATCGGCATACCATCTATCATGGTCATCCTCTGATATTACTTGCTCCTTCCTCCACCTTGCTCAATTCTGATCACTATGAAACCTCAGCCTGGGGCTTCTGCAGGGGGTTTTGAACAAGCAACTGAACTGCCATTTCCCTACAGCCCTACAGACCAGAGGACAACTCTAAAAGGAGTCAATGGCAAATTCCATATGCATTTCAATGCACTGGTTGTGATGGTAGAAACAGTACAGAGTCTCGGTTCTTGAGCTTTCATGTTAGAAATTTTAGCATTTGCACGGACATACACAAGGCTGTATAAGTGTCAAATAACCTGTAATAAACTAGGACATCACGTGTGTACAGTTTGTTGTTAATTAGTAAGAACAGAGGGTTTGGTGATAAAATTAGATTCACAAAATGACAAGGGTCATTGTGATGAGAGTTGGAACAGAAAACAGGAAGGGGATTTGTCTCTAGAAGTCAGGTTTTCAGCAAGGCTTAACATTAGCAGGCTCAACACTTTACATTCAGACCTCAAAAAAAATCTAATACTTGTGCTTTGGGCTTTGCTTATTTACTATAGCCATGAAAAAAATACCTTTTTTCCCCTAACAGTTATGTAGCTCTCACTTTAATGAGCAACATATTTTAATGAAGAATTTTCATTGTCAGTGAGAAAAATGAATGCAGGTCAAAGCTAATTTGGGGTTTATAGGCTGTGATATCAAAAGAATATTTGCAGTTCTTAAAATTCACAAGAGAAAGCCCTCAACTCCACAAAAGGGTTAGCACCTACATAGTCTTTCAAGTATAAGGCCTGGATAGCCACTTGAGCTACATGCAACATTTGACCAAATGCCTGTTTAAACTAACTACATTTTCTGAGAGACTTGCCAGCTGCCTGTATGAACAGCCCTGCTTTCAAGGTGTTTTTCATGAGCCTGGGTGAGTGTACAACCTAGACCATTACATGCATACATCTAACAGCTGCAAGATGGCTCACGTGCAGCAGAATGCTTTACTATCTTGTTGGCCTCTGAATGCCACGTAGAATCTTGAGCTCTTCTCATCCAAATGAGCTTAGAAGCTAAACACTGACACAGATCATCCAAAACTCATCTAACGGGTGGGACTGATGGGAGTTAACACTTTCTGACTTTGGTTCAGAAAGCTCTGATGAGTCTAATGATAAAGGCGGATGCTCATGTACAGGTGATACTCTGTAGAAGTGCTCAGATGACTCCACATAGTTGCTCTTCATTCCCAGAGATGGTAGAGTTTCTGGCAAAGGATACCAGGCTAAGTGAAAAGCAGAAATACACAACATGCCCAGAGAGATTCTCCAGAAAACATGCCATTTCCACACGGTGTCTGCTGAGGCATCAAGGACCCCAATGACAAGAAGGATGCTGCCCAAGAGCACAGACTAATAAGGCCTACGAGGGCTTTTTTAAGTCTTTACCTGATGGCACAGAGGGATTTCTGAATTATTTCCTGCACTTGAGCTCCTTTACCACACATTGTACTGTGGGAATAAAAGACCTGGCCCTAAATACAGAAGTAGAAAGCTACATGGAACCTTTTAGTCTATAGAAGACGCACAAAAATCTTGGCTCTGCTCTCTCTGCAGCAAGAGACTGCAAATAGAGCTAAGCTAACCTGGACCAGGAGTTCACATCAGTTCAGAAGAAAGCTGAAAGCAAGACTGGATTAATGTGTCGGTCCTTTAGCAAGCTCATATTGCTGTATTAGCATAGTTACTTTCAAAATGTAATACACAATACTGCACAAGCTTATTATCACTCATCACTGATAACACAAATGCTCCTGCTTGCCGCATGTATCAAAGCACACCAGCAGGGTATCACGTAATCACCTGAATTCCCTTATGTGTATTCAGCATCAATCGATATCATATTCAGTCTTAATAGGCCATCAAATCTAAAAATAGCAGTAAAAGAAACCCCATCCAGGACACCTCACCTCATGCTTACAACCAGTGTACTTCTCCCTATTATCCAGAGGATATTACAGGCTTCTGTGAATTATTGGCTATTTACAAGGGCAAAAGGAGCTAATAAATCCCCACAGTACTGTCTCACAGCCTTGGAAATAAATACAACTGAACACAATGCTCTGTTACGTTCCGGTTACTAGATAGTTTGGGAGTTACAGATCTACTTGCTTTAAACCATTAATATAAGCAAAAACTACTAGTAATATATATTATCAGAGAAGCAATGAGAGTCTCTGACTTCTGCTAGCATATCAAAAGTTCATCAAGCACAATCTTTTTTATCACTGTTGGTTTGCTATTATTTTCCCTCCTCCCAAGCAGGATAAAATTCAACTTTTCACTTCTAACAATGTTCTGGGGAAATAGTGAACATTTTAGGTCAAAGCTTTGTAGACTCTCTTGCTTAAATTGTCAGAAGAAGAAATTCCAGGAATGAAGTGTTGACTTGAGATGAATTTGCATCCCTAGGAATAAAGGACCCTATCTGAACAAAAAATTGTTAGCCATTTGAATCAGCGTGATTTTCATGACCATAATAAGTTTTATCTCAATAAAAGGTTCTCCCATCTGACCTCCCTGGAACCAATTGAGTTTCTCCAAAATAATTTTAAAACAATTCACTCCAAAATGCATTTATAACTTGTTCCTGCATTCTTTACATGACAGTCTTACAAGACAATGTCACATAAAAATGCATACAATACAGCCACTGGGAATGCACATCACATCATTACTTTAAAAAAAGATACAGATTTTTCCACTTATTTGCAGCAGAACTGAAAAAGGAAAGAGATTGGAAAGTGTTAATTTGCTAACTTCTATTCTCTTTGATGTTCTTTTAATAATTTTTTGTCCCCTCTGGGTACTACTAGTCATTTGCAATGAGGAAGGTGTGCTTAATTAACTGAGTATAAAGACACTCCCTTATGATCAGTTATCGTCATCTGCTAATGTTCAGTAAGTGAAAGACTCTTTCAGATTTTCTCTCCTGAATGGCAAAAGTAAAAATAAACTCAATTCAATTAAATCTCCTTTTCTACCTTTCACCATTTTACTTCCATGCTGAACTAGGTCAGAGTGGCAATTGATGCTTCACCAATTTTAAAGACATTGAAAAAAGTGTTTTCTTCATCCCTAAAATATTTTCATGTTTTTTACTGTATGTGAACCATGAGGAGCATACAGACAATAAATTACACATGCACACAGTAGATATGAAAGCGACATTCTTCTAGCATGAATTTTAACACACTGATAAAGATTCTGCGTTTACTGTTCACAGTTGTGCATATTATCAAACCATTACTTTAAGTGACAAGACTGACATAAAGTAGAGAGAAATGCTGATGCCATATTTAATGTCTGATAACTAAAAAGTCTAATTTAAATAATCAATTCTCAATGCCATGTGTAAAAGACAACCTTAATTTGGCATAACATTATTCTGTCTGCTGTACACCTGCTTGTTCGCTGAATGAGGAATGAAAAATAGCAACTTCTCAACCACATTAAACAGCGTCCCTTCCTACTTAGCATATCTGTTGAAATATATTTTTAATTGAACTCTACATGAGCGGCATCACTAATTTCAGCGAATAGAAGAGAGATTTCAAAAGCATGACATTAGTTAGATTTGCTTCCAGTAACAACTGATAAAATTAAAAGGACCACCATAGTAGGTATTCACCTTAGAGCAAAAGAGTGTTTTCTCCAAATTCCAGTGAGTCAATATGATAGGTGATTCAAGACATGAAAATTCATTATAGCTGGATGTATTATCATGGTTTAATTGCCCAGTTCCTGTGTACCTAAGACTATGGCAATCAACCTCTTGGTCAGACATCCCCAGTTACACACAGGCGCTCACATGCCACAGCTTCCCCTACATGATGTAACCACACATTTGTCACATACAGGTGTAGGACTGGCCATGTGATTCAACACATGTCTCCCACAAAAAAGGGGAACACAAACCTCTTGTCCATGCTACAGACACTTATACAATCACACAATGGAAAGAAAACAGAAGCACACCAGGGAGGCCTACACTGATAACACAACTGTAACCTACAAACCAAAGGATTTTTATCATACTTTTCAGATACTACGCTTTACTAACAAGAATATGGTTTTATATCTTATTAATAATGAACGGAGCTGCTGCTTAGCAAGAGCCAGTACGCAATACTCTGCTACTGCCAAAGTTCAAGCAACTGCACTTCAAGTGCAGTAAGCCTCACGTGGATAGGATACAGGAGTTGCCTAATCTTTCCATGTTCTGAATTCTTCCCTACCCTTTGTGCTTCAGATTATTTTAAAGCTGTAATCAGTTCAATGATAAATATTTATGTTTACAAAAGACAACTATCCTATGGCTTTGACTCAGATTAGTGATTTTCACATTAGTCATTAAATGCCAAAATTATTCATCTGACAAAACCAGATTCAACTTTAAAAACTGCAACCATTAGTTAAGGACAATGTTCACAGTACTGCTGTATGGAGAGGAATAAATGAATACCGCAAGTGATTAAGTGCCAGAGATTTCTGATAACAACAGATAACATTCACTGTATTTCAACATTTTCAATTCAGCATGCACTTCATCTTGTTTAGGCAGCCAGTATTAAAACCTTGCTTTAATAAATCCAGTATTTTTATTATATATGATTTGGGATTTTTATTTTTTTTTTAAACTTAGAATGCTATAAAGTTGATCTTGAGCATTTAGCACAGAAAAATATTGCAGCATCCCATTATGTGTCAATAATTCCTATTAATTACATTTCTTTTAAACTATTTTTGTAGAGTTTTAAGACTGAAACTAGTTACAGGTTTTTTGCTGAAACTTAAGCATATTTTTACAGAGATTATTGAGCTGTCCTAGGAAACTTATATACCCAAATTCTACTCCACACTTTCCCACACAGCTTACGTGTGACCTTGGCAGTCAACTATTTTCTCTGACTCAGTATTAGAGTAATACAACCACATTTTCAAAGGTTGTGGTGGGAGTAGGGCTTAGTTGGTTGAGGTTTTGCTTCAAAAATATCCACCAATTATGCATAGAAGGCTGCAGTGCCCTGCTTCCTACAAGCAAGGAAGGCTCAGAATTCAGGTGGGTAAGAGCTGAAAGCCTTGAAGGCTCCTGGGAGAAGGCTGAATATTCCTGTTCCCTGCGTGCAAAGTTCAACAAGAGGGTCTGCCTATTTTTTCATATCACTTTTTGGCACTGGGAAGAGAAAAGGTGACCAGGGAGAAGAACAAATCAGAGCAGCAATATTAGATGGAATAAGAACAAACTGGATAGTTCCTTTTCCCTCTGGTCACAGTAGACGATAGGAGCCTTACAAGTTGCCTAAAGTAAAAGATTTCAAGAGTGATTAAGACAACAGATAGTTTTTGTCTGGGTGACAGCCCCGTTGTCATTCAGGCTGGTGTTGCACAGATTGAGGAACAGTGGGTCAGAGGCAAGTGTCTTTTTATTTTGTCAAAGATTTTTTTTGAAGTCAAATGCTCACACAAATTGATATTACCTCTAACACTGCAAGTAGAGGAAAAGAGGCAGAGAGAAAAAAATGAAGATGCTTCTCCCAAAAGACTACAGCTACTTCAATGCAGCATCACTAATTAAAAAGCAAATCAGCTTTCATTAATAGATTTATTTTAAGGCAGAAATGACAGATGCAAGCCTGTGATCCACTTGTTCCACCGGTAATAGGAGTTACAGAAAACTGACTCAACTATAAAATAAATGCATCAAAACATAAAGAAGAATTTACTTGCGTTACTTGGAACGCAATAATACGGAGTAAAACTGCAGTTAAAAAAAAGATGATATTTCAAAGATTAAAAGAAGTTAAGAACAGTTACATTTTTCATGGGACATGCTGAAATGCAAAAAAACCATACTTAAAAATTAGATTATGAATTTACAAAACAAGAAACATTTATGGACAGCTGCAAACAAAGACTCAGGATAACCCAGAAGATAAGTCAAAAGGCTGGTGGAGATGGCCCTGTACCAGACAGAAAGGAACGCAAATCAGAATGAAGATCATCATAAAAAGATCACTGGCAGTGTCAGTTAGCTGCTGTGAACCATTAGAGTTCCTGCTGTAGGAAGCAATCCAGATGATTCAACTTAAGAGTCCAAGAAGTATGAACTATCTCGAAAGGCAGCAACAGCTGTAGGAAAGCAAGCCAGGAGTACAGATTTCAGTAGTCCGGGCCAGGAGGAACAGCGTAGGGAGAGTCAGGAGCAAGTCTTGTACCTCACTTTGCCACAGCACATTTTGCAGCTTGGCAAGCGCCACACAGTGTACACCTACAAATCAACTCTTAGCTCAAACCATGTACAAGGCCGCAGCAGTAGCTTCCAACAGAAACGTCATTATATATGGGGCCATGTATTTAAGATTTTCCAAAACTGAAGGCAAGCAATAAAACTGAGAAAGATGTTTTCAAAACCAGAGAAGAGATGAGGCTGTTCCTACTAAACAGGGACTTATTAACCAATTATCTTTTCTCTCCTCATCTCCAACTATAATACCATATACGGTATATTAATATCTCGTTATAAATAACTGGGAGCTATGCAGGCTTGTTAGTTACCAAAGATCTATAGAATTGTGTATTTGGAGCTCACAGATTTTGGAGAATCTACAGATTGAAACAACTGTTCTGCCAATTCCCCTTCTAGGCGATAAAGATGTTGCAGGTACCTAACCACATTTATGTCACCAGGATACTTGGTTTAACATTCTCAGGGATGGGTATTTTAAAAACAGTATCTCAACCTCACATACAAATTCCCTGAAGGGTTTAAAACCTGATGTTATTTCTAAGACTTGTGCCTCCACACATGAATTACAAAATCATGATGTATGAATACATACGTATCACCAAAATGCTAAACCTAATAGTTTAGGAAGCAAAATTTTTTGTTTGTTTAAACATACTGTCCCAAGACTCCTACAACTGCCAACTGAGACATTCTTCTTTCTACTTCTGCATACTTACGATATTCTGCTTACTCTTTATTTAAAATATTTAAGTGACAGCAAATAACCTATCCGAAACCACAAAGAAAAGCAATGTCAAACACAACACCCAAGGGGACAGCAATATGTGTGTCCATCAAAGTAATTTGGATTTTATTCTATTTATGATTCTTCATCTAAAAGTAAGCCTGAGGGAACAAGCATTATCTTTAGCTTGTAAATATGGAAAATTCAGAAATATAATTAGGCTGAAGATGTCCTATAGAAACCAAAACAAGTAAATAATGGCTTTGCTTCTGCATTCCTATAAAGTACTGTTTCACAGGAACTACTGTATAATATTCTCTGGAAAAAGAAAGATGGATGATTATGTGGTTATGTATTGATAATAACTGGCAGCAAGCCAGAAAGAAATATCCATCAGCAGGCAATACTTTCCTCAAGAACAAAATTAAAAGGCAGGGGGCCTTTTGTCATACTGGGAGAACATCAATGGCTTAAATCCCACAGGTTAGCCCCAGAGAGCCAAGACTAATTATTGCTACTGGAATATAATTGCTCAACTGGAAGTTTTTTTAAATAGATTTAGGGATCACGTAACCAGTGATTCTGAAAAAACACTGTCTAAAAGTCTGACTAAAAGTTAAATTCTTGAAGGACCTCTAGCAAGAATGGGCTAGCAGAGAAGGCTAATTAACATGGCTCAGCTCAACCCTTAAAAATCAGCTGTAGCTCCAGATAGACAACTCTGTCCAGAAGCTAAAACCAAAATAGGTGGCAAAGACTCAGAATCATAATTACATAAGTTGACAAACTGAGTACAGTGTAACAAAGCATTGAGATATTATGCAGTAATCATCTTACCTCCTCTGTAAGAAGAGAGGAGTGCAAGCTTTTAGTTTTGCATGCTGGTGACGGTCTGGGAGTTGTTAGGGTATATGGCTCGGTTTATGACTGGGTTCCTTTCTCTCTGCAATTCCTGTCCTTTCAGCTGAAGAAATCACTGCTGGGGTAAGCAGGTATTTTTCACTCAGCTTTGAGAGCAGGTATTTCACTGAAAACCCCAGGCAGGCTGATTCAGTTTTAAAATCCTAGGAGCTCAAATCATCATGGTAGGTTTTAATAATTACTGCATGAATTAAGGCTAACCTTTGCTGCTGGCCCGGCAAGACAGTCTATTAAACACATATAATCAATTTTCATTAATATTATTTAACAGAAAAAAAAAATTTAATTGTCCAATGGGATTGCTCATGGTGGAAGAGTAGTTTCATCTGCTCCAACTTCCCAATGTTTTTTCTGTTTTTTTTTTTTTTTTTTCCAGTTTCCTTTTTTTAATAATCTATCTGGACTTTAAAAAGCTTGACCTAGCAGTTCATCAGGACTGTACACTTTGCTACTCAAAAGAAATATTTCTAACATGTCCATAAGCTTCAAAAGTGTTGCTGAACACAGTCGTTAGATGGCAAAGATAGCCACAGGAATACATGCAGCAAAATTTGAAAGGGAAATGCTGCTGCTGCAGTTCTCTCCACAGCTCCTGTTTTAAAAGACAGGTATCTCAGGATTTAGAGGAGTGATGCATTAGCAAGCCCAATTATCCACGTATGCCTAGTCTCCTCAAAGACAAGCTCACTGGGCCCTGATACGATCAAGAAAAAGTGAATTAGGATGTCTTCTCAGCAGGGAACAATTACAGCTACAATGACTACTGCGTATTAGATCTTGAGCTATACAGCACTGCAGCCTTGGAGTAGGTCTTACAAATCTGAAACAGCTCGAAGAACTTTCAAAGCCAGTCTTAGCTTATCCCAAAACTCAGAGAGCCAAATGTAAAAGTATCCACACAGGGAAATGAAACACAAACCCGTTGTTTTAACAAGCACATTCAGCACATGAAATTCTGCTTAGGAAACTGAGCAGTGAAGAAAGCTCAAAAGTTTTAGTGGTCAAAAAGCAGGTCCCACCTCACCCACCTTCAGTCATTTCGAAGTGCTGCACTCACAGAGGCACTGTGAAGCTGGCACTGGGAGAAGACCCATGGGCTTTCCCTGTCCATGATAGCAAAATATCTGTGTGACAGTTGTACATTACAAGGATGCTATCTTGCAGCATACACATCATGTATTTTAATTTTTTTTTTTTTTTTTTTTTTTTTAGTTTGGCCAAATACATGTAAGGAAGACTTTTTCTTATTTTTTTTTGTTTTTAGATGGCAGCCATTCTCATCTAACTTCCTATGTTGTAGATGCCACTTTTCAGTGAAAGAACACAGAAACTTAATCAGTCTCCGTTGTACAACTAGTTGATGGACAACAATGATCAGCTATTGGAAAAAAAAAAAATTCTTTCCTCTTTTAAAATATTTTATTTTCTTAAGCCAAACAGGACTTCTGAGTTTTCCAAGAAAGAGATTTATTTTTTTCCATGAACTTCTCAATTTCAAGAAACTAAATACTGGAATAAAACTCTCAGCATGACAAGTGAAGATTTAAACACTTCCAAAATGGAACAACAATGGGACTGATGTCAAAGTGCAAGACAAGTGTAACAAATATCATCTGGGTGATCTATACACACACGACACATTCTGCATGTCTGATTGGCTTCCATTTGATGCTAAAATCAGTTGGCTGACTTCCCAGAAAGTAACTGGATCAAGTCTCTACCAATCTATCTTTCCATTAAATCCTGCTAATAAACTCCCTCCTTCCTGGCATGATGATTCGCAGTATCTACCTTAGAAGGAAACATTTTTTTCAAAGTGAGATCAGCTACGAAAATGCTTCATCAAAGTGAGCGAGGAAAAAAATTAGGGAAGATTTTATATGCTCACATAAAAAGCAGTACATTCAGCTAATAGCATTCATTACAGTGCCCTCAAACTCAGCGAACCTACAATGACTTACCTCACTGAAGATCTAGCACTGACAGCCTAAAGCATGTTTACTCAGGGGTTTTAGGGCAGTATTGTCTTGTCTTAAGATCAAATGTTTGAATGGAGGGGAGGGGTTACCAACACTGTAACAATATTTACTCATATATTCAGGCTCTGAATCAATTCTACAGACTTTACAAGTGTGTCTTTTGTGGGAATGTTCAAATACTTGCATTTTTAATTACTTTTAATGAAAAAAATATTTTAAAATATAGTTCATATGCCAATCATTTTCCCTTTAGTTAATAATCAGTTTCTATAAAACAACTGACATGACATTTTACACAAAGTTACTGCTACTGCATTTGCCTTGAATACATGCTCTTTTTGACTCTTACCTTCACATTTTCTGGATGAAGCCCTCCAGGGTGTTTGTCCATGTACTGACATAAATCAGTGTGCTAAAAGAAAGTCAGATGGAAAAAAGGGTATTAATATCTGTATGACTGCAGCAATAAATATCCTTCTCCTTGGGAGTGGACAGAACAAATGGAAAATAAAGACATTTTTCAGTTACACATGCACACACACACTTGTACTTTTACACTCCCATTTTATTTAACAACCTTGGTAATTTGACTGATATGAATATTCACAAAAAGTAGATTAAATATTTTTTTCCTAACATCCTGTATATAGTAAATTACTTACTTGAATTTTTCATATAATTTTATACCTGGTAAAGACAATATCGCCATAAGGCAAAGACAATATCGCCATAAGGCAAAGACAATATCGCCATAAAGGTAGTATCTGGAGGCAAGAGGAAGAACCTAAAGGGAAAACTCTCAAACGCTACTCTCACTATTCACATTAAAACACTGTCTTTCAAATATAATTTCATGGTGATCCTAGATTAAGACAGTTTAATGGTTTAGAAAATAAATCTGAAAGACATTGCATAACAGAGTATTGAATGATACTTTCCAGCTCCAAAAGAAGCACATATTATGCACATGTACAGCTATTAAGTACAACTACTTTAGAAAACAGCTTCACTGAAGACTCCAAACTTTGTTTTCACTTCATAGTTGCCTATATTCCCGCAAATATACCATAAAATCTCTTCAGAAAATAAGCAGGCTTGCAATGTATAGTTTAATATTATTTTTAATTAATAAGTATCTCTTGCTTTTACTATGGAAACACTATTTTCACTGAATTATTCTCTTGCATTTCTTCACTTTCCTTCCAGTCAGCAGCACACTTTCACTGAAGTGGCATGTTGCTTCTCTGATTTGCTTGTATAACTCAGCTTCTGGAATTATGTTACAATTATGTACAATAAATAAACAAAGCAAAAATATGCACTAGTTTAACCACCAAAAACTCAGAGACTGACTCTGCCTTTCACATCTGGTTTCTGAACACATCTGGCAAAAATCATCCAGCATTCCTTGAAAAGCTACTTGGCAATACCTGCCTCACATACAGCCCAACTAAACATAGGCAGTTTTCAAGGTGAGAGTTTTGGACAAAAGCTGCCTTCAACATAGCAGAATGGTTTCTCTGTGCAGCATTTCCAAGTCCAGGAGCCATTCTCCAGTGCTCTTTTGCAGAGTTATATGGATACATAGGAAAGTTCACATCTTCCAAGACACAAAATACGTGCTAGCCACAACTGTTCTGTATAATCTCTTCTGAAGTCATAAACTACAAAACCACACTGTGCACGTAGAATTAACATTGCAATGACATAAGATACACTGGTTGACTAGGTTGTGCACTAGAACACCTTTTTTCAGGGATTCTTACGTGGCTTCAAGAGAGCAAGTGCCCTGACTGCAGGAAATCACTTGAGTCCCAAAATGAACAGTGTGAGTATCACAAGGGCAGAGGGCATGCTCAAACAGGCAAACCACACTAAATACAACACAACAGAGCTTCTTCCAAAACACAAGCTACAGTAAGCAATACTTCAATTAATAGTTAACAGATCAATAAATACATTTACAAAGAAAATTAAAAAATACACCTCTACCACTGAAAAGCTACTGTCAGTGAAGTGTATTTTGTGTAAAGTCTACGTTTGCTTAAAGACTTATTCCTAGTTTCTGTAAAATCTATGGCCACTCCAGGTACGTATTCCTCTTCTTCCAGTTAGTTTTCTGGGGCTGTATAAATAAGCCATGCCAAAAACAGACCAGTCATCCTTCCATATGCATCACCACATTACCCAGTTTTGTCTTGTTTTATTCTACCAACACCAAGGAAAGATACTTGAACAAAGTCATCTGCTAGCCTTGCCATTTGTCACTAACCCCTGCGCAAGAGTCTGCCTCTGGCAAAGTATCAGCTGAAATACTATTACTGCAGGTGATGGCTGGTGTCAAATAAGTTTGAGGGGTTCCCCCCATTTTAATGGGTTATTTGTTATTGAAGAGAAATGCCACCCTGGTGGAATAACACATTCTCTTTAACTTAAATACAAATTTTTGAATAGTGACAGCAGCTGCAGTGCTTGGGAGAAGTTTAAAGAAAAGCCTGAAGTTTTGCTTTAGAAAGGCTGGCACGGTGAACAGGGCAGTGCTGTCCCATCCCTATCATGGTGCCTCAGATGGACCCATCACAACCCCCAAGCACAGCATGCTTCCTCACATGGGCTGGTTGAAGGAGGAGGATTATTATTCCCCTGCAGTTCAGTCTTCAGCCTTCGTTGGTCACAGACAACCTGGTAGGTAGGAAACTTACTGCCTCCTTCACCTTCTACTGATTTCTACAATTGGCAACTAGTCAGTCAACAGAAACCCGATTAGAGGAAGACAAACCCAAAGCTACTTCTTAAGGTCCCATCCCTGAAGCCCCAGCACCCCAGCTGCTCACTAGTGGCACTCTTCTATTCACCAAAAGCTTTCTTAAGAACATCCCCTTCAGAGTCACATCACTAGGAACAGCAATGTCATCTTTTTACTTCCAATATACTTGCAAAGAATTGTGAGGATAACTCCATTTTCTTACACTTACATTTCAGTTATTATTTGGATGCATTTCCTCCTGACATGAACATCAACAATGATCCTATTTGTGTTTTGCATCATTCACCTCTTATTCCTACCTCAAGGACCAGGACAACCAGGACAACCTTCTGCATCAGTAGTTCTCTCCTTCACAAACCAATTGCTCACATCTATCTAAAATTCAACGTAAGCAGCAGTTTCTACAGAATCCTGGAAACCTCACAGAGTCAATTGTGCAGCAGTCTTTTGGCATACATTTTTTCCCCCCACACATGCTACAGACACAGAGAAACCTCTACCAAATCTTTATTCAGACAATAAACAGAAATGGAAAGTCTCTTCTGTTCAAATCTTTCAAGAATTTGCCCTCATAAAACTATGTTAGAGTCCTTCTCATAAAAGCAACTAAACACAATGGTACCAACAGGGAAAGCAACTTATAGAGTACATTGTTCCTCACTAAAAAAAAAAAAAAAAAAAAGGTAGCAGAAAAGCAAAGGCAGCATCAGCTGCTCTTCTTTTCCCAAGCTAGGGACTCAATGCACAGTGAATTAAATATTAGTATAGCCAGGAAAGCTGACAGCACTGCAGGGAGAGCTATTTCTAAACCTGTTCTCCCTTTTGGCAGGCAAGTGTCTGCTTCAGTGCTTGTGTGTTCAACTTACATTGAAGTCGACATGAACACAAGTTTCAGGAAAGTATTAAAAAAGAAAACAGAAAGCAAACTGGATGAAAGCAGTTTTCTAATGGTATTCCATGAAACTGGTACCATACAGATGAATGGAGTCTTTTTCTTCACCGCAATATTTTGAGGTAAAAGGCAATATGCTTTCCCAAGTGGAACAGTGGCTGCAGATACAGTATGCCATACTCTGACACTAGGATCTTTGCTGTGGTTGCCACCTTGATCTAATAAAATATATACCCTAAAGAAAAATTCAAGATACAATTTACATATTGGCAGTGACATAAAACTATGCTGAAACAAGGCAGGAAGACAAGAAACAAACCGACCAACACATCTTTTACAGTCCTTTTTCCTCTGTCTCAGAGGGTGAGGACACCTCACAGGGAAGCAGAATACACTGTGAATGCAGTACACAGACTTCCAAGTAATTGCAAATATCTGTCACACACATCCTGATCCCAGGTGGACCTGGCTAGACCAAGTCTGCTTTGAGCTAGCTTTTAACAACTCTATCAGCCACACCGTTAATCCCCAACACACATAAATCACCCCAAGTAATTCCATGATGACAGAACATATGATATTTCAGCTTAAAGTCAAAATCCCATTAAATCCTGCTCTTAATACTCCACCAGTTTACCCACACTTATATGCACAAATAATCTATTAGCACTCATCTGTTCATAACAGCTACACAAAACCAGTAAATAGAGATAAATCAAGTTTCCATAGTGAAGAATTCTAAAAGCTTGGAAAATCCAAAATTAATGGGATTTATCCAACCTTTTACTTGTTTTTCCAATAAATGTACATTATAACTTTTTAAATTTGTAATGTGATCACATACTTTTTTCCCCTCACAGGATTAGACATACTCACTGAACAGAATAGGAGGTACTTGATTACAGAACAGCTGTGCTGTTTTTATGGTGGGGTTTTTTTTTCCAATTCTCACGCAGCTTGCAGTCTCTGGCTTATTTACTACTTTGAAGGCAGAAATATTAATCTCCCAGGATTTCCTGCCCTGCTTATTGCTACATTATTCACACGCTTCACAAACATAAAATAATTTCACAGCAATCCAGGGGAGATGTGGCATTATTCCCTTTTATCAGGTAGGGAATTGAAGCAAAGAGAAAAAAGTCTTAAGTATCACTGATTTGGCCAACTTCATTTAAAGCACTTTGGTTTTGACTTTTCAGAGTATTTGGCACTATTTTGCCTTCTGTGTTTTGACTGACTTCAGTTACAGCTGTGAATGTATAACACTTGAAAGGGAGACTGAGAATCTCATGCTTGAATAGCAGAAGTCGGTCATATCTGAATTGCGATGACAGCAATTTGTGATGGTGATGATGATTCCCAATATAGCAGGGATGGAACCCAGTTCGCTATGGCAGTATTACCTCCCTTATCTTGAAATGATACTTTGAATGAGGCAGGAACGCCAGAAGACACCCTAGTTCCAACATCCACAAAAAAATGAGAAAGGTTCAACCACCACCACATGCCTTCACCACACAGTCCTCTGCAGAGCTGCACAACAGGCTCTTCTACAAGGATGGCAAAAGGAGATTGTATGGGCCATCTTTATCTTGGTGTCATCTAATTTTAAGATCTTGACTTTGCCACCTCACTAACACAACAATGTTTTATACAAAATCTGATCTGCTTTAAGTGAACAATTTGATCTCTTCTCCCACTACTGTCTCCCCCAGGAACAATTTCACTTCCTCTGGGGATGCAGTCTACAATATTTGAAGTGAAAGACTAAAGCCAAGTCTTCGAGAGGAGAGGGGGAATCTTCAAAGACATAGTTCTTAAGTACAAATGACATTTTTTCTGAAGCCTATCACTTGACTAAATTTGGGGTGATTTTCAAAATAATAGCTCAATGCTACCCACACCACAAAGGCTACGCATTCTCCAAATTCCAAGCTCATCCTGTAAGGCTTGAATATTTACAATAAGGGTCCTCCAGCTACAGGTTTAAGATATCTTGGCCATTTTGGCTGAAATTAAAAATAAATATAGGCAACCTGAGGCAGATTTTGGCATCTTATTTCTTCAAATAGTTGTATTTTACTACAGCTCTAGGGCTGTGACTTTACTTCAGGGTTCTGGCACACACAGCTACACATCCTTGAGAAGGCTCTGTCAAGCCTTTGTGCTACCTTCTCTCAGCAAGTTAAAACACAAACCCTTTCCTCAGCACACATCTCAAGTAACTAGACCTCTACTACAAAACCCCTGACCCTTCCTGGGGTAGATGCCATGAGTTCTGGTTAGACCAGAGACCACACAACAAGGACAGGAAATACAAAACTCGTGCTCAGCTATGCTAGTTCAACCATTCTCCTGTTTCCAAACTGTATGTAGAAGCACACCAGCCAATACCCATTTCTGACCCACACTTCAATGAATTTCAAGTGTTTTCCTCCCTATGATGGAGACAAGTATCACAACTCCTACAGGTACATGAAAATGAGGGAGAGATTAAGTTACTTATCCAACATAACTGCTCAGAGTCTAAATAAAAATCAACAAAGTTGTACAAGGATTAAGCAAAATCCAGCTTCGGTCAAGGAACAAGGAAAAAACCCAACGTAAAATTAAAAAAAAAAAAAAAGCATGCTTGCTCAGACTCTCTCTGTAATGTTTTCCACTCATTTCTCCCACACACCATCAACTACCATGACAATACTGCAAAAAGTTTCATTTACCTTATGAAATATTGACTCCAGTGCCACATGAACTGGGGTTTTGCTTTAAAATTGTGACAGTGTATAAGTGTATGAAGGTCATTACTATTCAGCAAGACTCTGGTTTATGTTAGTAGACACATGCATGTTTATGTTTGTGAGCATACTGTGTATAAGCATCTGCTGAAGGGAAAAGAATCCAGGCTGATATTTATACAGCTGAAGCATCCTACTTCTGGAAAAGAGAGAGTATGCAAACAGAAAAAGAATGAGACAAATGTTGATGGTTCAGACTCCTCCCTTCTTCCCTTGAAGAAGGAATTCTAATTATGAATAAATGAGTAAACCACAAGCTACAAATGTCCTCAGATACGCTCTGTGCTTTGCTTTAACATCAACTATTTTGCTCAGTTATCTTGCTCAGAAATCAGAGGCTCTGCTACCAAACACAAACATGTTCAGACAAAGGGCAAGACATCTTCTTTCAAAGGCACGGCCAGTGACATGAAATGAGTCCAACCTTGCCAGCCCTTTTCCATAATAATAACGTGACTGTCATTCTCTTCTAATTAAATTAGTCACTTCTACTTCCCCTGCAATACATTCTTTTTCCCTCCTCTTCCTCAGTCATGATAAATCTCCATGTGACTTAGCTGTCCCATAATTCTGCCTAATTGGTTTCAGCTGTCATTTTTGAAGCTGAAATGCACGAAGAGCCTGGGGCTTGTGAATGGAACAGGAAGCATTTCCAACCGCATTCCCATCATGTAAAACCAGCAATGTGAAAGAACCCTTCCATTAAAACAAAAACGGGAGTATTTGGCTGCCGGCAATGCCATCATGCAGCAGACAGATTGTGCTGCTCCACTGAGGCAGCGAGGCTGTTGCGAGCCATTTTTCTCTGTTCAAAGGAGAGCACACATTATTTATGCCCTAGCAGTTTTACTGACTAAAATACTTTTCCTTTTGTCACCAACAAATTCTTAAACCGATAATATAATTTACCAATAAAAGCACAGGCAGTAGGAATATTTGAAGTGACAGGAGAACAAAGAAAAGTTAATTCTCTTTAAATGACATCTATCCTCCAACCTAAGTGCTCTGCAGATTACTGCACCACAGTTTAAACTAATTTCATGTTGCTGATATTTTCAGAAGTGTCATAGGTTCTTATTTTCAAGTATTTCTGTGGCTTCCCACTACGAGACAATGCAGGGTTAGCCATGCTAACAAAAAATACCCTACAAGCTATCTCTGGGTGATACCTAAGCAACTTCCAGAAAAGCAGCAGAAGGCAATAGCACCAGCTGGGCTGAGCAGCAGGGGAAAGATATATATTAGGGATTCAAAAAAGAAAAAAAACATGACACAAGACATCTTCAATGAAAACAATTTTGCTAACAGATGTTTCTAGTGACTTGGATTTCTCTCTCACTGTCAACAAAGATAAATACACTTCAAAACACATGAACAATACTATGTAGAAAAGGAGTTTGGGTGGTGGGGGACTACATAATACATATACAAACCTACCTGAAAATCCTAGAGAGAAAAGGGAATGCACAATTCTCTGATTTTGGTTGCTATTAGAAAATATATATTTATTTATTGATACAAAGTCTCTGTTTGTTGCACAAAGAGCAATCTGCTCTGTGACTCTGACCAGTGAGACACACTCTGCCATAGAAAGAACTGCTGGATGAGATAAAATCTTCAACAGAATCCTGTTTTCTAAAGATGCCAGTTCATTCTCTTATTCTCTGGCCATCTTAATTATATCAGTCTTTTTAGTAAATCGGGTTAAAGAGACAGTAAACAATTTAGTGAGATTATTTTAACAAAAGAATGGCATCTCAAAAATCATCAGGAATTCCTGTTTAGTATAATCAAAACTTAGCAGATGATCATCAGCTTGTGTAAACTGCGATGAACTTATAGTCCCCAAAGTCAACAGGGCTGGGACAATTTTTACAAGTTGAGCAACTTGTAATACATGTGCCCACACAGATGTGTGTGTGCGCTTTTTCTTTAATTTGCTAAATCATTAGGTTTTCATAGCACTGACCATTAAATCCACATATACAAAAAAAAAAAAAAAAAAATTGAAGATACAAACAATTTCTCGTTAGAGCATGGCAGATACCCCTAAGGTCCTGGTGAGAGTAGTCACTCCAGGACCACATAAGCAGAACACTTACACGATAGGGAGGCTGACAATCACCATACAGCCACACTACGTCTAGTATCCACACTAACACTGGCACAGTACTGGCTGTGGGTAGTATAGACATATCCACACAAACTGAGCTGGCACAAGAGCTTTTGCTATGGTGGTGTACTGGGCTACAAAAAAATGCCATCTTCAGGGCAGGAAAAAAGCAGTGCAAACACTTTCTCTAAAAGCTTTGGCATCCTATGGTAGACTTCTCTTCACTCTGGCTGAGTGACTGTTTTCTGCCATGCCTCCTAATCCTAACTGTCCATGCATGATCACAAATTTAATAAAAATTTTATAGGGAAAATTGCAGTTCAGACTGCAAGGCGCACAAAAGAAGAATGATGCTTCCATGGATTGTATCCTCTTTACTCAAAGTAGTAAAACAAGAAAAAGTGAACAGGCCTTTTTAACTTTCAAGTGTTGGCTCTGTTTATTACTCAAGCTTGTTTCTTGATTTCTCTTATTCACAATTCCTTAATTATTTTTTGTATCATAAAACATATTATAAAGATATCTTCAATTATTGATCTCTTCACTCTGACTCCAGGGTTTTTATTATTATTATTTTGCCAGAATCGCTCACCCAAGTTTCTGTTTTTAAAGATTTCATAGATGTATTTTTTACCCATATTATTAAATTAGTACAAAGCTGTATACTTCTAGTTCAGAAAGGAAAACAATTATTTTTAAGATTTAGAATTATGGCAATCATCACTCTCCAAACAGCTAGTTTTGGGTTGGTGTTTTGTTTGTTTGTTTGTTTTTTCAATCTGCACTGAATAAATCAGAGCTTCTCCTTTTAAGAGGAATTAAACAGCAGTTACAACCCACATTATTAAAGAGCCTGAGAAAAAAGTTTAATTAGATTGGACCGTTTCTAGTACAAGTTGAGATACTGTCACGGTTCACTTCAGAGCGACTTGGACAATGCCAGTTTATTACTGAAATTAAAAGGAATGTGTGGGATGCCACCAGAATATTACTGACGGTAGAGCTGTCCAGAAATCTATAACATAGAAATAACCAATTACTAAAAAAAAACCCCCCACAACAAAACCAAACTAAAACTAGAAGGATTTTTTAAAAAATTTGTTTAAAGTAGTAAAATAAACTGACATTTTTTCTTCAGTTCCTGATACAGGAAAGTAACAGTGTAATAACTTCACTGAAAGACTACAGGTATTCATATTTAACTGATAAAAATTAAGATGCAGAAAGATACACATAGAAAGGATCTCAAAAAGAAAAAATAATCAACTTACCTATATCTATTATCAATGACATGTCATTCTGCTGATTATCTGTCTAAACTGTTCTTAAAGACTGCCAGTATTAGAGAGACCATCACCCCATAGTAGCTTCTTCAGTGCTTTACTATCATTACCATTAAAGACACATTCCTATAGTTTAATCTTGCTCTTCCTTACTGCAATTTCAGATTTTCTTTTTTATCCTTTTTACCACTGACATGAAAATAGGTCACTGTCTTTCTCTCCAATCTATTTAGAGGTTTGTAACCATCTCATCCTTTTTTCCCCAACTCTAAACAGCCCTACTTACTTTGACTTTTCCTCAGAAAGATTTATTCTAGATGACTGGTCATTCTTGGTTTTTTTTCCTCTCAGGTCTCCAGTTGATTCATGCTTTCCTTGTGTGTACAAATTTACCATTTACCTGTGTTGAGTAGACTGGTATTGCTGGCATATGCATGTGGTTTTGATGGACTACAATGACTTTTGAAATTTTTATCTGTAATTTAGGAAAAAACTAATTGAGACCTGTCAGTAGATAGAATATCTCACATGATTTTCAGTGTTCCATCTGTCAGCTCAACTCTCAATGTTTTTTATGTTTTGATTTTGTTGTGGTTTTTTTTAAATGCTAAATACACTTATTAATACTTAATAAAAAGAATAAATAATAGATGCTACTTATTAAATGGTGCAACGCACACTGCAAGTCTAATCAATATTCAGTGAGATTATAAAAAACATGAGTAAATTGTACAAAGAATAGACACTCAATAGACACTTGTAAATCTTGATTAATCTTATTAACACATCTATTCATCAGTATACATCCTCCATATGAAGTTTAAACAAGCTTTGTGAGATCCTGCAAAGTCAGGATGAGGCAAACTCCTGCTAGACCTGTGTAAACTATAGCCTAGCAAGAGTATTTTTATTTAAATATGAATACAATTTTTCATTCTTTCTTTCCTGCCGATTCCCATGTCTGGCACAGTCTTTACCTCTCGGCAAAGCACCAAGCAATTTCCTTATGAAATCCCTACCTCCTGAAGCTGACTTTGCATTCCCAACCTATACTTGGACATCAGCAGCTCCTGTCTCTGATCTGCTGATTAAAACTTGAAAAACAAGGCTTTCCCAAAAGCTGTATTCCCTTACTGCCTCTTAGTAGTTGAGGGATTTTCCTTCCTCTCTGCTTCCTCTCAGCCTTGCCCTGTCATCTTTTTGACTGCAATTTAAGTAGCGCAACTTGGGGCAAGCCTGGGACATGAGGCAGGGGTTAAACCAACAGGAGAATGGCTCCTTCTCTGGTCAAGGCAAATGGAAGCTACTAAATTCAGCTGCTCCCAAGCTGGGAGCCCTCAACAGCTCTGCTCCTTCCCAGGGTGGATGAAGCAAGCAGGGGTGTCTGCCAAGAGAGTGGCAGGAGGCATCTAGCTTATTGCAGAGCTTCACTAGCTTTCAGTCCTCACTTAGCGTGGCCGGACAAGCACCTTGTCCTCAAACAGGAGGAAAATTGCCATTGTTTCACTCTCACATCGAAATAAGGTAGTGCAGGCTCCAAATAACTTTCACTCTCAATCAAGGAGTAGAAGACCGTTTGTGCTCAGTTTCCCTAATTTCCAGTAGCTATTAAGCACCGCTGAACAATCCTAGTGAACAGAGCTCAAAAGCAGCTCTGGGACTCTACCGATTTTCCCTGCTCTCTCACCCACTAAAATAATGTGCCTTTTTTTGTTTGTTTTCACAAACAAGCAGTGCCATCCTACCTTCAGTTCCAACACATGTTCCCTGATAAAATAAATAAAAACAGGAAACCAATAATAGTGTTTAATCCAAATTATCGAAAGTTATAAGAAATGCAAAATTTTCAATGCAAAATTTTTGGATCCTTTTAGGTAATGAGTCTTAACCATTTCCTTGCATAATACTTTTCTATGATGTTGCATGACAAACTCAAAATCTCAGGTTTTGAAACTTCAGCTCTGTAACTCTTAATTCTGATAAGCAGTATATATCTTAATTTCCAATCAGCGTTAAAATGAAAAACTCACACCTTTTTTTTTCTTAAAGAAAATGGGAGAAAAATGTAACTAATGAACTTTACTAAGCCACCTCATTGTATAACAACCTATTTTAGCTGCTATAATGAAACAATGAGAGTTAAACTTTCTTCTTTAATGGAAAGTAATGTTTAAGAAGGAAAAACATACACAAAGATTAAAACAGGCAAGGTAATTGAAAATGTTTGGTTTTAAATTACACTATTAGATTAGTCTGGAGCTTTTTCACTGTTGAGACAGAAATAATATTACTCATTACTCATAATTCCAATTATAAATGTATCTGTTCTTGTTTCAAATCTAGTTCATAAATATTGAAAGCGTAATGTAAAGTACTGCTATACCAGCTCACTTTTATGACAGGAATAGAACAAGTTGCTGGTTCATTTATTGATAATAATATACTTACATAATTATGCATAATACTAAAAACCTCATTATCATTCTAACAAGCCTGTAGCAATATGTATTGGTTAGGATTGCCTTTCAGCAATTAAGTGTTTCTAAATACAGTCATCTTCCTTTTAAATAAACAAATGAAGAAACAAATGGTAGCAGCTAATGATCATTTTAGAACAAACAGATGTGAATTCATCTTCAAAGATCTCTCAATATGCCTGAGATCTCACCGGTAAAATTCATCATTTCCTTGGGCAAAGTATCAGTGACACTTGCACTACAGCTGGCGTATATACCCACAAGGTCATATAAACTAACACCTAAACAGAGCCTGGAGAGGAGGGGAACAAAAGTTATGTGAACAGTCATACTCCTCCACTGAAACGTAAAGCTGAACTGACCCTTTTCTTTTGGGAGTCATTGCAGTCTTAGATACCATACGCAAAGTGTGTCAAAATTTCACATTTTGTTTTCAGGTCTTGTTTAGCACTTCCCAGTTAACTATATGGAAACCATTTTCTCTACCCTTCATACATGACAGACTCATCAGCCCTTCAGGTTTCGCAGAGGTGATTCCAAGCAGTTCATCCTCAAAACTCCTCAGGTGACGAGCAATGGCTCTTAGTCATCCAGTAACAGAATTGAGCTCTCAGCTCCCTTTTCAGTACGCTTGAATGACCAACAATAATCATAGCTGATATAAGAATTATCAAAGCATACAAAGAAATTATGCCTTACTAACAAGGTACTGTATATATTAAACTATTTTCAATTAAGTTCTTTCATTCAAAAGGAGCAAGCCCCCCTTCCCTTCTTCCACATTCATCACCAGAATATTCATATGGAGAATGAACTTCTCCTGATCTTCAACTGTCAGAAAGAATTTTTTAAGATTGACTTTTCTTGCTTCTGGGGACCACCAAGGTTAAAGTTAAAAAGCTCTGTCATGTTTTCATCTGACAGGCTTCCATATGAAAAAAAATTCTAATTTGAGGTACCAAGAGAATTTAATCACTGCCATGTTTCCTTTCAGAAGCTATTCTGCTTTCAGCTTTTACCTTATTATGGCAATGCATTTTTCAATGAAAGGTGCTACAAGAAATTAAATTTCATTCTACTCTTTCATGGTCAATGCTGAAAACGAACACCTCTGATAACCTCAAACATTTCATCAGTATTAATTTCCCAATGGAATCATCACTGACCTAGTGACCTGAATTTTCCATTTTCTGAGACCTCTTGGATCACTAACTGTTCATCCCTAATTTAATCATGACATCTCACTCAAATGGTTTTTAGTATGTTTGAAATGTCCAATAGTGATTAATGGCAACAGTGTATCAGTTCCATGATGTCACTTTATGAAGTAAATCAAATTCAACCCCTTTTAGGTTTGTTAGGTCTCAGTCATTTGAAAATGTATGCCGCCATGTAATTTTAATCACATGAATATTTCTACTGATTTCACTACAAATCATTCATATTATTGAGCTAAACCATGTACAGGTGTTAAAAAAACCCACCCCAGAACAGACATTACAGATATAGAGCTCAGTAACACCAATTACACAACTAGATTACATAGTCAACCAGCCAAAATTTGTAGATTTAAGCCGGCAACTCTAATTTTTGCGTCTGCACCTTCATATTATGCACTGAGAGCTCTTTGACAAAAGAAACAAAAAAGGTCATTACAATCATGCAGTTAAAGCCTGTACCATGCACACCCACAAGAATTCAATTCAGGTTACGTGGGCGTTCTCTAGCAGAAGCATTATCAGATAGCATTAGCTATTTGATCGGCCTAGAACTTTACACTACCTAACAATGAAAATGGACTTTTATTAAGCAATTCTGTCATCTCACGGCACAGCAGCAAGTTACAACATCATTACAGTACAGTCCCTAGGCTGGTTGGAGAGAACAAAGCATCCTTCCCCTTCTTCTTGAACACCACCTTGAGAGACTCTGTGCCCACCAGACAAAATACTGAAATACTGCTTGCATCAGTTGCTAGAAACCATCACTAAATAAGATCTTGAAACAGTTTCAATAGCTACCAAACACTATGGGAATAAAAAGGTGCAACCACCAGCAGGGTTAATCCCAACTGCACCCTGTTGAAAAACAAACAGCTAAGTGAATCCAGAGCTAGCCACTGCATGAAGCTTAGTCTGTGTCCATGCTTATCATGGGCAGCAACACGATATAACACATGGCTGGGAGCCAGAGTCTGTAAACACTACTACTGGGTGTAAAATCCAGAAATTTGACATTAGTATAATAGACAAAACCATCTATTTTAGGAAGAAACATATTCTATACATCTCATTTCTCAACCAGTTCTGATGAATGCAGATAAATACAGCTGCTGATAACAGGGACTGCAAAATTTATTCATGTAAAGTTATGCAAATAAGTCTACACTGACCATTACATAAAATTAAATATCAAGGCTTTTCCTATGCTAATTCAGTGTATAAGTCTGGAGCAGAGGAATCACCAATTTTAAGAAAAGGAATTAAATTTTCATTAATGTTCCATTACCTGAGGTAGAAAAAAAATGTACTGCATGTAATTGCTCTGCAGGCTCCTCTAGCTGAATACCCACATTATTACACTGTAGCATTGCTATGTAAATAGACAAGGTAAATGGCTTCTCCAGACAACATGCTGTGTGCACCATCATGTAAAAATTAAGGGATGCTCCCAAGAAACACACAAAACAGTTCCATCTGTCTTAAGTAGGGATATACTAAGAATAAAACTAGTGATCACTGTACTTTATAAAGGCAGTGTCTTACTGATTACAACACAGTAACAGATATACTGAAAATCTAACCTTCTCTCAACTCATTTGTTTCTTTTAAATTACATGTTCTTGGACCCATCTGCGAAAACTGGGAGGTTAATTATGATAGTACATTGCATAATTCCGCAGCTAAATGTTGAAGCAGTTCTACATAAATGCCATATGTTTGTCTTAGAAAAACTAAAAAGATTAATTAGGAGGCCAAGCCCAAGACTTTGGAAAGTAATACTCTGAACACAATTAGATCATTACACTGTGTTCTATGTAAATTGAAGTTTTAATCAGTAGGTAAAACATTAGTCATGGCAAAAAAATAATAACCAAAAATTCTAAATTGCATGTGCCAGACTTCTTTTTTACTGACATTGCTTATAAAAGGACAGTATGCACAAGCCAGTCACAACAAAAGACAATTTAAATTTGTTACATGCTTTTGATGAAGGAACTATCTGTTAAGAATTTCAGTCCTCTTCTTCTTACCTACATTATCCTCACCTATTTTAAAGTTACTCTATCACATCAGTAAAGAAAAAGCTCTAATAAACGAACTATAACTAGGAAGCAGAGTAAGGAACCAGTTTGAAAAGTCAACTGAGCGGTCTAAGGTCCCTCAAGAGCCTTAGTAGCCACTTCTCCTTCTCTGAACCTCGTCTAGTCCAGCCTTCCACTTTTAGCACACTCCAGTACAAAGCACTGTCTCATATAGCCTCCACTCTCCTGAGGAAAGTAAAGGGTTATTTTGGCCTGATCCATAAATCACCGATGGTAGAGACCTTTTCCACCAAATTCAATACACTCTGGACCATATCCAAAACATTAGTTATTTTACTCACCACATATTCAAAGACAAGTGTCAAGGTCTCCTTGGTGTGAATGATGTCATGAAGCAGCACAATGTTAGCATGTTTCAATCCTTTCAAAAGAGAAGCTGAAAAGCAAAACATACATGTTATCTTAAAAAGGATCCAAATATTTTACATCAATTGGCTTTTTTTTTTAGTGACTTGGATGATTTTTTTTTGACATCAGAGTTTCATAACATGACAACCAGTAGTTGTACTTTAGTATCTTCTATGTCCATGAGTTCCACACATTCAGTGTGTTTGAATACCATGCTTTTCCATTCAGTGCTATTTTCTTCACCTTGTTGGTCAAACTCAACCTCACTTT